>NW_027327593.1:600000-1200000 GCF_047675955.1 Chlorocebus sabaeus
CTGATATTTTGGATCCCTTTGAAGACTATAGGGCCAAAGGAAATATCCTCCGATCAAAATGAGAAAGAAGGTTTTCGAGAAACTTCTTTGTGATCTGTGAATTCATCTCACAGAGTTACAGCTTTCCCCTCAAGAAGCCTTTCACTAAGACTGTTCTTGTGGCATTTGCAAAGTGATATTTGGAAGCACATGGAGGGCTATGGTGAAAAGGGAAATATCTTCAGATAAAAACTGGAAAGAAGCTTTCTGAGAAACTGCTTTGTGTTCTGGGAATTCATCTCAGAGAGTTACAGCTTTCCCCTCCAGAAGCCGTTCACTAAGACTGTTCTTGTGGAATTTGCAAAGAGATATTTGGAAGCCCATAGAGGCCTATGGTGAAAAAGAAAATATCCTCAGATGAAAACTGGAAAGAAGCTTTCTGAGAAACTGCTTTGTGATGTATGACTTCCACTCACTGAGTTACAGCTGTATTTTGTGGAGCTGTTTGCTAGCCTTATTTCTGTGGAATCTGAGAACTGATATTTTGGATCCCTTTGAAGACTATAAGGCCAAGGAAATATCCTCTGATCAAAATGAGCAAGAATCGATCTGAGAAACTTCGTGGTGATCTGTGAATTCATCTCACAGACTTACAGCTTTTCCCGCCAGAAGCCTTTCGCTAAGACTGCTCTTGAGGAATTTGGAAAGTGATATTTAGAAGCCCATGGAGGGCTACAGTGATAAGGGAAATATCCTCAGATAAAAACTGGGAAGAAGCTTTCTGAGAAACGGCCTTGTGATGTGTGACTTCCACTCACTGAGTTAAAGCTGTATGTCGTAGAGCTGTTTGCTAGCCTTATTTCTGTGGAATCTGAGAACTGATAGTTCGGATCCCTTTGAAGACTATAATGCTAAAGGAAATATCCTCCAATCAAAATGAGAAAGAAGCTTTCTGAGAAACTTCTTTGTGACCTGTGAATTCATCTCACAGAGTTATAGCTTTCCCCTCAAGAAGCTTTTCTCTATGACTCTTCTTGTGAAATTTGTAAAGTGATATTCGGAAGCCCATGGAGGGCTATGGTAAAAAGGGAACTATCCTCTGATAAAAACTGGAAAGAAGCTTTCTGAGAAACTGCTTTGTGTTCTCTGAATACATCTCCCAGAGTTACAGATTTCCCCTCCAGAAGTCGTTCGCTAAGACTGTTTTTGTGGAATTTGCAAAGGGATATTTGGCCTACGGTGAAAAAGAAAATATCCTCAGATGAAAACTTGAAAGAAGCTTTCTGAGAAACTGCTTTGTGATGTGTGACTTCCCCTCACTGAGTTACAGCTGTATTTCGTGGAGCTGTGTGCTAGCCTTATTTCTGTGGAATCTGAGAACTGATATTTTGGATCCCTTTGAAGACTATAGGGCCAAAGGAAATATCCTCTGATCAAAAGGAGAAAGAAGCTTTCTGAGAAACTTCTTTGTGATCTGTGAACTCATTTCACAGAGTTACAGCTTTCCCCTCAAGAAACCATTCGCTAAGACTGTTTTTGTGGTATATGCAAAGTGATATTTGGAAGCCCATGGAGGGCTATTGTAAAAAGGAAAATATCCCCAGATAAAAACTGGAAAGAAGCTTTCTGAGAAACTGCTTTGTGTTCTGTGAATTCATGTCACCGAATTACAGCTTTCTCCTCCAGAGGCCGTTCGCTAAGACCGTTCTTATGGAATTTGCAAAGGGATATTTGGAAGCCAATAGAGGCCTCTGGTGAAAATGAAAATATCCTCAGATGAAAACTGGAAAGAAGCTTTCTGAAATACTGCTTTGTGATGTGAGACTTCCACTCACTGAGTTACATCTGTATATTGTGGAGCTGTTTTCTACCCTTATTTCTGTGGAATATGAGAACTGATATTTCGGATCCCTTTGAAGACTATAGGGCTAAAGAAAATATACTCCGATCAAAATGAGAAAGAAGCTTTCTGAGAAACTTCTTTGTGATCTGTGAATTCATCTCACAGAGTTACAGCTTTCCCCTCAAGAAGCCTTTCACTAAGACTGTTCTTGTGGAATTTCCAAAGTGATATTTGGAAGCCCATGGAGGGCTATGGTGAAAAAGGAAATATCCAAGACCGACTCAAACCGGTTTTGAATGGCTCAAACCAGACCATACCGGCTCAACCGAATCAAACTGGACCAGACAGGCTTAAACCAGATCAAACTGTACCAGACCGGCTCAAATCGGATGAGAGCAGCACAAACCGAAATTGACCAGCTCAAACCAGACTCAAACAGGACCAGACCGGCTCAAACCGGTTTTCACCAGCTAAAACCCGACAAGACCGGCTGAAACGATGAGACCGCCTCAAACCGGTTTTGACCAGCTCAAAGCGTACTAGACAGGCTATAACCAATTTTGACTGGATCAAACTGCACTCAAACCGGACCAGATCGTCTCAAACTGGTGTTGTCAGGCTCAAACCGGACTCAAACTGGACCAGACCGGCTCAAACCTGTGTTGACCAGCTCAAACCGGACGCATACTGGAACAGGACGGCTCAAACCGGTTTTGAATGGCTCAAACCAGACCATAACGGCTCAAACGAATCAAACCGGACCAGACCGGCTTACACCGGATCAAACCGGACCAGACCGGCTCAAAGCGGACTAGACCGGCTCTAACCGGTTATGACCGGCTCAAACCGCATTCAAACCGGACGAGACCGTCTCAAACTGGTGTTGTCCGGCTCAAACCACAATCAAAGCAGACCAGAACGGCTCAGACCGGTTTTGACCGGCTCAAATCGGACCGGAGCAGCACAAACCGATTTTGACCGGCTCAAACCACACTCAAACCGGACCAGACCGGCTCAAACCGGTTTTCATCGGCTCAAACCCGACAAGACCGGCTGAAACCGGATGAGACTGGCTGAAACCGGTTTTGAACGGGTCAACCCCGACCAGACCAATTAAAACCGGACCAGACTGGCTCAGATCACTTTTGACCGACTCAAACCGAACCAGACCGGCTCATCCGGATCAAAGCGGACCAGAACGGCTTATACCAGATCAAACCGGACCAGACCGGCTCTTAGACCGTCTCAAACCGGTTTTGATCCGCTCAAAACGGACCATAAAGGCTCCAACCGGGTTTGACCGGCTCAAACCAGACCAGACCCCCTTAAACCGGATCAAACTGCACCAGATTGGCTCAAACCGGTTTTGAACGGATCAAATAGGACGAGAGCAGCACAAACCGAATTTAACAAGCTCAAACCAGACTCAAACAGGACCACACCGGCTCAAACCGGTTTTGACCGGCTCAAACCCGACCAGACCAGCTAAAACCGGACCAGACTGGTTCAAACCGGTTTTCACCAGCTCAAAGCGGACTAGACCGGCTCTAACCGGTTATGACCAGCTCAAACCGCACTCAAACCAGACCAGACCAGCTCAAACCAGTTTTACCCGGCTCAATCCGGACTCAAACAAGACCAGACCGTCTCAAACCCGTTTTGACCGGCTCAAACCGGACCAGACTGGCTGAAAGCAGACGAGACTAGCTCCAACCGGTTTGGACTGGCTCAAACCAGACCAGACTGGCTCAACCAGATCAAAGCGGACCACACCGGCTCAAACCGGATCAAACCGGACCAGAACAGCTGAAACCAGATCAAACCGGACCAGACCGGCTCAAACCGGTTTTAACCGGCTCAAACCGGATCAGACCTCCTGAAACAGGACGAGACCGCCTCAAACCGGTTTTCACCAGCTCAAATCGGACCAGACTGGCCCAAACTGGTTTTTACCAGCTCAAACCCGACCAGACCATCCTAAACCGGACCAACTGGCTCAAACCGGTTTTGACCGGCTCAAACCCTACCAGACTGGCTAAAACCGGACCAGTTCCGTTCAAACAGGACTGAAACCGGAATAGGAATAGACCGGCTCAAACCGGTTTTGACCGGGTCAAATCAGACCAGAGCAGCACAAACTGATTTTGCCCAGCTCAAACCACACTCAAACAGGACCAGACCGGCTCAAACTGGTTTTCACCGGCTCAAACCCGACCAGACCAGCTGAAACCGGATGAGACCGGCTGAAACTGGTCTTGACCGGGTCAACCCTGACCAGACTGGCTAAAATTGGACCAGACCAGCTCAAACCAATTTTGACCAGCTCACAGTGGACTAGACTGGCTCTAACTGGTTATGACCGGCTCAAACCGCACTCAAACCGGACCAGAACGTCTCACACTGGTGTTGTCTGGCTCAAACCAGACTCAAACCGGACCAGACCGGCTCAAACCGGTGTTGACCGGCTCAAACCGGACTCAAACCGGACCAGACCGTCTCATACGCATTTTTACTGGCTCAAACCCGACCAGACCCGTTGAAACCGGACGAGACCGGCTCAAACCAGTTTGGACCGGCTCACACCAGACCAGACTGGCTCAACCAGATCAAAGCAGACCAGACCAGCTCAAACCGGATCAAACCGGACCAGAACCACTGAAACCGGATCAAACCGGACCAAACAGGCTCAAACCGGTTTTAACTGGCTCAAACCCGACCAGACCAGCTGAAATGGGACGAGACCGCCTCAAACCGGTTTTGTCCGGGTCAAATCAGACCAGACTGGCACAAACCGGTTTTGACGGGCTCAAACCCGACCAGACCGTCTGAAACCGGACCAGACAGGCTCAAACCGGTTTTGACCGGCTCAAACCCTACCAGACCGGCTAAAACTTGACAAGACCCGTTCAAACAGGACTCAAACCAGAATAGACCGAGTCAAACCAGTTTTCACCGGCTCAAATCGGACCAGAGCAGCACAAACCGATTTTGACGGGCTCAAACCAGACTCAAACAGGACCAGACCGGCTCAAACCGGTTTTCAGCGGCTCAAACCCGAACAGACCGTCTGAAAACGGACGAGAACGGCTGAAACCGGTTTTATCTGGGTCAACCCTGACCAGACTGGTTAAAACAGTACCAGACTGGCTCAGACCTGTTTTAACCGGCTCAAACCGAACCAGACCGGCTCAACCGTATCAAACAGGAACACACCGGCTTAAACCGGATCAAACCGGACCAGACCGGCTCTTAGACCATCTCAAACAGGTTTGGATCCGCTCAATACAGATCAGAACGGCTCAAACCGGTTTTGACTGGCTCAAACGGGACCAGACCGGCTCAAACCGGACTCAAACCGGACCAGAACTGATCAAACCGGTGTTGACCGGCTCTAACCTGACTCAAACTGGACCAGAATGGCTCAAACCGGTGTTGACCAGCTCAAACCGGAATCAAACCAGACCAGACCAGCTCAAACCGGTTTTGAACGGCTCAAACCTGACCATACCGACTCAAACGAATCAAACCGGTCCAGACCGGCTTAAACTGGATCAAACCAGACCACACCGGCTCAAACCGGTTTTGACCGGCTCAAATCGGACGAGAGCAGCACAAACCGAATTTGACCAGCTCAAACCAGACTCAAACTGGACCACACCGGCTCAAACCAGTTTTGACCGGCTCAAACCCGACCAGACCGGCTGAAACTGGATGGGACCACCTCAAACCGGTTGTGACCGACTCAAACTCGTCCAGACCGGCTAAAACCGAACCAGACAGGCTCAAACCAGTTTTGACCGGCACAAAGCGGACTAGACCGTGTCTAACCAGTTATGACCAGGTCAAACCGCACTCAAACCAGACCAGACCGTCTCAGACTGGTGTTGTCCGGCTCAAACCAGACTCAAACCGGACCATACTGTCTCAAACCCGTTTTGACTGGCTCAAACCCGACCAGACTGGCTGAAACCGGATGAGACCAGCTCAAACCGGTTTGGACCGGCTCACACCAGACCAGACTGGCTCAACCAGATCAAAGTGAACCAGACCGGATCAAACAGGACCAGAAGCACTCAGCCTGGATCCAACCGGACCAGACCGGCTGAAACCGGTTTTGACTGCCTCAAACCAGACTCAAACCGGACCCTACCGGCTCAAACCGGTTTTAACCGGATCAAACCAGACCATACCGGCTCAACTGCATGAAACCGGAGCAGTCCGGCTCAAACCGCAACAGACCGGCTCAAATCAGTTGCAAACCGCTTTTGACCAGCTAAAACCAGTCCAGACAGCCTCAAACCGGTTTTGACTGGCTCAAACCGGACTCAAACAGGACCAGACTGGGTCAAACTGGTTTTAAATGGCTCAAATCAGATTCAAACAGGACACACCGGCTCAAACCGGTTTTGACCGACTCAAACCCGACCAAACCGGCTAAAACTGGACGAGACCGCCTCAAACCGGTTTTGACCGACTCAAATCCGTCCAGACCGGCTAAAACCGGACCAGACCGGCTCAAACCGGTTTTGACCGGCTCAAAGCAAACTAGACCGGCTCTAACCGGTTATGACCGGCTCAAACCGCACTCAAACCGGACCAGAACATCTCAAACTGGTGTTGTCCAGCTCAAACCGGACTCAAAATGGACCAGACCGGCTCAAACCGGTTTTGACCGGCTCAAACCGGACTCAAACCGGACCACACCGTCTCAAACCCGTTTTGACTGGCTCAAACCCGACCAGACCAGCTGAAACTGGACAAGACCGGCTCAAACCTGTTTGGACTGGCTCAAACCAGACCAGACTGGCTCAACCATATCAAAGCAGACCAGACCAACTCAAACCGGACTCAAACCGGACCAGACTGGCTGAAAACAGATTTGAGCGGCTCAAATCGGACCAGACCGCCTCAAACCGGATCAAACCGTCCAGAACGGCTCAAACTGGTTTTGACCAGCTCACAAAAGCCCAGACTGGCTCTACCGGATCAAACCGGACGAGACCGGCTCAAACTGGCTCAAACCGCACCAGACCGGCTCAAACAGGATTTGACCAGCTCACACCGGACCAGAGCAGCTCAAACCGGTTTTGACCCGCTCAAATTGGACTCAAACCGGAACACACTGGCTCAAACCGGTTTTGACCACCTCAAACCGGACCAGACAGACTCAAATCGGATCAAACCGGACCAGACTGGCCCTTATAAACTGGAGCAGAATGGCCCTTAGACAGTCTCAAACCGGTTTTGATTGGCTCAATACGGACCAGAATGACTCAAACCGCTTTTGACCAGCTCAAACCGGACCAGACCATCTCAAACCGGACTCAAACCGGACCAGACCAGCTCAAACCGCTTTTGACCGGGTCAAACGAGAACAGACGGGCTGAACCGGATCAAACCGGACCAGACCAGCTTTAACCGGATCAAACCGGACCACACCGGCTCAAACCAGGGTTGACGGGCTCAAACCCGACCAGACTGGCTTAAACCGAACCAGACTGGCTCAAACAGTGTTTGACCGGCTCAAAATGGACTCAAACCGGACCAGAACGGCTCAAACCGGGTTAGACTGTCTCAAACCGGACCAGATCGGCTCAAACCGGACCAGACCGGCTCTTAGACCGTCTCAAACCGTAGCAGACCGGCTCAAACCGGAGCAGACCAGCTCAAATCGGACTCAATCAGGACCAGAATGGCTTTAACCGGATGTAACCGGACCAGACCGGCTCAAACCAGGGTTGACCGGCTCAAACCCGACCAGACAGGCCGAAACCGGACCAGACTGGCTCAAGCAGGGTTAGACCGGCTCAAACTGCACTCAAAGGGGACCAGAACGGCTCAACCGGCTTAGACTGGCTCAAAGCAGACCAGACCGGCTCAATCCTAATCAAACCGGACCAGACCGGCTCAATCCAGTTTTGACCGGCTCAAATCGGACTCAAACCGGACCAGACCGGCTCAAACTGGTGTTGACCGGCTCAAACCTGACTCAAACTGGACGAGACCGGCTCAAACCGGTGTTGATTCACTCGAACCAGACTCAAACCGGACCAGAACGGCTCAAACCTGACCAGACAGGCTCAAACCGGATCAAAACGGATCAGACCGGCTCAAACCGGTTTTGACCAGCTGAAACCGGACCAGACCAGCTCAAACTGGACTCAAACCGGACCAGACCGGCTGAAAACGGTTTTGACCAGCTCAAATCGGACCAGACCGGCTCATACCGGTTTTGACCAGCTCACAAAAGCCCAGACCGGCTCTACCGGATCAAACAGGACCAGACCGGCTCAAACCGCACCAGACCGGCTCAAACAGGATTTGACCAGCTCACACCGGACCAGACCGGCTCAAACCGGGTTTGACCAGCTCAAATTGGACTCAAACCGGAACTGACTGCTTCAAACCGGTTTTGACCAGCTCAAACCGGACCAGACAGACTCAAACCGGATCAAACCAGACCAGACCAGCCCTTAGACAGTCTGAAACCGGTTTTGATCAGCTCAATACGGACCAGAACGGCTCAAACCGGTTTTGACCGGCTCCAACCGGACCAGACCATATCAAACCGGACTCAAATCGGACCAGACCAGATCAAACTGGTTTTGACCGGGTCAAACCAGAACAGACCGGCTCAACTGGATCAAACCGGACCACACCGGCTTTAACCGGATCAAACCAAACCAGACCGGATGAAACCAGGTTTGACCGGCTCAAACCCGACCAGACTGGCTTAAACCGAACCAGACTGGCACAAACAGGGTTTGACCGGCTCAAACCGGACTCAAACAGCACCAGACCGGCTTTAATCGGATCAAACTGCACCAGACCAGCTCAAACTGGTTTTGACCGGCTCAAATCGGACGAGAGCAGCACAAACAGAATTTGACCAAATCAAAATAGACTCAAACAGGACCACACCGGCTCAAACCGGTTTTGACCAGCTCAAACCCGACCAGGCCGGCTGAAACTGGACGAGACCGCCTCAAACCGGTTTTGACCGACTCAAACCATTCCAGACCGGCTAAAACCGGGCCAGACCGGCTCAAACCGGTTTTGACTGGCTCAAAGCAGACCAGACTGGCTCTAACCGGTTATGACCAGCTCAAACCACACTCAACCCTGACCAAACCGTCTCAAACTGGTGTTGTCCGGCTCAAACCGGACTCAAACGGGACCAGACCGGCTCAAACCGGTTTTGACCGGCTCAAATCGGACCATAGAAGCACAAACCGATTTTGACCAGCTCAAAGCAGACTCAAACAGAGCCAGACCCGTTCAAACCGGTTTTCACCGTCTCAAACCCGACCAGACCGACTGAAACCGGACGAGACCACCTGAAACCAGTTTTGACCGGGTCAACCCCGACCAGACTGGCTAAAAACGGACCATACTGGCTCAGACCAGTTTTGACCGGCTCAAACCGAACCAGACCGGCTCAACCGGATCAAACCAGATCAAACCAGCTTAAATCGGATCAAACCGGATCAGAACGGCTTAAACCGGATCAAACTGCACCTGACCGGCTCTTAGAGCGTCTCAAACCAGTTTTCATCTGCTCAATACGGATCAGAATGGCTCAAACTGGTTTTGACCGGCTCAAATCGGACCAGACCGGCTCAAACCAGACTCAAACCAGACCAGAATGGATTAAACCGGTGTTGACTGGCTCAAACCTGACTCAAACTGGACCAGACCGGCTCAAACCGGTGTTGACCAGCTCAAACCGGACTCATACTGGACCAGACCGGCTCAAACCGGTTTTGAATGGCTCAAACCAGACCATACCGGCTCAAAGGAATCAAACCGGAACAGACCGGCTTAAACCGGATAAAACCGGACCACACCGGCTCAAACCGGACCAGACCGGCTCAAAGCGGACTAGACCGGCTCTAACCGGTTATGACCGGCTCAAACTGCATTCAAACCTGATCAGACCATCTCAAAATTGTGTTGTACGGCTCAAACCACACTCAAACCAGACCAGAACGGCTCAGACCAGTTTTCACCGGCTCAAATCGGACCAGAGCAGCACAAACCGATTTTGACCGGTTCAAACCACACTCAAACCAGACCAGACCGGCTCAAACCGGTTTTCACCGGCTCAAACCCGAACAGACCGTCTGAAACCAGACCAGACAGGCTCAAACCGGTTTTGACCAGCTCAAACCCTACCAGACCGGCTAAAACCGGACAAGATCCGTTCAAACCGGACTCAAACTGGAATAGACAGGCTCAAACCGGTTTTCACCGGCTCACATCGGACCAGAGCAGCACAAACCGATTTTCACCGGCTCAAACCAGACTCAAACAGGACCAGACCGGCTCAAACCGGTTTTCACCGGCTAAAACCCGACCAGACCGGCTGAAACTGGATGAGACCGCCTCAAACTTCTTTGGACCAGCTCAAACCAGACCAGACTGGCTCAACCAGATCAAAGCGGACGAGACTGGCTCATACCAGATCAAACCAGACCAGAACTGCTGAAACCGAATCAATCCGGATCAGACTGGCTCCAACCGGTTTTAACAGGCTCAAACCCGACCAGACCAGCTGAAACGGGACGAGACCACCTCAAACCGGTTTTGACCGAATCAAACCCGTCCAGACTGGCTAAAACCAGACCAGACCGACTCGAACCGGTGTTGACCAGCTCAAACCGGACGCAAACCGGACCAGAACGGCTCAAACCGGTTTTGAATGGCTCAAACCAGATCATACCGGCTCAAACGAATCAAACCGGACCAGACCAGCTTACACCGGATCAAACCGGACCAGACCGGCTCAAACCGGTTTTGACCAGCTCAAATCGGAGGAGAGCAGCACAAACCGAATTTGACCAGCTCAAACCAGACTCAAACAGGACCACACCGGCTCAAAGCAGTTTTGATTGACTCAAACAAGACCAGACCGGCTAAAACTGGACGAGACCACCTCAAACCGGTTTTGACCGACTCAAACCCGTCCAGACCGGCTAAAACCAGACCAGACCGGCTCAAACCGGTTTTGACCGGCTCAAAGCGGACTACACTGGCTCTAACTGGTTATGACCTGCTCAAACCGCACTCAAACCGGACCAGAGCGGCTCAAACCGGTTTTCACCAGCTCAAACCCGACCAGACCGGCTGAAACTGGATGAGACCGCCTCAAACTGCTTTGGACCGGCTCAAACCAGACCAGACTGGCTCAACCAGATCAAAGCGGACCAGACCTGCTCAAACCGGATCAAACCAGACCAGAACTGCTGAAACCGGATCAATCCGGATCAGACGGACTCCAACCGGTTTTAACCGGCTCAAATCCGACCAGACCAGCTGAAACAGGACGAGACCGCCTCAAACCGGTTTTGACCGAATCAAACCCGTCCAGAACGGCTGAAACCAGACCAGACCGACTCGAACCAGTGTTGACCAGCTCAAACCGGACACAAACCGGACCAGAGCGGCTCAAACCGGTTTTGAATGGCTCAAACCAGACCATACCGGCTCAAACGAATCAAACCGGACCAGACCGGCTTACACCGGATCAAACCAGACCAGACCGGCTCAAACCGGACCAGACCGGCTCAAACCGGTTTGACCAGATCAAACCGGTCCAGACCGGCTCAGACTGGACCAGAGCACATCAAACCAGATCAAACCAGACCAGACCGGCTGAATCCTCTTTTCACCAGCTCAAACCAGACCAGACAAGCTCAACCGGCTCAAAGCGGACTAGACCGGCTCAAACTGTGTTTCTCCGGCTCAACCCGGACTCACACTGGACCAGACCGTCTCAAACGGTACCAGACCAGCTCAAACCTGTTTTGACCCACTCATACTGGAGCAGACTGGCTCAAATCGGATCAAACCGGAGGAGACTGGCTCTTAAACCGGCTCAAATCGGTTTTGACCGGCTAATATAAGACCAGACCAGCTCAAACCGGTTTTGACCGGCTCAAACTGGACCAGACCAGCTCAGTCCGGACCAGACCGACTAAAACCGGAACAAACCGGACAAGACCGGCTCAAACCGGTGTTTACCAGCTCAAACTGGACCAGATCGGATCAAACCGGATATGACCGGCGCAAACCAGACCAGACCAGCTCAAATCGGCTAAATCGGACCAGACCGGGTCAAACCGATTTTGTCTGGCTAAAACCGGACTCAAACCGGACAAGAACGTCTCAAACCAATTTTTACTGGCTCAAACCATACTAGACCACCTCAAACCGGTTTTGACCGGCCCAAATTAGACTCAAACCGGACTATACCGTCTCAAACCGGTTTTGACCGACTCAAACCCGCCCAGACTGGCACAAATAGGATCCAACCTTACCGGAACGGCTCAAACCAGTTTGGACTGGCTCAAACCAGAACAGACTGGCTCAACCAGATCAAGGCGGACCAGAACGGCTCAAACCGGATCAAACCGAACCAGAACCGCTGAAACCGGACCAAACCGTACCAGACCAGCTCAAACCAGTTTTAACCGGCTCTAACCCAACCAGATTGGCTGAATTGGGACGAGACCACCTCAAACTGGTTTTGACCGGGTCAAATCAGATCAGACCGGCATAAACCGGTTTTGACCGGCTCAAACCCGACCAGACCGTCTGAAACCGGACCAGACAGGCTCAAACCGGTTTTGACCGGCTCAAACCCTACCACACCGGCTAAAACCGTACCACACCCGTTCAAACCGGACTCAAACAGGAATAGACCGTCTCAAACCCGTTTTGACGGGCTCAAATCGGACCAGAGCAGCAAAAACCGATTTTGACCAGCTCAAACAAGACTCAAACAGGACCAGACCGGCTCAAACCGGTTTTCACCAGCTCAATCCCGACCAGACCGGCTGAAAACGGACGAGACAGGCTGAAACCGGTTTTGACCGGGTCAACCCCGACCAGACCAACTAAAACCGGACCAGACTGGCTCAGACCACTTTTGACCGGCTCAAACCGAACCAGACCGGCTCAACCGGATCAAATCGGACCAGACCGGCTTATACCGGATCAATCCAGACCAGACCGGCTCTTAGACCATCTCAAACCGGTTTTGATCCGCTCAAAACGGACCAGAACGGCTCAAACTGGTTTTGACAGGCTCAAACCGGACCAGACCGTCTCAAACCGGACTCAAACCGGACCAGACCGTCTCAAATCCGTTTTGACTGGCTCAAACCTGACCAGACCGGCTGAAACCGGACGAGACCGGCTCAAACCGGTTTGGACCGACTCAAACCAGATGAGACTGTCTCAACTAGATCAAAGCCAACCAGACCGGCTCAAACCGGATCAAACCGGACCAGAACCGCTGAAACCGGATCAAACCGGACCAGACAGGCTATAAGCGGTTTTAACCGGCTCAAACCCGACCAGACCGGATGAAATGGGACGACACCGCCTCAAACCGGTTTTGACCGGGTCAAATCAGACCAGACAGGCTCAAACCGGTTTTGACCGGCTCAAACCCTACCAGACCGGCTAAAACTGGACCAGACCCGTTCAAACCGGACTCAAACAGGAATAGACCGGCTCGAACCGGTTTTGACCGGCTCAAATCGGACCCGAGCAGCACAAACCGATTTTGTCCGGCTCAAACCAGACTCTAACAGGACCAGACCGGCTCAAACCGGTTTTCACTGGCTCAAACGTGACCAGACCTGCTGAAACCGGACGACACCGGCTGAAACAGGTTTTGACTGGGTCAACGCCGACCACACCAACTAAAATCGGACCAGACTGGCTCAGAACACTTTTGACCGGCTAAAATCGGACCCGACCGGCTCAAACTGGTTTTAATGGGCTCAAACCAGACCATACCGGCTCAACCGGATCAAACCAGACCAGACTGGCTCAAACCGGTGTTGACTGGCTCAGACCTGATCAGAAAGGCTTAAACTGGACCAGACTGGCTCAGACAGGGTTTTACCGGCTCAAACCAGACTCAAACCAGACCAGAACGGCTCAAACTGGATTAGACTGGCTCAACCCGGACCAGACCGGCTCAAACCGAATCAAACCGGACCAGAGCGGCTCTTAGACCGGCTCAAATAGGACCAGACTGGCTAAAACCGGTTTTGACCAGCTCAAATCGGACTCAAACCGGACCAGACCGGCTCAAACCGAATCAAATCGGACCAGATCGGCTCTTAGACCGGCTGAAACAGGACCAGACCGGTTCAAACCGGTTATGACCAGCTCAAACCGGACTGAAACCAGACCAGACCGTCTCAAACTGGTGTTGACTGGCTCCAACCAGACTCCAACCAGACCAGACCAAGTCCAACCGGTTTTGACCAGCTCAAACCTGACCAGACCAGCTCAACCGGATCAAACCAAACCAGACCGGCTTAAACCGGATCAAACAGGAGCAGACCGGCTCAAACCGGTTTTGACCGGCTCAAACCGGACGAGTCCGGCTCAAACCGGTTTTCACTGGCTCAAACAGGACGAGTCCGGCTCAAACCGGTTTCCACCGGTTCAAACCGGACCAGGGCCAAACCACCTCAAAGTGGACTCAAACCGGACCAGACCGGCTCAAACCGCTGTTGACCGGCTCAAACCGGTCTCTAACCGGACCAGAAGTGCTCAAACCGGTTTTCCCATCTCAAACCGGACCAGGACCAGATCAGCTCAAACCGGACTCAAACTGGACCAGAACGGGTCACACCGGTGTTGACCGGCTCAAAAGGGACTCAAACCGGACCAGACCAGCTCAAACTGGTTTTGTTCGGCTCAAACCGGACCAGACAGGCTCAAACCGGTTTTGACAGGCTCAAGCCGGACTCAAACCGGACCAGACCGGCTCAAACCGGTTTTGATCGGCTCAAACCAGACCAGACCAGCTCAACCGCATCAAACCGGAGCAGACCGGCTCAAACCGGATCAAATCGGAGGAGACCGGCTCAAACCTGTTTTGACCGTAATAGTCCGGCTGAAACCGGTTTTGACCAGCACAAATCGATCCAGTCCGGCTCATACCAGTTTTGAATGGCCCAAACCGTACTCAAACCGGTTTTGACCATCTCAAACTGTACCAGACCGGCTCAAACCGGTTTTGACAGGCTCAAATCTGACCAGACTGGCTCAAACCGGTTTTGACCAGCTCAAAAAAGACCAGACCAGCTCAATCGGATCAAACCGGAACAGACCGGCTCAAATTGCCTCAAACCAGACCAGAACGGCTCAAACAGGTTTTGACCAGCTCACACCGGACTAGACCGGCTGAGACCGATTTCGACCAGCTCAAACTGGACTGAAACCTGAACAGACCGGCTCAAACCGGATTTGACCGGCTCATACCAGACCAGACAGACACAAATCGGATCAAACCAGACCAGACCGGCTCTTAGACCGGCTCAAACCGGTTTTGATTGGCTCAAATCGGAGCAGACAGGCACAACCCATTTTTGACTGGGTCAAACCAGACTCAAATCGGAGCAGACCGGCTCAAACCGGTTTTGACGGGCTCAAACGAAACAGAAACCGGACCATACCGGCTCAAAGCGGCATTAACCGGCTCAAACTGGACTCAAACCGGACCAGACCAGCTCACACCAGTTTTGACCAGCTCAAACCGAACCAGACCAGCTCGACCGGATCAAACCGGACCAGACCCGCTTAAACCAGATCAAACTGGACCAGACCGGCTCTTAGACCGTCTCAAACAGGTTTTCATCGTCTCAATACAGACAAGACAGGCTCAAACCGGTTTTGACGGGCTCATACCAGACCAGACCGTCTCAAACGAGACTCAAACCGGACCATACCGGCTCAAACCGGTTTTGACCAGGTCAAACCAGACAAGTCCGGCTAAACCAAATCAAACCAGACCAGACCGGCTTTAACCGGATCACACCGGACTCAAACCAGACAAGACTGGCTCAAAACAGTTTGGACCGGCTCATACCAGACCATACAGGCTCAACCAGATGAAAGCGGTCTAGACCGGATCAAACCGGATCAAACCAGACCAGACCGGCTCAAACCTGTTTTGACCGGCTCAAACCAGACTCAAACTGGACCCGACCGGCTCAAACCGGTTTTGACCGGCTCAAACCGGACCAGGACCAGACCGTCTCAATCCGGACTCAAACCGGTCCACACCGGATCAAACCGATGTTGACTGGCTCAAACCAGACTCAAACCGGAGCACACAGGCTGAAACCAGTTTTGACCTGCTCAAACCTGACCAGAACAGCTCAAACCAGATTTGACCAGCTAAAGTCGTACCAGAGCGACACAAACCGGTTTTGACCGTATCAAACCAGACTCAAACCGGACCAGACCGGCTCATACCAGTTTTGAGTGGCTGAAAACCGACCAGATCGGCTAAAACCGGACCAGACCGGCTCAAACCGGGTTTGACTGGCTCAAACCGGACACAATCCAGAACAGAGCGGCTCAAACCGGTGTTGACCAGCTCAAAACGGACTGAAGCCGGACCAGACCGGCTCAAACCATTTTCGACCGGCTCAAACCGGACCAGGATCAGACTGGCTCAAACTGGACTCAAACCGTACCAGACCGGCTCAAACGGGTGTAGACCGGCTCAAACCGGACCCAAACCGGACCAGACCGGCTCCAACCTGTTTTGACCAGCTCAAACCGGATCAGACTGGCTCAAACGGATCAAACCGGACCAGACGGGCTGAAACCAGATCAAACCGGACCAGACCAGCTCCAACTGGTTTTGACTGGCTCAAACCCGGCCAGACGGCTCAAACCAGTTTTGACCGGCTCATACCAGAACAGACAGGCTCAAACCGGGCCATACCGGCTCAAATCGGATCTAACCGGACTCAAACCAGTTTTCATCGGCTCAATCCGGACCAGACCGCATCACACCGGTTTTGACCAGCTCAAACTGGACTCAAACCGGACCAGACCGGCTCAAACCAGACTGAAACCGGACATGACCGGCTCAAATCAGTTTTGACCGGCTCAAACTCGACCAGACCGGCACAAACCGGATCAAACCCGACAAGACCGGCTCTTACACCAGCTCAAACCGGTTTTGACCGTCTCAATACGGACCAGACCGACGGAAACTGGTTTTGACCGGCTCCAACCGGACTCATACTGGACCAGAACGGCTCAAACCAATTTTGATCGGCTCAAAGTACACCAGACCGGTTCAACCGGATCACACCAGACCAGACCGGCTCAAACCAGATCAAACCGGAGCAGTCAGGCTCAAACTTGTTTTGAACATATTAGACCGGCTCAAACCGGTTTTAACTGGCTCAAATCGAACTAGACCAGCTCAAACCGCTTTGGAATGGCCCAAACCGTTCTCAAACCGGTTTTGACCGGCTCAAACTGGACCAGACCAGTTCAAACCAGTTTTCACAGTCTCAAATCTCACCAGACCGGCACAAACCGGTTTTGACCGACCACTACCCGATCAGACCGTCTCAAAGCGGTTTGGACCAGCTCAAACCAGACCAGACTGGCTCAACCGGATCAAACTGGACCAGACCGGCTCTTAGACCAGTTGAAACCGGACCAGACGGGCTCAAAGTAGACCAGACCATCTCACACAGGTTTTGACCGGCTCAAACCAGACCAGACAGGCTCGACCAGATCAAACCGGACCAGATCGGATCTTAGACCAGCTCAAAACCGTTTTGATTGGGTAAATACGGAGCAGACCAGCTCAAACGGGTTTGACCGGCTCAAACCAGACTCAAACCGGTCAAGACCGGCTCAAACCGTTGTTGACGAGCTCAAACAGGACTCAAACCGGTCCAGACCAGCTAAAAGTGGTGTTGACCGGCTCAAACCGAAATCAGACCGGACCAGAATGGCTCAAACCGGTTTAGACCAGCACAAACCAGACCAGAACGGCTCAACCGGATCAAACCAGACCAGACCGGCTCAAACCAGATCAAACCGGACCAGTCCGGATCAAACCAGATCAAACTGGACTAGACCGGATCAAACCAGTTTTGAGCGGCTCAAACCGGATTCAAACCGGACCACACTGTCTGAAAAGTGTTGGGACCAGCTCAAACCGGCTTAAATCGGACCAGACTGGCTCAAACCGGTTTTGACCGGCTCAAACTCGACCAAACAGGCTAAAACCATACCAGACCGGCTAAAACCAAACCAGACCAGCTCAAACCCGTTTTGACCAGCTGAAACCAGACCAGACCGGATCAAACCTGGCCAGACCGGCTCTAATTGGATCAAACCAGACCCGACCAGCTCATACAAGCTCCAACAGGACCAGACTGGCTCAGACCGGACTCAAACCGGACCAGACCAGCTGAAAATGGGCTTGACCGTTGCAAACCGGACCAGACCGTCTTAACCGGATCAAACCGGTCCAACCAGCTCAAACCGGTTTTGACCGGCTCAAACCAGACCACACAGGCTCACCCGGATCAAACCAAACCACACCGGCTCAAACCGGTTTTCACCGGCTCAAAACAGACAGGACAGGCTCAAACCAGATGAAACCAGACCAGACCAGCTGAAACTGGTTTTGACCAGTTGAAACCGGACTCAAACCGGAACAGACCAGCTCAAACCAGTTTTGACCAGCTCAAACTCAGAGGAGTGCAAATTCAGGGGAGTGCACACTCAGGAGAGTGCACACCCAGAGGTGTTCTCACTGAGGAGAGTGCGAACTCAGAGGAGTGCATGCTCAGGGAAGAGCTCACACAGGAGAGTGCACACTCAGGTGTGTCCTCACCCAAGCGAGTGCACACTCAGGGGCATGCACACTCAGGTGAACATACACTCAGGGGAGTGCACACTCAGGGGAGTGCATTCTGAGTGGAGTGCACACTCAGGGGAGTGCCCATTCATGGGAGTGCACACTCAGGGGAGTCCTCACGCAGGGGAGTGCACACACAGGGGAGTGCACACTCAGGGGAACGCTCACTCAGGGAAGTGCACACCCAGGTGAGTGCACACTCAGGGGAGTGCACACTAAGGGGGTACTCATTCAGGCGATTGCACAGTCAGGGGAGTGCACACTCAGAGTAGTCCTCACACAGGTGAGTGCACACTCAGGGGAGTGCACACTCAGGGAGCCCTCAGTCAGGGGAGTGCACACTCAGGGGAGTCCTCACTCAGGATAGTGTGAAGTCAGGGGAGTGCACACTCAGAGGAGTGCACATTCAGGGGAGTGCACACACAGGAGTGTATTCACTCAGGCGAGTGCACACACAGAGGAGTGCACTCTTAGGGGAGCATTCACACAGGGGAGTGCACACTCAGGTGAGCACACACCCAGGGGAATCCACACTCAGGGGAGTCCTCACTCAGGACAGTGCGCCATGAGAGGAGTGCACACTCAGGGGTGTCCACACCAAGGCGAATGCACACTCAGGGGAGTCCTCCCTCAGGCGAGTGCACACGCAGGGGTGTGCACACTCAGGGGAGTGCTCACTCAGGGGAGTGCACACTCAGGATAGTGCGCACTCAGTGGAGTCCTCACTCAGGTGAGTGCACACTCAGGGGAGTGCACACTCAGGAGAGTGCACACTCAGGGGTGGGCACACTCACTTGAGCCTCAGTCAGGTGAGTTCACACCCAGGGTACTGCACACTCAGGGGTGTCTTCACCCAGGCGAGTTCACACACAGGGGAGCACGCACTCAGGGGAGCACTCACTCAGAGGAGTGCACACTCAGGGGAGAGCACACTCAGGGGAGTGCACAATCAGGGAAGTGCTCATTCAGTGGAGTGCACACTCAGGGCAGTCCTCACTCAGGCGAGTTCACACTCAGGGGAGTGCACACTCAGGGGTGTCCTCACCCCGGGGAGTGCACACACAGGGGAGTTCGCATTCAGGGAAGTGCTCACTCAGGGGAGCGCACAGGGGAGCGCAATCCAGGGGCACGCACACTCAGGAGAGTGCACACTCAGGATAGTTCTCACTCAGAAGAGTGCGAACTCAGAGGAGTGCACACGCAGCGGAGTGCTCATTCAGGGGAATGCACACTAAGGAGAGTCTTCACTCAGGTGAGTGCACATTCAGGGGAGTGCACACTCAGGTGTGTGCTAACACAGAGGAGTTTCCACTAAAGTGAGTGCACACTCAGGGGAGTGAACACTCAGGGGAGTCCTCACACAGGCGAGTGCACACACAGGAGAGCGCTCACTCATGGGAGTGCACACTCAGGATAGTGGCACTCAGTGGAGTCCTCACTCAGGGGAGTACACAATCAGGGAAGTGCACACTCAGGGGAGTGCACACTCAGAGGAGGGCACACTCAGGGGAGTCCTCACTCAGAATAGTGCAAACTCAGAGGAGTGCACACTCAGGGGAGTGCTCACTCAGGGGAGTGCACACCCAGGGGATCGAACACTCAGGGGAGTGCACACCCTGGGGAGTGAACACCTAGGGGAATGCACACTCAGGGGAGGGCACACCCAGGCGTGTCTTCACCCAGGCGAGTGCACACTCAGGGGAGTGTGCACTCAGGGGAGCACTCACTCAGGGGAGTGCACACTCAGGGGAGCGCACACTCAGGTGAGTGAACACCCTGGGGAGTGAACACTCAGGGGAGTGCACTCTCAGGGGAGTGCACACTCAGGATTGTCTTCTCCCAGGTAAGCGCAGAGTCAGGGGAGTGCGCACACAGAGGAGTGCTCACTCAGGGGAGTGCGCACTCAGAGGAGTGCTCATTCAGGGGAGTGCGCACTCAGAGGAGTGCACACTCAGGGAAGTCCTCACTCAGGAGAGTATGAACTCAGAAGAGTGCACACACAGGGGAGGGCACACTCAAAGGAGTCATCACTCAAGGGAGTGCCCCCTCAGGAGAGTGCTCACTCAGGGGAGTGCACACACAGGGGAGCCTCAATCAGGCGAGTTCACACTCAGGGGAGTGCACACTCAGGGGTGTCTTCACCCAGGCGTGTTCACATTAATGGGAGCGTGCACTTAGGGGAGCGCTCACTCAGGGGAGTGCACACACAGGGGAGAGCACACTCAGGGCAGTGCACTCTCAGTGGCGTCCTCACTCAGGAGAGTGTGAACGAAGAGGAGTGCACACTCAGGGGAGTGCACACTCAGCTGAGTGCACACTCAGTGGAGTCCTCACTCAGGAGAGTGTGAATTAAGAGGAGTGCACACTCAAGGGAGTGCACACTCAGGGGAGCGCACAGTCAGGGGAGTGTACACCAGGGGAGTCCTCACTCAGGAGAGTGTGAACTCAGCGAAGTGCACACTCAGTGGAGTGCTAAGCCAGGGGAGTGCACACTCAGGGGTGTCCTCACTCAGTCAAGTGCACACTCAGGGGAGTGCACACTCAGGGGAGCGCTCACACAGGGGAGTGCATACTCAGGGGAGTGAACACTCAGGGGACTGCACACCCTGAGGAAGGAACACTCAGGGGTGTGCACACTCAGTAGTCCTCACTCAGGCGAGTGCACCCTCAGGGGAGTGCACACCCAGGGGAGTGCACACTCAGGGGAGCGCACACTCTGGGGAGTGCACACCCTGGGGAAGGAAAACTCAGGGGAGTGCACAATCAGGGGAGTGCACACTCAGGGGTGTCTTCACCCAGGGGAGTGCACACTCATGGGAGTGCGCACTCAGGGGAGCGCTCACTCAGGGGAGTGCACAGTCACGGGAGTGCACACTCAGGGAAGTCCTCACTCAGGAGAGTGCGAGCTCAGAGGGGTGCACACACGGGGAGGGCTCATCCGAAGGAGTCATCACTCAAGCGAGTTCCCCCTCAGGAGAGCGCTCACTCAGGGGAGTTCACACTCAGGGGGGCCTCACTCAGGCGAGTTCACACTCAGGGGAGTGCACACTCAGGGGTGTCTTCACCGAGGCGAGCGCACACTCAGGGGAGTGCGCACTCAGGAGAGAGCACACTCAGGGGAGTATACACTCAGTGGAGTGCTCATTCAGTGGAGTGCACACTCAGGGGTGTCCTCACTCAGGCGAGTTCACACTCAGGGGAGTGCACACTCAGGGGTGTCCTCACCCAGGGGAGTCCACACTCAGGGGAGTTCGCACTCAGGGAAGTCCTCACTCAGGGGAGCACACACTCAGGGGAGCGCAATCTCAGGGGAGAGCACACTCTGGGGAGTCCTCACTCAGGTGAGTGCACTCTCAGGTGAGAGCACACTCAGGGGAGCGCTCACTCAGGGGAGTGCAAACTCAGGGGAGAGCACACTCAGGGGAGTGCGCTCTCAGTGGCGACCTCACTCAGGAGAGTGAGAACTAACAGGAGTGCACACTCAGGGGAGTGCTCACTCAGGTGAGTGCACACTCAGGGGTGTCCTCACTCAGGTGAGTGTACACTCTGGGGAGTGCACACTCATGGGAGCTCTCACTCAGGGGAGTGCACACTCAGGGCAGCGCACACTCAGGGGAGTGCACACCAGGAGAGTCCTCACTCAGGAGTGTGCGAACTCAGAGTAGTGCACATTCAGCGGAGTGCTAACTCTGGGGAGTGCACACTCAGGGGTGTCCTCACTCAGGCGAGTGCACACTCAGGGGAGTCCTCACTCAGGTGAGTTCACACTCATGGGTGTGCACACTCAGTAGTCCTCACTCAGGCGAGTGCCCACTCAGGGGAGTGCCCACTCAGGGGAGCGCTCAGTCAGGGGAGTGCACACACAGGGGAGTGCACACTCTGGGGAGCGCACACTCAGGCGAGTTCACACTCAGCCGGGTTCTCACTTTGGAGAGTGCGAACTCAGAGGAGTGCCCACTCAGGGGAGTGCTCATTCACAGGAGTACACACTCAGGGGAGTCCTCACTCAGACGATGGCACACTCAGGGAGTGCACACTCAGGGAGGCACTCACAGAGCGGAGTGCCCACTCAGATGATCGCTCACTCAGGGGAGTGCACATTCAGGGGATCAAACCGGACCTGACCGGTTTAAACAGGATTTGAACAGCTCAATCCGGACCAGACCGGCTCAAACAGTTTTGACCAGCTCAAACTGGAGCAGACCGGCTGAAACAGGTTAGGATCGGCTCAAACCAGACGAGACCAGCTTAACCGGATCAAACCGGACCATACTGGCTTAAACCGGTGTTGACAGGCTCAAACCGGGCCAGACTGGCTCAAACCGGATCAGACTGGCTCAAACCGGTTCAAAGAGGACCAGACCGGCTTAAACCGGATTAATCTGTACCAGACCGGCTCAAACCGGTTTTGACCACCTCAAATCGGACCAGACAGGCACTAACCGGTTTTGACTGGCTCAAACCACACTCAAACCGGACCAGACTGGCTCAAACCGGTTTTGACCGGCCGAAACCAGACCAGACCGGCTGAAACCGGACCAGACTGACTCAAACCGGTTTTGAACGGCTCAAACACGACCGGATCGGCTAAAACCACACCAGACCGGCTGAAACTGGTGTCAACCAGCTCAAACAGGACCAGACCAGGTCAAACCAGACCAGACCGGCTCAAACCGGCTAAAACCGGACCAGACCTGGTCGAACCAGGTTTGTCTGGCTCAAACTGGGCTCAAACCCTACCAGACCTCCTCATACTGGGTTTGACCGGCTGAATTCGGACTCATACCGAACCAGATCGGCTCAAACCGGTTTTGACCAGCTCAAAACCGACCAGAATGGCACAAACCGGATCAAAACGGACCAGTCGGGTTCATCCGCTTTGGACCGGCTCAAACCGGACCAGACCGGCAAAATCCGGTCCGGACCCGCTTAAACCAGATAAAACCGAACCAGACGGGCTCGTAGACCATCTCAAACCGGTTTTGATCAGCTCAATATGGACTAGACCGCCTCAAACTGGACCAGACCGGCTGAAACTGGTATTGACCATCTGAAACCAGACCATACTACCTTAAACCGGACCAGACTGGCTCAAAACGGGTTTGACCGGTTCAAACCGGATTCAAACCATACCAGACCTTCTCCAACCGGGTTTGACCGGCTCAAACCAGACCAGACCCGCTCAAAACGGATCAAACCGGACCAGACCGGCACTTAGGTCAGCTCAAACCGGTTTTGACCGACTCAAACCGGACTCAAACCCGACCAGACCGGCTGAAACCGGTGTTGACCGGTTCAAACCGGAACAGACTGGCTCCAACCGGTGTTGACTGGCTCAAACCGGACTCACACCGGACCAGACTAGCTAAAACACGTTTTGACCGGCTCAAACCAGAACAGACCGGCTCAACAGGTTCAAACCGGACCAGACAGGCTCAAACCGGATTAAACCAAACAAGACCGGCTCAAACCGGTTTTCACCGGCTCAAACCGGACTCAAACCGGACCAGAATGGCTTATACCGAATCAAACCTGTTTTGACCAGCTCAATACGGACCATAACATCTCAAACCAGTTTTGACCGGCTCAAACAGGACTCAAAACAAACCAGACCGGCTCAAACCGAACTCAAACCAGAACAGACCGGCTGAAAACGGTTTTGACAGGCTCAAACAGGACCAGACCGACTCAAACCGGTTTTGGCCGGCTCAAACTGGACCAGACAGGCTCAAACCGGGTGAAACCGTACCAGACCAGCTGAAACCGGTTTTCACTGGGTCAAAGCGGACCAGACCGGCTCAAACCGGTTATGACCAGCTCAAAACGGTCTCAAACCGGACCAGACAGTCTCAAATTGGTGTTGACCAGCTCCAACCACATTCAAACCGGACCAGACCGGCTCAAACCGGTTTTGACCAGCTCAAACCAGACCAGACCTGCTCAAACCGGATCAAACCAATGCAGACCGTCTCAAACCGCTTTTGTCCAGCTCAAATCGGACTCAAACCGGACCACCCCATCTCAAACCGGTTTTGACCAGCTGAAACCAGAGCAGACCGGCTCAAACCGGTTTTGACTGGCTCAAATCGGACTCAAACCGGACCTGACCGGCTCAAACCGGTCCAGTCCGGCTCAATCCGGATCATAACAGATCAGAACGGCTAGGAGACTGTCTCAAAACGGTATCGACTGGCTCAATACTGACCAGACCGGCTCAAACCGGTTTTGTCTGGCTCAAACCGGAATGAAACCAGACCAGAACAGCTCAAACCATACCAGACCGCCTCAAACCGGTTTGGACCCGCTCAAATCGGACTCAAACCGGACCAGACCGGCTGAAACCGGTTTTGACCGGCTCAAACCCGACCAGACCGGCAAAAACCGGATGAAACCGAACCAGACCAGCTCAAACCGGTTTGGACCTGCTCAAACAGGACCAGACCGGCTCAAAGCGGTCCAGACTGGCTTAAACCGGATCAATCCGGACCAGACCGGCTCTTAGACGGTCTCAAACCGGTTTTGATCGGCTCAATACGGACCAGAATGGCGCAAACCGGTTTTCACCGGCTCAAACCGGACCAGACTGTCTCAAACAGGACTCAAGCTGGACCAGACAGGCTCAAACCGATTTTGACTGGCTCATACCAGTACAGACCGGCTCAACCGTATCAAACCGGACCCGACGGCTTAAACTGGATCAAACAGGACCAGACGGGCTCAAATCGGTTTTGACCGGCTCAAACTCAACCAGACTGGCTGAAACCAAACCAGACTTGCTGAAACCGGCTTTGACCAGCTCAAACACGAGCGGATCAGCTAAAACCGCACCACACTGGCTCAAACCGTTGTCGACCAGCTCAAACTGGACCAGACAGGCTGAAACCGGTTTTCACCGGCTCAAACCAGACCAGACCAGCTCAAACCGGCTAAAACCGGACCTGACCGGGTTGAACCAGTTTTGTCCGACACAAACAGTACTCAAACCGTACCAGACCGCCTCAAGCCAGTTTTGACCATCTAAAATCGGACTCACACCGGACCATATCGTCTCAAACCGCTTTTGACCGGCTCAAACCCGACAAGAACGGCACAAAC
This sequence comes from Chlorocebus sabaeus, assembly GCF_047675955.1. NCBI lineage: Eukaryota > Metazoa > Chordata > Mammalia > Primates > Cercopithecidae > Chlorocebus > Chlorocebus sabaeus. Next base: position 625,629 of record NW_027327593.1, read on the forward strand.
CGGATCAAACCGGACCAGTCTGGTTCAAACCGGTTTGGACCGGCTCAAACCGGACCAGACCGGCTTAAACTGGATCAAACTGGACCAGACCGGCTCTTAGACCGTCTCAAACCGGTTTTGATTGGCTCAACAGGTCCAGAACGGCTCAAACTGGACCAGACCGGCAAAAACCGGTGTTGACCGTCTGAAACCCGACCAGATTGGCTTAAATCGGACCAGACAGGCTCAAAACGTGTTTGACCGGTTCAAACCAGATTCAAACTGGACCAGACCGCCTCCAACCGGGTTTGACCGGTTTAAACTGGACCAGACGTGCTCAAACCAGATCAAACCGGAACAGACCGGCTCTTAGACGGGCTCAAACCGGTTTTGACCGGCTCAAACCGGACTCAAACCGGACCAGACCGGCTCAAAGCGTTGTTGACCGGTTCAAACCAGACCAGACAGGTTCAAACTAGTGTTGACCGGCTCAAACCGGACTCAAACTGTACCAGACCTGCCCTTAGACCAGCTCAAACCGGTTTTGAATGGCTCAAACCGGACCAGACCAGGTCAAACCGGATCAAAGCGGACCAGACGGGCTCAAACCGGTTTTGACCAGCTCAAACCGGACTCAAACCAGACCACACCATCTCAAAATTGTTTTGACCAACTCAAACCAGAGCTGACCGGCACAACGCGGTTTTGTCCGGCTGAAATCGGACTCAAACCAGAACAGACCGGCTCAAACCGGCTCAAACTGGACCACACGGACTAAAATCGCATCAAACAGGATGAGACCGGCTCAAAACGGATCAATCCGGACCAGACTGGCTAGACCCGCTAAATCCGGTTTTGGGTCGCTCAAACCGGACTCAAACCAATATTGACTGGCTCAAACCAGGTCAAACCGGACCAGACCGGCTCAAACAGGATCAAACCAGACCAGACCAGCTCAAACCAGTTTTGACCAGCTGAAACCGGACCAGACCGGCTGAATCGGATCACACTGGACCACACCGGCTTAAACCGGATCAAACTGTACCAGACCACCTCAAACGGGCGTTGACCAGCTCAGACCCGACCAGACCGGCTTAAACTGGACCAGACTGACTCAAACCGGGTTTGACTGGCTCACTAATGGGAGTGTACATGAAGGGGAGTGCTCATTCAAGGGAGTGCACACTCAGGGGAGTCCTCACTGAGACAAGTGCACACTCAGGGGAGTGCACACTCAGGGAGATGCTCACAAAGCGGAGTGCCCACTCAGGTGAGCGCTCACTCAGGGGAGTGTACACTCGGGGGATCAAACCAGACCAGACCGATACAAACCAGTTTTGACCGGCTCAAACACAACCGTATCAGCTAAAACCAAAGTAGACCGGCTCAAACCGGTGTTGACAGGCTCAAACTGGTCCAGACCGGCTCAAACTGGTTTTCACCGGCTCAAACCAGACCAGAATGGCTCAAACCGCCTAAAACCAGACCAGAGCGGGTCAAACCAGTTTTGACCGGCTCAAACCAGACTCAAACCATACCAGATCGCCTCAATCCGATTTTGAATGGCTCAAATCAGACTCAAACCGGACCAGATCGGCTCAATCCGCTTTTGACTGGCTGAAACCCGACCAGAATGGCACAAACCGGATCAAACTGGACCAGGCTGGTCCAAAACGGTTTGGAATGTCTCAAACTGGACCAGAACAGCTTAAACCGGATCAAACCGGTTTTGACCCGCTCAATACGGACCATAACGTCTCAAACCAGTTTTGACCGGCTCACCGGACTCAATCCGGACCAGACAAGCTAAAACTGTCTCAAACCGGACCAGACCGGCTCAAACCGCAATCAAACCTGACCTGACCGGCTCAAACCGGTTATGACCAGCTGAAACCAGACTCAAACAGGACTAGACCGTCTCAAAATGGTGTTTACCGGCTCCAACCGGACTCAAGCCGGACCAGATCGGCTCAAACCGGTTTTGACTGGCTAAAACCGAACCAGACCGGCTCAAACCAGATTAAACCGGACCAGAACGGCTCAAACCGGTTTTGACTGGCTCAAACCGAATTCAAACCAGACCAGACCGGCTCAAACCGGTTTTGACTGGCTCAAACCGGAGCAGACCAGCTCAAACAGGATCAAAACACACCAGACCGGCTCTTAGACCAGCTCAAACATGTTTTGACCGGCTCAAATCGGACCAGACTGGCTCAAACTGGTTTTGACCGGCTCATACCAGACCAGTCCGGCTCAACCGGATCAAAGCAGACCAGACTGGCTCAAAACGGGTTTGTCTGTCTCAAACCGGGCTCAAACCAGACCCGACCAGCTCTTAGACTGGCTCAAATAGGACCAGACTGGCTAAAACCGGTTTTGACTGGCTCAAATCGGACTCAAAACAGACCAGACCGGCTCAAACCGAATCAAACCAGACCAGACCGGCTCTTAGACCGGCTCAAACAGGACCAGACCGGTTCAAACCGTTTATGACCAGCTCAAACCGGACTCAAACCAGAGCAGACCGTCTCAAAAAGGTGTTGACTGGCTCCAACCGGACTCAAACCGGACCAGACCAAGTCCAACCAGTTTTGACCAGCTCAAAGCTTACCAGACCGGCTCAACAGGATCAAACCGGACCAGACCGTCTTAAACCAAATTAAACAGGAGCAGACCGGCTCAAAACGGTTTCGACCGGCTCAAACCGTACAAGTCCGGCTCAAACCGGTTTTCACCATTTCAAACCGGACCAAGGCCAGAACACCTCAAATGACTCAAACCAGACCAGACCGGATTAAGTTGCTGTTGTCTGTCTCAAACCGTACTCTAACCGGACCAGAACTGCTCAAACCGGCTTTGCCTGGCTCAAACCGCACCAGGACCAGATCGGCTCAAACCGGACTCAAACCGGACCAGAACAGCTCAAACCGGTGTTGACCGGCCCAAACCGGACTCAAATCGGACCAGACTGGCTCAAACTGGTTTTGACCGGCTCAAACCGGACCAGACCGGCTCAACCGGATCAAACCGAACCAGACAGGCTTAAACCAGTTCAAACCGTACCAGACCGGCTCAAACCGGTGTTGACCGGCTCAGATCCGACCAGACAAGCTTAAACTGGACCAGACTGGCTCAAACCGGGTTTGACCGTCTCAAACCAGACTCATACCGGACCAGACCGGCTCAAACCTGTTTTGACCACCTCAAACCGGACCAGACCGGCTTAAACTGGATCAAACCGGACAAGATCGGCTGAAAGCGGTTTTCACCGGCTCAAACCAGACCAGACCAACTCAACCGGCTCAAAGCGGACAAGACCGGCTCAAAACGGGTTTGTCCGGCTCAAACCGGACTCAAACCGGACCAGATCGGCTCAACCGGATCAAACCGGACCAGACCAGCTTAAACCGGATCAAACCGGACCAGACCGGCTCAAACCGGTGTTGACTGGCTCAGACCGGATTCAAACCGGAACAGTCCGGTTCAAATCGGTTTCGACTGGCTGAAACCGGACGAGACCGGCTCAAAGCGGTTTTCACCAGCTCAAAACGAACCAGGACCAGACCGGCTCAAACCAGACTCAAACCGGACCAGACCGGCTCAAAAGGCTGTAGACCGGCTCAAACCGGACCCAAACCGGAACAGACCAGCTCCAATCGTTTTTGACCAGCTCAAACATGACCTGACCGGCTCCAACCGCTTTTGACCGGCTGAAACCGGACTCAAACCGGACCACACCGTCTCAAACCCGTTTTCACCAGCTCAAACCCGACCAGACCGGCTGAAATCGGACGAGACCGACTCAAACCGGTTTGGACCGGCTCAAACCAGACCAGTCTGTCTCAACCAGATCAAATCGGACCAAACCGGCTCAAACCGGTTCAAACCGGATCAGAACCACTGAAACCATATCAAACCGGACCAGACCGGCTCAAACCGGTTTTGACTGGCTCAAACCGGACTCAAACCGGACCCGACTGGCTCAAACCAGTTTTAACCGGCTCAAACCTGACCAGACCGGCTGAAACGGGACGAGGCCACCTCAAACCAGTTTTGACCAGGTCAAATCGGACTAGACCAGCACCAACCAGTTTTGACCGGCTCAAACGCGACCAGACCATCTGAAACTGGACCAGACATGCTCAAACCGGTTTTGACCAGCTCAAACACTAGCAGACAAGCTAAAACCGGACCAGACCCGTTCAAACCGTACTCAAACCGGAACAGACCTGTTCAAACTGGTGTTGACTGGCTCAAATCGGACCAGAGCAGCACAAACCGATTTTGACCGACTCAAACCAGACTCAAACAGGACCAGACTGGCTCAAACTGGTCCACCGGCTCAAACCCGAGCAGACAGTCTGAAACCAGATGAGACTGGCTGAAACCGGTTTAGACTGAGTCAACCCCAACCAGACCTGCTAAAACTGGACCAGACTGGCTCAGACCAGTTGTGACCAGCTCAAACCAAACCAGACTGGCTGCAACCGGCTCAAACCGAACCAGACCAGCTCAAACAGGATTTGACCAGCTCATACTCTACCAGACCGGCTCAAACCGGTTTTGACCGGCTCAAATTGGACTCAAACTGGAACAGACCGGCTCAAACCGGTTTTGACCATCTCAAACTGGCACAGACAGACTCAAACTGGATCAAACCATACAAGACTGGCCCTTAGACAGTCTCAAACCGGTTTTGATCGGCTCAATAAAGACCAGAACGGCTCAAACCCATTTTGACCGGCCCAAACCGGACCAGACCATCACAACCCAGACTCAAACTGGAACAGACCGGCTCAAACTGGTGTTGACCGGCTCGAACCAGACTCAAACCGGACCAGAACGGCTCAAACCGGACCAGACAGGCTCAAACCAGATCAAAACGGACCAGACCGTCTCGACCACATCTAACCGGACTAGACCGGCTTAAACCGGATCAAAACGGACCAGACCGGCTCAAACCGGTGTTGACCGGCTCACACCGGATTCAAACCGGAACAGTCCGGTTCAAATCGGTTTCGACTGGCTGAAACCGGACGAGACCGGCTCAAAGCGGTTTTCACCAGCTCAAAACGAACCAGGACCAGACCGGCTCAAACCAGACTCAAACCGGACCAGACCGGCTCAAACGGGTGTAGACCGGCTCAAACTGGACCCAAACCGGAACAGACCAGCTCCAATCGTTTTTGACCAGCTCAAACATGACCTGACCGGATCCAAACGCTTTTGACCGGCTGAAACCGGACTCAAACCGGACCACACCGTCTCAAACCCGTTTTCTCCGGCTCAAACCCGACCAGACCGGCTGAAATCGGACGAGACCGGCTCAAACCGGTTTGGACCGGCTCAAACCAGACCAGTCTGTCTCAACCAGATCAAATCGGACCAAACCGGCTCAAACCGGTTCAAACCGGATCAGAACCACTGAAACCAGATCAAACCGGACCAGACCGGCTCAAACCGGTTTTGACCGGCTCAAACCGGACTCAAACTGGACCCGATTGGCTCAAACCGGTTTTAACCGGCTCAAACCCGACCAGACCGGCTGAAACGGGACGAGACCGCCTCAAACCGGTTTTGACCAGGTCAAATCGGACCAGACCGGCCCAAACCGGTTTTGACCAGCTCAAACCCGACCAGACCGTCTGAAACCGGACCAGACAGGCTCAAACCGGTTTGGACCGGCTCAAACCCTAGCAGACCAGCTAAAACCGGACCAGACCCTTTCAAACCGGGCTCAAACTGGAATAGACCGGCTCAAAACGGTTTTGACCAGCTCAAATCGGACCAGAGCAGCACAAACAAATTTTGACCGGCTCAAACCAGATTCAAACAAGACCAGACCAGCTCAAACCGGTTTTCACCAGCTCAAACCGGACCAGACCGGCTCAAACCGGTGTTGACTGGCTCGAACCAGACTCAAACCGGACCAGAACGGCTCAAACCGGACCAGACAGGCTCAAACCGGATGAAAACGGACCAGACCGGCTCAAACCGGTTTTGAGCAGCAGAAACCGGACCAGACCGGCTCAAATCGGATCAATCCGAACCAGACCGGCTCGACCACATCTAACCGGACTAGACCAGCTTAAACTGGATCAAACCGGACCAGACCAGCTCTTAGACCATCTCAAACCGGTTTTGATCTGCTCAATACGGACCAGAACGGCTCAAACCAATTTTGACCGGCTCAAACCGGACCAGATCGTCTCAAACGGGATTCAAACCGGACCAGATCGGCTCTAACCGGTGTTGACTGGCTCAAACCGGACTCAAATCGGACCAGATCAGCTCTAACCGGGGTGACCGGCTCGAACCAGACTCAAGCCAGACCAGAAAGGCTCAAACCGGACCAGACAGGCTGAAACCAGATCAAAACGTACCAGACAGGCTCAAACCGGTTTTGACCACCTGAAACCGGAAAAGACCGGCTCAAATCGGATCAAAACGGACCAGACAGGCTCAAACAGGCTCAAAAAGGACCAGACCAGCTCAAACCGGTTTTGACCAGCTCACAAAAGCCCAGACCGGCTCTACCGTATCAAACCGGACCAGACCGGCTTTAACTGGATCAAAACGGACCAGACCGAATCAAACCAGGTTTGACCAGCTCAAACCCGACCAGACTGGCTTAAACCGGACCAGACTGGCTCAAACAGGGTTTGACCAGTTCAAACTGGACTCAAACGGGACCAGAACGGGTCAAACCGTGTTAGACTGGCTCAAACCAGACCAGACCGGCTCAAACCGAATCAAACCGTACCAGACCGCCCTTAGACCCGCTGAAACCGGACCAGACCGCCTCAAACCGGAACAGACCGGCTCAAATCGGACTCAAACCGGACCAGACCGGCTCAAACCGATGTTAACCGGCTCAAACCTGATTCAAACCGGACCAGACCGGCTCACACCAGTGTTGACCGGCTCGAACCAGACTCAAACTGGACCAGAACAGCTCAAACCGGACCAGACAGGCTCAAACCAGATCAAAACGGACCAGACCGGCTCAAACCGGTTTTGACCAGCTTAAACTGGACCAGACCAGCTCAAATTGGGCCAGACCGTCTCAAATCGGTTCAAACCAGACCAAACAGGCTCAAACAGGCACAAACCGGACCAGACCAGCTCAAACAGGACTCAAACCGGACCAGACCAGCTGAAAACGGTTTTGACCGGCTCAAATCGGACCAGACCGCATCAAACCGGATCAAACTGGAACAGACCGGCTCAAACCGGTTTTGACCAGCTCACAAAAGCCCAGAACGGCTCTACCAGATCAAACCAGACCAGACCGGCCAAAAACCAGCTCAAACCGCACCAGACCGTTTCAAACAGGATTTGACCAGCTCACACTGGAGCAGAGCGGCTCAAACCGGTTTTGACCTGCTCAAATTGGACTCAAACCAGAACAGACCGGCTCAAACCTGTTTTGACCAGCTCAAACCGGACCAGACAGAATCAAACCGGATCAAACCGGACCAGATCGGCCCTTAGACAGTCTCAAACCGGTTTTGATCCGCTCAATACGGACCAGACCGGATCATACCGGCGTTGACCATCTCAAACCGGACCAGACCGCATCAAACCGGACTCAAACCGGACCAGACCAGCTCAAACCGGTTTTGACCAGGTCAAACCGGAACAGACTGGCTCAACCGGATCAAACTGGAGCAGATTGGCTCAAACCAGGCTTGCCCGTCTCCATCCCGACCAGACTGGCTTAAACCGAACCAGACTGGCTCAAACAGGGTTTCACCGGCACGACCTGGACTCAAACCAGAGCAGACTGGCTCAAACCGGTTTTGACCGGCTCAAATCGGACTCAAACCGGACCAGACCGGCTCAAACCGGTGTTGACAGGCTCAAACCGGACTCAAACAGGACCAGACCAGCTTAAACCGGTGTTGACCGGCTCGAACCAGACTCAAACCGGACCAGAACAGCTCAAACTGGACCAGAATGGCTCAAACCGGATCAAAACCGACCAGACCTGCTCAAACCAGTTTTGAACAGCTGAAACCAGACCAGACCAGCTCAAATTGGACTCAAACCGGACCAGACCAGCTGAAAACGGTTTTGACCGGCTCAAATCGGACCAGACCGGCTCAAACCGGTTTAGACCAGCTCACAAAAGCCCGGACCGGCTCTACTGGATCGATCCGGAACAGACCGGCTCAAACCACACCAGACTGGCTCAAACAGGATTTGACCAGCTCACACCGGACCAGACCGGCTCAAACCGGTTTTGACCGGCTCAAATTGGACTCAAACCGGAACAGGCCGGCTCAAACCGGTTTTGACCAGCTCAAACCGGACCAGACAGACTCAAACTGGATCAAACTGGACCAGACCGGGCCTTAGACCGTCCCAAACCGGTTTTAATCGGCTCAATACGGACCAGAACGGCTTAAACCGGTTTTGACCAGCTCAAACCGGACCAGACCATCTCAAACCGGACTCAAACCGGACCAGACCAGCTCAAACCGGTTTTGACCGGGTCAAACCTGAACAGACCGGCTCAACCGGATCCAACCGGACCAGACTGGCTTTAATCGGATCAAACTGGACCAGACCGGCTCAAACCAGGGTTGACCGGCTCAAACCCGACCAGACTGGCTTAAACCGAGCCAGACTGGCTCAAACAGGGTTTGACCGGCTCAAACGGGACTCAAACCATACCAGAACGGCTCAAACCGGGTTAGACTGGCTCAAACCAGATGAAACCGGCTCAAACCTAATCAAACCAGACCAGATCGGCTCTTAGACCGGCTCAAACCGGACCAGACCGGCTCCAAAAGGTTTTGACCGCCTCAAAACAGACTCAAACCCGACCAGACTGGCTGAAACGGGATGAAACCGGCTCAAACCGGTTTTGACCGGGTCAAATCGGACCAGACCGGCACAAACCGGTTTTGACCGGCTCAAACGCGACCAGACTGTCTGAAACCTAACCAGACAGGCTCTAACCGGTTTTGACTGGCTCAAACCCTACCAGACCAGCTAAAACCGGACCAGACCCGTTCAAACCAGACTCAAACAGGAATAGACTGGCTCAAACCGCTTTTAACCGGCTCAAACCAGACCAGACCGGCTGAAACTGGACGAGACTGCCTCAAACCGGTTTTGACCGACTCAAACACGTCCAGACCAGCTAAAACCGGACCAGACCAGCTCAAACCGGTTTTGACCGGCTCAAAGCGGACTAGACCAACTCTAACTGGTTATGACCAGCTCAAACCACACTCAAACTGAACAAGACCGTCTCAAACTGCTGTTGTCCAGCTCAAACCGGACTCAAACCGGACCAGACCGGCTCAAACACGTTTTGACCAGCTCAAACCCGACACGACCGGCTGAAACCAGATGAGACCGGCTCAAACCAGTTTGGACCGGCTCAAACCAGACCATACTGGCTCAACCTGATCAAAGCGGACCAGACCGGCTCAAACCGGATCAAACAGGACCACAACAGCTCAAACCGGATCAAACCGGACCAGACCGGCTCAAACCAGTTTTAACTGGCTCAAACCAGACCGTACTGGCTCAGCCGGATCAAATCTGACCAGACCAGCTCAAACTGGACCAGACCATCTCAAAATGGTCGCAAACCGCTTTTGACCAGGTGAAACCGGTCCAGATAGCCTCCAACCGGTTTTGACTGGCTCAAACCTGACTCAAACAGGACCAGACCGGGTCAAACCGGTTTTAAATGGCTCAAACCGGACTCAAACAGGAACAGACCGGCTCAAACACGGTTTCAAAACCGATCAAACCGGAGCAGACCGGCTCATACCTGTTTTGACCGTATTAGACTGCCTCAAACTGGTTTTTAGGGGCTCAAATTGCAACAGACCTGCTGAAACCGGTTTTAACTGGCTCAATACGGACCATACCGCCTGAAACCGGATTTGACCGGCTCAAACCGGACTCAAACCGGACCAGACAAGCTCAAACCAGCTAAACCAGACCAGACCGGCTCAAACCGGACTCAAACCGGGACAGACCGGCTGAAAACGGTTTTGACCGGCTCAAACCCGACCAGACAGGCTTAAACCGGACCAGACTGGCTCAAACCGGGTTTGACCGGCTCAAACCGGACTCAAACCGGACCAGACTGGCTCAAACCAGGTTTCACCGGCTCAATCTGGACCACACCCGCTCAAACCGTATCAAACCGGACCAGACCGGCTCAAACAGGTTTTGACCGGCTCAAAGCGGACCAGACCGGTTGAAACCGGTTATGACCAACTCAATCCGGACTCAAACCGGAGTAGACCGGCTCAAACAGGTGTGGACCGGCTCAAACCAGACTCAAACCGGACCAGACCGCTCAACCGGATCAAATCGGACGAGACCAGCTCAAACTGGTTTTGTCCGGCTCAAACCCGACTCAAACTGGTCCAGACCGGCTCAAATCGGACCAGACCGGCGCAAACCAGTTTTGACCAGCTCAAACCGGACCAGACCGGCTCAACCGCATAAAACCGGACCAGAACGGCTTAAACCAGATCAAACCGGACCAGACCGTCTCAAATTGGTGTTGACCAGCTCAGACCGGACTCAAATCGGACCAGACCGGCTCAAACTGGTGTTGAACGGCTCAAACCAGATTCAAACCAGACTAGTCTGGCTCAAACCGGTTTCGACTGGCTCAAACCGGACAAGTCTGGCTCAAACCGGTTTTCACCAGCTCAAAATGAACCAGGACCAGACTGGCTCAAACCAGACTACAACCGGACCAGATTGGCTCAAACCGGTGTAGACCGGCTCAAACCAGACCCAAACCAGACCAGACCGGCTCCAACCGGTTTTGACCAGCTGAAACCGGACCAGACCGGCTCAACCGGATCAAACCGGACCAGACAGGCTTAAACCAGATAAAACCGGACCAAACTGGCTCAAACCAGTGTTGACTGGCTCAGACCCAAACAGAAAGGCTTAAATCGGACCAGACTGGCTCAAACCGGGTTTCACCTGCTCAAACTGGACTCAAACCGGAACACCGGCTCAAAACGGTTTTGACTGGCTCAAACATGACCACACCAGCTCAAACTGGACCAGTCCAGCTCAAACCGATTTTGACTGGCTCAAACCGGACCAGACCGGCTCAAACCAGCTCAAACCGGACCAGAACAGCACAAACCGTGCTTGACCGGCTCAAACCGGACTCAAACTGGACCAGACCCTCCGAAAACGGTTTTGACCGGCTCAAACCAGACCAGACCAGCTCAAACCGATCTTCACCGGCTCAAACCTGATCAAACCCGAACTGACCGACTCTTAGACCAGCTCAAACAGGTTTTGACAGGCTCAAATTGAACCAGACCTCCTCAAACCGGTTTTGACCAGTTCAAACCGGACTCAAACCGGTTTTGACCGGCACAAACTGGACCAGACCGCCTCAAACTGGTTTTGAAACGATTCAAACCGGACTCAAACCGGAAAAGACCAGCTGAAACCGGTTTTGACCTACTCAAACCAGACCTCAGAGGCTCAAACCGGATCAAACCCGACCAGACTGGCACAAACCGGATCAAAGCGGACCTGACCGGCTCACACCGGTTTTGACCAGCACAAACCGGACTCAAACCAGAGCAGACCATTTCAAACCAGTTTTGACCATCTCCAACTGAAGCAGACTGGCTCAAACTGGTTTTGACCAGCTCAAATCGGACTCAAACTGGACCAGACCGGCTCAAACCGGCTCAAAATTGACCACACGGACTAAAACTGTATCAACATCTCAAACCAAACCAGACCAGCTTAAATTGGATCAAACCGGTTTTGACCGGCTCAAACCGGACTCAAACCGGACCAGGAAAGGTAAAACGGCTCAAACCGGGCCAGACAGGCTCAAACCGGATTCTAACCGGACCAGACATGCTCAAACCGGTTATGAGCAGCTCAAACCGGACTCAAACCGGACCAGACCTTCTCAAACTGGTGTTGACCGGCTCCAACCGTACTCAAACCGGACCAGACCGGCTCAAACCAATTTTGACCGGCTCACACCCGACCAGACCGGCTCAAACCGGATCAAACCAGATCAGACCAGCTCAAATCGGTTTTGACCGGCTCAAACCAGACCAGAATGGCTCAAACCGGTCCAGCCCAGCTTAAACCGGATCAAACCGGACCAGACTGGCTCTTAGACCATCTCAAACCGGTTTTGATCGGCTCAATACGGACCAGACTGGCTCTAACCAGACCAGACCGGATAAAACTGGTGTTGACCGTCTCACATCGTACTCAAAATGGACCATACCGGCTCAAACCGGTTTTGACTGGCTCAAACCAGACCCGACCAACTCAATGGGATCAAACTGGACCACAACGGCTTGTACCGGATCTATCCGCACCTGACTGACTCAAACCGGTGATGACCGGCTCAAACCCAACCAGACTGGCTTATCCCGGACCAGACTGACTCAAAACGGATTTCACCAGCTCAAACCGGAATCAAAGCGGACCAGACCAGCTCAAACCGTGTTTGATCGGCTGAAACCGGACGAGACCTGCTAACACAGGATCAAACCGGACCAGACCGGCTCTTAGACCAGCTCAAAGCGGTTTTGACCAGCTCAAACCGGACCCAAACCGGACCAGACTGGCTCAAACCGGTGTTGACCGGTTCAAACTGGACTCAAACCAGACCAGAGCCACTCAACCTGGAGTTGACCGACTCCAACTGGACTCAAACCGGACCAGACCGGCTCAAACCGGTTTTGACCGGCTCACACCCAACCAGACCAGCTCAAACCAGATCAAACCGGATCAGACCGGATCAAATCGGTTTGGACCAGCTCAAAGCGGACCAGACCGGCTCAAACCGGTCCACCCCGGCTTAAACCGGATCAAACCGGACCAGACTGACTCTTAGACCATCTCAAACCGGTTTTGATCAGCTCAATACGGAGCAGACCGGCTCTAACCGGACCAGACTGGCTAAAACCGGTGTTGACGGTCTCACATCGTACTCAAAATGGACCATACCGGCTCAAACCGGTTTTGACTGGCTCAAACCAGACCCGAACAACTCAATGGGATCAAACTGGACCACACTGGCTTGAACCGGATCTAACCGGACCTGACCGACTCAAACCGGTGATGACCAGCTCAAACCCGACCAGACTGGCTTAACCCGGACCAGACTGACTCAAAACGGATTTGACCGGCTCAAACTGGAATCAAAGCAGACCAGACCGGCTCAAACCGTGTTTGACCGGCTGACACTGGATGAGACCCGCTCAAACAGGATCAAACCGGACCAGACCGGCTCTTAGACCAGCTCAAACTGGTTTTGACCGACTCAAACCGGACCCAAACCGGACCAGACTGGCTCAAACCGGTGTTGACCGGTTCAAACCAGACTCAAACCGGACCAGAGCCTCTCAACCCGGAGTTGACCGGCTCCAACCGGACTCAAACCGGACCAGACCGGCTCCAACCGGGTTTGACTGGCTCAAACGAGACCAGACCCCCTCAAACCGGATCAAACCGGAGCAGACCGGCTCTTAGACCAGCTCAAACCGGTTTTGACCGGCTCAAACCGGACTCAAACCAGACCAGACCGGCTAAAACAGGTGTTGACTGGTTCAAACTGGACTCAAACCGGACCAGACCCTCTCAAACCGGTGTTGACCGGCTCAGACCCGAACAGAAAGGCTTAAACCGGACCAGACTGGCTCAAACCGGGTTTGACCAGCTCAAACTGGACTCAAACCAGAACAACGGCCCAAAACGGTTTTGACCGGCTCCAACACAACCACACCGGCTCAAAGTGGACCACACCAGCTAAAACCGGTTTTCACCGGCTCAAACAGGAGCAGACCGGCTCAAACCAGACCAGACCGGCTCAAACTGCCTCAAACCGGACCAGAACAGCTCAAACCGGGCTTGACTGGCTCAAACCAGACTCAAACTGGACTAGACCCACTGAAAACGGTTTTGACCAGCTCAGACCGGGCTTGACCGGCTCAAACCTGATCAAACCCGACCAGACCGGCTCTTAGACAAGCTCAAACAGGTTTTGACAGGCTAAAATCAAACCAGACCGCCTCAAACCGGTTTTGACCGGCACAAACAGGACTCAAACCGGACCAGACCAGCTGAAACCGGACTCAAACCGGACTAGATCGGCTCAAACCATTTTTGATCAGCTCAAACCGGACCAGGAGCATACCGGCTCAAACCGGGCTCAAACTGCACCATACCAGCTCAAACCGGTTTGGACCGCCTACAACTGGACCAGACCGGCTCAATCTGGCTCAAACCGGAACAGACCGGCTCGAACAGGATTTGACTGGCTCAAACCGGACCAGACCCGCTCAAACCGGTTTTCACAGGCTCAAACCCGACCCCACCAGCTAAAACCGGTCCAGACCAGCTCAAATCGGAGCAAACCGGACCAGACCATCTCAAGCCGTCTCAAACTGGACCAGACCGGCCCAAACCGGTCTCAAACCAGACCAGACCGGCTGAAAACGGTTTTCACCGGCTCCAACCAGAACAGATCGTCTCAAACCGGATCAAACCGGACCAACCGGCTCAAACCGGCTGTATTTCGTGGAGCTGTGTGCTAGGCTTATTTCTGTCTAATCTGAGAACTGATATTTTGAATCCCTTTGAAGACTATAGGGCCAAAGGATATATCCACCAATCAAAATGAGAAAGAGGCTTTCTGAGAAATTTGTTTGTGATCTGTGAATTCATCTCACAGAGTTACACCTTTCCCCTCAAGAAGCCTTACTCTAAGACTGTTCTTGTGGAATTTGCAAAGTGATATTTGGATGTCCATGGAGGGCTATGGTGAAAAGGGAAATATCTTCAGATAAAAACTAGAAAGAAGCTTTCTGAGAGTTTGTTTTGTGTTGTGTGAATTCATGTCACAGAGTTACAGCATTCCCCTCCAGAAGCCGTTCGGTAAGACTGTTCTTGTGGAATCTGCAAAAGGATATTTGGAAGCCCATAGAGGCCTATGGTGAAAAAGAAAATATCCTCAGATGAAAACTGGAAAGAAGCTTTCTGAGAAACTGCTTTGTGATGTGTGACTTCCACTCACTGAGTTACAGTTGTATTTCATGGAGCTGTTTGCTAGCCTTATTTCTGTGGAATCTGAGAACTGATAATTCAGATCCCTTTGAAGACCATAGGGCCAAAGAAAATATCCTCTGATCAAAAGGAGAAAAAGCTTTCTCAGAATCTTCATTGTGATCTGCGAATTCATCTCACAGAGTTACAGCTTTCCCCTCAAGAAGCCTTTCGCTAAGACTCTTCTTGTGGAATATTCAAAGTGATATTTGGAAGCCCATGAAGGGCTATTGTGAAAAGGGAAACGTCTTCAGATAAAAACAGGAAAGAAGCTTTCTGAGAAACTGCTTTGAGTTCTATGAATTCATCGCCGAGAGTTACAGCTGTCTCCTCCAGAAGCCATTCACTAGGACTGTTCTTGTGGAATTTGCAAAGGGATATTTGGAAGCCCATAGAGGCCTATGGTGAAAAAGAAAATATCCTCAGATGGAAACTGGAAAGAAGCTTTCTGAGAAACTGCTTTGTGATGTGAGAATTCCACTCACTGAGTTACAGTTTTATTTCGTGGAGCTGTTGACTAGCCTTATTTCTGTGGAATCTGAGAACTGATATTTCGGATCCCTTTGAAGACTATAGGGCCAAAGGATATATCCTCCGATCAAAATGAGAAAGAAGCTTTCTGAGAAACTTCTTTGTGATCTGTGAATTCATTTCACAGAGTTACTGCTTTCCCCTCAAGAAGCCTTTCTCTAAGACTGTTCTTGTGGAATTTCAAAGTGATATTTTCAAGCCCATGGAGGGCTATGGTGAAAAGGGAAATATCCTCAGATAAAAACTGGAAAGAAGCTTTCTGAGAAAACTGCTTTGTGTTCTGTGAATTCACCTCCCAGACTTAGAGCTTTCCCCTCCAGAAGCCGTTCGCTAAGACTGTTCTTGTGGAATTTGCAAAGGGATATTTGGAAGCCCATAGAGGCTTATGGTGAAAAAGAAGTTATCCTCAAATAAAAACTGGAAAGAAACTTTGTGAGAAACTGTTTCGTGATGTGTGACTTCCACTCACTGAGTTACACCTGTATTTCGTGGAGCTGTTTGCTACCCTTATTGTTGTGGAATCTGAGAATTAATATTTCGGATCCCTTTGAAGACTATCGGGCCAAAGGAAATATCCTCCAATCAAAATGAGAAAGAAGCTTTCTGAGAAACTTCTTTGTGATCTGTGAATTCATCTCACAGAGTTACAGCTTTGCCTCAAGAAGCCTTTCGCTCTGAGTGCTCTTGTGGAATTTGCAAAGTGATATTTTGAAGCCCATGGAGTGCTATGGTGAAAAGGGAAATATCCTCAGATAAAAACAGGAAAGAAGCTTTCTGAGAAACTGCTTTGTGTTCTGTGAATTCATCTCACAGAGTTACAGCATTCCCCTCCAGAAGCCGTTCGCTAAGACTGTTCTTGTGTAATTTTCAAAGGGATATTTGGAAGCCCATAGATTTCTATGGTGAAAACGAAAACTGATATTTCGGATCCCTTTGAACACTAACCCTAACCCTAACCCTAACCCTAACCCTAACTCCAGCTCAAACCGGAGGAGTACCAAACCGTCTCAAACCGGACTCAAACCGGACCAGACCGGCTCAAACCGGTTTGGACTGGCTCATACCAGATCATACAGGCTCAACCAGATCAAAGCGGACCAGACCGGATCAAACCGGAACAAACTGGTCCAGAACCGCTCAAACCGGATCAAACCAGACCAGACCGGCTCAAACCTGTTTTGACCGGCTCAAACAGGACTCAAACCGGACCCGATCAGCTCAAACCGGTTTTGACCAGCTCAAACTGGACCAGGACCAGACCGTCTCAATCCGGACTCAAACCGGACCAGACCAGATCAAACCGATTTTGACTGGCTCAAACCGGACACAAACCGGACCAGACAGCCAGAAACCGGTTTTGACCTGCTCAAACCCAACCAGAACGGCTCAAACCGGATTTGACTGGCTAAAGTCGTACCAGACCAGCACAAAACGGTCTTGACCGTATCAAACTGGACTCAAACCGGACCAGGCAAGTTAAAACAGTCTCAAACCGGACCAGACCAGCTCAACCGGCTCAAAGCAGACCAGGTTGGCTCAAACCGGGTTTGTCCGGTTCAAACCAGACTCACACTGGACCAGACCGGCTCATTCGGACCAGATCGGCTCAAACCGGTTTTGACTGCCTCAAACTGGAGCAGACCGGATCAAACAGGATCAAAACGGACCAGACCAGCCCTTAGACCAGCTCAAACATGTTTTGACCAGCTCAAATCGGACCATACTGGCTCAAACCGGTTTTGACCGGGTCAAACCGGACCAGACCGGCTCCAACCGGTTTTGACCTGCTGAAACGGGACCAGACCAGCTTAAACCGGATCAAACCGCACCAGACCGGCTCAAACCGGTTTTGAATGGTTCAAACTGGACCAATCGGGCACAAACGCTTTTAGACAGGCTCAAACCGGACGAGACCAGCTCAAACCGGTTTTCACCGGCTGAAAACGAACCAAGACCAGACCGGCTCAAACCAGACTCAAACAGGAAAAGTCCGGCTGAAACCGGTGTAGACCGGCTCAAACCAGTCCCAAACCGGACCAGACCGTCTCCAACGGGTTTTGACCAGCTCAAACCAGACCACACCGTCTCATCCGGATCAAACCGGATGAGACAGGTTTAACCAGATCAAACCGGACCAGACTGGAGGAAGCTGGTGTTGACCAGCTCAGACAGGACTCAAACTGGACCAGACTGTCTCAAACCAGTGTTGAATGTCTCAAACCGGATTCAAACTGGAACAGTCCAGCTCAAATCGGTTTCCACTGGCTCGAATCAGACGAGACCAGCTCAAACTGGTTTTCACCAGCTCAAAACGAACCAGAACCAGACCGGCTCAAACCAGACTCAAACCGGACCAGACCAGCTCAAATGGGTGTAGACCGGCTCAAACCGGACAGAAACCGGACCAGACCGGCTCCAACCGGTTTTGACCAGCTCAAACCGGACCAAACCAGCTCAACCAGTACAAACCGGACCAGACCGGCTCAAACCGGATTAAACCAGATCAGACCGGCTCAAATCGGTTTTCACTGGCTCAAACCGGACTGAAACCGGACCAGACCGGCTCAAACTGGACTCAAACCGGACTAGACCGGCTCAAACCGGTTTCAAACGGCTCAAACCAGACCAGACAGGCTCAATCGGCTCAGACCGTACTAGAGCGGCATAAACTGGATCAAACTGGTTTTGACGGGCTCAATACGGACCATACCGGCTCAAACCGGATTTGACCGTCGCAATCCGGACTCAAACCGGACCAGAAAATCTCAAACCAGCTCAAACTGGACGAGACCGGCTCAACCGGATCAAATAGGGCGAGACCGGCTTAAACCGGTTTTGGCTGGCTCAAACCAGAGCAGACCGGCTCAAACAGGATCAAAACGGAGCAGACCGGCTCTTAGACCAGCTCAAACATGTTTTGACCAGCTCAAATCGGACCAGACCAGCTCAAACCGGTGTTGACCGGCTCAAACCGGACCAGACCGCCTCAACCGGATCAAACCGGACCAGACCGGCTTAAACCGGATCAAACCGGAACAGATCGGCTGAAGCCGGTGTTGATCGGCTCAGACCGGACTCAAACCGGACCAGACTGGCTCAAACCGGTGTTGAATGGCTCCAACCGGATTCAAACCAGACCAGTCCGGCTCAAATCAGTTTTGACTGGCTCAAGCCAGATGAGACCAGCTCAAACCGGTTTTCACCAGCTAAAAATGAACCAGGACCAGACCGGCTCAAACCAGACTCAAACCGGACCAGACCGGCTCAAACGGGGGTAGACCGGCTCAAACCTGATCAAACCCAACCAGAACGACTCTTAGACCAGCTCAAACAGGTTTTGACAGGCTCAAATCGAACCAGACCTCCTCAAACCGGTTTGGACCGGCTCAAACCGGACTCAAACCGGTTTTGACCGGCACAATCCGGGCCAGGCCGCCTCAAGCCGATTTTGACCGCGTCAAACCGGACTCAAACCGGACCAGACCGGCTGAAACCGGACTCAAACCGGACTAGACCAGCTCAAACCGGTTTTGAACGGCTCAAACTGGACCAGGAGCATACTGGCTCAAAGCAGTATCAAACTGCACCATACCGGCTCAAACCGGTTTGGACCGGCTCCAACTGGACCAGACCGAACAATCCATCTCAAACCGGACAAGACCGGCTCGAACAGGATTTGACTGGCTCAAACAGGACCAGACCAGCTCAAACTGGTTTTCACCGGCTCAAACCCAACCCCACCAGCTCAAACCGGGCCAGACCGGCTCAAATCAGATCAAACCGCACCAGACCGTCTCAAACCGTCTCAAACTGGATCAGACTGGCTCAAACCGGTTGCAAACCAGACCAGAACGGCTGAAAACGGTTTTGACCGGCTCCAACTGGAGCAGACCGTCTCAAACCGGATCAAACCGAACCAAACGGCTCAAACCGGTTTTGTCCAGCTCAAACCAGACCAGACAGGCTCAAACCGGCACAAACCAGACCAGACCGGCTTAAACAGGATTTGACTGGCTCAAACCGAAGCAGACCAGCTCAAACAGGATCAAAACGGACCAGATCGGCTCTTAGAACAGCTCAAACATGTTTTGACCGGCTCAAATCGGACCAGACAGGCTCAAACCGGTTTTCACCAACTCAAACTGGACCAGACCGGCTCAACCGGATCAAACTGGACCAGACCGTCTTAAACCAGATCAAACTGGACCAGACCGGCTCAAACCGGTGTTGACCGGCTCAGACCGGACTCAAACCGGACCAGACCGGCTCTAACCGGTGTTATACGGCTCAAACTGAATTCAAACCTGACCAGTCCAGCTCAAACCGGTTTCCACTGGGTCAAACCGGACGAGACCGGCTCAAACCGGTTTTCACCGGCTTAAAACTAACCAGGACCAGACTGGCTCAAACCAGACTAAACCGGACCAGACCGGATCAAACCGGTGTAGACCGGCTCAAACCGGACCCAAACCGTACCAGACTGGCTCCAACTGGTTTTGACCGGCTCAAACTGGACCAGACTGGCTCAACCGGATCAAACTGGACCAGACAGACTTAAACCGGATCAAACCGGACCAGACCGGCTCAAACTGGTGTTGACCGGCTCAGACCTGAACACAAATGCTTAAACCGGACCAGACTGGCTCAAACCAGGTTTGACTGGATCAAAACAGACTCAAACCGGACCAGACCATCTCAAACTGGTTTGACCGGCTCAAACACGACCACATCGGCTCAAACCGGACCAGACCGTCTAATACCAGTTTGACTGGATCAATCCGGACCAGACTGGCTCAAACCGGACCAGACCGGATCAAACAGGCTAAAACCGGACCAGAACAGCTCAAACCGGGCTTGACCGGCTCAAAGTGGACTCAAACCGGACCAGACCCGCTGAAAACAGTTTTGACCGGCACAAACCGCACCAGACCAGCTCAAACCAGGCTTGACTGGTTCAAACCTTATCAAACCCGAGCAGACTGGCTCTTAGACCAGCTCAAACAGGATTTGACAGGCTCAAATCAAACCAGACCGCCTCAAACTGGTTTTGACCGGCTCAAACCAGACTCAAACCGGACCAACCGGCTCAAACCGGTTTTCTCCGGCTCATACCACACCAGACCGGCTCAACGGGATCAAACCGGACCAGACCGGCTCAGTGCATACCAGACCAGCTGAAATCGGATCAAACCGGACCAGACCGGCTCAAACCGGTGTTGAGTGTCTCAAACTGGACCACACTGGCTCAAACCGGTTTTGACTGGCTCAAACCAGACCAGACCGGCACAAATCGGCTAAAACCAGACCAGACCGGGTCAAACCGGTTTTGTCCGGCTCAAACCAGACTCAAACCTGACCAGAACTTCTCAAACCGATTTTGATCGGCTCAAACCGTACTAGACCGCCTCAAACTGGTTTTGACCAGCTCAAATCGGACTCAAACCAGACTATACCGGCTAAAACGGGTTTTGACCGGCTCAAACCCGACCAGACCGGCACAAACTGGATCAAAGGGGAACGGACCGGCTCAAACCGGTTTGGACCGGCTCAAACTGTATGACACCGGCTTAAACCGGATCAAACTGGACCAGATTGGCTCTTAGACCTTCTCAAACCGGTTTTGATTGGCTCAAAACGGACCAGACCGGCTCAAATCGGACCAGACCATCTTAAACCGGATCAAACCGGACCAGACTGTCTCAAACCGGTGTTGACCGGCGCAAACCCGACCAGACTGGCTTAAACCGGACCAGACTAGCTCAAACCAGACTCAAACCGGACCAGACTGGCTCAAACCAGGTTTGACCGGCTCAAACTGGGCCGGACACGCTCAAACCGGATCAAACCATACCAGACCGACTCTTAGACCGGCTCAAACCAGATTTGACCATCTCAAATCGGACCAGACCGGCAAAAACCGGTTTTGACCGGCTCAGACTGTACTCAAACCAGAGCAGACCGGCTCAAACCGTTGTTGACCAGCTCAAACAGGAATCATTCCGGACCAGACCGGCTCAAGTGTTCCACACTCAGGGGAGCGCTCACTCAGGGGAGTGCACACTGAGGATAGCGCGCACTCAGTGGAGCCCTCACTCAGGCGAGTGCACACTCAGGGGAGAGCACACACTGGGGAGTGCTCACTCAGGGGAGCGCACACTCAGGGGAGCACACACTCAGGAGAGTGCACACTCAGGGGAGCACACACTCAGGGGAGGGCACACTCAGGGGAGCGCTCACACAGGGGAGTTTCCACTAAAATGAGCGCACACACAGGGGAGTGCACACTCAGGGGAGTCCTCACACAAGCGGGTGAACACTCAGGAGAGCGCTCACTCATGGGAGTGCACACTCAGGATAGTGGGCACTCAGTGGAGTCCCCACTCAGGGGAGTGCACACTCAGGGGAGTGCACATTCAGGGGAGTCCTCACTCAGGAGAGTGCAAACTCAGGGGAGGGCACACTCAGGGGAGCCCTCACTCAGGGGAGTGCACACCCTGAGGAGCGAACACTCAGGGGAGTGCACACTCAGGGGTCTCTTCACCCAGGCGAGTCCACACTCAGGGGAGGGTGCACTCAGGGGAGTGCACACTCAAGGGAGTCCTCACTCAGGCGAGTTCACACTCAGGGGTGTGCACACTCAGTAGTCCTCACTCAGGCGAGTGCACACTCAGGGGAGTTCAAACTCAGGGGAGCGCTCACTCAGGGGAGTGCTCACTCAGGGGAGCGCACACTCTGGGGAGTGCACACTCAGAGGAGTTCACACTCAGCCGTGTCCTCACTTAGGAGAGTGCAAACTCAGAGGAGTGCACACTCACGGGAGTGCTCATTCAGGGGAGTACACACTCAGGGGAGTCTTCCCTCAGACTACGGCACACTCAGGGGAGTGCACACTCAGGGAGGCGCTCATAAAGCGGAGTGCACACTCAGGTGAGTGCTCACTCAGGGGTGTGAACACTCAGGGGATCAAACCGGACCAGACCGGCTCCAACAGGATTTGACCAGCTCAATCCGGACCAGACCGGCTCAACCGGTTTTGACCAGCTCAAACTGGAGCAGACAGACTGAAACCGGTTAGGATTGGCACAAACCAGACCAGACCAGCTCAACTGGATCAAACCGGACCAGAACGGCTTAAACCGGTGTTGACAGGCTCAAACCGGGCAAGACCGGCTCAAACCGTTTCAAACCGGACCAGACCTGCTTAAACTGTATTAATCTGTACCAGACCGGCTCAAACTGGTTTTGACCACCTCAAATCAGACCAGATCGGCTCAAACCGGCTAAAACCGGGCCAGACCGGGTCGAACCAGTTTTGTCTGGCTCAAACCGGACTCAAACCGTACCAGACAGCATCAAACCGGTTTTGACCGGCTCAAATCGGACTCAAACCGTACCAGATCAGCTCAAATCGGTTTTGACCAGCTCAAACACGACCAGAATGGCACAAACTGGATCAAACCACTAGTCTGGTTCAAACCGGTTTGGACCGGCTCAAACCTGACCAGACCATCTCAAACCGGTCCAGACCTGCTTAAACCGGATCAAACCGGACCACACCGGCTCTTAGACCGTCTCAAACCGGTTTTGATCGGCTCAATACGGACCAGACTGGCTCAAACCGGACCAGACCGGCTAAAACCGGTGTTGACCATCTGAAAGCCGACTAGACTGGGTTAAACATGTCCAGACCGGCTCAAAACGGGTTTGACCAGTTCAACCCGAATTCAAACAGGACCAGACCGGCTCCAACCGGGTTTGACCGCCTCAAAGTGGACCAGACCCGCTCAATCCGGATCAAACCGGACCAGACAGGCTCTTAGACCGGCTCAAACCGGTTTTTTACCGGCTCAAACCGGACTCAAACCAGACCAGACCGGCTCCAACCGGTGTTGACCGGTTCAAAGCAGACCAGACTGGCTCAAACTAGTGTTGACCCGCTCAAACCAGACTCAAACCGGACCAGACTAGATAAAACACGTTTTGACCGGCTCAAACCAGAACAGACCGGCACAACAGGTTCAAACCAGACCAGACCGGCTCAAACCGGATTAAACCGAACAAGACCGGCTCAAACTGGTTTTCACCATCTCAAACCGGGCTTAAACCGGTCCAGACCGGCTTAAACCGGATCAAACCAGTTTTGACTGGATCAACACGCACCATAACGTCTCAAACCGGATTTGACCGGCTCAAACCGGACTCAAACCAGACCAGGCGAGCTAAAACCGGCTCAAACCAGACCAGACCGTCTCAAACCGGACTCAAACCGGACCAGACCAGCTGAAAACGATTTTGACCGGCTCAAACAAGACCAGACCGACTCAAACCGGTTTTGACCGGCTCAAACTGGACCAGACAGGCTCAAACTGTATGAAACCGGACCAGACGGGCTCAAATCAGTGTTGACCGGCTCAATCCCGGCCAGACTGGCTCAAACCAGACCAGACTGGCTGAAACCTGCTTTGACTGGCTCAGACCGGACTCAAACCGGAACAGACTGGCTCAAACCGGGTTTGACCGGCTCAAACCCGACCAGACTGGCTCAAACCAGACCATACTGGCTCAAACCGGCTTTGACTGGCTCAAACAGGACTCAAACCGGACCAAACCGGCTCAAACCGAGTTTGAACGGCTCAAACCGGACCAGAAACGCTCAAACCGGATCAAACCATACCAGACCTGCCCTTAGAACAGCTCAAACCGTTTTTGACCGCCTCAAACCGGACCAGACCGGCTCAAACCGGATCAAACCGGACCAGACCGGCTCTAACCTGTTTTTACCGGCTCAAACCGGACTCAAACCGGAGGAGACTGGCTCAAAACGGATCAATGCGGACCAGACCTGCTAGACCTGCTAAATCCGGTTTTGGCCGGCTCAAACCGGAACAGACCAGCTCAAACCGGGCTTGACCGGCACAAACCATATCAAACCCGACCAGACCGGTTCTTAGACCAGCTCAAACAGGTTTTGACAGGCTCAAATCGAACCAGACCCCCTCAGACCGGTTTTGACTGGCTCAAACCAGATTCAAACCGGTTTTGACCGGCACAAACCGGACCAGACCGCCTCAAACCGGTTTTGACCGGCTCAAACTGTACTCAAACCGGACCAGACCGGCTGAAACCAGATTCAAACCGGACTAGACCGGCTCAAACCGGTTTTGATTGGCTCAAACCAGACCAGGAGCATACCGGCTCAAACCGGGCCCAAACTCCACCATACCGGCTCAAACCGGTTTGGGCCGGCTCCAACTGGACCAGAACGGCTCAATCCGTCTCAAACCGGACCAGACCGGCTCGAACAGGATTTGACTGGCTCAAACCGGAGCACACCAGCTCAATCCGGGTTTCACCGGCTCAAACCCGACCCCACCGGCTCAAACCGGGCCAGACCAGCTCAAGTCAGATGAAACCGGACCAGACCGTCTCAAACCGTCTCAAACTGGACCAGACCGGCTCAAACTGGTCTCAAACCAGACCAGACCGGCTGAAAACGGTTTGACCGGCTCCAACCAGAGCAGACCATCTCAAACCAGATCAATCTGGACCAACCTGCTCAAACGGGTTTTGTCCGGCTCAAACCGGACCAGAAAGACTCAACTGGATCAAACCGAACCAGACAGGCTTATGCCGGAACAAACCGGACCAGACGGGCTCAAACCGGTTTTGACCGGCTCAGATCCGACCAGAGCGGCTTAAACTGGACCAGAGTGGCTCAAACCAGGATTGACCGTCTCAAACCGGACTCATACCGGACCAGACAGGCTCAAACCGGTTTTGACCCCCTCAGACCCGACCACACCATCTCAAACCGGACCAGACCGGCTCAAAACGGTATTGACCGGCTCAAACCGGAGCAGACTGGCTCAAACCTGTTTTATTATGCTCAAACTGGACTCAAACCAGACCAGACCGTCTCAAACCCTTTTGGACCGGCTCAAACACGACCAGACCGGCTAAAACCGGACCAGACCTGCTGAAACCGGTTTTGACCGGCTAAAACCGAACCAGACCGTCTCAAACCGGACTCAAACAGGACCAGACCAGATCAAACTGGTTTTGACCAATTCAAACCAGACCAGACCGGCTCAACCGGATCAAACCGGACCAGACCAGCTTTAACCGGATCAAACCGGACCAGACCGGCTCAAACCAGGGTTGACCGGCTCAAACCCGACCAGACTGGCATAAACCAGACCAGACTGGTTCAAACAACGTTTGAAAGGCTCAAACCGGACTCAAATCAGACCAGAAAGGCTCAAAGCGGGTTAGACTGGCTAAAACCGGACCAGTCCGGCTGAAACCGAATCAAAACGAACAACACCAGCTCTTCGACAGGCACAAACCAAACCAGACCGGCTCAAACCGGACACAAACAGGATGAAAGCAGCTCAAACCGGTGTAATCCTGCTCAAACCGGACTCAAAGCGACCAGACCGGCTCAAACCCGTGTTGAACGGCTCAAACCAGACCATACCGGCTCAAATCGGGCAAGACCATCTCAAATCGGATCATACCGGACCAGACAGGCTCAAACTCGGAACAGACCGGCTCAACCGGATCAAACAAGAGCAGACAGGCTCAAACTGGTTTTGACAGGCTCAATCTGGACTCAAACCGGGCCACACCGGCTCAAACCCGTGTTGACAGACTCAAACCAGACTCAAAACGCACCAGACCAGCTCACAGCAGTTTTGATCAACTCAAACCGGGCCAGACCGTCTCAAACAGGAATCAAACAGGACCAGACCGGATCAAACTGTTTTTCACTGGATCAAACCGGACCACACCGGCTTTAAACAGATCAAACCGGACAAGACCAGCTCAAACAATGGTTGACCAGCTCAAACCCGACCTGACTGGCTTAAACCGGACTAGACTGGCTCAAACAGGGTTTGAGCGGCTCAAACCGGGCTCAAATTGGACCAGAACGTCTCAAACCGGGTTAGACTGACTAAAACCGGACCAGACCGGCTCAAACTGAATCAAACCGGACCAGGCCGGCTCTTCATCCGGCTCAAACGGGACCAGACCGGCTCAAACAGGTATTGACCAGCTCAAATCGGACTCAAACTGCAGAAGACCGGCTGAAACCGGTGTTAACTGCCTCACACTGGACTCAAACCGGATCAGACCGGCTCAAACCGGTGTTGACGGGCTCAAACCGGACTCAAACTGGACCAGACAGGCACAGACCTGATCAAACCAGACCAGACCGGCTCAAACTGGGTTTTACAGGCTCAAACCAGACTCAAACCGGACCAGACAGGCTCAAACCGGTTTTGAACTGATATTTTGGATCCCATTGTGACTATAGGGCCAAAGGAAATATCCTCCGATTAAAATGAAAAAGAAGTTTTCTGAGAAACTTCTTTGTGATCTGTGAATTCATCTCACAGAGTTACACCTTTCCCCTCAAGAAGCCTTTCACTAAGACTGTTCTTGTGGAATTTGCAAAGTGATATTTGGATGTCCATGGAGGGCTATGGTGAAAAGGGAAATATCTTCAGATAAAAACTGGAAAGAAGCTTTCTGAGAGTTTGTTTTCTGTTGTGTAAATTCATGTCACAGAGTTACAGCATTCCCCTCCAGAAGCCGTTCACTAAGACTGTTCTTGTGGAATCTGCAAAAGGATATTTGGAAGCCCATAGAGGCCTATGGTGAAAAAGAAAATATCCTCAGATGAAAACTGGAAAGAAGATTTCTGAGAAACTGCTTTGTGATGTATGACTTCCACTCACTGAGTTACAGCTGTATTTCGTGGAGCTGTTTGCTAGCCTTATTTCTGTGGAATCTCAGAAATGATATTTCGAATCCCTTTGAAGACTATAAGGCCAAGGAAATATCCTCTGATCAAAATGAACAAGAATCTATCTGAGAAACTTCGTGGTGAACTGTGAATTCATCTCACAGAGTTACAGCTTTTCCCGCAAGAAGCCTTTCGCTAAGACTGTTCTTGAGGAATTTGCAAAGTGATATTTAGAAGCCCATGGAGGGCTACGGTGATAAAAGAAATATCCTCAGATAAAAACTGGGAAGAAGCTTTCCGAGAAACTGCTTTGTGATGTGTCACTTCCACTCACTGAGTTATAGCTGTATGTCGTAGAGCTGCTTGATCGCCTTATTTCTGTGGAATATAAGAACTGATATTTCGGATCCCTTTGAAGTCTATAATGCTAAATGAAATATCCTCCAATCAAAATGAGAAAGAAGCTTTCTGAGAAACTTCTTTGGGACCTGTGAATTCATCTCACAGAGTTATAGCTTTCCCCTCAAGAACATTTTCACTATGACTGTTCTTGTGAAATTAGCAAAGTGATATTCGGAAGCCCATTGAGGGCTATGGTGAAAAGGGAAATATCCTCAGATAAAAACTGGAAAGAAGCTTTCTGAGAAACTGCTTTGTGTTCTGTGAATACATCTCCCAGATTTACAGCTTTCCCCCCAAGAAGTCGTTCACTAAGACTGTTTTTGTGGAATTTGCAAAGGGATATTTGGAAGCGCACAGAGGCCTATGGTGAAAAAGAAAATATCCTCAGATGAAAACTGGAAAGAAGCTTTCTGAGAAACTGCTTTGTGATGTGTGACTTCCAACCACTTAGTTACAGCTGTATTTCGTGGAGCTGTGTGCTAGCCTTATTTCTGTGGAATCTGAGAACTGATATTTCGGATCCTTTGAAGACTATAGGGCCAAAGGAAATATCCTCCGATCAAAAGGAGAAAGAAGCTTTCTCAGAAACTTCTTTGTGATCTGTGAATTCATCTCACAGAGTTACAGCTTTTCCCTCAAGAAGCCTTTCGCTGAGACTGTTCTTGTGGAATTTACAAAGTGATATTTGGAAGCCCATGGAGGGCTATGGTGAAAAAGGAAATATCCTCAGATAAAAATTGGAAAGAAGCATTCTGAGAAACTGCTTTGTGTTTTGGGAATTCATCTCCCAGAGTTACAGCTTTCCGCTCCAGAAGCAGTTCACTAGGACTGTTCTTGTGGAATTTGCAAAGAGATATTTGGAAATCCATAGAGGCCTATGGTGGAAAAGAAAATATCCTCAGATGAAAACTGGAAAGAAGCTTTCTGAGAAACTGCTTTGTGACGTATGACTTCCACTCACTGAGTTACAGCTGTATTTCATGGAGCTGTTTGCTCGCCTTATTTCTGCGGAATCCGAGAACTGATATTTCGAATCCCTTGAAGACTATAGGGCCAAAGAAAATATCCTCCGATCAAAAGGAGAAAAAAGATTTCTGAGAAACTTCTTTGTGATCTGTGAATTCATCTCA
Source organism: Chlorocebus sabaeus (assembly GCF_047675955.1). NCBI lineage: Eukaryota > Metazoa > Chordata > Mammalia > Primates > Cercopithecidae > Chlorocebus > Chlorocebus sabaeus. Next base: position 654,510 of record NW_027327593.1, read on the forward strand.
CAGAATTACAGCTTTCCCCTAAAGAAGCCTTTCGCTAAGACTGTTCTTGTGGAATTTGAAGAGTGATATATGGAAGCCCATAGAGGGCAATGGTGAAAAAGGAAACATCTTCAGTTTAAAACTGGAAAGAAGCTTTCTGAGAAACTGCACTCTGTTCTGTTAATTCATCTCACAGGGTTACATCTTTCCCCTCCAGAAGCCGTTCGCTAAGACTGTTCTTGTGGAATTTTCAAAAGGATATTTAGAAGCCCATAGAGGCCTATGGTGAAAAAGAAGTTATCCTCAAATAAAAACTGGAAGGAAACTTTCTGAGAAACTGCTTTGTTTTCTGTGAATTCATCTCACAGAGTTACAGCTTTCCCCTCCTGAAGCTGTTCACTAAGACAGTTCTTGTGGAATTTGCAAAGGGATGTTTGGAAGCCCGTAGAGGCCAATGGTGAAAACGAAAATATCCTCAGATGAAAATTGGAAAGAAGCTTTCTGAGAAATTGCTTTGTGATGTGTTACTTCCACTCACTGAGTTACACCTGTATTTCGTGGAGCTCTATGCTAGCCTTATTATTGTGGAATCTGAGAACTGATATTTCAGATCCCTTTGAAGGATATAGGGTTAAAGGAAATATCCTCTGACCAAAATAAGAAAGGAGTTTTCTGAGAAACTACTTTGTGACCTGTGAATTCATCTCACAGAGTTACAGCTTGCCCCACAAGAACCCTTTCGGTAAGACTGTTCTTGTGGAATTTGCAAAGTGATATTTGGAATCCCATGGAGGGCTATGGCGAAAAGGGAAATATCCTCAGATAAAAATTGGAAAGAAGCTTTCTGAGAAACTACTTTGTGTTCTGTAAATTCATCTCACAGTGTTACAGCTTTCCCCTCCAGAAGCCGTTCGCTAAGAGTGTTCTTGTGGAATTTGCAAAGGGATATTTGGAAGCCCATAGAGGCCTATGGTGAAAAAGAAAATATCCTCAGATGATAACTGGAAAGAAGCTTTCTGAGAAACTGCTTTGTGATGTGTGACTTCCAACCACTTAGTTACAGCTGTGTGTCGTGGAGCTGTTTGCTAGCCTTATTTCTGTGGAATCTGAGCACTGATATTTCGGGTCCCTTGGAGGACAATAGGGCGAAAGGAAAAATCCTCCGATCAAAATGAGAAAGAAGCTTTCTGAGAAACTTCTTTGTGATCTGTGAATTAATCTCACAGAGTTACAGCTTTGCCTCAAGAAGCCTTTCGCTATGAGTGCTCTTGTGGAATTTGCAAAGTGATATTTGGAAACCCATAGAGGGCTATTGTGAAAAGGGAAATATCGTTAGACAAAAACTGGAAAGAAGCTTTCTGAGAATCTGCTTTGTGTTCCCTGATTTCATCTCCCAGAATTACAGCTTTCCCCTCCAGAAGCCGTTCGCTAAGACTGTTCTTGTGGAATTTGTAAAGGGATATTTGGAAGCTCATAGAGACCTATGGTGAAAAAGAAAATATCCTCACATGAAAACTGGAAACAAGCTTTCTGAGAAACTGCTTTGTGATGTGTGACTCCCACTCACAGAGTTACAGCTGTATTTTGTGGAGCTGTTCGCTGGCTTAATTTCTGTGGATTCTGAGAACTGATATTTCGGATCCCTTGGAAGACTATAGGGCCAAAGGAAACATCCACCCATCAAAATGAGAAAGAAGATTTCTGAGAAACTACTTTGTGATCTGTGAATTCATTTCACAGAGTTACAGCTTTCCCTTCAAGAAACCTTTCGCTAAGACTGTTCCTGTGAAATTTGAAAGTGATATTTGGAAGCCCATGGAGGTCTATGGTGAAAAGTGAAATGCCTCAGATAAAAACTGGAAAGAAGCTTTCTGAGAAACTGCTTTGTGTTCTTTGAATTCATCTCTGAGAGTTACAGCTTTCCCCTCCAGAAATCGTTCGCTAAGACTGTTCTTGTGCAATTTGCAAAGGGATATTTGGAAGCCCAATGAGGACTACGGTGGAAAAGAAAATATCCTCAGATGAAAACTGGAAAGAAGCTTTCTGAGAAACTGCTTTGTTATGTGTGACTTCCACTCACTGAGTTACAGCTGTATTTCATGAAACTGTTTGCTAGCCTTATTTCTGTGGAATGTGAGAACTGATATTTCGGATCTCTTTGAAGACTATAGGACCAAAAGAAATGTCCTCCGATCAAAATGAGAATGAAGCTTTCTGAGAAACTGCTTGGTGATCTGTGAATTCATCTCACAGAGTTACAGCTTTCCCCTAAGAAGCCTTTCGGTAAGTCTCTTCTGGAACATCAAAGGGATATATGGAAGCCCAAGGAAGGCTGTGGTGAAAAGGGAAATATACTCAGACAAAAACCGTAAAGAAGCTTTCTGAGAAACTGCTTTGTGTTCTGTGAATACATCTCCCAGAATTAGAGCTTTCCCCTCCAGAAGCCGTTCGCTAAGACTGTTCTTGTGGAATATGCAAAGGGATATTTAGAAGCCCCTGGAGGGCTATGGTGAAAAGGGAAATATCCTCAGATAAAAACTGGAAAGAAGCTTTCTGAGAAACGACTTTGTGTTCTGTGGATTCATCTCTCAGAGTTACAGGTTTCTCCTCCAGAAGCCGTATGCTAAGACTGTTCTTGTGGAATTTGCAAAGGGATATATGGAAGCCCATAGAGGCCTATGGTGAAAAAGAAAATATCCTCAGATAAAAATTGGAAAGAAGCTTCCTTAGAAACTGGTTTGTGATGTATGACTTCTCCTCACTGTGTTACAGCTGTATTTCGTTGAGCTGTTTTCTACACTTATTTCATGGAATCTGAGAACTGATATTTCGGATCCCTTGGAGGAAAATAGGGCCAAAGGAAATATCCTCTGATCAAAATGAGAAAGAAGCAATGTGAGAAACTTTGTGGTGATCTGTGAATTCATCTCACAGAGTTACAGCTTTTCCCACAAGAAGCCTTTCGCTAAGACTGTTCTTGAGGAATTTGCAGAGTGATATTTAGAAGACCATGGAGGGCTACGGTGAAAAGGGAAATATCCTCAGATAAAACCTGGAAAGAAGCTTTCTGAGAAACTGCTCTGTAATGTGTTACTTCCACTCACTGAGTTAAAGCTGTATGTCATAGAGCTGTTTGCTAGCCTTATTACTGTGGAATCTGAGAACTGCTATTTCGGATCCTTTAGAAGACTATAATGCTAAAGGAAATATCCTCCAATCAAAATGAGAAAGAAGCTTTCTGAGAAACTTCGTGGTGACCTATGAATTCATTTCACAGAGTTACAGCTTTTCCCTCAAGAAGTTTTTTGCTAAGACTGTTCTTGTGAAATTTACAACGTGATATTTGGAAGCCCATAGAGGTCTATGGTGAAAAGGGAAATATCCTCAGATCAAAACTGGAAAGAAGCTTTTTGAGAAACTTCTTTGAGATCTGTGAATACATCTCCCAGAGTTGGAGCTTTCCCCTCCAGAAGCCGTTCGCTAAGACTGTTCTTGTGGAATTTACAAAGGGATATATGGAAGCGCATAGAGGCCTATGGTGAAAAAGAAATTATCCTCAGATGAAAACTGGAAAAAAGCTTTCTGAGAAACTGCTTTGTGATGTGTGAATTAAACTCACTGTGATACAGCTGTATTTCGTGGAGCTGTGTGCTAGGCTTATTTCTGTCTAATCTGAGAACTGATATTTTGAATCCCTTTGAAGACTATAGGGCCAAAGGATATATCCACCAATCAAAATGAGAAAGAAGCTTGCTGAGAAATTTCTTTGTGATCTGTGAATTCATCTCACAGAGTTACACCTTTCCCCTCAAGAAGCCTTACTCTAAGACTGTTCTTGTGGAATTTGCAAAGTGATATTTGGATGTCCATGGAGGGCTATGGTGAAAAGGGAAATATCTTCAGATAAAAACTGGAAAGAAGCTTTCTGAGAGTTTGTTTTGTGTTGTGTGAATTCATGTCACAGAGTTACAGCATTCCCCTCCAGAAGCCGTTCGGTAAGACTGTTCTTGTGGAATCTGCAAAAGGATATTTGGAAGCCCATAGAGGCCTATGGTGAAAAAGAAAATATCCTCAGATGAAAACTGGAAAGAAGCTTTCTGAGAAACTGCTTTGTGTTGTGTGACTTCCACTCACTGAGTTACAGTTGTATTTCATGGAGCTGTTTGCTAGCCTTATTTCTGTGGAATCTGAGAACTGATAATTCAGATCCCTTTGAAGACCATAGGGCCAAAGAAAATATCCTCTGATCAAAAGGAGAAAAAGCTTTCTCAGAAACTTCTTTGTGATCTGCGAATTCATCTCACCGAGTTAGAGCTTTCCCCTCAAGAAGCCTTTCGCTAAGACTCTTCTTGTGGAATTTTCAAAGTGATATTTGGAAGCCCATGAAGGGCTATTGTGAAAAGGGAAACGTCCTCAGATAAAAGCAGGAAAGAAGCTTTCTGAGAAACTGCTTTGAGTTCTGTGAATTCATCGCCGAGAGTTACAGCTGTCTCCTCCAGAAGCCGTTCACTAGGACTGTTCTTGTGGAATTTGCAAAGGGATATTTGGAAGCCCATAGAGGCCTATGGTGAAAAAGAAAATATCCTCAGATGGAAACTGGAAAGAAGCTTTCTGAGAAACTGCTTTGTGATGTGAGAATTCCACTCACTGAGTTACAGTTTTATTTCGTGGAGCTGTTGGCTAGCCTTATTTCTGTGGAATCTGAGAACTGATATTTCGGATCCCTTTGAAGACTATAGGGCCAAAGTATATATCCTCCGATCAAAATGAGAAAGAAGCTTTCTGAGAAACTTCTTTGTGATCTGTGAATTCATTTTACAGAGTTACTGCTTTCCCCTCAAGAAGCCTTTCTCTAAGATTGTTCTTGCGGAATTTCAAAGTGATATTTTCAAGCCCATGGAGGGCTATGGTGAAAAGGGAAATATCCTCAGATAAAAACTGGAAAGAAGCTTTCTGAGAAAACTGCTTTGTGTTCTGTGAATTCACCTCCCAGACTTAGAGCTTTCCCCTCCAGAAGCCGTTCGCTAAGACTGTTCTTGTGGAATTTGCAAAGGGATATTTGGAAGCCCATAGAGGCTTATGGTGAAAAAGAAGTTATCCTCAAATAAAAACTGGACAGAAACTTTGTGAGAAACTGTTTCGTGATGTGTGACTTCCACTCACTGAGTTACACCTGTATTTCGTGGAGCTGTTTGCTACCCTTATTGTTGTGGAATCTGAGAATTAATATTTCGGATCCCTTTGAAGATTATCAGGCCAAAGGAAATATCCTCCAATCAAAATGAGAAAGAAGCTTTCTGAGAAACTTCTTTGTGATCTGTGAATTCATCTCACAGAGTTACACCTTTGCCTCAAGAAGCCTTTCGCTCTGAGTGCTCTTGTGGAATTTGCAAAGTGATATTTGGAAGCCCATGGAGTGCTATGGTGAAAAGGGAAATATCCTCAGATAAAAACATGAAAGAAGCTTTCTGAGAAACTGCTTTGTGTTCTGTGAATTCATCTCACAGAGTTACAGCATTCCCCTCCAGAAGCCGTTCGCTAGACTGTTCTTGTGTAATTTTCTAAGGGATATTTGGAAGCCCATAGATTTCTATGGTGAAAACGAAAACTGAAATTTCAGATCCCTTTGAACACTAACCCTAAACCTAACCCTAACCCTAACCCTAACCCTAACCCTAACCCTAACTCCAGCTCAAACCGGAGGAGTACCAAACCGTCTCAAACCGGACTCAAACCGGACCAGACCGGCTCAAACCGGTTTGGACTGGCTCATACCAGATCATACAGGCTCAACCAGATTAAAGCGGACCAGACCGGATCAAACTGGATCAAACCGGTCCAGAACCGCTCAAACCGGATCAAACCAGACCAGACCGGCTCAAACCTGTTTTGACCAGCTCAAACAGGACTCAAACCGGACCCGATCGGCTCAAACCGGTTTTGACCAGCTCAAACTGGACCAGGACCAGACCGTCTCAATCCGGACTCAAACCGGACCAGACCAGATCAAACCGATTTTGACTGGCTCAAACTGGACACAAACCAGACCAGACAGCCAGAAACCGGTTTTGACCTGCTCAAACCCGACCAGAACGGCTCAAACCGGATTTGACTGGCTAAAGTCGTACCAGACCGGCACAAACCGGTCTTGACCATATCAAACTGGACTCAAACCGGACCAGGCAAGTTAAAACAGTCTCAAACCGGACCAGACCAGCTCAACCGGCTCGAAGCGGACCAGATTGGCTCAAACCGGGTTTGTCCGGCTCAAACCGGACTCAAACTGGACCAGACTGGCTCAAATCGGACCAGACCGGCTCAAACCAGTTTTGACTGCCTCAAACCGGAGCAGACCGGCTCAAACAGGATCAAAACGGACCAGACCAGCCCTTAGACCAGCTCAAACATGTTTTGACCAGCTCAAATCGGACCAGACCGGCTCAAACCGGATTTGACCTGCTGAAACGGGACCAGACCAGCTTAAACCTTATCAAACCGCACCAGACCGGCTCAAACCGGTGTTGAATGGTTCAAACTGGATTCAAACTGGACCAATCGGGCTCAAACGCCTTTAGACAGGCTCAAACCGGACGAGACCAGCTCAAACCGGTTTTCACTGGCTGAAAACGAACCAGGACCAGACCGGCTCAAACCAGACTCAAACGGGACCAGTCCGGCTCAAACTGGTGTAGACCAGCTCAAACGGGTCCCAAACCGGACCAGTCCATCTCCAATGGGTTTTGACCAGCTCAAACCAGACCACACCGGCTCAACCGGATCAAACCGGACCAGACAGGTTTAACCGGATCAAACCGGACCAGACCGGCGGAAGCCGGTGTTGACCGGCTCAGACAGGACTCAAACCGGACCAGACTGTCTCAAACCAGTGTTGAATGTCTCAAACCGGATTCAAACCGCAACAGTCCGGCTCAAATCGGTTTCCACTGGCTCAAATCAGACGAGACCAGCTCAAACCGGTTTTCACCAGCTCAAAACGAACCAGAACCAGACCGGCTCAAACCAGACTCAAACCGGACCAGACCGGCTCAAATGGGTGTAGACCGGCTCAAACCGGACCGAAACTGGACCAGACCGGCTCCAACCAGTTTTGACCAGCTCAAACCGGACCAAACCGGCTCAACCAGTACAAACCGGACCAGACCGGCTCAAACCGGATTAAACCAGATCAGACCGGCTCAAATCGGTTTTCACTGGCTCAAACCGGACTGAAACCGGACCAGACCGGCTCAAACTGGACTCAAACCGGACTAGACCGGCTCAAACCGGTTTCAAACGGCTCAAACCAGACCAGACAGGCTCAATCGGCTCAAACCGTACTAGACCGGCATAAACTGGATCAAACTGGTTTTGACCGGCTCAATACGGACCATACCGGCTCAAACCGGATTTGACCGTCGCAAACCGGACTCAAACCAGACCAGAAAATCTCAAACCAGCTCAAACTGGACGAGACTGGCTCAACCGGATCAAACAGGGCGAGACCGGCTTAAACCGGTTTTGGCTGGCTCAAACCGGAGCAGACCGGCTCAAACAGGATCAAAACGGAGCAGACCGGCTCTTAGACCAGCTCAAACATGTTTTGACCAGCTCAAATCGGACCAGACCAGATCAAACCGGTGTTGACCGGCTCAAACCGGACCAGACCGCCTCAACCGGATCAAACCGGACCAGACCGGCTTAAACCAGATCAAACCGGAACAGATCGGCTGAAGCCGGTGTTGATCGGCTCAGACCGGACTCAAACCAGACCAGACTGGCTCAAACCGGTGTTGAATGGCTCAAACCGGATTCAAACCAGACCAGTCCGGCTCAAATCGGTTTTGACTGGCTCAAACCAGATGAGACCAGCTCAAACCGGTTTTCACCAGCTAAAAATGAACCAGGACCAGACCGGCTCAAACCAGACTCAAACCGGACCAGACCGGCTCAAACGGGGGTAGACCGGCGCAAACCGGACCCAAACCGGACCAGACCGACTCCAACCGGTTTTGACCAGCTCAAACCAAACCAGACCAGCTCAACCAGTTCAAACCGGACCAGACCAGCTTAAACCAGATCAAACTGGGCCAAACAGGCTCAAACCAGTGTTGACCGGCTCACACCGGACTCAAACCAGACTAGACTGGCTCAAACCGGTTTTGACCAGGTCAAACCGGACCAGACCAGCTCAACCGGATCAAACCGGACCAGACAGGCTTAAACCGGATCAAACCGGACCAGACCAGCTCAAACCGGTGTTGACCGGCTCAGACCCGAACAGAAAGGCTTAAACCAGACCAGACTGGCTCAAACCGGGGTTGACCAGCTCAAACTGGACTCAAACCGGAACACCAGATCAAAACGGTTTTGACCGGCTCAAATACGACCACACCGGCTCAAACTGGACCAGACCGGCTCAAACCGGGTTTGACCGGATCAAACAGCACCAGACCGGCTCAAACCAGACCAGACCGGCTCAAAACGGCTCAAACCGGACCAGAACAGCTCAAACCTGGCTTGACCGGCTCTAACCGGACACAAACCGGAGCAGACCCACTGAAAACGGTTTTGACCAGCTCAAACAGGATCAGACCAGCTCAAGCCAGGCTTGACCGGCTCAAACCTGATCAAACCCAACTAGAACGTCTCTTAGACCAGCTCAAACAGGTTTTGACAGGCTCAAATCGAACCAGACCTCCTCAAACCGGTTTGGACCAGCTCAAACCGGACTCAAACCGGTTTTGACCGGCACAATCCGGACCAGACCGCCTCAAGCCGATTTTGACCGCATCAAACCGGACTCAAACCGGACCAGACCGGCTGAAACCGGACTCAAACCGGACTAGACCAGCTCAAACCGGTTTTGAATGGCTCAAACTGGACCAGGAGCATACCGGCTCAAACCAGGATCAAACTGCACCATACCGGCTCAAACCGGTTTGGACCGGCTCCAACTGGACCAGACCGAACAATCCATCTCAAACCGGACAAGACCGGCTCGAACAGGATTTGACTGGCTCAAACCGGACCAGACCAGCTCAAACTGGTTTTCACCGGCTCAAACCCAACCCCACCGGCTCAAACCGGGCCAGACCGGCTCAAATCGGATCAAACCGCACCAGACCGTCTCAAACCGTCTCAAACTGGATCAGACTGGCTCAACCCAGTTGCAAACCAGACCAGAATGGCTGAAAACGGTTTTGACCGGCTCCAACTGGAGCAGACCGTCTCAAACCGGATCAAACCGAACCAAACGGCTCAAACCGGTTTTGTCCAGCTCAAACCAGACCAGACAGGCTCAAACCGGCACAAACCAGACCAGACCGGCTTAAACAGGATTTGACTGGCTCAAACCGAAGCAGACCAGCTCAAACAGGATCAAAACGGACAAGATCGGCTCTTAGAACAGCTCAAATATGTTTTGACCGGCTCAAATCGGACCAGACAGGCTCAAACCGGTTTTCACCAACTCAAACTGGACCAGACCGGCTCAACTGGATCAAACTGGACCAGACCGTCTTAAACCAGATCAAACTGGACCAGACCGGCTCAAACCAGTGTTGACCGGCTCAGACCGGACTCAAACCGGACCAGACCGGCTCTAACCGGTGTTATACGGCTCAAACTGAATTCAAACCTGACAAGTCCAGCTCAAACCGATTTCCACTGGGTCAAACCGGACGAGACCGGCTCAAACCGGTTTTCACCGGCTCAAAACTAACCAGGACCAGACTGGCTCAAACCAGACTAAACCGGACCAGACCGGATCAAACCGGTGTAGACCGGCTCAAACCGGACCCAAACCGTACCAGACTGGCTCCAACCGGTTTTGACCGGCTCAAACTGGACCAGACTGGCTCAACCGGATCAAACTGGACCAGACAGACTTAAACCGGATCAAACCGGACCAGACCGGCTCAAACTGGTGTTGACCGGCTCAGACCTGAACACAAATGCTTAAACCGGACCAGACTGGCTCAAACCAGGTTTGACTGGATCAAAACAGACTCAAACCGGACCAGACCATCTCAAACTGGTTTGACCGGCTCAAACACGACCACATCGGCTCAAACCGGACCAGACCGACTAATACCAGTTTGACTGGATCAATCCGGACCAGACTGGCTCAAACCGGACCAGACCGGATCAAACAGGCTAAAACCGGACCAGAACAGCTCAAACCGGGCTTGACCGGCTCAAAGCGGACTCAAACCGGACCAGACCCGCTGAAAACAGTTTTGACCAGCACAAACCGCACCAGACCAGCTCAAACCAGGCTTGACCGGTTCAAACCTGATCAAACCTGACCAGACCGGCTCTTAGACCAGCTCAAACAGGATTTGACAGGCTCAAATCGAACCAGACCGCCTCAAACTGGTTTTGACCGGCTCAAACCGGACTCAAACCGGACCAACTGGCTCAAACGAGTTTTGTCCGGCTCATACCACACCAGACTGGCTCAACGGGATCAAACCGAACCCGACCGGCTCAAACCGGCCCAAAAGGACCAGATCGGCTCAAACCCGAACAGACCGGCTCAAACCTGACCAGACCGTCTCAAACCCGACCAGACCGGCTCAAACTGGACCAGACCAGTTCAAACCGGTTTTGACCGATTCAAACTGGACTCAAACCGCAAAAGACCAGCTCAAACCGCTTTTGACCTATTCAAACCAGACCAGGGATTCTCAAACCAGATCAAACCAGAAAAGACCGGCTCAAACCGGTTTTCACCGTCTCAAACTGGTTGAGACCGTCTCAAACTGGACTCAAACTGGACCAGACAGGATCAAACCGATTTTGACCGGCTCATACCAGTCCAGACCTGCTCAAACAGATCAAAACGGACCCAACTGTCTTAAACCAGAACAAACCGGACCAGACGGGGTCAAATCGGTGTTAACCAGCTAAAACCCGACCAGACTGGCTTAAACCGGACCAGACGGGCTCAAACCGGCTTTGACCGGCACAAATCAGACTCAAACCGGACCAGACCGGCTCAAACCGGTGTTGACCGGTTCCAACCAGACTCAAAGCGGACCAGACCCTCTCAAACCGCTGTTGAATGGCTCAAACCGGACTCAAACCAGACCAGACTAGCTAAAACCGATTTGACCGGCTCAAACCAAAACAGACTGGCTCAAACGGTTCAAACCGGACCAGACCAGCTCAAACCGATTTTCACCGTCTCACACCGGACCAGACCAGCTTAAAAAGGATCAAATTGGTTTTGAACGGCTCAATACGGACCATAACGTCTCAAACCGGTTTTGACCGGCTCAAACCGGACTCAAACCGGACCAGGCAAGCTAACACCGGCTCAAACAGGACCAGACCGGCTCAAACCAGCTAAAACCGGACCAGACCAGGTCAAACCGGTTTTGTCCGGCTCAAACGAGACTCAAACCGTACCAGACAGCCTCAAACCGGTTTTGAACGGCTCAAATCGAACTCAAACCAGACCAAACCGGCTCAAACCAGTTTGGACCGGCTCAAACCCGACCAGAATGGCACAAACCGGATCAAATCGGACCAGACCGGTGCATACCAGTTTGGACCGGCTCAAACCGGGACAGGCTCAAACCGGTCCAGACCGGCTTGAACCGGATCAAACTGGACCAGACCGGCTCTTAGACCATCTCAAACCGGTTTTGATCGGCTCTATACGGACCAGACCGGCTCTAACCGGACCAGACCGGCTAAAACCGGTGTTGACCATCTCAAACCGATCTCAAACTGGACCAGACTGGCTCAAAACGGTTTTGACTGGCTCAAACCAGACCAGACCTACTCAACGGGATCAAACTGGACCACACTGGCTTGAACCAGATCAATCCGGACCACACCGGATCAAACCGGTGATGACCGGCTCAAACCCGACCAGACTGGCTGAACCCGGACCAGACTGGCTCAAAATGGATTTGACCGGCTCAAACCAGACTCAAACCAGACCAGACCGGCTCAAACCGGACGATACCCGCTCAAACCGGATCAAACCGGACCAGACCGGCTCATAGACCGGCTCAAACTGGCTTTGACCAGCTCAAACCTGACTCAAACTGAACTAGACCAGCTCAAACCGGTGTTCACCGGTTCAAGCTGGACTCAAACCAGACCAGAGCCTCTCAAACCGGTGTTGACCGGCTCAAACCGGACTCAAACCGCCCCAGACCGGCTCAAACTGGAGAAGACCCACTCAAACTGGATCAAACCTGACCAGACTGACTCAAACCGGCTCAAACTAGACCACACGGAATAAAACAGGATCAAACCGGATGAGACCGGCTGAAAACGGATCAATCCGGACCAGACCAGCTAGACCCACTAAATCCGGTTTGGTCCGGCTCAAACCGGACTCAAACCGATATTGACCAGCTCAAACCTGATCAAACCGGACCAGACCGGCTCAATCCAGATCAAACCGGACCAGACCGGCTAAAACCGGTTTTGACCGGCTCAAACCGGACCAGACTGGCTCAACCAGATCACACTGGACCAGACCGGCTTAAACCGGATCAAACCGGAAGAGACCGCCTCAAACCAGCGTTGACTGGCTCAGACCCGACCAGACGGGTTAAACCGGACCAGACTGACTCAAACCGGGTTTCACTGGCTCACTCAGGGGAGTGTACACGAAGGGGAGTGCTCATTCAGGGGTGAGCACACTCGGGGGAGTCCTCAATCAAGGGAGTGCACACACAGGGGAGTGCACACTCAGGGGAGTGCTCACACAGGGGAGTGGCCACTGAGGTGAGAGCTCACACAGGGAAAAGCCCACTCAGGGGAGTTCTCACTCAGGCGAGTCCACACTCAGGGGAGTGCACACTCACAGTAGTCCTCACTCAGGCGAGTGCACTCTCAGGTGAGAGCACACTCAGGGGAGCGCTTACTCAGGGGAGTGCACACTCAAAGGAGTGCACACTCAGGGGAGTGCACACTCAGTGGAGTCCTCACTCATGAGAGTGCGAACTAAGAGGAGTACACATTCAGGGGAGTGCTCACACAGGGGAATGCACACTCAGGGGAGACCTCCCTCAGGAGAGTGCACACTCAGGGGAGTGCTCACTCAGGGGAGTGCACACACAGGGAAGTGCACACTCAGGTGAGCGCACACTCAGGGGAGTGCTCATTCAGGTGAGAGCACACTCAGGGGAGTCCTCACTCAGGCGAGTGCACATTCAGGGGAGTGCCCACTCAGAGTAGTCCTTACTCAGGTGAGCGCACACTCAGGGGAGTGCGCACTCAGGGGAGCTCTCACTCAGGGGAGTGCTCATTCAGGGGAGTGCACACTCAGGGGAGTCATCACTCAGACGAGTACCCCCTCAGGAGAGCGCTCACTCTGGTGAGTCCTCACTCAGGCGAGTTCACACTCAAGGGAGTGCCCACTCAGAGTAATCCTTACTCAGGTGAGCGCACACTCAGGGGAGTGCACACTTAGCGGAGCGCTCACTCAGGGGAGTGCACACTCAGCAGAGCACACACTCAAGGGAGTGCACACACTTGGGGGTGCACACTCAGGGGAGTCCTCACTCAGGAGAGTGCGAACTAAGAGGAGTGCACACTCAGGGGAGTGCTCACTCAGGGGAGTGCACACACAGGGGTGTCCTCACTGAGGGGAGCGCTCACTCAGGGGAGTGCACAATCAGGTGAGCCCACACTCAGGGGAGTGCACACTCAGGGGAGTCCTCACTCAGGAGAGTGCGAACTCAGGGAAGTGCACTCCCTGGGGTGCAAACACTCAAGGGAGTACACACTCAGGGTAGTGCACACTCAAGGGAGTCCTCACTCAGGAGAGTGTGAACTCAGAGGAGTGCACACTCAGGGGAATGCTCTTTCAGGGGACTGCACACTCAGGGGAGTCATCACTCAGACGAGTACGCCCTCAGGAGAGCGCTCACTCTGGGGAGTCCTCACACAAGCGAGTTCACACTCAGAGGAATGCACACTCAGGGGTGTCCTCACCCAGGCGAGTGCACACTCAGGTTAGTGCACACTCAGGGGAGCACTAACTCAGGGGAGTTCACACTCAGGGTAGCGCAATCTCAAGGGAGCGCAAACTCAGGGGAGTGTAAACTCAGGGGAGTGCTCAATCAGTGGAGTGCACACTCAGGGGAGTCCACACTCAGGAGAGTTCACACTCAGGGTTGGGCACACTCAGGGGTGTCCTCACCCAGGCGAGTGCACACTCAGGTGAGTTCGCACTCAGGGGAGCGCTCACTCAGGGCAGCGCACACACTGGGGAGAGCACACTCAGGGGAGCGCACACTCATGGGAGTGCTCACTCAGGGGAGCGCACCCTTAGCGGAGTGCACGCACAGGTAAGCATACACTCAGGGGAGTGCACACTCAGGGGAGTCCTCACTCAAAAGAGTGCAAACTCAGGGGATTGAAATCACAGGGTAGCACACACTCAGGGGTGTGCCCCCTCAGGGGAGTCCTCACTCAGGAGAGTGCGAACTCAGAGGAGTGCACACTCAGGGGAGTGCTCATTCAGGGGAGTACACACTCAGGGGAGTCCTCACTCAGACGAGTACCCCCTCAGGAGAGCGCTCACTCTGGTGAGTCCTCACTCAGGCGAGTTCACACTCAGGGGAGTGCCCACTCAGAGTAGTCCTTACTCAGGTAAGCGCACACTCAGGGGAGTGCACACTTAGCGGAGCGCTCACTCAGGGGAGTGCATACTCAGCGGAGCGCCCACTCAGGGGAGTGCACACACTTGGGGGTGCACACTCAGGGGAGTCCTCAGGAGAGTGTGAACTAAGAGGAGTGCACACTCAGGGGAGTGCATACACAGGGGTGTCCTCACCGAGGGGAGCGCTCACTCAGGGGAGTGCACAATCAGGTGAGCCCACACTCAGGGGAGTGCACACTCAGGGGAGTCCTCACTCAGGAGAGTGCGAACTCAGGGAAGTGCACTCTCTGGGGAGCAAACACTCAAGGGAGTACACATTCAGGGTAGTGCACACTCAAGGGAGTCCTCACTCAGGAGAGTGTGAACTCAGAGGAGTGCACGCTCAGGGGAGTGCTCTTTCAGGGGAGTGCACACTCAGAGGAGTCATCACTCAGACGAGTATGCCCTCAGGAGAGCACTCACTCTGGGGAGTCCTCACACAGGCGAGTTCACACTCAGGGGAATGCACACTCAGGGGTGTCCTCACCCAGGCGACTGCACACTCAGGTTAGTGCACACTCAGGGGAGCACTAACTCAGGGGAGTTCACACTCAGGGTAGCGCAATCTCAAGGGAGCGCAAACTCAGGGGAGTGTAAACTCAGGGGAGTGCTCAATCAGTGGAGTGCACACTCAGGGGAGTCCACACTCAGGAGAGTTCACACTCAGGGGAGTGCACACTCAGGGGTGTCCTCACCCAGGCGAGTGCAAACTCAGGGGAGTTCGCACTCAGGGGAGCGCTCACTCAGGACAGCGCACACACTGGGGAGAGCACACTCAGGGGAGCGCACACTCATGGGAGTGCACACACAGGGGAGTGCGCACTCAGGGGAGCGCACCCTCAGCGGAGTGCACGCTCAGGTGAGCATACACTCAGGGGAGTGCACATTCAGGGGAGTCCTCACTCAAAAGAGTGCAAACTCAGGGGATTGAAATCTCAGGGTAGCACACACTCAGGGGGTGCCCCCTCAGGAGAGTCCTCACTCAAGAGAGTGCGAACTCAGAGGAGTGCACACTCAGGGGAGTGCTCATTCAGGGGAGTACACACTCAGGGGAGTCGTCACTCAGATGAGTGCACACTCAGGGGAGTGCACACTCTGGGAGGCGCTCACAAAGCGGAGTGCTCACTCAGGTGAGCGCTCACTCAGGGGAGTGCACACTCAGGGGATCAAACCGGACCAGACCATCTCAAACCGGTTTGACCGGCTCAAACAGGACGGCACTGGGTCAAACCGGACCAGACCGGCTCAAACCAGTTAGACCGGATCAAACCGGACCAGACCGGATCAAACCGGCTCAAACCGGACCAGGACAGCTGAAGCCGGGCTTGACCAGCTCAAACCGGACTCAAACCAGACCAGACTGGATGAAAACTGTTTTGACTGGCTCAAACCGGACCAGACAAGCTCAAACAGGGCTTGATCGGCTCAAACCTGATCAAACCCGACCAGACCGTCTCTTAGACCAGCTCAAACAGGTTTTGACAGGCTCAAATCGAACCAGACCGCCTCCAACCGGTTTTGACCGGCTCAAACCAGACTCAAACCGGACCAGACCGGCTGAAACTGAACTCAAACTGGACTACACCGGCTCAAACCGGTTTTGATCGGCTCAAATTGGACCAGGAGCATACCGGCTCAAACTGGACTCAAACTGCACCATACTGGCTCAATCTGGTTTGGACCAGCTCCAACAGGACCAGACCGGCTCAATCCGGCTCAAACCAGACCAGACCGGCTCGAACAGGATTTGACTGGCTCAAAAGGACCAGACCAGCTCAAACCAGCTTTCACCGGCTCAAACCCGACCCCACCGGCTCAAACCGGGCCAGACCGTCTCAAATCAGATCAAGCCGGACCAGATCCTCTCAAACCGTCTCAAACTGGACCAGACCGGATCAAAACGGTCTCAAACCAGACCAGACTGGCTGAAAACTGTTTTGACCGGCTCCAACCGGAACAGATCGTCTCAAACTAGATCAAACCAGACCAGACCGGCTCAATCCGGTTTTCACCGTCTCAAACCGGCCCAGATTGTCTCAAACCGGACTGAAACTGGACCAGACCGGCTCAAATTGGAGTTGACCGGCTCAAACCCGACAAGACTGGCTTAAACCAGACCAGACTGGATCAAACCAGCTTTCACCGGCCCAAACTGGATTCAAACCGGACCAGACTGGCTCAAACCGGTGTTGACCGGTTCCAACCAGACTCAAACCGGACCAGACCCTCTCAAACCGGAGTTCAACAGCTCAAACCGGACTCAAACCGCACCAGACTAGCTAAAACCGGTTTTGACTGGCTCAAACCAGAACAGACCGGCTCAACTGGTTCAAACCGGACCAGACGGGCTCAAACCGGATTAAACTGGACCAGACCGGCTCAAAGCGGTATTCACCATCTCAAACCGGACCAGACCGGCTTAAACCAGATCAAACCGGTTTTGACCTGATCATTACGGACCATAACGTCTCAAACTGGTTTTGACTGGCTCAAACCGGACTCAAACCGGACCAGGCAAGCTAAAACTGGCTCAATCCGGATCATACCGGCTCAAACCGGCTCAAACCGGACCAGACCGCCTCAAACCGGTTTTGACCGACTCATATCGGACTCAAACCGGACCAGACCGGCTGAAACCGGTTTTGACTGGCTCAAACCTGTCCAGACCGGCTCAAACCGGTGTAGTCCGGCTCAAACCGGACACAAACCGGACCAGACCGGCTCCAACCGATTTTGACCAGTTCAATCCGGACCAGACCCGCTCAAACCGGATCAAACTGGACGAGACTGGCTCTTAGACCGGCTCAAACCGGTTTTGACCGGCTCACACCGGACTCAAACCAGACCAGAACGGCTCAAACCGGTGTTGACCGGTTCAAACCGGACTCAAACCGGACCAGACCCTCTCAAACCTGTGTTGACCGGCTCAAACCGGCCTCAAACCGGACCAGACTAGCTAAAACCGATTTTGACCGGCTCAAACCAGAACAGACCAGCTCAACCGGTTCAAACCGGACCAGACCGGCTCATACCGCTTTTCACCGTGTCAAACCGGACCAGACCGGCTTAAACCGGATCACACCGGTTTTGACCATCTCAATACGGACCATAACGTCTCCAACCGGTTTTGACCAGCACAAACCGGACTCAAACCGGACCAGGCAAGATAAAACCGGCACAAACCGGACCAGACCGGCTCAAACCGGACGCAAACAGGACCACACCAGCTCAAACCGTTTATGACCAGCTCAAACTGGACTCAAACATGACCAGACCGTCTGAAACTGGTGTTGACCGTCTCCAACCGGACTCAAACCGGACCAGACCGGCTCAAAACGGTTCTGACCGGCTCAAACTGGACCAGACCGGCTCAAACCAGATCAAACCGAACCAGACCGGCTCTAACCAGTTTTGACCAACTCTAACCGGAACAGACTGGCTCAAACCGGTTTTGACCAACAAACCGGACTCAAACCGGACCAGACCGGCTCAAATCGGAACACACCGGCTCAAACCTGTTTTGACTGACTCAAACCGGAGCAGACCAGCTCAAACAGGATCAAAACGGACCAGACCGGCTCTTAGACCAGCTCAAACATGTTTTAACCTGCTCAAATCGGACCAGACCGGCTCAAACCGGTTTTGACCGGCTCAAACTGAACCAGACCGGCTAAATCGGATCAAACTGGACCAGACCGGCTTAAAACGGATCAAACAGGACCAAACTGTCTCAAACCGGTGTTGACCGGCTCACACCGGACTCAAACCGGACTAGACGCTTAAACTGGTGTTGAACAGCTCAAACCGGACCAACCGGCTCAACCGGATCAAACTGGATCAGACAGGCTTAAACCGGATCAAACCGGACCAGACAGGCTCAAACCGGTGTTGACCGGCTCAGACCCGAACAGAAAGGCTTAAACCAGACCAGACTGGCTCAAACCGGGTTTCACCAGCTCAAACTGGACTCAAACCAGAACACTGGCTCAAAACGGTTTTCACTGGCTCAAATACGACCACACCGGCTCAAACAGGACCAGACCGGGTCAAACCGGACCAGACCGGCTCATACCAGCTCAAACCGGACCAGAACAGCTCAAACCGGGTTTGACTGGCTCAAACCGGACTCAAACCGGACCAGACCCGCTGAAAACGGTTTTGACCAGCTCAAACCAGACCAGACCAGCTCAAACCGGGCTTGACCGGCTCAAACCTTATCAAACCCATCCAGACCGGTTCTTAGACCAGCTCAAACCGGATTTGACCAGCACAAACCGGACCAGACCGACTCAAACTGGTTTTGACCGGCACAAACCGGAATCAAACCGGACTAGACCGGCTCAAACTGGTTTTGATCGGTTCAAACCGGACCAGGAGCATACCGGCCCAACCCGGGCTCAAACTGCACCATACCAGCTCAAACCGGTTTGGACTGGCTCCAACTGGACCAGACTGGCTCAATCCGGCTCAAACCGGAACAGACCGGCTCAAACAGGATTTGACTGGTTCAAACCAGACCAGACCTGCTCAAACCGGTTTTGACTGGCTCAAACCCAGCACCACCAGCTCAAACCGGGCCAGACCAACTCAAGTCGGATCAAACCAGACCAGACGGTCTCAAACCGTCTCAAACTAGACCAGACTGGCTCAAACCGGTCTCAAACCGGACCACACTGGCTGAAAACGCTTTTGACCGGCTCCAACCAGAGCAGACCGTCTCAAACCCGGTCAAACCGGACGAACCGGCTCAAACCGGTTTTTTCCGGCTCAAACCAGACCAGACCGCCTCAATGGGATCAAACCGGTCCCGACCGGCTCAAACCGGCTCAAACCAGACCAGATCGGCTCAAACCTGAACAGACTGGCTCAAACCCGACCAGACCATCTCAAACCGGACTAGACCGGCTCAAACTGGACCAGACCGGTTCAAACCGGTTTTGACAGATTCAAACCAGACTCAAACTGGAAAAGACCGGCTCAAACCGGTTTTGACCTACTCAAACCGGACCAGAGATGCTCAAACCAGATCAAACCAGACCAGACCGGCTCAAACCGGTTTTCACCGGCTTAAACCGGACCAGACCGTCTCAAACCGGACTCAAACTGGACCAGACCGGCTCAAACCGATTTTGACCGGCTCATACCAGTCCAGACTGGTTCAACCGAATCAAAACTGACCCGACAGGCTTAAACCGGATCAAACCAGACTAGACGGGCTCAAATCGGTGTTTACCGGCTCAAACACGACCAGACTGGCTTAAACCAGACCAGACCGGCTCAAACTGGTTTTCACCGGCTTAAACTGGACCAGACCATCTCAAACCGGACTCAAACCGTACCAGACTGGTTCAAATCGGACTCAAACCAGACCAGACCGGCTCAAACCGGTTTTGATCGGCTCAAACCCGACCAGAACGGCACAAACCGGATCAAACTGGACCAGACCGGCTCAAACCGGTTATGAGCAGCTCAAACCGGACTAAAACCGGACCAGATCGTCTCAAACTGGTGTTGACTGGCTCCAAAGGGATTCAAACCGGTCGACATCGTCTCAAATCGGTTTTGACTGGCTCAAACAGGACCAGACCGACACAAACCGGATCAAACCAGACCAGAACGGCTCAAACCGGTTTTGACCGGCTCAAACAGGAGTCAAACCGGACCAGACCAGCTCCAACCAGTTTTTACCGGCTCAAACCCGACCAGAACGGCACAAACCGGATCACACTGGACCAGACCGGCTCAAACCGGTGTTGACTGGCTTAAACCGTATGAAACCGGACCAGAACGGCTCCAACCGGTTTTCACCAGCTCAAACCGACCAGACCGGCTCAACCAGTACAAACCGGACCAGACCGGTTCAAACCGGATTAAACCAGATCAGATCGGCTCAAACCAGTTTTCACCGGCTCAAACCAGACTGAAACCGGACCAGACCGGCTCAAACCGGACTCAAACCGGACTAGACCGGATCAAACTGGTTTCGACCGGCTCAAACCAGACCAGACAGGCTTAATCGGCTTAAACCGGACCAGACCGGCTTAAACCGTATCAAACAGGTTTTGACCGGCTCAATACGGACCATACCGGCTCAAACCGGATTTGACCGGCTCAAACCGGACTCAAATCGGACCAGAAAAGCTCAAACCAGCTCAAACCGGACCAGACCGGCTCAAACCGGACTAAAACCGGAACAGACCGGCTGAAAACAGTTTTGAACGGCTCAAACAAGACCAGACCATCTCAAACCGGTTTTGACCGGCTCAAACTGGACCAGACAGGCTCAAACCGGATCATACAGGACCAGACCGGCTCAAACTGGTTTTGACTGGCTCAAAGCGGACCACACCGGCTCAACCGGCTCAAACCCGACTAGAACGACACAAACCGGATCAAACCGGACCAGACCGGCTCAAACCGGTTTGGACTGGCTCAAACCAGACCAGACCGGCCCAAACCGGTCCAAACCGGCTTTAACCAGATCAAACCGGACCGGACCGGCACTTAGACCGTCTCAAACCGGTTTTGATCGGCTCAATACGGACCAGACCGGCTCTAACTGCACCAGACCATCTAAAACCGGTGTTGACCGTCTCAAACCGTACTCAAACTGGACCAGACTGGCTCAAACCGGTTTTGACCGGCTCAAACAAACCACACCAACTCAGTGGGATCAAACTGGACCACACCGGCTTGAACCGGATCATTTCGGACCAGACCGGCTCAAACCAGTGATGACTGGCTCAAACCCTACCAGACTGGCCTAATCCAGACCAGAATGGCTCAAAACGGATTAGACCGGCTCAACCGGAACAAACCAGACCAGACAGGCTTAAACCAGATCAAACCGACCAGACCGGCTCAAACCGGTGTTGACCAGCTCAGACCTGAACAGAAATGCCTAAACCGGACCAGACTGGATCAAACCGGGTTTCACTGGATCAAAACGGACTCAAACCGGACCAGACCATGTCAAACCGGTTTCACCGGCTCAAACACGAAGACACCGGCTAAAACCGGACCAGACCGTCTCAAACCAGTTTGACCAGATCAAACCGGACCAGACCGGCTCAAACCGGACCAGACTGGATCAAACTGGCTCAAACCGGACCAGACCGGCTCAAACCGGACTCAAACAGGACCACACCGGCTCAAACCGTTTATGACCGGCTCAAACTGGACTCAAACAGGACCAGACCGTCTCAAATTGTTGTTGACCGGCTCCAACCGGACTCAAACTGGACCCGACCGGCTCAAACCGGTTCTGACCGGCTCAAACTGGACCTGACCGGTTCAAACCAGATCAAACCAGACCAGACCGGCTCTAACCGGTTCTGACCGGCTCAAACTGGACTCAAACTGGACCAGGCAAGCTAAAACCGGCTCAAACCGGACCATACCGGCTCAAACCGGCTAAAACCGGACCAGACTGGGTCCAATCGGTTTTGTCCGGCTCAAACCGGACTCAATCCATACCAGACCGCCTCAAACCGGTTTTGACCAGCTCATATCGGACTCAAACCGGACCAGACCGGCTCAAACCGGTTTTGGCTGCCTAAAACTGGAGCAGACCATCTCAAACAGGATCAAAAATGACCAGACCGGCTCTAAGAGCAGCTCAAACATGTTTTGACTGGCTCAAATCAGACCAGACCGGCTCAAACCGGTTTTGACCGGCTCAAACCGGACTCAAACCATCCCAGACCGCCTCAAACCGGTTTTGACCGGGTGATATCGGACTCAAACCGGACCAGACAAGCTCAAACCGGTTTTGACTGGCTCAAACCAGAACAGACCGGCTTACCCGGATCAAACCGGACTAGACCGGCTCAAACCAGCACAAACCGGACCAGACCAGCTTAAACAGGATTTGACTGGCTCAAACCGAAGCAGACCGGCTTAAACAGGATCAAAATGGACCAGACCGGCTCTTAGACCAGCTCAAACATGTTTTGACAGGCTCAAATCGGACCAGACCGGCTCAAACCGGTTTTGACTAGCTCAAACAGGACCAGACCCGCTCAACCGGATCAAACCGGACCAGACCGGCTTAAGCCAGATCAAACTGGACCAGACCGGCTCAAACCGGTGTTGACAGGCTCAGAAAGGTCTGAAACCGGACCACACCGGCTCAAACCAGTGTTGAACGGCTCAAACCGTATTCAACCGGGCCAATCCGGCTCAAATCGGTTTTGACTGCCTCAAACCGGACGAGACCGGCTCAAAACGGTTTTCACCAGCTCAAAACGAGCCAGGACCAGAGCGGCTCAAACCAGACTCAAACTGTACCAGACCGCATCAAACCAGTATAGACCGGCTCAAACCAAACCCAAACTGGACCAGACCGGCTCCAACCGGTTTTGACCGGTTCAAACCGGACCAGACTGGCTCAACCGGATCAAACCGGACCAGACAGGCTTCAACAGGTTGAAACCGGACCAGACCAGCACAAACCGGTTTTGTCCAGCTCAAACCAGACCAGACCGGCTCAACGGGATCAAACTGGACCCGACCGGCTCAAACGGGTTTAAACCGGACCAGATCGGCCCAAACCCAAACACACCGGTTCAAACCCGACCAGACCGGCTCAAACTGGACCAGACCGGTTCAAACCGGTTTTGACCAATTCAAACCGGATCAAACCAGACCAGACCGGCTCAAACCGGTTTTCACCGGCTCAAACCGGAACAGACCATCTCAAACCGGACTCAAACTGGACCAGACCGGCTCAAACCGATTTTGACTGGCTCATAACACTCCAGACCGGCTCAACCAGATTAAACCGGACCCGACCATCTTAAACCGGATCAAACCGTTCCAGACGGGCTCAAATCGGTGCTGACCGGCTCAAACCCGACCACACTGGCTTAAACCGGACCAGACTGGCTCAAACCAGCTTTGACCAACTCAAACTGGACTCAAACCGGTCCAGACCGGCTCAAACCGGTGTTGACCGGTTCAAACTGGACTCAAACCGGACCAGACCCACTCAAACCGGTGTTCAACGGCTCTAACCGGACTCAAACCAGTTTTGACTGGCTCAAACCGGATCAAACCGCACCAGACCGGCTCTTAGATTGGCTCAAACCGGTTTTAACCAATTTCAATACCAACCAGACTGGCTCAAACAGGTTTTGACTGGCTCAAACAGGACTCAAACCGGACCAGACCATCTGAAACCGGTTTTGACCGGCTCAAACCGGACTCAAACCGGACGAGACCGGCTCAAACCGGTTTTGACCGGATCAAACCGGACTCAAACGTGACCAGACCGGCTGAAAATGGTTTTGACCGGCTGTAACCCGACCAGACCAACCTAAACCGGACCAGACTGGCTCACACCACCCTCAAACCATACCAGACCGGCTGAAAACGGTTTTGACCAGCTCAAACCGGAGCAGACCCACTTAACCGGACTGAAACCGGATCAGACCAGCTCAAACCAGACCCAAACCAGACCAGACCGTCTCCAACCGGTTTTGACCGGCTCAAACCGGAGCAGACCGGCTCAACCGGATCAAACTGGACCAGAGAGGCTTAAACTGGATTAAACCGGACCAGACCGGCTCAAACCGGTTTTGTCCAGCTCAAACCAGACCAGACCGGCTCAATGGGATCAAACCGAACCCAACCG
The DNA here is from genome assembly GCF_047675955.1 of Chlorocebus sabaeus. NCBI lineage: Eukaryota > Metazoa > Chordata > Mammalia > Primates > Cercopithecidae > Chlorocebus > Chlorocebus sabaeus. The sequence goes on from NW_027327593.1 coordinate 678,794, forward strand.
GCTCAAACCGGCTCAAACCAGACCAGATCGGCCCAAACCCAAACAGACCGGCTCAAACCCCACCAGACCGGCTCAAACCCGACCAGACCGGCTCAAACTGGACCAGAACGGTTCAAACCGGTTTTGACCGATTCAAACCGGACTCAAACCGGAAAAGACCGGCTCAAACCGGTTTTGACCTACTCAAACCGAACCAGAGAGGCCCAAACCGGATCAAACCAGACCAGACCGGCTCAAACCAGTTTTCACCATCTCAAACTGGACCAGAACATCTCAAACCGGACACAAACTGAAATAGACTGGCTCAAACCGATTTTGACCGGCTCATACCCGTCCAGACCAGCTCAACCGGATCAAACCGGACCCGACCGGCTTAAACCGGATCAAACCGGACCAGTCGGGCGCAAATCGGTGTTGACCAGCTCAAACCTGAACAGCCTGGCTTAAACCGGACCAAACTGACTTAAACCGGCATTGACCAGCTCAAACCAGACTCAAACTGGACCAGACCGGCTCAAGCCGGTGTTGACCAGTTCAAACCGGACTCAAACCGGACCAGACCCCCTCAAACCGGTGTTCAACAGCTCAAACCGGACTCAAACCGGACCAGACTTGCTAAAACAGGTTTTGACCAGCTCAAACCAGAACAGACCGGCTCAACCGGTTCAAAGCGGACCAGACCGGCTCAAACCGGATTAAACCGGACCAGACCGGCTCAAAGCGGTTTTCACCATCTCAAAACTGACCAGACCGGCTTAAACCAGATCAAACCAGATTTGACTGGCTCAATACGAACCATAACGTCTCAAACCGCTTATGACCGGCTCAAACCGGACTCAAACCGGACCAGGCAAGCTAAAACCGCCTCGAACCGTACCAGACCAGCTCAAACCAGCTAAAACCGCACCAGACAAGGTCAAACCGGTTTTGTCCGGCTCAAACCGGACTCAAAGTGTACCAGACCACCTCAAACAGGTTTTGACTGGCTCATATCAGGCTCAAACTGGACCAGACCGGCTAAAACCGGTTTTTACCGGCTCAAACCTGACCAGAATGGCACAAACCGGATCAAACCGAACCAGACCAGCTCAAACCGGTTTTGACGAGCTCAAACCCGACCAGACTGGCTTAACCCGGACCAGACTGTCTCAAAAAGGGTTTTACTGGCTCAAACCGGACTCAAACCGGACGAGACCGGCTCAAACCGGGTTTGACTGGCTCAAGCCGGACGAGACCCACTCACAACGGATCAAACCAGACCAGACCGGCTATTAGACAGGCACAAACCCATTTTGACCGGCTCAAACCAGACTCAAATGGACCACACCGGCTGAAACCGGTGTTGTCCGGTTCAAACAGGACTCAAATCGGACCAGACCCTCTCAAACCTGTGTTGACCAGCTACAACCGTACTCAAACCAGACCAGACAAGCTAAAACCGGTTTTGACCTGCTCAAAGCAGAACAGACCGGCTCAACTGGTTCAAACCGGACCAGACCGGCTCAAACCAGATTAAACCAGACCAGACCGGCTCAATCCAGATTTCCCCATCTCAAACCAGACCAGACCGGCTTAAACCAGATCAAACCAGTTTTGACCAGCTCAATACGGACCACAACGTCTCAAACCGGTTTTGACCGGCTCAAACCGGACTCAAACCGTGCCAGACCGCCTCAAACCGGTTTTGACCGGCTCATATCGGACTCAAACGGGACCAGACCGGATCAAACCGGTTTAAAATGGATCAAACCCGACCAGAATGGCACAAACCGGATCAAACCTGACCAGACCGGCTCAAACCGGTTTGGACCGGCTCAAACCGGATCAATCCAGACCAGACCGGCTCTTAGACCGTCTCAAACTGGTTTTGATCAGTTCAATATGGACCCGACCGGCTCTAACCAAACCAGACCGGCTAAAACTGGTGATGACCAGCTCAAACCCTACCAGACTGGTTTAACCCGTACCAGACTGGCTCAAAACGGATTTGACCGGCTCAAACCGGACTCAAACCGGACCAGGCAAGCTACAACCGGCTCAAACAGGACCAGATCGGCTCAAATCGGCTAAAACCGGACCAGAGCAGGTCAAACCGGTTTTGTCCGGCTCAAACCGGACTCAAACCGTACCAGACAGCCTCAAACCGGTTTTGACCGGCTCAAATCAGACTCAAACCGGACCAGACCAGCTCAAACCGGTTTGGACCAGCTCAAACCCTACCAGAACGGCACAAACTGGATGAAACCAGACCAGACTGGCACAAACCCAAACAGACCGGCTCAAACCCGACCAGACAGGCTCAAACCCGACCAGACCAGCTCAAACTGGACCAGACCGGTTCCAACCGGGTTGACCGATTCAAACCGGACTCAAACCGGAAAAGACAGGCTCAAACCGGTTTTGACCTGCTCAAAACAGACCAGAGATTCTCAAACCAGATCAAACCAGACCAGACCGGCTCAAACCGGTTTTCACCGTCTCAAACCGGACCAGACCCTCTCAAACCGGTGTTGAATGGCTCAAACCAGACACAAACCGGACCAGACTAGATAAAACCGATTTTGACCGGCTCAAACCAGAACAGACTGGCTCATCCGGTTCAAACCGGACCAGACCGGCTCAAACCGGTTTTCACTGTCTCAAACCGGACCAGACCAGCTTAAACCGGATCAAACCGGTTTTGACCGGCTCAATACGGACCATAACATCTCAAATCGGTTTTGACCTGCTCAAACCGGACTCAAACCAGACCAGGCAAGCTAAAACCGGCTCAAACAGGACCAGATCGGCCCAAACCGGATAAAACCGGACCAGACCATGTTAAACCAGTTTTGTCCCGCTCAAACTGGACTCAAACCGTACCAGACAGCCTCAAACCGGTTTTGACCAGCTCAAATCGGACTCTAACCTGACCAGACCGGCTGAAACCGGTTTGGACCATCCCAAACCCGACCAGAACGGCATAAACCGGATCAAACCGGACCAGACTGGCGCAAAACCAGTTTGGACCGGCTCAAACTGGAGCAGACCGGCTCAAACCGGTCCAGACCGGCATAAACCGGATCAAACCGGACCAGACTGGCTCTTAGACCATCTCAAACCGGTTTTGATCGGCTCAATACGGACCAGACCAGCTCTAACCAGACCAGACCGGCTAAAACCGGTGTTGACCATCTCAAACCGTACTCAAACTGGACCAGACCATCTCAAACCAGTTTTGACCAGCTCAAACCAGACCAGACCAACTCAATGGGATCAAACTGGACCACACCGGTTTGAACCGGATCAAACCGGACCAGACCGGCTCTTAGACCGGCTCAAACCGGTTTTGACGGGATCAAACCGGACTCCAACCGGACCAGACCGGCTCAAACCGGTGTTGACTGGTTCAAACGACTCAAACCGGAGCAGACCCTCTCAAACTGGTGTTGAATGGCTCAAACCGGACTCAAATCGGACCAGACTAGCTAAAACCGGTTTTGACCGGCTCAAACCAGAACAGACCGGCTCAACCGGTTCAAACCGGACCAGACCGGCTCAAACCAGAATAAACCAGACCAGACCGGCTCAAACCAGTTTTCACCGTCTCAAACCAGAACCGACTGGCTTAAACCGGATCAAACCGGTTTTGACCAGCTCAAACTGGACTCAAACCGGACCAGGAAAGCTAAAACCGGCTCAAACCGGACCAGACCGGCTCAAACCAGACTCAAACCGGACCAGACCAGCTCAACCCGGTTATGACCAGCTCAAACCCGACTCAAACCGGACCAGACCGTCTCAAACTGGTGTTGACCGGCTCCAACAGGACTCAAACCGGACCAGACTGGCTCAAACCGGTTTTGACCGGCTCAAACCGGACCAGACCGGCTTAAACCGTATCAAACAGGACCAGAACTGCTCAAACCGGTTTTTACCGGCTCAAACTCAAGCAGAACGGCACAAACTGGATCAAACCGGACCAGACCGGATCAAACCGCTTTGGACCGGCTCAAACCGGATCAAACCGGACCAGACCGGCTCTTAGACTGTCTCAAACCGGTTTTGATCGGCTCAATATGGACCGGACCAGCTGTAACCAGACTGGACCGGCTAAAACCGTTGTTGACTGTCTCAAACCATACTCAAACTGGACCACAGTGGCTCAAACCGGTTTTGGCCGGCTCAAACCAGACCAGACCAATTCAATGGGGTCAAACTGGACCACATCGGCTTTAACCGGATCAAACCGGACCAGACCAGCTCAAACCGGTTTTGACTGGCTCAAACCAGACCAGACCGGCTCAACCGGATCAAACCGGACCAGACCGGCTTAAACCGGATCAAACAGGTGCAGACCGACTCAAACTGGTTTCGACCGGCTCAAACCGGACGAGTCTGGCTCAAAACGGTTTTCACCGGCTTAAACCGGACGAGTCCGGCTCAAACCGGTTTTCACCGGTTCAAACCGGACCAAGGCCAGACCGCCTCAAACTCAACTCAAACCGCACCAGACCGGCTCAAACCCGACTCTAATCGGACCAGTACGGCTCCAACCGGCTTTTCCCGTCTCAAACCGGACCAAGACCAGATGCTGAAAGCGGACCCCAACTGGACCAGAACGGCTCAAACCGGTGTTGACCGGCTCAAACCGGACTCAAACCGGACCCGACGGGCTCAAACTGCATTTGACCGGCTCAAACCGGACCAGAACGGCTCAACCAGATCAAATTGAACCAGACAGGATTAAACCGGATCAAACCGGACCAGACCGTCTAAAACCAGTGTTGACCGGCTCAGATCCGAACAGACCAGCTTAAACTGGACCAGACTGGCTCAAACCGGGTTTGACCGTCTCAATCCGGACTCATACCGGACCAGACCAGTTCAAACCGGTTTTGACCGCCTCAGACCCGACCACACCAGTTCAAACGGGACCAGACCGCCTCAAAACGGTTTTGACCGGCTCAAACTGGACCAGACCGGCTCAGTCTGGACCAGATCGTGTAAAACCGGATCAAACTGGACACGACCGGCTCAAACCGGTTATGACCGGCTCAAACCAGACCAGACCGGCTCAAATCGGCAAAAACCGGACGAGAACAGCTCAAACCGGTATTGACCGGCTCAAACCGGATTAAAACCGGACCAGATCGGCTCAAACCGGTTTTGACTGGCTCAAACTGGACCAGACCGGCTCAAACCGGATCACACCGGACCACACCGGCTGAAAGCGGTTTTCACCGGCTCAAACGAGAACAGACCAGCTCAACCGGATCAAAGCGGACCAGACCGGCGCAAACCGGGTTTGTCCAGCTCAAACCAGACTCAAATCATACCAGACCTCATCAAACAGGTTTTGACTGGCGCATATAGGAATCAAACCCGACCAGACCGGCTCAAGACGGTTTTTACTGGCTCAAACCTGACCAGAACGGCACAAACCGGATCACACTGTACCAGTCCGGCTCAAATCAGTTTGGACCGGCTCAAACCAGACCAGACCGGCTTAAATCGAATCAAACCGGACCAGACCGGCTCTTAGACCGTCTCAAACCGGTTTTGATCGGCTCAATACGGATCACACCGGTTCAAACCGGACCAGACCAGCTCAAACCGGATTAAACCGGACCAGACCGGCTCAAACCGGTTTTCACCGTCTCAAACCGGACCAGACTGGCTTAAACCGGATCAAACCGGTTTTGACCGGCTCAATACGGACCATAACGTCTCAAACCAGTTTTGACCGGCTCAAACCGGATTCAAACCGGACCAGGCAAGCTAAAACTGGCTCAAACAGGACCATAACGGCTCAAACCGGCTAAAACCGGACCAGACCGGGTCCAACCGGTTTTGTGTGGCTCAAACTGGATTCAAACCCTACGAGACCGCCTCAAACCTGTTTTGACCGGCTCATATCGGACTCAAACCGGACAAGACCGGCTCAAACCGGTTTTGGCTGGCTAAAACCGGAGCAGACCGGCTCAAACAGGATCAAAACGGACCAGACCAGCTCTTAGACCAGCTCAAACATGTTTTGACTGGCTCAAACCGGACCAGACCGGCTCAACCGGATCAAACCGGACCAGACAAGCTTAAACCAGATCAAACCGGACCAGACCAGCTGAAGCCGGTGTTGACCGGCTCAGACCAGACTTAAATCAGACCAGACTGGCTTAAACCGGTGTTGAACGGCTCAAACCGGGTTCAAACCAGACCAGTCCGGCTAAAATCAGTTTCGACTGGCTCAAACCCGACGAGACCAGCTCAAACCGGTTTTCACCAGCTCAAAACGAACCAGGACCAGACCGGCTCAAACCAGACTCAAACCAGACCAGACCGGCAAAAACGGGTGTAGACCGGCTCAAACCGGACCCCAACTATACCAGACCGGCTCCAACCGGTTGTGACCAGCTCAAACCGGACCAGACCGGCTCAACCAGTTCAAACCGGACCAGACCATTTCATACCAGATTAAACCGGATCAGACCGGCTCAAACCGGTTTTCACCAGCTCAAACCGGACTGAAACCAGACCAGACCAGCTCAAACCATACGCAAACCGGACTAGACCAGCTCAAACCGGTTTCGACCAGCTCAAACCAGACCACACAGGCTCAATTGGCTCAAACTGTACCGGACCGGCTTAAACCGGATCAAACTGGTTTTGACCGGCTCAATACAGACCATACCGGCTCAAACCGGATTTGACCGGCTCAAACCGGACTCAAACCGGACCAGACAAGCTCAAACCAGCTCAAACCGGACCAGACAGGCCCAAACCAGACTCAAACTGGAACAGACCAGCTGAAAACGGTTTTGTCCGGCTCAAACAAGACCAGACCGACTCAAACCGGTTTTGACTGGCTCAAACTGGACCAGACAGGCTCCAACCGGGTCAAACCGGAGCAGACAGGCTCAAACCAGTTTGGAACGGCTCAAACCGGACCAGACCGGCACAAACCGGCCCAGATCATCTTAAACCAAATCAAACCGGACCAGACCGGCACTTAGACCGTCTCAAACCGGTTTTGATCGGCTCAATACGGACCAGACCAGCTCTAACCGGACCAGACCGGCTAAAACCGGTGTTGACCATCTCAAACCGTACTGAAACTGGACCATACCTGCTCAAACCGGTTTTGACCGGCTCAAACTAACCAGACCAACTCAATGGGATCAAACTGGACCACACCAGCTTGAACCGGATCAAACCGGACCACACTGGCTCAAACCAGGGATTACTGGCTCAAACCCTACCAGACTGGCTTAACCCAGACCAGACTGGCTCAAAACGGATTTGACCAGCTCAAACCAGACTCAAACCGGACCAGACCGGCTCAAACCTGGTTCAACCGGCTCAAGCCGGACCAGACCTGCTCAAACCAGATCAAACCGGACGAGACCGGCTCTTACACCGGCTCAAACCGGTATTGACCGGCTAAAACCGGACTCAAATGGGACCAGACCGGCTCAAACCGGAGTTGACCAGTTCAAACCGGACTCAAACTGGACCAGACCCTCTCAAACCTGTGTTGACCGGCTCAAACCGGACTCAAACCAGACCACAGCAGCTCAAACCGGGTTTGACCGTCTCAAACCGGACCAGACCAGCTCATACCAGATTAAACAGGACCAGACCGTCTCAAACCGGTTTTCACCAACTCAAACCGGACCAGACCGGCTTAAACCAGATCAAACCGATTTTGACCGGATGAAACCGGACTCAAACCGGACCAGGAATGCTAAAACTGGCTCAAACTGGACCAGACCGGCGGAAACCGGACTCAAACTGGACCACACCGGCTCAAACTGGTTATGACCAGCTAAAACTGGACTCAAACCGGACCAGACCATCTCAAACTGGTGTTGAACGGCTCCAGCCGGACTCAAACCGGATCAGACCGGCTCAAACCGGTATTGATCGGCTCAAAACGGACAAGACCGGCTGAAACCGGATCAAACCGGACAAGACCGGCTCAAACCGGTTTTGACCGGTTCAAACCGGACTCAAACCAGACCACACCATCTCAAACCGGTTTTGACCAACTCAAACCGGAGCAGACCAGCTCAAACCGGTTTTGACCGGCTCAAATCGGACTCAAACCAGACCAGACCGGCTCAAACCGGCTCAAACTGGACCACAGGGACTAAAACCGGATCATACCAGACGAGACCGGCTCAAAACGGATCAATCCGGACCAGACCGGCTAGACCCACTAAATCCGGTTTTGTCCAGCTCAAACCGGACTCAAACCGATATTGTCCAGCTCAAACCTGATCAAACCGGACCAGACCGGCTCAAACCAGATCAAACTGGACCACACCGGCTCAAACCAGTTTTGACCGGCTCAAACCAGACCAGACCGGCTGAACCGGATCACACTGGACCACACCGGCTTAAACCGGATCAAACTGGAACAGACCGTCTCAAACCAGTGTTGACCGTCTCAGACCCGACCAGACCAGCTTAAACGGCACCAGACTGGCTCAAACTGGGTTTCACTGGCTCACTCAGGGGAGTGTACACGAAAGGGAGTGCTCATTCAGTGGAGTGCACACTCAGGGGAGTCCTCACTCAAGGGACTGCACACTCAGGGGAGTGCACACTCAGGGGAGTCCTCACTCAGGAGAGTGCGAACTCAGGTGAGTGCACATCAGGGGCGTCCTCACTCAGGCATGTTCACACTCAGGGGAGTGCTCACTCAGGGGAGAGCTCACTCAGGAGAGTGCACACTCAGTGGAGTGCACACTCAGGGGAGATTACACTCAGGGGAGCACACACTCAGGGGAGTGCACACTCAGCCGAGTCCTCACTCAGGAGAGTGCAAACTCAGAGGAGTGCACACTCAAGGGAGTGTACACTTAGGGGAGTGCTCATTCAGGGGAGTGCACACTCAGGGAAACGCTCATGCAGGAGAGTGCCCACTCAGGTGAGCACTCACACATGGGAGTGCACACTCAGGGGAGTCCTCACTCAGGCGAGTGCACACTCAGGGGAATGCCCACTCAGGGAAGCACTCACAAACGGGAGTGCCCACTCAGGTGAGTGCTCACACAGGGGAGTGCACACTCAGCGGAGTGCACACACAGTAGAGTCCTCACTCAAGCGAGTGCACCCTCAGGGGAGTGCACACACAGGGGAGAGCACACAGAGGGCTGTGCACACTCAGGGGAGTGCACACTCAGGAGAGTGCACACCCAGGGGAGTTCTCACTCAGGAGTGTACGAACTCAGAGGAGTGCACACCCTGGGGAGTGCTCATTTAGGAAAGTGCACACTAAGGGGTGTCCTCACTCAGACGAGTGCACACTCAGGGGAGTGCGCAATCAGGGGAGTGCTCATTCAGGGGAGTGCACACTCAGGGGAGCACTCACACAAGATAGTGCCCTCTCAGGGGAGTGCACACTCAGGGGTGTCCTCACCCAGGCAAGTGCACACTCAGGGGAGTGTGTACTTAGGGTAGCGCTCACTCAGGGGAGTGCAAACTCAGGGGAGCGCAATGTCAGGGGAGCACACACTCAGGGGAGTGTACACTCAGGGGAGTGCTCATTCAGGGGAGTGCACACTCATGGGAGTCCTCACTCAGGTGAGTGCACACACAGGGGAGTGCACACTCAGGGGAACGCTCACGCAGGAGAGTGCCCACTCAGGTGAGCACTCACACATGGGAGTGCACACCCAGGGGAGTGCACACTCAGGGGAGTCCTCACTCAGGAGAGTGCAAACTCAGAGGAGTGCACACTCAGGGGAGTGCTGACTCAGGGGTCATCACTCAGGCGAGTGCCCCCTCAAGAGAGCGCTCACTCAGGGGAGTGCACACTCAGGGGAGCCTCACTCAGTCAAGTTCACACACAGGGGAGTGCACACTCAGGAGAGCGCACACTCAGGGAAGTGTACACTCAGGGAATTGCTCATTCAGTGGAGTGCACACTCAGGGGAATCCACACTAAGGCGAGTTCACACTCAGGGAAGTGCACACTTAGGGGTGCCCTCACCCAGGCAAGTGCACACTCAGGGGATTTCGCACACAGGGGAGCACTCACTCAGGGGAGTGCACACTCAGGGAAGTCCTCACTCAGGAGAGTGCGAACACAGAGGAGTGCACACTCAGGGGAGGGCTCACTCAAAGGAGTCATCACTCAAGCGAGTGCCCTCTCAGGAGGGCGCTCAGTCAGGGGAGTGCACACTCAGGGGAGAGCACACTCAGGGGAGTGCTCATTCAGTGGAGTGCACACTCAGGGGAGTCCTCACTCAGGTCAGTTCACACTCAGGGGAGTGCACACACAGGGGTGTCCTCACGCAGGCAGGTGCACATTCAGGAGAGTCCTCCCTCAGGGGAGCGCTCACTCAGGGTAGTGCACACTCAGGGGACCGCTCACTCAGGGGAGTGCACACTCAGGGGAGCACACACTCAAGGGAGCGCACACTCAGGGGAGTGCACACTCAGGGTAATCCTCACTCAGGAGAGTGCGAACTCAGTGGAGTGCACACTCAGTGCAGTGCTCATTCAGGGGACTGCACACTAAGGGGAGTCTTCACTCAGGCGAGTGCACATTCAGGGGAGTGCACACTCAGGGGAGCACTCACACAGAGGAGTTTCCACTAAAGTGAGCGCACACTCAGGGGAGTGCACACTCAGGGGAGTCTTCACACAGGCGAGTGCACACTCAGGTGAGCCCTGACGCATGGGAGTGCACACTCAGGATAGTGCACACTCAGTGGAGTCCTCACTCAGAGGAGTACACACTCAGGGGAGTGTACACTCAGGGGAGCGCACACTCAGGGAAGGGCACACTCAGGGGAGTCCTCACTCAGTAGAATGCAAACTCAGAGGAGTGCACACTCAGGGGAGTGCTCACTCAGGGGAGTGCACATCCTGGGGAGCTAACACTCAGGGGAGTGCACACTCAGGGGTCTCTTCACTCAGGGGAGTCCGCACACAGGGGAGTGCGCAATCAGGGGAGCGCTCACTTAGGGGAGTGCACACTCAGGGGAGTGCACACTCTGGGGAGTGCACACCCTGGGGAGGGAACACTCAGGGGCGTGCACACTCAGTGGAGTGCACACTCAGGGGCGTCTTCACCTAGGCGAGTGCAAACTCATGGGAGTGCGCACTCAGGGGAGTGCTCACTCAGGGGAGTGCACACTCAGGGGAGCACACACTCAGGGGAATGCACACCCTGGGGAGTGAACACTCAGGGGAGTGCACACTCAGGGGAGTGCACACTCAGGGGTGTCTTCAACCAGGCGAGCGCACACTCAGGGGAGTGCGCACTCAGGGGAGTGCACACTCAGGGGAGTCCACACTCAGGGAAGTCCTCACTGAGGAGAGTGCAAACTCAGAAGAGTGCACACTCAGGGGAGGGCTCACTCTAAGGAGTCATCACTCAAGCGACTGCCCCCTCAGGAGAGCGCTCACTCAGGGGAGTGCACACTCAGGGGAGCCTCCCTCAGGAGAGTTCACACTCAGGGGAGTGCACACTCAGGGGTGTCTTCACCCAGGCGACTTCACACTGAGGGGAGCGCACACTTAGGGGAGCGCTCACTCAGGGGAGAGCACACTCAGGGGAGTGTACAATCAGGGAAGTGCTCATTCAGTGGAGTGCACTCTCAGGGGAGTCCTCACTCAGGCGAGTTCACACTCAGGGGAGTGCACACTCAGAGGTCTCCTCACCCAGGAGAGTGCACACTCAGGGGAGTTCGCACTCAGGGAAGTGCTCACTCAGGGGAGCGCACACTCAGGGGAGCACAATCTCAGGGGAGCGCACACTCAGGAGAGTGCACACTCAGGGGAGTCCTCACTCAGGAGAGTGCGAACTCAGAGGAGAGCACACTCAGGGTAGTCCTCACTAAGGCGAGTGCACACTCTGGGGAGTGCACACTCAGGGGAGCGCTCACACAGGGGAGAGCACTCTCAGGTGAGAGCACACTCAGCCGAGTGCACTCTCAGGTGAGAGCACACTCAGGGGGGCGCTCACTCAGGGGAGTGCACACTCAGGGGAGCGCACACTCAGGGGAGTGCACTTTCAGTGGCGTCTTCACTCAGGAGAGTGTGAACTAAGAGGAGTGCACACTCAGGGAACTGCTCACTCAGGGGAGTGCACACTCAGTGGAGTCCTCACTCAGGAGAGTGTGAACTCAGGGGAGTGCACACTCAGGGGAGCGCACACTCAGGGGAGCGAACACTCAGGGGAGTGTACACCAGGGGAGTCATCACTCAGGAGAGTGTGAACTCAGAGAAGTTCACACTCAGCAGAGTGCTAACTCAGGGGAGTGCACACTCAGGGGTGTCCTCACTCAGGCGAGTGCACACTCAGGGGAGTGTGCACTCAGGCGAGTTCACACTCAGGGTTGTGCATGCTCAGTAGTCCTCACTCAGGCGAGTGCACACTCAGGGGTGTGCACACTCAGGGGAGCGCTCACTCAGGGGAGGGCACACTCAGGGGAACACACACTCAGGGGAGTGCACACCCTGGGGAGGGAACACTCAGGGGAGTGCACACTCAGGGAGGGCACACTCAGGGGTGTCTTCTCCCAGGCGAGTGCACACTCAGGGGAGTGCGCACTCAGGGGAGCACTCACTCAGGGGAGTGTACACTCAGGGGAGTGCACACTCAGGGGAGTGCACACCCTGGGGAGCGAACACTCAGGGGAGTGCACACTCAGAGGGGTGCACACTCAGGGATGTCTTCACCCAGACGAGTGCACACTCAGGGGAGTGTGCACTCAGGGGAGTGCACTCTCAGGGGTATCTTTACCCAGGGGGATGCACACTCAGGGGAGTGCGCACTCAGGGGTGCGCACACTCAGGGAAGTCCGCACTCAGGAAAGTGTGAACTCAGAGGGGTGCACACACATGGGAGGGCTCACCCAAAGGAGTCATCACTCAAGCGAGTGCCCCCTCAGGAGAGCACTCACTCAGGGGAGTGCAAACTCAGGGGAGCCTCACTCAGGCGAATTCACACTCAGGGGATTGCACACTCAGGGTTGTCTTCACACAGGCGAGTTCACACTCAGGGGAGTGTGCACTCAGGGGAGAACACACTCAGGGGAGTGTACACTCAGGGGAGTTCTCATTCAGTGGAGTGCACACTCAGGGGAGTCCTCGCTCAGGCGAGTTCACACTCAGGGGAGTGCACACTCAGGGGTGTCCTCACCCAGGGGAGTGCACATGCAGGGGAGTTCGCACTCAGGGAAGTGCTCACTCAGGGGAGCACACACTCAGGGGATTGCAATCTCAGTGGAGAGCACACTCAGGGGAGTCCTCACTCTGGTGAGTCCACTCTCAGGTGAGAGCACACTCAGGAGAACGCTCACTCAGGGGAGTGCACGCTCAGGGGAGCACACACTCAGGTGAGTGCACTCTCAGTGGTGTCCTCACTCAGGAGAGTGTGAACTAACAGGAGTGCACACTCAGGGGAGTGCTCACACAGGGGAGTGCACACTCAGGGGTGTCCTCACTCAGGTGGGTGTACACTCAGGGGAGTTCACACTCATGGGTGTGCACACTCCGTAGTCCTCACTCAGGCGAGTGCACACTCAGGGGAGCGCACACTCTGGGGAGCGCACACTCAGGGGAGTTCACACACAGCCGGGTCCTCACTTAGAGTGCGAACTCAGAGGAGTGCTCATTCAGGGGAGTACACACTCAGGGGAGTCCTCACTCAGACGATGGCACACTCAGGGGAGTGCACACTCAGGGAGGCGCTCACAAACCAGAGATCCCACTCAGGTGAGCGCTCACTCAGGTGAGTTCACACTCAGGGGATCAAACCAGACCAGACCGGCTCAAACAGTATTTGACCAACTCAATCCGGACCAGACCGGCTCAACTGGGCTCAAACTGGACCAGACGGGCTCAAACCGGTTTTGACTGTCTCAAACCGGACCAGACCGGATCAGTCCGGGGCATACCAGCTATAACCGGAACAAACTGATCCAGACCGGCTCAAACCAGTGTTGACCAGCTCAACCTGCACCACACCGGCTCAAACTGGTTTTGACAGGCTCAAACCAGACCAGACCATCTCAAATCGGCTAAAACCGGACCAGACCAAGTCAAACCGGTTTTGTCCAGCTCAAACCGGACTCAAACCGGAGCAGAACGTCTCAAACCGATTTTGACAGGCTCAAACCGTACTAGACCACCTCAAACCGGTATTGACCATCTCAAATCAGACTCAAACCGGACTATACCACCTCAAACCGGTTTTGACCGGCTCAAACCCGACCAGACCGGCACAAACCGGATCAAACCGGACTGCACCGGCTCAAACCGGTTTGGACCGTCTCAAACCAGATGAGACTGGCTGAAACCGGATCAAACCGGACCAGACAGCCTCTTAGACCGTCTCAAACCGGTTTTGATCAGCTCAATACAGACCAGACCGGCTCAAACTGGAACAGACAGGTTCAAACCAGTGTTGACCGTCTCAAACCGAACTCAAACTGATCCAGAGCAGCTCAAACCGGTTTTAACCAGCTCAAACCAGACCAGACCGGCTGAAACAGGGCGCAAACTGGACCAGACTGGCTCAAACCGGTTTTGACTGGCTCAATCCAGACTCAAACCGGACCAGGCCGTCTCCAACTGGTTTTGACCAACTCAAACCAGAGCAGACCGGCTCAAACCGTGTTTGACTGTCTCAAATCGGACTCAAACCAGACCAGACCGGCTCAAACCGGCTCAAACTTGACCACAGGGACTAAAACCGGATCAAACCGGATGAAACCGGCCCAAAATGGATCAATCGGAGCCAGACCGGCTAGACCTGCTAAATCCGGTTTTGGCCGGCTAAAACCAAACTCAAACCGATATTGACCGGCTCAAACCAGATCAAACCAGACCAGATCGGCTTAAACCCTATCAAACAGGAGCAGACCGGCTCAAATCGGTTTAGACCGGCTCAGACCGGACGAGTCCGCCTCAAACCGGTTTTCACCGGCTCAAACCGGACGATTCCGGCTCAAACCGGTTTTCATCGGTTCAAACCGGACCAGGGCCAGACCGCCTCAAACTGGACTCAAACCAGACCAGACCAGGTCAAACCGCTATTGACCGGCTCAAACCGGACTCTAACCGAACCAGATCTGCTCAAACTGGTTATGCCCATCTCAAATCAGACCAGGACCAGATCGGCTCAAACCATACTCAAACTGGACCAGAATGGCTCAAACCGGTTTTGACCAGCTCAAACCAGACCCAAACAACTCAATGGGATCAAACTGGACCACACCGGCTTGAACCAGATCAAACCGGACCAGACCGGCTGAAACCGGTGGTGACCGGCTAAAACCCGACCAGACTGGCTTAACCCGGACCAGAGTGGCTCAAAACGGGTTTGACCGGCTCAAACCGGACTCAAACCGGACCTGACCAGCTCAAACCGGGTTTGACCGGGTCAAACCGGACGAGACCCGCTCAAACCTGATCAAACCGGACCAGACCGTCTCCTAGACTGGCTCAAACCGGTGTTGACCGGCTCAAACCAGACACAAACCGGACCAGACTAGCTAAAACCGGTTTTGACCGGCTCAAAGCAGAAAAGACCGGCTCAACCGGTTCAAACCGGACCAGACCGGCTCAAACCGGATCAAACTGGCTTTGACCGTCTCAATACGGACCATAATGTCTCAAACTGGTTTTGACCGGCTCAAACCGGACTCAAACTGGACCAGGCAAGCTAAAACCGGCTCAAACCGGACCAGACCGTTTCAAACCAGCTAAAACCGGACCAGACCGGGTCAAACCGGTTTTGTCTGGTGCAAACCGTACTCAAACCATACCAGACCGCCTCAAACCGTTTTCGACTGGCTCATATTGGACTCAAACCGGACCAGAGCCTCTCAAACCGGTTTTTACCAGCTCAAACCCAACCAGAACGGCACAAACCGGATCAAACCGGACCAGACGGGTTGAAACCGGTTTGGACCGGCTAAAACCGGACTCAAACCGTACCAGACCACCTCAAACCGGTTTTGACCGGATCATATCAGACTCAAACAGGACCAGACTGGCTCAAACCGGTTTTGACTGGCTCAATACGGACCATAGCGTCTCAAACCGCTTTTGACCGGCATAAACCGGACTCAAACCGGACCAGGCAAGCTAAAACCGGCTCAAACCGGACCAGACCGGCTCAAACCGGTTTTGACCGGCTCAATACGGACCATAACATCTCAAACCGGTTTTGACCGGCACAAAGCAGACTCAAACCGGACCAGGCAATCTAAAACCGGACTCAAATCGGAGCAGACCGTCTCAAACCGGTTTGACTGGCTCAAACCCGACTGCACCGGCTCAAACCGGACCAGGCAAGCTAAAACCGTCTCAAACCTGATGAGACCGGCTCAACCGGATCAAACTGGACCAGACCGGCTTAAACCGGATCAAACAGGAGCAGACCGGCTCAAACCGGTTTCGACTGGCTCAAACCGGACCAGTCCGGCTCAAACAGGTTTTCACCGGCTCAAACAGGACGAGTCCAGCTCACACCGGTTTTCACCGGTTCAAACTGGACCAGGGCCAGACCACCTCAAACTGGACTCAAACCGGAGCAGACCGGCTCAAACCGCTGTTGACTGGCTCAAACCGGACTCTAACCGGACCAAAATGGCTCAAACCGGTTTTGCCTGGCTCAAACAGGACCAGGACCAGATCGGCTCAAACCGGACTCAAACCGGACCAGACCAGCTCAAACTGGTTTTGACCGGCTCAAACCGGACCAGACCGGCTCAACCGGATCAAACCGTACCAGACAGGCCTAAACCGGATCAAACCGGCCCAGGCTGGCTCAAACCGGTGTTGACCGGCTCAGATCCGACCAGACTGGCTTAAACTGGACCAGACTGGCTCAAAACGGATTTGACTGGCTCAAACCGGACTCATAGCAGACCAGACCAGCTCAAACCGGTTTTGACGGCCTCAGACCCGACCACACCAGCTCAAACCGTACCAGACCGGCTCTAAACCTTTTTGACTGGCTCAAACCGGACCAGACCGGCTCAAACCGGATCAAACCGGACCAGACCGGCTGTTGAACGGCTCAAACCGGATTCAAAACGGACCAGTCGGGCTCAAACCGGTTTCGACTGGCTCAAACCGGATGAGACCGGCTCACAACGGTTTTCACCAGCTCAAAACGAACCAGGACCAGACCGGCTCAAACCGGACTCAAACCGGACCAGACCGGCTCAAATCGGACCAGACCGGCTCAAACCGGTTTTGACTGGCTCAAACCAGAGCAGACCGGCTCACACAGGATCAAAATGGACCAGACTGGCTCTTAGACCAGCTCATACATGTTTTGACCAGCTCAAACCGGACCAGACCGGCTCAAACCGGATCAAACCGGACCAGACCGGCTGTTGAACGGCTCAAACCGGATTCAAAACGGACCAGTCGGGCTCAAACCGGTTTCGACTGGCTCAAACAGGATGAGACCGGCTCACAACGGTTTTCACCAGCTCAAAACGAACCAGGACCAGACCGGCTCAAACCGGACTCAAACCGGACCAGACCGGCTCAAATCGGACCAGACCGGCTCAAACCGGTTTTGACTGGCTCAAACCAGAGCAGACCGGCTCACACAGGATCAAAATGGACCAGACTGGCTCTTAGACCAGCTCATACATGTTTTGACCAGCTCAAATCAGACCAGACCGGCTCAAACCGGTTTTGAGCCGCTCAAACCGTAAAAGACCGGCTCAACCGGATCAAACTGGGCCAGACTGCCTTGAACCGGATCAAACCGGACCAGACCGGCCCAAACCGGTGTTGACCAGCTCAGACCGGACTCAAACCAGACCAGACTGGCTCAAACCGGTGTTGAACGGCTCAAACCAGATTCAAACCGGACCAGTCGGTCTCAAACCCATTTCGACTGGCTCAAACCAGACGAGACAGGCTCAAACTGGTTTTCACCGGCTCAAAACGAACCAGGACCAGACCGGCTCAAACCAGACTCAAACCAGACCAGACCGGCTCAAACCGGGGTAGACCGGCTGAACCCGGACCCAAACCAGACCAGACCGGCTACAACCGGTTTTGATCAACTAAAACCGGACCAGACTGGCTCAACCGGATAAAACCGGACCAGACAGGCTTAAACCGGATCAAACCGGACCAGACCAGCTCAAACCGGTGTTGACAAGCTCAGACCCGAACAGAAAGGCTTAAACCGGACCAGAATGGCTCAAACCGCGTTTGACCAGCTCAAACTGGACTCAAACCGGAACACCGGCTCAAAACGTTTTTGACCGGCTCAAACACGACCACACCGGCTCAAACTGGACCAGACCAGCTCAAACCGGGTTTTGACCGGCTCAAACCGGACCAGACCGGCTCAAACCGGCTCAAACCAGACCAGAAAAGCTCAAACCGGTTTTGACCGGCTCAAACCAGACTCTAACCGGTTTTGACTGGCTTAAACCCGACTCAAACCGGACCAGACCGGCTCAAACCCAACTCAAACCGGACTAGACTGCCTCAAACCAGTTTTGATTGGCTCAAACTGCACCAGGACCAAACCGGCACAAACTGGAATCAAACCGGATGAGACCGGCCCAAACCGGTTTGGATGAGATTAAACCACACCCGACCAGCTCAGCCGGATCAAATCGGACCAGACCGGCTCAAACTGGTCAAACCGGACCAGACCTGCTCAAACCAGATCAAACCGGACCCGACCGTCTCAAACCAGATCAAATGGGACCAGACCGGCTCAAACGGGTTTTCACCAGCTCAAACCCGACCAGACCGGCTCAACCGGATCAAACCGGTCCAGACCAGCTCAAAACGGATCACACCAGGGCAGACCGACTCAAACCGGTTTGGATGGCTCAAAGCGGACCAGGCCAGCTCAAACCGGTTTTGAACAGCTCAAACCGGTCTCAAACAGAACCAGAACGGCTCAATCCGGTTTTGACCGGCTCAAACCGGATTCAAACCGCTTTTAACCGGCTCAAACCGGACTGGACCGAATCACACCGGTTTTGACCGGCTCAAACCGGACTCAAACCGGACCAGACTGGCTGAAGACTATAGGGCCGAAGGAAATATCCTCCGATCAAAATGAGAAAGGAACTTTCTGAGAAACTTCCTTGTAATCAGTGAATTCATCTCACAAAGTTACAGCTATCCCCTCAAGAAGCCTTTCACTAAGACTGCTCTTGTGGAATTTGCAAAGCGATATTTGGAAGCCCAAGGAGGGCTATGGTGAAAAGGGAAATATCCTCAGATAAAAACAGGAAAGAAGCTTTCTTAGAAACTGCTTTGTGTTCTGTGAATTCATCTCACAGAGTTACAGATTTCCCCTCCAGAAGTCGTTCGCTAAGACTGTTCTTGTGGAATTTGCAAAGGGATATTTGGAAGCCCATAGAGTCCTACGGTGAAAAAGAAAATATCCTCACATGAAAACTGGAAGGAAATTCTCTGAGAAACTGCTTTGTGATGTGTGACTTCCACTCACTGAGTTACAGCTGTATTTTGTGGAGCTGTTTGCTAGCCTTATTTCTGTGGAATCTGAGAACTGATATTTCGGATCCCTTTGAAGACTAACCCTAACCCTAACCCTCAAACCCGACCAGACCGGCTCAACTGGATCAAACAGGACCACAGCGGCTCAACCGGATCAAATCGGAGCAGACCGGCGCAAACCGCTCAAACCGGACCAAATCGGCTCAAACCGGACTCAAACCGGATTTGACCAGCTCAAAACGGACCAGACCGCCTCAAACCGGTTTTGACCGGCTCAAACCAGACTCAAACCATACCAGACCGGCTCTAACCGGTATGTACCGGATCAAACCAGGCCAGACCGGCTCAACCGGATCAAATCGGACCAGACCGGGTCAAACCATTCAAGCAAGACCAGACCGGCTCAACCAGATCAAATTGCACCAGACCAGGTCAAACGGGTCAAACCAGACCATATCAGCTCAAACCGGACTCAAAACGGTTTTGACCGGTTCAAACCGGACCAGACCGCCTCAAACCGGTTTGACCAGATCAAACTGGACCAGACCAGCTCAGACCGGACCAGACCAGATCAAACCGGATCAAACCAGACCAGACTGGCTGAATCCTGTTTTCACGGGCTCAAACCAGACCAGACCAGCTCAACCGGCTGAAAGCAGACTAGACCGGCTCAAACCGTGTTTGTCCAGCTCAAACCGGACTCACACTGGACCAGACCGTCTCAAACGGGACCAGACAGGCTCAAACCGGTTTTGACCGGCTCAAACTGGAGCATACCGGCTCAAATAAGATCAAACCGGATGAGACCGGCTCTTAGACTGGCTCAAACCGGTTTTGACTGGCTCAAATAGGACCAGACCGGTAGAGTTAAAATGTTCTTTACATTGTGAAGTTTGCTAACACTGTTTTCTTGGAGTCTGCAAAGGGATATTCGGGACTGCATTGAAGCTTATGTTGACAAAGGAACCATTCTCAGACAAAAACTAGAAAGAAAGTCTCTGATAAATTGCTTTGTGATTCGTGAATTCATCTCACAGAGTTACAAGAATCTTCTAATGGAACAGTTTGGTAGCACCATTTTTGGGGAAACTGAGAAGGGATATTTTGGATCAGATTGAAGCCTATGGTGACAAAGGGAGTATTCTCAGATAAAAACTAGAAAGAAGCACAGTGAGAAAGTCGTTTTTGATGTGTGAATTCATCTCACAGAGTTACACCTTTCTTTTCATGGAGTAGTTTGCTGACACTGTTTTTGTGGAATCTGCAAAGGGATATTTTGGAGTTCTCCAAAATCTGAGTTAACCAGTAGTAATTTCCCTGAGTATAAGATACTTTGTTTGGATTATACTCAGAGGAGAACCGGATCAGACCAGATGAGACCAGATCAGACCACACCAAACCAGAACAAACTGGGCCAAACCGCACCAAACCAGACCAGACCGATTCAAACCAGATCAAACCGGACCAGATGGGACCAGACCGGACCAGACCCGGACCAAACCAGACCAGACCGAACCAGACCGGATCAAACCAGATCAAACCGGACCAGACCGGACCAGACGGGATCATACTGGATCAGACCAGACCAAACCGGACCGAACTGGACCAAACCGGACCAGACCAGACTAGACCAGACGAGACTGGACCAGACTAACTGGACCAGACCGGATAAGACCACACCCAACCGGACCAGACCAGACCAAACCGAACCAAATCAGACCAAACCGGACCAGACCGGTCGAAACCGGATCAAATCGGATGAAACCGGACCGAACCGGACCAAACCAGATCAGACCACAACAAACTGGACGAGACTAGACCAGTCCAACCGGACCAGATGAGACGAGACCATATCAGACCAAACCGGACCAGACCAGATGAGAACAGATCAGACTAGACCAAACTGGACGAGACCAGACCAGACCGGAACAAACTGGACCAGACCAGACCAAACCGGACGAAACCAGACCAAACCGAACAAAGCCGGAGAAGACCAGACCAAACCGGACGAAACCAGACCAAACCAAACCAAACAGGACCAAACCGGACAAAACCAGACCAAACCAAACCAAACCGGATTGGACCAGACCAAACCGGACCAGACCAGACGAGACCAGATCAGACTAGACCAAACCGGATGAGACCACACCAAACTGGACAAGATCAGACCAGACCGGATTGGACTGGATCAAACCAGATCAAACCGGATCGGACCAGACGGGACCGGATCAAACTGGATCAGACCGGATCAAACCAGATAAAACCGGATCGGACCGGATCAAACCAGATCAGACCGGATCAAACCGGATCACACTGGATAAAACCGGATCGAACTGGATCAAACTGGATCAGACCACATCAAACCGGATCAGACCGGATCAAACCGGATAAAACCGGATCAAACCAGATAAGACCGCATCAAACCAGATCAAACTGGATCAGACTGGATCAAATCAGATCAAACCGAATCAAGCCGGATAAAACCAGACCAGACTGCATCAAACCGGATCAAACCGGATCGGATCGGTTCAGACCGGATCAGACAGGATCAAACCGGATGAAACCGGATCAGACCAGATCAAACCTTATCAGACCGGATCACACCGACCAGACCAGACCAGACTAAACTGGACCAGATCAGACTTGACCAAACTGGACCAGACTAGACTAGACCATATAAGACAAGACTATACTAGACCAGATCAGACTGCATCAAACCAGATCAAACCGGATCAGACCTGACCGAACCGGGCCAAACCGGATCAAATCGGATCAGACCGGATCAAACTGGATAAAACCAGATCAGACCGGATCAAACCAGATAAAACCTGATCGAACCAGGTCAGACAAGATCTAACCGGATAAAACCGGATCGGATCGGACCGGATCGGACCAGATTGGATCAGATCAGACTGGATCAGATGGGCCCAGACCAGACCAGATTAAAACGGACCAGATCAAACTTGATGAAACCGGACCAGACTAGACTAGACCATGTCAGACTAGACTAGACCATATCAGACTAGACTATACTAGACCGGATCAGACTGCATCAAACCAGATGAAACCGGATCAGACCTGACCAAACCAGGCCAAACTGGATCAAATCGGATCAGACCACATCAAACCGGATAATTCTGGATCAGATCGGATCAAACGAGACAAAACCTGATCGGACCAGATCAGACCGGATCAAACCGGGTAAAACCGGATCGGACCGGATCGGACCAGATTGGATTGGATCAGACCGGATCAGACAGGACCAGACCAGACCAGACCAGACTAAACCGGAACAGATGAAACTTGACCAAACTGGACCAGACTAGAGTAGATCATATCATACTGGACGAGAACAGACCAGACGAGACCAGCCCAGACCACACTAAACCGGAGCAGATCAGACTTGACCAAACCGGACCAGACTAGACTAAACCATATCAGACTAGAGTAGACTTGACCGGATCAGACTGCCTCAAGCCGGATTAAACTGGATCAGACTGGATAAAACCGGATCAAACCGGATCAGACCGCATCAAACCGGATCGAACCGGATCAGACCGGATCAAACCGGATCAAACCTGATAAAACTGGATCGGACCGGATCACACCGGATCAGACCGTATCAAACCAGATAAAACCAGATCGGACCGGATCGGACCGGATCAGACCGGATCAAACCGGATCGGACTGGATCAGATCAGATCAAACCGGATCAGACCGGATCAAACCGGACCAGACCAGACCAGACTAAACCAGACCAGATCAATTGGATCAGACCGGATCGGATCGGATCAAACCAGATCAGACCGTATCTGACCAGATCAAACTGGACCAGACCAGACGAGACTAAACAGGACGAGATCAGACTTGACCAAACCGGACCAGACTAGACTAGACCATATTAGAGTAGACTAGATCATATCAGTCTAGACTAGACTAGACCATCAGACTAGACTAGATCATATCAGACTAGACCAGATCAGACCACAGGAGACCAGATAAGGCTAGACCAAACCAGACCAGAACAGACGAAACCGGACCAGACCGCATCAAACTGGACGAGACCGGCTCAGACCGGATCGGACTGGGTAAAACCACATCAGTCAGGATAAAATAGGACCAGACTGCATCAAACCGGACCGAACCAGAGCGAACCAGATCAGATCGGATCAAACCAGATCCGACTGGATCAAACCGGTTTTGACTGGATGAAATCAGATCAAACCGGTTTTGACTGGATCAAATCCGTTTAGACCGGATCAGACAGACCGGATCAGACCGGACCAGACCAAATCAAGCTGGTTTTGACTGGATCAAACCAGATCAAACCGGTTTTGACCGGATCAAACCGGACAAGACCGGATCAGACTGGACCAGACCGGATCAAACCGGTTTTGACTGGATCAGACCGGACCAGACCAGATCAAACTGGTTTTGACTGGATCAGACCGGACCAGACTGAATCAACCCGGACCAGACCAGATCAAACTGGTTTTCACCAGATCAAACCGGTTTAGACCGGATAAGACCGGAACAGACCCTGAGAACACTCTCAGGGGAGCGCACACTCAGGGGAGTGCATACTCAGAGGAGCGCGCACTCAAGGGAGTGCACACTCAAGGGAGAACACACTCAGGGCAACACACATTCAAGGGAATGCACACTCTGGGGAGCACACACTCAGACGAGCGGGCACTCGGGGGAGTGCACACTCATAGGAGTGCTCACTCAGGGGAGTGAACACTCAGGGGAGAGGACACTCAGGGGAATGCACACACAGGGGAGCCCACACTCAGGGCAGTGCACACTCAGGGAAGTGCACACTCAGGTGAGTGAACACTCAGATGACACATACTCAGGGAAGCACACACTCAGGGGAGTGCAGATTCAGAGGAGCACACACTCAGGAGAGCACTCACTCAGGGGAGTGCACTCTCAAATGGGATCATACTCAGGGGAGCCCACACTCAGGAGAGTGCACACTCAGGCGAGCGCACACTCAGGGGAGCGAATACTCAGAGGAGAACACACTCAGGGGAGCACACACTCGGGGGAGTGCACGCTAATGGGAGAGCACACTCAGATGGGCACGCACTCAGGGGAGTGCACACTCAGAGGAGAACTCACTCAGGGAATCGCATATTCAGGGGAGCGCACACTCAGGTGTGCGCACACTCAGGGGAGTGCACTCTCAAATGAGATCGTACTCAGGGAAGCCCACACACAGGAGAGTGCCCATTCGGGGAGCATGCACTCAGGGTAAGGCTAACACAGGGGAGTGCGCACTCAGGGGAGTGCACTCTCAGGGGAGCACATACTCAAGGGAGAGCGCACACATGAGACAGTGCACTCAGGGAGCGCACACTCAGGGGAAAGCACACTCAGGGGAGCGCACACTCAGACGAGCGCGCACTCAGGGGAGCGCACACTCAGACGTGCGCGCACTCGGGGGATTGCACACTCAGAGGAGCACTCACTCTGTGGAGTGCACACAAAGGGGAGTGCACACTCAGGGGAGTGCACACTCAGGGGAGTGCACACGCAGGTGAGTGCACCCTCAGACGAGCACGCAATCGGGGAGTGCACACTCAGGGGAGAACACTCTCAGGGGAACGCACACTGAGGGGAGCGCACACTCAGGAGAATGCGCACTCAGGTGCGTGAACACTCAGGTGAGTGCACGCTCAGGTGAGGCTACACTCATGGGAGTGCTCACTCAGGGGAGTGCACACTCAGAGGAGTGCTGACACAGGGTAGTGCACTCTCAAATTAGATTATACACAGGGGAGCCCACACTCAGTACAGTGCACACTCAGGGGAGCGCGCAGTCAGGGGAGTGCACACTCAGGGGAGCGCACACTCAGGGGAGAGTGCACTCAGGAGAGAGCCACTCAGGGGAGCACACACTCAGGGGAGAGCACACTCAGGAGCGCACACTAAGATGAGTGCGCACTCATGGGTGTGCACACTCAGGGGAGAACACACTCAGGGGAGTGCACACTCAGGGGAGAGAACACTCAGGGAAGCCCACACTCAGGGCAGTGCACACTCAAGGGAGTGCACACTCAGGTGAGCGAACACTCAGACGAGCACGTCCTCAGGTGAGCACACATTCAGGCGAGAGCACACTCAGAGGAGTGCACACTCAAGTGAGTGCACACTCAGGGGAGTGCACTCTCAAATGAGATTATACTCAGGGAAGCCCACACTCAGGAGAGTGCACACTCAGGCGAGCGCACACACAGGGGAGCCCACAATCAGGAGAGTGCACACTCAGGTGAGCACACACTCAGGGGAGTGCACACTAAGGGGAGTGCTCACTCAGGTGAGCGCACACTCAGTGGAGAGCACACTAAGTGGAGTTCTCACTCAGGGGAGTGCACACTCAGGGGAGAGCACACTTAGTGGAGCGCACACTCATCCGTGTGGGCACTCGGGAGTGTACACTAAGGGGAGCCCACACTCAGGGTAGTGCACACTCAGGGGAGTACACACTCACGGTAGTGCACCCTCAGACGAGCACGCACTCATGGGAGTGCACACTCGGGGAGAACACACAAGGGGAGTGCACACTCAGGGGAGTGCACACTCAGACGAGCGCACACTCGGTGGAGTGCACACTCAGAGGAGTGCTCACTCGGGGGAGTGCACGCTGAGGGGAGCGAACACTAAGGGGAGTGCACACTCAGGGGAGTCCACACTCAGGGCAGGGCACACTCAGGGGAGTGCACACTCAAGCGAGTGAACACTCATGTGAGCTCTTACTCAGGGGAGCACACACTCAGGGGAGAACACACTCAGGGGAGCGCACACTCAGGATAGCGCACACTCAGGTGAGCGCTCACTCAGGGGAGTGCACTCTCAAATGAGATCATACTCAGGGGAGCCCACCCTCAGGAGAGTACACACTCAGGCGAGCGCACGCTCAGGTGAGGGCACACTCATGGGTGTGCTCACTCAGGGGAGTGCACACTCAGAGGAGTGCTCACTCAGGGTAGTGCACTCTCAAATGAGATCATACTCAGGGGAGCCCACACTCAGTACAGTGCACACTCAGGGGAACACGCACTCAGGGGAGTGCACACTCAGGGGAGCGGACACTCAGGGAGAGCACACTTGGGAGCACACACTAAGACAAGCACACACTCATGGGAGTGCACACTCAGGGGAGAACACACTCAGGGGAGCGCACACTCAGGGGAGTGCATGCTTAGGGTTGCACACACTCAGACAAGGTCACACTCAGGTGAGTGCACACACAGATGAGCGCGCACACAGGGGAGCTCACGCTCTGGTGAGTTCACACTCAGGGGAGCGCACACTCAGATCAGCGTGCATTCAGTGCACTGCACGCTCAGGGGAGTGCACACTTAGGGGAGTGCTCACTCAGACGAGTGCGCGCTGAATGGAGTGCACACTCAGAGGTGTGCCCACCGGGGAGTGCACACTCAGGGAAGCACACAGTCATGGGAGTGCACACTCAGGGGAGCACACATTCAGGGGAGTGCACACTCAGGGGAGCACACACTCAGATGAGCATGCACACAGAGGAGTGCACGCTCAGAGGAGTGCACGCTCAGGGGAGGGCACACTCGGGAGCACACACTTAGGGAAGCGCACACTCAAACAAGCTCACACTCAGGGGAGTGTACATTCAGGGAAGCGCACACTCAGATGAGCACGCACTCAGGGGAGCGCACACTAAGGGAAGTGCACACTCAGATGAGCACGCACTCAGGGGAGCGCACACTAAGGGAAGTGCACACTCAGGGGAGCACACACTCAGATGAGTGTGCACTCAGGGAAGCAAGCACACAGAGGAGTGAATATTCAGAGGAAGGCACACTCAGATGAGAGTGTACTGAGGGGAGCATACACTCAGAGGAGTGCACACAGAGGGGAGTGCACACTCAGGGAAGCACTCACTCAGATGAGCATACACTCAGGGGATCACACACTCACATGAGTGCACACTCAGGGGAGAGCTCACTCAGGGGAGCACACACTCAGGAGAGTGCACACTCAGGAGAGCACACACTCAGATGAGCGGGTACTCAGGGGAGTGCACACCTGGAGAAGTACACACTCAGGGGAGAGCACTCTCAGGGAAGTGCAGACTCAGGAGAGTGCACACTCAGGGGAGCGCACACTCAAACGAGCTCACACTTAGGGGAGCACGCGCTCAGGGGAGCGCATACTCAGGAGAGTTCACACTCAAAAGAACTCATATTCAGGGGAGCACACACTCAGGGAAGCACCTCTCAGGGGAGCGCACACTCAGAGGAGCACACACTCAAGGGAGCGCACACAGGTGAGGGCACACTCAGGAGAGCAGGCACTCAGAGGAGAGAACACTCAGGGGATCGCATATTCAGGGGAGCTCACAGTCACACAAGCGAATACTCACGGGAGCGCCCAATCAGGGGAGTGCACACTCAGGGGAGTTCACACCAAGACGAGCATGCACTCAGGGGAGCAGGCACTCAGATGAGTGCACACTCAGGGGAGCTCACACTCAGAGGAGCGCACACTCATAGGAGCTCACACTCAGATGAGCGTACACTCAGAGGATCGTGCACTTAGACAAGCGTGCACTCAGCGGAGCGCGCACTCAGTGGAGCACGCACTCAGTGGAGCATACACTCAGACCAGTGCGCACTCAGGGGAGTGCATACCCAGATGAGCGTGCCACCATGGGAGCATGCACCTCTGGGAGCGTGCACTCAGGAGAGTGAACACTCAGGAGAGGGCACACTTAGATGAGCGTAAAGTCAGGGGAGCATGCACTCAGAGGAGCACACTCTCAGGGGAGCATACACTTAGGGCAGTGCACACTCAGGGGAGTGCACACTCAGAGTAGCACACACTCAGACGAGCATGCACTCAAGTGAGTGCACACTCAGTGGAATGCACACTCAGGGGAGAGCACACTCAGGGGAGCGAACACTCAGACGATCATACATACAGGGGAGCACACACTCAGCGTAGAGCACGCTCAGGGAAGTGCACACTCAGAGGAGCACACACTAAGGGGAGGGGGCACTCAGAGGAGCACGCACGCAGAGGAATGCACCCCCAGGTGAGTGGACACTCAGGAAAGGGCACACTCAGGGGAGCACCCACCCAGAGGAGTGCACACTCAGGGGAGCGCACACTAAGTGCAGTGCACACTCAGCGGAGTGAGCTCTGAGGGGTGTGTACACTCAGACGAGCTCGCACTCAGGGTAGTGCACACTCAGCGGAGTACACACACAGGGGTGAGCACACTCAGGGGAGTGCACACTCAGGGGAGAGCACACTAAGGGGAGTGCACACTCAGGAGAGTGCATACTCAGTGGAGAGCACACTCATACGAGTGCACACTCAGGTGAGCGCACACTCAGGGGAGTGTACTCTCAAATAATATCACATTCAGGGGAGCACACACTCAGGAGAGTGCACACTCAGTGGAGCCCACACTCAGGGAAGGGCTCACTCAGGTGAGCACATGATCAGGGGAGTGCACACTCAGGGGAGTGTTCACTCATGGGAGTGCACACTGAGGAGACTGCACACTGAGGGGAGTGCACACTCAGGCGAGCGAACACTCAGACGAAGGCATACTCAGGGGAGCACACACTCAGGGGAGAACACACTCAGGAGAACGCACACTCAGGGAAGTGGATACTCAGGGGAGTGCACACTCAGGGGAGAGTACACTTAGCAGAGCGCACACTCATACGAGTGTGTACTCAGGGGAGTGCACCCTAAGGGGAGCCCACACTCAGGGCAGTGCACACTCAGGGGAGTGCACGCTCAGAGGAGTGCTCACTCAGGGGTGCGCACACTCAGGGGAGCACACACTCAAGTGAGCGCACACTCAGAGGAGTGCTCACTCAGGGGGAACACACTCAGGGATGCACACACTCAGGGGAGTGCACAATCACGGGAGCACACACTCAATCGTGCACGCACTCAGGGGAGTGCACATTCAGAGGAGTGCTCACTCAGGGAAGTGAACACTCAGGGGAATGTACACTCAGGGTAGCCCACACTCAGGGCCGTGTGCACTCAGGGGATTGCAAACTCAGGCGAACGAACACTCAGATGACCGTGTACTCACGGGAGCACACACTCAGGGGAGAACACACTCAGGGGAGTGCACACTCAGGGGAGTGCACACTCAGGAGAGATCGCACTCAGGGGAGTGCACACTCAGGGTAAAGCACACTCAGGGGAGCACACACTCAGATGAGCGCACACTCAAGTGAGCCCACACTCAGGGGAGTGCACTCTCAAATGAGATTATATTCAGGGGAGCCCACACTCAGGAGAGTGCACACTCAGGCGAGCACACGCTCAGGGGAGTGCACACTCAGGAGAGTGCACACTCAGTTGAGTGCACACTCAGGAGAGCGCACACTCAGGGTAGAGCACACTCAGGGGAGTGCTCACTCAGGGGAGTGCACCCTCAGGAAAGCGCACACTCAGGGGAGTGGACACTCAGTGGAGTGCACATTCAGGGGAGCGCAAATTTAGCGGAGCACACATTCATACGAGCGTACACTCAGGGGAGAGCACACTAAGGGGAGCCCACACTCAGGGCAGTGCACACCCAGGGGGGTGCACACTCGGAGGAGTGCTCACTCAGGTGAGCGCACTCTCAGGCGAGCGCACACTCACGTTAGCGCACACTAAGGGGAGTGCACTCTCAAATGAGATCATACTCAGTGGAGCCCACACTCAGGAGAGTGCAGACTCAGGGCAGTGCACACTCAGGGGAGCGCTCACTCAGTGGAGCACTCACTCAGGGGAGTGCACTCTCAGGGGAGTGCACACTCAGGGGAGAGCACACTCAGGAGAGATCGCACTCAGGGGAGTGCACACTCAGGGTAAAGCACACTCAGGGGAGTGCACACTCAGATCAGCACGCACTCAGGGCAGTACACACTCAGGGGAGTGCACACTCAGGGAGTGCACACTCAGGGGAGCCCACACTCAGGGGAGTGCACACTCAGGAGAGCGCACATTCAGGGGAGTGGACACTCAGCGGAGTGCAAACTCATGGAAGAGCACACTTAGTGGTGCGCACGCTCATACGAGCATGCACACAGGGGAGTGCACCCTAAGGGGAAGCCACACTCAGGGCAGTGCACTCAGGGGAGGGCACACTCAGAGGAGTACTCACTCAGGGTAGGGCACACTAAGGAGAACACACACTCAGGTGAGCGCACACTCAGGGGAGTGCACTCTCAAATGAGATCATACTCAGGGGAGCCCACACACAGGAGAGTGCACACTCATGGGAGCATGCACTCAGGGGAGGGCTCACTCAGGGGCACACTCACTCAGGGGAGTGCACTCTCAAGGGAGCACACATTCAGGGGAGAGCCCACTCAGTAGAGAGTGCACTCACAGGAGTGCACACTCGGGAGAACACACTCAGGGGAGCGCATAGTCAGGAGAGTGCACACTCAGGTGAGCATGAACTCAGTGGAGCACACACTCAGGCGAGCACACGGTCAGAAGAGTGCACACTCAGGGGAGTGCACACTCAGGGGAGAACACACTCAGGAGAACGCACACTCAGGGGAGTGGACACTCAGGG
The DNA here is from genome assembly GCF_047675955.1 of Chlorocebus sabaeus. Lineage (NCBI taxonomy): Eukaryota > Metazoa > Chordata > Mammalia > Primates > Cercopithecidae > Chlorocebus > Chlorocebus sabaeus. The sequence continues at coordinate 709,839 of NW_027327593.1, forward strand.
GGTGCACACTCAGGGGAGAGTACACTTAGCGGAGCGCACACTCATACGAGTGTGTACTCAGGGGAGTGCACCCTAAGGGGAGCCCACACTCAGGGCAGTGCACACTCAGGTGAGTGCACACTCAGAGGAGTGATCACTCAGGGGAGCACACACTAAGGGCAGTGCACACTCAGGGGAGTGCACACTCAGGGGAGTGCACACTCAGGTGAGCGCACACTCAGAGAAGTGCTCACTCAGGGGAGAACACACTTAGGGAAGCACACACTCAGGGGAGTGCACAATCAGGGGAGCGCACACTCAAACATGTGCGCACTCGAGGGAGTGCACATTCAGAGGAGTGCTCACTCAGGGGAGCGAACACTCAGGGGAGTGCACACTCACAGGAGCCCACACTCAGGGCCGTGCGCACTCAGGGGTGTGCAAACTCAGGCGAGCAAACACTCAGATGAGTGTGTACTCAGGGGAGCACACACTCATGGGAGAACACACTCAGAGGAGCGCACACTCAAGTGAGCGCACACTCAGGGGTGTGCACTCTCAAATGAGATTATATTCAGGGGTGCCCAAACTCAGGAGAGTGCACACTCAGGCGAGCGCACGCTTAGGGGAGCGCACACTCAGGAGAGTGCACACTCAGGTGAGTGCACACTCATGGTAGTGCTCACTCAGGCGAGTGCACACTCAGGGTAGAGCACCCTCAGGGGAGTGATCACTCAGGGGAGTACACCCTCAAGAGAGCACACACTCAGGGGAGTGGACACTCAGCGGAGTGCACATTCAGGGGAAAGCACACTTAGCAGAGCACACATTCATACGTGCATGCACTCAGGGGAGGGCACACTAAGGGGAGCCCACATTCAGGGCAGTGCACACTCAGGGGAGTGCACACCCAGAGGAGTGCTCACTCAGGTGAGTTCACTATCAGGGGAGTGCACACTCACGTGAGCGCACACTCGGGAGTGCACTCTCAAATGAGATCATACTCAGGGGAGCCCACACTCAGGAGAGTGCAGACTCAGGGAGTGTGCACTCAGGGGAGCGCTCACTCAGTGGAGCGCTCACTCAGGGGAGTGCACTCTCAGGAGAGCACACACTCAGGGGAGAGCACACTCAGGAGAGACCGCACTCAGGGGAGCGCACACTCAGGGTAAAGCACACTCAGGGGAGCGCACACTCAGACGAGCGTGCACTCACGGCAGTGCACACTCAGGGGAGAACACACTCAGGAGAGCACACATTCAGGGGAGTGCACACAAAGGGGAGAACACACTCAGATGAGCGTGCACTCAGGGGAGTGCACACTCAGAGGAGCGCTCACTCAGGGGAGTGCACACTCAGGGGAGTGCACACTCAGGGGAACCCACATCAGGGCAGTGCGCACTCAGGGGAGTGCACACTCATGTGAGCGAACACTCAGCCTAGCACGCACTCAGGGGAACACACACTAGGGGAAGTAAACACTCAGAGGAGTGCTCACTCAGGTGAGCACACACTCACGGGAGAACACACTCAGGGGAGCACACACTCAGACGAGCACGCACTCATGGGAGCACACACTCAGGGGAGAACACACTCAGGGGAGTGCTCACTCAGGAGAGTGCACACTCAGGTGAGCATGCACTCAGGGGAGCGCACACTCAGCGGAGTGCTCACTCACCCGAGTGCAAACTCAGGGGAGTGCACACTCAGGGGAGTGCACACTCAGGGGAGTGCCCACTCAGGGGAGAGCACACTTAGCGGAGCACACTCTCATATGGGTGTGCACTCAGGGGAGTGCACACTAAGGGGAGCCCACACTTAGGGCAGTGCACACTCAGGGGACTGCACACTAAAGGGAGCCCACACTCAGGGCAGTGCACACTCGAGGAGTGCACACTCAGGGGAGTGCACCCTCAGATAAGCGTGCACTCAGGGGCATGCACACTCAGAGGAGTGAATACTCAGGGGAGTGCACACTCAGAGGAGTGAATAGTCAGGGGAGGGCACACTCAAACGTGGGTGCACTGAGGGGAGCATACACTCAGAGGAGCACACAGTCTGGGGAGTGCACACTCAGGGAGCACACACTCAGATGATTACGCACTCAGGGGAGTGCACACTCGAGGAGAACACACTCAGGGGAGCACACACTCAGACGAGCGTGCCCTCAGGGGAGCAAGCACTCAGAGGAGTGCACACTCAGGGGAGCGCACACTAAGGGGAATGTGCACTCAGGGGAGCATGCACTCAGAGGAGTGCACACTCAGTGGAGTGCTCACTCAGGGGAGAGCACACTCAGGGAAGCGCACACTCAGAGGACTGCGCACTCAGGAGAAGTTACATTCAGGGGAGAGCACACTCAGAGGAACACACACTCAGACGAGTGTGCACTCAGGGGAGCGCACACTCAGCAGAGTGCACACTCCGGGGAGAGCACACCCAAGGGAGTGAACACTCAGGGGAGAGAACACTCAAGTGAGATCACACTCAGGGGAGTGCACACTCAGGTGAGCATACACTCAGGGGAGTGCACACTCAGGGGCGTTCTCAATCAGGAGAGGGCGAACTCTGGGAAGTGAACACTCAGGGGAGTGCTCACTCAGGAGCTCACACACTCAGGGGATTCCTAACTTAGGCGAGTTCACACTCAGGGGAGTGCACACTCACGAGTGCGCGCTCAGGGGAGTGCATACTCAGTGGAGTGCACACTCTGGGGAGTGCACACAGGGGAGAGCACACTCAAATGAGATCACACTCAGGGGAGCACATACTCAGGAGAATGCACACTCAATGGAGTGTGCACTCAGGGGAGCATGCACTCAGGGGACTGCTAACTCAGTGGAGCACGCACTCATGGGAGGGCACACTCAGGGGAGGCACATTCAGGGGAGGGAGCACTCAGGTGAGCGTACACTCAGGGGAGCGCACAATCAGGGGAGCGTTCACTTAGGGGAGCGCACACCCAGAGGAGTGAATACTCAGGGGAGTGCACATTCAGAGGAGCGAATACTCAGGGGAGGGAACACTCAGACGTTGGTGCACTGAGGGGAGCATACACTCAGAGGAGCACACACTCTTGGGAGTGCACACTCAGGGGAGTGCACACTCAGGAGAGTGCACACTCAGGGGAGCGCACACTCAGGAGAGTGCACACTCAGGGGAGAACACACTCAGGGGAGCACACACTCACATGAGCGTGCACACATGGGAGCATGCACTTAGGGGAGCGTGCACTCAGGGGAGCGCACACTCAGGGGAGGGCACACTTAGATGACAGTGCACACAGGGGAGCATGCACTCAGAGGAGCACACACTCAGAGGAGCACACACTCAGGGGAGTGCACACTCTTGGGAGCACACACAAAGTCGAGCATGCACACAGGGGTGCATGCACTCAGGTGAGCGCACACTCAGAGAAGATCACACTCAGAGGAGCTCACACTCACAGGAGCACCCTCTCAGATGAGTGCACACTCAGAGGACCTCACACAGATGAGTGCACACTCAGAGGAGCTCACATTCAGACGAACACACACTCAGAGGAGCTCACAATCAGAGAAGTGCACACTCATAGGAGCTCTCACTCAGACGAGCGCACACCCAGGGTAGCGCACACTCAGGAGATCACACTCATAGGAGCACACACTCAGATGAGTGCACATTCAGAGGAGCATTTGTTTTGTTCTTGTTTGTTTTAAGCAAACTCTGGGTTGATTTTAAAAGAAAGTAGGCTATCTCAACCTCATACCACCCCACCACCTGAGTTGTATACTGATAATTCTCTTGTTAAAAATCCGAGTGATTGCATTGGGATATAATTTTATTATTGCTGGGCATCTGGGCATCATTTAATAGGTGCTTTGAAATTTTTTAAAGTGCCTGATAATAGAGTCATGATAGAGAAGTGTCCCTTGGATGTGTGTAGTAGTATTGTAGGCCCTGGAATTTTGGAGTTAGCCATCGTCTGTACCAACCACACATTCTCCCACCCCATTTTCAGCTGAGGAAACAGGTTTGGAAAAGATTTGTTCAAAGACTCACAGCTGTGAGGAAGAGGGTCAGCATTAGGATTAAAATCAAGAGCCAAGTGGATGAGTCTTCAATGAGCATGTTCAGATTGAGGGGGCGAAGCAACATCAGGCCCCAGTGGGTTGTCAGGATCTGCAAATGTTCACAAGTGATTATCTTCAGTGTAATCCCCATGGCAATGTAGCAAAGTACCTGCCGTAACTGGATGAGAATGATGATTATGCTAGAGAAAGAAAGAAACTCCTAGGGACAGCTTGATTGAGGAGGGGTTGTTATGCATGTCGCCTCGCAGTGTTGTTTTTCCTTAGGCAGCCGTGGCAGCGATGCTTGAGAGGGACCTATGGAGCTTGTTTACATAATCAACCGGAAAGCACTTGTCCATGTTGGTCTGTGCCCAGGGGCTGATAAGCAAGCCAGAAATCACTCTGGTTTGTGTTTCTGTAGTTCTTGAAGATGTTCAAAGACGGACACTCCTCCAGATGATTTCTGCCATTTGCTATGGGGATCACCAAACCCAAGCAAGCTGCAGAGCTTTAGGGTAAGGAACAGATGTGATGGTAGTTTTTCCAGAGAAAATGCTTGCCAACCGGCTGAAGAAACTAGGCTTAACAAACATGTGGACAAATTCAAGGCAGGCCTCCCCATGAATTACTTTCCCTGGGTTTTAAAAATTGGTTTACAAATGTTAAATGTTTTTTGTTAAATGACATGTCTCTATAAATCAGAGCCTGCAAGTGCCTTTAAGAGAGGCAACTAAGTAGCAACCTGATCTAATTGGTTAATACCATGGCTGTAGACATGAAGGTGTGTTGCTTGATTCTGCTTCAAGGATGGGCTTGCTGGCTAGCTGTGGGGGGTGCAGGCACCAGGCAGCCAATAGTCTTCATAGCCTTCTGTGTCTGCTTCAGCTGCAGAGAGGCACCTGCTCTTTCGCCCTCAGCCTGAGCAGCCCACCTCCATTGACTGAGACGGAAAGAAGAATAGCTGCCCAGCCCCTTTTGCCTAAAGGGGCCATCTCTGTTGGATCCTACACTTCTGAGCTCCCAGTTGGGTTGCCTCAGGCTTCTTGGGCCCACTTGGCAATCTTTCTTTTTCCTTTGCCGAATCCATCTTTGTTTCCTACCCTTCACAATAGTTGATCCAAAATCCATCTTAGTATCTGCTTTTAGGAAACTCTGCAATATAAATCTATCTTTTCTGCTTGGAAAACAGTAGAAAAAGAACTAATTGGTTCCATGAAGTAAATGCCTAAAAGCCTTTTCAGATAACTTGCCTTTTCAATAATTTCTATGGAAGAGAGGAAAAGATTACATTTATAAGTTTTTTTACAGTCTCAGGAAAGAAAAATTATCTAGTATTAATACTGTAGACGTAGCTAGTTGTATAGTAAGTTGACTATTAACATAGACCACTTAACCACTTTTTACAGTGGGAAGAAAATGTTCCTGATTTCTTGATTTATGAGGCTCCAAAAACTCATGTTCTGAAGGTTTTCACACCCAGTTCCTGATTAATTAATAATCATCCAGAATGTTTTCCCACGTGTGTAATTATGCTTTGCAGTTCCATCAACCTTCCTAGGTAGTCTCAAAATACCAAAACATTGCCTTGCCCTTGTTGTGGGCGTGGTCAAGGTTTACTCTCTTGGGATTTCTTGCATGGGGTATGACGGGTGGTGTTGTGGGGGAGCAGGAGAGGGATGGATAGAATGGAGAGGAGAGTGTAGGGCGCTCATCCCTAGGGCACCAGACTCTACCCTGTTGCCCAAGAAATGTTTCCAGATGTGTATCTGGACTTCACCCTTTAACTACCTAATTGGGTAGGTTGTAGGTAGTATGGAATCTAATGAATTGGATCAGGGGAAAGAAATCTGAAGGAATAAGTGATCTCGCCTTGAAGGTGCTGCAGAGGTAATGAGCAGAGTTAATGAGTGACTGATCCATCGTGGTGGTAAATTTAATTTCAGTACTGAGGTTGAACACATGCTAGATGTAACCTAGAAAGTAATATTCATATGCAGCACATTGGGTTACATAAAATCTGGAAAGTTTATAGTTTAAAAGATACAGACACACAAAGCAACGATTCAGCCCAAGTCAGATTTAGAACTGTTTTTTAAGATGAGCCAGAGGGATGATATCCTGGATCTCACAGGGACTGGATTTTGCATGAGTGTTCAAACTAAGATAACATCTAGTTCTTGTCTATATTTCAAGGAGCATTCTTATTAGGACCATCTCCTAGAAGAAAGAAAGTTACATTTAAACAGATTGAAGCATGAGTCAGTTTTCAGTATTGGAGAATGATGAAAAACCAAATATATGAATTCTGGATAATTTTGTGAAAGTAGACACCTTAAAAAAATAAGAAAACATTATGAAAAACAGTTGGTCTTCATTTTTAGGTTTGATGAATCCTATTAATAATACACAGATATACTTTTGGCTGGGCGTGTTGGCTCACGCCTGCAATCCCAGCACTTTGGGAGGCTGAGGTGAGTGGATCATGAGTTCAGGAGATTGAGACCATCCTGGCTAAAATGGTGAAACTCCGTCTCTACTAAAAATACAAAAAATTAGCCAGGAGTGGTGGCGGGTGCCTGTAGTCCCAGCTACTCCAGAGACTGAGGCTGGAGAATGGTGTGAACCTGGGAGGCAGAGCTTGCAGTGAGCCGAAATCACGCCACTGTACTCCAGCCTGGGCGACGAAGTGAGACTCCGTCTCAAGAAAACAAACAAACAAACAAACAAACAAAAAATACAAATATATATATATATATAAAAATACTTTTATCATATAAATATTGTTTAGGTTTTACTCAGTAAATTGTGAGAGCTATTTTCCTTGCTCCTAATTTAGTTCTTAGATTTCATCTCATAGTAGAAAATATTACAAACTTCTTACAAAATGAAATTATGCTTTCCCTTGGTGATGATTCAAAACAGTCGATAATACTTTCTCACAATGCCACTGATGGGGTATTCTCATAACTCTCCATTTTTAATTCAGATACGCTTCCAGTCAATTTGTTGAACCTCACAGTGGGAGGTTTAAACTAAGTGACGTCCCTTTAGGTATACTCAAATTGGCCATGCAAATATTTCCTTTGTTGGACACTGGGTTCTCACAGCATCTCCTAAACAAAATATATTGGCTTTAAAATTAGCAGCTTCCATCATGCATTGACTGGGCTGTTTTGTAAGTCTGTAACATAAAAATCCAAAAACATTTGCTTCCAGCTGGCCTGTCTTGAACTAACACTTGTTTTTTTTTTTTTTTTTTCCTTTTTTCATTTCACTCTCTGACCTTTTAAAGGGTTTTCTTCTTTATACTGCTATTAGCTTTCATCTCTGCTGGTCATTCTTTCATCCTGTTTCTCTGGGTTTCGTTTACCTGTTCCTTTTTAGTTCCTTTTGTGTTTGTTTTTGTTTTTTAATATCTACCAGAAAAAGAAAGACTTCTTATAGTCATGGTCACTTAAAAGTGTTGGTAGTTTCTTAAGAGGTCTTAAGTGGACTTAATGCATATTTAACTCCGATCATTTTATATAAGATAAATGTTATTGTTCAGTCATATCCTTTCTAAAAGATAGTAGGGCAGGGAGAAAAAGGATACAATTTTTTAGCAACTACCAAATCTCAGGGAAAGTGTTCTTACCATGTCACCTGGGGATAAGCAAGGCAGTTTGGAGGAGATTTTCTTCTGATTGTTTTCCATTTATTTATGCTTTGAGTGTCAATGCTTAGTTTCAAATTCCCATTGAGAATGTTCTCATTTTGTCATGAAATTTGAATTTAGTCTCTTAATTTTTCTCTTGATGTATCACACTAATGTCCAGAGGAGTCATTAAGAAATTGTAAAGAGACCCCAGTGCTATCTGTATTTATGATCTCCTTCAGAATGTGTTTATCATATATTTGTGACTCTCTTCGCAGAAGTAAAATACTGACAATAAAAAAGAGATTACGAGAGGGCTCAAAGGTGCATCATTATCTTGGGTTTTACTTGTCAACAGTTTGAAATGTAAGAAAAAAACCGAATGTATGAATGTAATCCTTTGGAAAAGTGACTCTTACTGGTGGACTTGGTCCTCTGAAGTTGAATGAATGCTTCTGAGACATAAGCACTATTTCTTTTCCTCCCTATAGGTTAGTAAGACAACACTTTCCATCAACTTTAATTTTACTACTCCTGATAGTGTGACCTTTATCTTCTAATCCAATTACATATTCAAATCTTTTCCTTCTGTTCATTCTATCTACCTTTAGATGAGTCAACTGAGAGATGAACATTTAAAATGCATAAATACGTATTTTGCCATACACTGTTTTTTTTTCTTTATACTTTATATATCATGAAATTTACTAGTAAGACATCAAACATTTCTTGAAGGCTGATATGGTCTGGCTCTGTGTCCCTACTCCAAATCACATCTTGAATTGAAATCCCCATGTGTCAAGGGAGGGACCAGGTGGGAGGTGATTGGATCATGGGGGCAGTTTCCCCTATGCTGTTCTCATGATAGTGAGTGAGTTCTCATGAGATCTGATGGTTTTATAAATGGTGGTTTCCCCTGCTCTTTTCTCTCTTCTGTCACCTTGTGAAGAAGTTGCTTGCTTCCCCTTTGCCTTCTGCCATGACTGTAAGTTTCCTGAGGCCTCCCCAGACATGCAGAGCTGTCAGTCAGTTTATAAATTACACAGTCTCAGGTATTCTTTATAGCAGTGTGAAAACGGACTAATAGAAAGGCCTATGTATATTTTTGACTTTTTATTGGAAACAGTTTCAAACTTATAGAAGTTACTCGAATAGGAATAGTAGAAAGAACATAAGTTAACCTTTTACCCAGCTTCTATTGTCAACATGTTAGTCCATTTGCCTAATCATTTGCACACTCTCCGTTCTGTTTCTTTCTTTCTCCACATATGCATATATATGTGCATAATGTATATCTACACACACATATATACATACATGTATAATATTGTGTATATACCATAAAATATTTTGTTTTTACTAAAGAATTTGAGAGTAAGTTTTACGTAGCATGGTCTTTTATCCCTAAATAGTATTTTTTATATATAGGTATATTCTCATAAATAACCACAGGGAAGTCCTCAATTTCGGTAAATATAACATTAATACTTTAATTTGTATTTCAATTGTCTCATTGGCCCAATGTTTTTTATGGCTTCCTTTTCCTCCAGTACTAGATCCAGTCTCGGGACAGATACTGCACTTAGTTGTCATGTTTCTTTAATCTCTGAAACATTGCCACAGCCTTTTTAAATGTTTTTTTTTTTCCTTTTGTGACAGTGACAGATTTGAAGACAGAGTCCCCCTACTTTCTATATACAGGAGTTTCTGTATTCTGAATTTGTCTGATGTTTCCTCATCAGTGGATTCAGGTTCTACATTCCTGACCAGAATATTGCATATGTGACATTGCATGCTTCTCAGGCAGCCATATCTGGAGGCACACAATGTCTATCTGCCCCTCCCTGGTGACACTAGTTTTCCTCACACAGTAGGAGTGTTGTCCTATTTCTCCAACAGTAAAAAGTTACCATTTTCTCCCTTGCAAATAATGAGTTGGAGGAGAGACGCTTTAAGACCATGCAAATATCCTGCTCCTCATTACAATTTCCCCTCAGATTTAGCATCTATTGGGATTCTTACCTGAACCAGTCTTTGCTGTGATGGTAACAAAATGATGAGGATCACTTCAGCACTCCCTCCATGTTTACCAGTCAGCATGTGACATTGTAGTTTAACCAAGGACCCTGTCTTTTCCTCATGTATGGATGAATGTGTCTTAGTCTGTCCCAGCTGCTGTAACGAAATATCTTAGACTGGGTAGTCTATATGTAGTGGAAATTTATTAGTCACAGTTCTGGAGGCTGGGAATTTAAAGGTCAAGGCACCAGCAGATTTGGTGTCTTGTAAGGGCTCTTTCCTTATACATGGTGCTTTCTCTCTATCCTCACGTGGTGGAAAGAGTGAATGAACTTCTTCAGGCCCCTTTTATAAGGATATTAATTTCTAATCACCTCCCAAAGATCTCATCTCTTGATATCATTACTCTAGAGGTTAGGTTTCAACACATAAATTTTGGGGCGATACACATGTTCACACCATAGCAGTGTGTATTATCTGTATGAACTCATGGATTTCTGTTTTCTACCCCGCTTTCCCCCAAGTGGTGTATAATTATTATCCTTATTTAGCCTCGTGATGGATTATTCCATATTTGGCCAGTTGGATCCTTTCAAGCTGACTAGGTGTGCCTGTGCCATATGTCCATTATTCTTTGGAGCACATCCTTACCTCTGGTATAACAAAATGTTCCAGGTTTATCACGCTTCCCCAGCCCTGCTTTGAGTCACTTCTCCAAGAACCCCTTGTTCCTTTTGGTGGGGAATAGTGTTAGAGATAAAAATCCATGCACTAGCTGTGCTGTTTGCTCCTGGAATATCTCTGCTTCTATACCTTTTTAAGTGAATGGAGCCAGGAGATATATGCATGCATATACATATACTTACATACATGTAAATGCACATACACACACGATATGCACATATACATGTTTATACACATACATGTGCATATTTTAGATATCATAAGTGAGCACCAATACTTCCAATTTTAATTCATCTTTTTTACCTTCCCCCATTCCATATTTGCATGTACCTTCTTTCACAGTGAAAGTCTTGGCTTCTAAAATCAATAGATTTACTCATTTGCTCAATCTCATAATACATCCAAAGTAGTTTCAGAATGACTTCACCCATACCTACAAAAATGCAAAGCTACTCAAAAGAGTTCAGGATCCCTAGTTTCCAGTTTTTCCATTTCCCTACCCTGCCCAAGACTGAGGGCTATAGGATGGGCAGTCAAAACTGTTGTAAGTTCCTCAAATTAGTTATTTTTTGCCCTCCATTGTAATTATAGTATTCATTTGAAATACAGTTGGGTTCATTGTTTCAGTTTCTCCCTTTCCTATCCTTGCCGACTTAATTGTTTTGAATACGTCAAGCATTAAAATGCTTTCAAAAGTCAAAACTTACAGAAAGGTATACTCAGAAAAGTGTTCCTCCCTTCTACAGCCATGGCACTCTCGTTTCCTTCACCATTTGTAGGCAACCAAGGTATTAATAATTGTTTCTGGCTTTTCATTCTGGTGAATTTTTGGTAAATATAAGATATATGTATGTTTTCTTATTTTTCCTTATTTCCAAACAAAGTTAGTGGTATTATATACAGTCTCTGGTGCTTTGATTTTTCATTTTACAAGATCTTTCGACCATCATTCCACATCAGCCCATAGAGAGTTTTCTCATTCTATGTTTACCATGACATAGTATCTATTGTGTGTTTGTACCAGTTTTTTCAACAATGTCCTATGATTAGACAAATAGGCAGTTTTAATATTTGCACTTTTTAACCTGAAAATATTTCCTTTTTCACCACTGGAGTCTGGGCACTCCCGAATATCTCTTTGCAGATTCTACATAAACAGTGTTACCAAACTGCTCAATGCAAAGAAAAGTGTAACTCTGTGAGATGAATCAAAAAGCAGTTTCTCAGAAAGTTTCTTTCTAGTTTTTATATGCGGATATTTCCTTTTAAACCATAGGCTTCAATGTATTCCCAAATATCCCATCTCAGACACCATAAAAACAGTGAGGTCAAAGCGCTCCCTCAACAGAAACGTTTAGCTCTATGAGATGAATGCCCAAATTAAAAAGAATTTTCTCTGAAAGCTTCTCTCCAGTTTTCACCTGGAGAATTTTCTTTTCTCACCTTAGGCCTTTATGTGTTCCAAAATATCCCATTGCAGATTCAACAAAAACAGTGTTACCAAACTGCTCAATGAAAAGAAAGATTCAACTCTGTGAGATGGACCCACCCAACTCAAAACAGTCTGTCAGAAAGCTTCTTTCTAGTTTTCATCTGACGGTATTTCCTTTTTCACCATAGGCTTCTCTGTGCACTGAATATCCCTTTGTAGATTCCTCAGAATCAGGGTTAACAAACTGCTCCCTGAAAAGAGTAGTTACATCTGGGAGATGAATTCACCCATCACAAATAAATGTCTCTGAAAGCTCCTTTCTAGCTTTCATCTGTGCAGCAAATTTGCTTTTGTACCATCAACCTCAATGTGTTCCCAAATGTCCCTTCTCAGACACCACAAAAAGAGTGATGCCAAACTGCTCAATCAGCAGAATGGTTTATCTCTCTGAGGTGAATACACACATCAGAAAATAGTTTCTCAAAAACCTTCTCTCCGGTTTGTATCTGCAGAGATAAAAAGTGGAGAAAAGCTTTCTGAGAATCTCCTTTGTGATTTTTGCATTCATCTCACAGAGCTAAATGTTTCTGTTGAGGGAGCACTTTGATATCACTGTTTTTGTGCTGTCTGAGAAGGGTATTTGGGAGTGCATTGAAGGCTATGGTGGAAAAGGAAATAACCTCAGAAAAAATTAGAAAGAAACTCCCTGAGAAACTGATTGGTGTTGTGTGAACTCATCTCACAGGGTTGAACGATTCTTTTGATGGAGCAGTTTGGTAGCACCGTTTTTGGGGAATTTGAGAAGGGATAATTTGGATCACATTGACGTCTATTGTGACAAAGGAAATATCCTCAGATAAAAACAAAAAAGAAGTTTTCTGTGAAATTGCTTTGTGATATTTCAATTCATCTCACAGAGTCACAAAGTTCCTTTAATTGAGAAGTTTGCTAACACTTTTTCCCTGGAATCTGCAATGGAATATTCCAGAGCTCATTGAGGAATATGGTATAAAAGGAAATATCCTCATATAAAAACTAGAAAGAAGCTTTCTGAGAAAGCGCTTTGATATGTGTCAATTCATCTCACAGAGTTACACCATTCTTTTCATGGAGCAGTATTGTAGTACTGTTTTTCAGGAGTCTGAGAAGGGATATTTTGGATAACATTGCAATTACAAACTACTGCCACAATGAATGAATTTCTGCATATGTATTTTGTAGTTGTAAGACTATCTTTAGAATAAATTCCTAGAAGTGGGATGGTTGGGTTTAAGGACAAATGCATATGTAATTTTGGTTGCTATTGTCCAATCCTCTTCTATGGAGTTTGAATCATTTTGGATCCCCAACAGCAATGTATGAAAGTGCCTGTTTCCTCACAGCCTCAGCAATGAACTGTATTGTTACGCTTTTGGATTTTTCCCAATGGGACAGGTGAGAAGTGGTATCTCATTGTAGCTTTAGTTTGTGTCTACTATTATTAGTGAAGTGAAACATCTTTTCAAATGCTTGAGGACCATTTAAAACATCTTTTTGTGAGTTGTCTACTTATATTTTTTGCCCATATGTCTATAGGATATTTTTTTCCTTTAATTTGTAAAAGTTTGTTTTTATATTAGGAATATTAATGTTTTATCTATGAGATATTCAATATCACTTATTTATTATATATGCTATATCACATATTATATATTCATATATTATATATCATGTATTATATATAATATAATATATAATGTTGAGGATATTTTCTTTTTCACTACAGGCCTGAATGCACTCCCAAATATCCCTTTGCAGATTCTGTGGAAACAGTGTTAGCAAACTGCACCATGGAAAGAGTGGTGAGATGAATTCAAACATCACAAGGAACTTTCTCAGAAAGCTACTATCTATTTTTTTTTTCTGGAGATATTGCCTTTGTCACTCTAGGTTTCAATGCTATCCAAAATATCCCTTCTAAAATTAACCAAAAACAGTGCTACAAAACAGATCCAAGAAAAGAGCCGTGTAACTCAGTGAGATGAATTAACACAGCATGAAGCAGTTTCTGAGAAATCTTCCATCTAGTTTTTATATTATGTTATTGCGTTTGTCACCAAAACGTCCAATGTGCTCTGAAATATCCCATTGCAGATTCCAAGAAAACTGTGCTAGAAAACTGCTCAAGGAAAAGAACAGTGTAACTCTCTGAGATGAATTCGCACATCACCTACCACTTTCTCAGAAAATTTCTGTTTTATCTTAATCAGAGGATATTTCCTTTCTCACCATAGACCTCAATGGACTCCAAAATATCCCTTTGCAGATTCCCCAAAAACAGTGCTATCAAGCTGCTCCATGAAAGGAAATTGTAAATCTGTGAGACGAATTCACAAATAAGAAAGTGGTTTCTGAGAAAGTTTCTTTCTAGTTTTTGTCTTAGGATATTTCCTTTGTCACCATATGCTTCAAAGTGCTCCAAAATATCCTATTGCATACTCCATGAAAAGAGAGTGAGCAAAATTCTCAATGAAAAGAACGTTGTAACTCCTTGAGAAAAATTCACATCACAAAGCAGTTTCTCGAAAATCTTTCCAGTTTTTATCTGAGGATATTTCCTTTCTCACCATAGACTTCAATGCACTCCAAAATATCCCTTTGGAGATTCCACAAAAACAGTGTTAGCACACTGCTCAATGAAAAGAATGGTGAAACTCTGTGAGATGAAATCACATACAAAGCAGTTTCTCAGAAAGTTTCTGTCTAGTTTTTATCTGAGGATATTTCCTTTTTCATCATTGGCCTGAATGCACTCCCAAATATCACTTTGCAGATTCCACGAAAACTGTGTTAGCAAACTGCTCCATGAAAAGCAACGTGTAACTCAGTGAGATGAAAACACATATCACAAAAAACTTTCTCAGAATGTTTCTTTGTAGTTTTTATCTCAGGATATTCCCTTTGTCACCATAGGCCTCAATGTGATCCAAAATATCCCTTCTCAGATTCCCCATAAACAGTACCACCTAACTGATCCACGAAAACAATCATGTAACTCTGTGAGATGAATTCACAAATCACATAGCAATTTCTCAGAAAGCTTCTATCTAGTTTTTAACGGAGGATATTTTCTTTGCCACCGTAGACTTTAATGCCATCCAAATTATACCTTCACAGATTTCCAAAAAACATTGCTACCAAACTGATCCATGAAAAGAATCATGTGACTCTGTGAGATGAGTTAACACTTCACAAAGCAGTTTCTCAGACAGCAACTTTCTAGTTTTTATGTGAGCATACTTCCTTTATCACTATAAACTTCAATGCATTCCATAATAGACCATTGCAGATTACAAGAAAACAGTGTTAACAAACTAATCAATGAAAAGAACAGTGTAAATCTTTAGACGAATTCACACATCACCATGCAGTTTCTCAGAAAGCTTCTTTCTACTTCTTATATGAGGATATCCTCTTTTTCACTATAGGTCTGATTGAGGTCCAAAATGTCCCTGTGCAGGTCCACAAAAACAGTGTTAGCAAACTGCTCACTGAAAAGAATGGTGTAACTCTGAGAGATGAATTCACACATCACAAAGCAGTTTCTCGGAAAGCATCTTTCTACTTTTTATACGAGGGTCTTTCCTTTGTCAACACAGGTATCAAAGTGCTCCCAAATATCTCTTTGCAGATTCCACGAAAACAGTATACACAAACTTCTCCAGGAAAGGAAAGAAGTACCTCTGTGTGATGAATTTACACATCTCAAAAACTTTCTCAGAAAGTTTCTATGTTGTTTTTCTCTGAGAATATTTCCTTTGTCACCATAGACTTTGATGCATTACAAAATATCCTCTCTCAGATTCACCAAAAACAGTGCTACCATATTGCCCCTTGAAAAGAATCATGTAACTCTGGGAGATGAATTAACACACCATGAAACAGTTTCTCAGAAAGGTTCTTTCTAGTTTTTGTCTGAGGATATTTCCTTTGGCACCATAGACTTCAATGCGCTCCAAAATATCACAATGAAGATCCCAACAAAAGAGTTTTAGTTAACTGCTCAATGAAAACAGCAGTGTAACACTGTGAGATGAATTCACTCATCACAAATTATTTCATCTGAAAACTTCTTTCTAGTGTTTATATGAAGATATTCAGTTTTTCACCATAGGCCTCATGAACTTCAAAATATCCCCTTGCAGATTCCACAAAAACAGTGTTAGCAAACTACTCAATGAAAATAACAGTGTAACTCTTTGAGATGAATTCACGGAATGCAATGCTGTTTCTCAGAAACTTTCATTCTAGTTTTTCTCTGAGAATACTTTCCTATTCACCATAGGCCACAATGCACTCTCAAATATGCCTTTGCAGATACCAGAAAAACAGGGTTAGCAAACTGCTCCTTGAAAAGAAAGGTGTCACTCTGTGAGGTGAAATCACACGTCACAAAGAACTTTCTCAGAAAACTTATTTCTAGTTTTTATCTCAGGATAATTCCTTTGTCATCATAAGCTTCAAGATGATCCAAATTATCCCTTCTCAGATCCCCAAAAACAGTGCTACCAAACTGCTCCATGAAAATTTTCGTGTAACTCAGTGAGATGAATTCACAAACCACAAAGCAGTTTCTCAGAAAGCTTCTTTCTAATTTTTACACGAGGATATTTCCTTTGTTACCATAAACTTCAACGTGCTCCAAAATATCCCATTGCATATTCCAAGAAAACAGTGTTAGCATACTGCTCAGTGAAAAGAACAATGTAACTGTGTGAGATGAATTCACACATCACAAAGCAGTGTCCCAGAAAGCTTCCTTCTAGTTTTTATCTGAGGATATTTCCTTTTTCACCATAGGCTTCAATATGCTCCCAAGTATCCCTTGCAGATTCCACAAAAACAGTGTTATTCAATTGCCCCATGAAAAAAAAGGTATAACTCTGTGAGGTGAAACAAAGCAACACAATGCAGTTTCTCAGAATGCTTGTTTCTAGTTTTTGTTTTAGGATATTTCCTTTGTCAGCATAAAGTTTAATGCTCTCCAAAATATCCCAATGCAGATTCCAAGAAAAGAGTATTAGCAAACTGCTCAATGAAAAGGACAGGGTAATTCAATGAGGTGAATTCAGAAATCACAAAGCAGTATCACAGAAAGCTTCTTTTTGCTTTTTATCTGAGGATAATTCCTTGGTCACCATTTGCATAAATGAGCTCCCAAATATCCTATTGCAGATTCCACAAAAACAGTGTTATCAAACTGCTCCATGAAAAGAATGGTGTGACTTGGTGAGATGAGTTCACATACCACAAAGGACTTTCTCAGAAAGCTTCTTTCTAATTTTTATATGAGCATCTTTCCTTTGTCACCCTAAGCTTCAATGCACTCTGAAATATCCCTTTGCAGATCCCAAGAAAACAGTTTTAGGAAACTTGTCAATGAAAAGGACAGTGTAACACTGTGAGGTGAATTCACACATCAAAAGCAGTTTCCTAGAAACAATCTTTCTAGTTTTTATCTGATGATATGTCCTTTTTTACCATGGGCCTCTTGGCGTTCCATATATCCCTTTGTAGATTCCACAAAAACAGTGTTAACAATCAGCTCAATGAAAAGAAAGCTGTAACTCGGTGAGGGGAATTCACACATCAAAAAGCACTTTCGCAAAAAGCTTCTTTCTAGTTTTGTTCTGAATATATTTCCTTTGTCACCATGGGATTCAATGCGATCCAAAATATCCCTTCTCAGATTCCCAAAAAAGAGTGAAACCAATCTGCTCCATGAAAAGAATCATGTAACTCTTTGAGATGAATTCACAAATCACAAAGCAGTTTCTCAGAAAGCATCTTTCTAGTTTATCTCAGGATATTTCCATTGTCATTTTAATCTTCAATGCACGCCAAAATATCCCATTGCAGATTCCAACAAAACATGGTTAGCAAACTGCTGAATGAAAAGAACAGTGTAAATCTGTGAGGTGTATTCACCCAACAGAAAGCAGTTTCTCAGAAAGGTTCTTTCTAGTTTTTATCTAAGGATATTTTCTTTTGCATTGTAGACCTCTAAACACTCCAATATATCCCTTTGCGGATTTCACGAAAACAGTGTTATCAAACAGCAGAATGGAAATAATGGTGTAATCCTGTGACATGAATTTGTACATCACAAAGAAGTTTCTCATAAAGTTTTTTCTAACTTTTATCTGAGGATATTTCCTTTTTACGATAGTCAGATTCTCCAAAGACAGGGTTACCTAACTGTTCCATTTAAAGTATCATGTAACTCTGTGAGATGAATTCACAAATCACAAAGCAGTTTCTCAGAAAACTTCTTTCTTGTTTTTGTCGGAGAATATTTTCTTTTTCACCATAGGCTGCAATGCGCTCACTAATATCCTTTTGCAGATTCCACAAAAATAGTAGTAGAAAACTGCATCATGAAAAGAAAGGTGTAATATGTGAAATTAATTCACACATCACAAAGCAGTTTCTCAGAAAGCTTCTTTATGGTTTTTGTCTGAGGATATTTCTGTTGTCACCATAGGCTTCAATGCACTTCCAAATATCCTATTGCAGATTCCCGAACAACAGTGCTACCGTATTGCTGCATGGAAAAAATGTTGTAACTCTCCAAAATGAATTCAAACTTCAGAAAGCTGTTTATAACTAAGCTTCTTACTAGTTTTTATGTGAGGATATTTCCTTTTTCACTTTATTGCTCTATGTGCTCATTAATATCCCAATGCAGACTCCAAGAAAAAAGTGTTAGCAGACTTCACATTGAAAGCAATGGGGTAACATTGTGAGACGAATTCACACATCAAAAAACAATTTCCCAGAATAATTGTTTTTGTTTTTTATCTGAGGATATTTGCTTTGTCACCAGAGGCTTTAATGCGCTCCAAAATATCCCATTGCAGACTCCATGAAAACAGTGTTATCAAACTGCTCAATGAAAATGATGGTGTAAGCCTGCAAGATGAATTCACACATCACAAAACAGTTTCTCAGAAAGATGCTTTCCTGTTTTTATGAGGATATTTCCTATTTCACCATAGGCCTCAATATGCTCAATTATATCCCTTTGCAAATTCCTCTAAAACAGTGTCAGCAAACTGCTAAATGAAAAAAACGGGTAATTCTTTGAGAAGAATTCACACATCACAAAGAACTTTTTCAGAAAGTTTATTTCCTAGTTTTTATCAGAGGATATTTCCTTTGTCACCGTAGGCTTCAACACGCACTAAAATATCTTATTGCAGATTACAAACAAACTGTGTTAATAAACTGCTGCAAGAAAAGAATCATGTAACTCTGTGAGATGAATTCACACATCACAATGCAGTTTCTCAGAAATATTCTTTCAAATTTAAATCTGAGGATATTTCCTTTCTCACCATTGGCTTCAATGTGCTCCCAAATATCCTACTGTAGATTCCACAAAACCAGGGTTATCAATATACTCAAAGAAAAGAATGGTGTAACTCTGTAAGAAGAATTCATACATCACAAAGCAGCTTCTCAGGAAGCTTCTTTCTAGTTTTTATCTGAAGATATTTCTTTTTTCACTATAGTCCTCAATGCACTCCCAAATATCCCTTCACAGATTACACGAAAACAGTGTTAGCAAACTGCTCTATGAAAAGAATGGTGCAAAATTGTGAGATAAATTTAAACACCATATATAACTTTCTCGTAAACCTTCTTTCTAGTTTTTATCAGAGGATATTTCCTTTTCTCCATAAGCTTCAATGTGAAACAATATATCCCTCCTCTGATTCCCCAAAAAACAGTGCTATCACATTGATCCATGAAAAGTGTCTTGTAACTCTGTAAGGTTAATTAACAAGTCACAAAGCGGTTTCTCAGAAAGCTTCTTTCTAGTTATAATATGAGGGCATTTAATTTGTCACTATAAGCTTCAAAGTTCTCAAAAATGTCCTTCACAGTTACCCCAAAAATAGAGTTAGGAAACTACTCCATGAAAGGAAAGGTGTAACTCGGAGAGATGAATTCACCTATCACAAAGCAGTTTCTCAGAATGCTTCTTTCTAGTTTAAATTTGAGGATATTTCCTTTTTCACCGTAGCCTTCAGTGTGCTCCCAAATATATCCTCTTAGACACCACAAAAACAGTGATGCTGAACTGCTCAATCAACAAAAAGGTTAAACTCCATGAGATGAATAAACACATCAAAAACCTTTTCTCGAAATGTTTCTCTCCAGTTTTTATCTGAAGTTATTTCCTTTTTCACCATAGGCCTCTAGGAGCTCCCGAATATCCCTTTGTAGATTCCATAAAAAAGGTGCTACCAAACTGCTCCATGTAAAGAATCGTGTAACTCTGTGAGATGAATTCACAAATAACAAAGCAGTTTTTCAGAACGCTTCTTTCTAGTTTTTGTCTTTGGATATTTTCTTTGTCACCCAAAAGTTGAATGTGCTCCACAATATCCCATTGCAGATTCCAAGAAAACTGTGTTAACAAACTGCTAAATAAAAGGAAAGGTGTAAATCTGTGAGATGAATTCACCCATCACAAAGCAGTTTCTCAAAATCTTCTCTGTAGTTCAAATCTGAGGATATTTCCTTTTTCACCTTAGGCTCCAATGTGCTCACAAAACTGTGACGCCAAACTGTTCAATCAAAGAAAAAGTTAAACAGTTTGTGATAAATACACACCTCACAAAACCATTTCTGAGATAGATTCTCTCCAGTTTTTATCTGAGGTTATGTCTTTTTTCACCGTAGGCTACCAGGATCTCCCAAATATCCCATTGCAGATTCTATCAAACAGGTGGTAGCAAACTGCTCCATGAAATTAAATCTGTAACTCTGGGATGAATTAAGACATCAAAAAGTGGTTTCTCAGAAAGCTTTTTTCTATTTTTTGTTTGAGGGTATTTCTTTTTTCACCATAGGCTTCAATGTGCTCCCAAATATCTCCTCTCAGATACCAAAAAAGCTGTGATGCCGAACTGCTCAATCAACAAAAAAGTTAAACTCTATGATACGAATACAGACATCAGAAAACTGTTTGTCGAATATCTTCTCTCCAGCTTTTGTCTGAGGTTATTTCCTTTTCCATCATAGGCCTCTATGAGCTGCAGAATATCCCTTTGAATATTCCATACAGTGCTACCAAACTGCTCCCTGAAAGAAATCATGTAACTCTGTGAGATGAATTCACAAATCACAAGCAGTCTGTGAGAGGCAGTAAGACATCCCAAAATGATTTCTCAGAAAGCTTCTTTCCAGTTTTTATATGAGGATATCTCATTTGTCACCAAAAGATTCAATGCTCTCCGAAATAGCCCATTGCAGATTCCAAGAAAACAGTGTAAGCAAACTGCTCAATGAAAAGAACAGTGAAATTCTCTGTGTTGATTTCAAATATCACAAAGTAGTTTCTCAGAAAGCTTCTTTTTGTTTTTTCTATGAGGATATTTCCGTTGTCACCCAAGGCCTCAATGCTCCCAAATATCCCTTTGAAGTTTCCATGAAAACAGTGTTAGGAAGCTGCTCCATGAAAAGAAAAGTGTAAGTCTGAGAGATGAATACACACATCACAAAGAACTTTCTCAGAAAGCTTCTTTCTAGTTTTCATCTGAGGATATTTCCTTTGCCAAGATAGGCTTCAATGCGATCCAAAATATCCCTTCTCATATTCCCAAAAAACAGTGCTATCAAACTGATCTATGAAAGGAATCGTGTAACTCCATGAGTTGAGTTAACACACCATAAACCATTTTCTCAGAAAACTTCTTTCTCTTTTTTATCTGTGGATAATTCCTTTCTCACCATAGGCCTCAGTATGCTCCCAAATATCCATTTTCAGTTTCTGCTAAAACAGTATTAGTACACTGTGCCATGAATAGAAAGTGTAACCATGTGTGTTGAATTCACAACTCACAAAGTAGTGTCTCATAAAGCTTCCTTCTAGTTTTTATCTGAGGATAATTCCTTTGCCACTGTAGGCTTCAATATGATCCAAAATATCCCTTCTCAGATTCCCCAAAAACAGTGCTACCAAAACTCCTCCATAAAAAGAATCGTGTAAGTCTGTCAGACGGATTCACAATTCACAAAGCAATTTCTTAGAAAGCTTCTTTCTTGTTTTTGTCTTATGTTATTTCCTTTGTCACTGTAAACTTCAATGGACTCCGAAATATCCCATTGCAGATTGCACGAAAACACTGTTAGAAAACTGAACAATGAAAAGAATAGTGTAATTCTGTGAGATGAAAACACATCACAAAGCAATTTCTCAAAAAGCTTCTCTATAGTTTTTATCTGAGAATATTTCCTTTTTCACCTTAGGTGTCAGTGAGCTCCCTTATATCCCTTTGCAGATTCCACTAAAACAGTGTTATCAAACAGCTCAATGGAAGAAACTGTGTTAATCTCTGAGATGAATTAACACATCATGAAGCAGTTTCTCAGGAAGCTTCTTTCTAGTTTTTATCTGAGGGTATTTCCTTTGTCACCAAAGGCTTCAATGCAATCCAAAATATCCCTTCTCAGATTCCACAAAAAAGTTGCTACATAGTGCTCCATGAAAAGAATCGTGTAAATCTGTGAGATGAATTCACAAATCAGAAAGTAGTTTCTCAGCAAACTTCTTTTTGCTTATGTCTGAAGATATTTCATTTGTCACCCTAAGCTTCAATCTGCTCTGACATAACCTATTCCAGATTCTATGAAAACACTGGTAGCAAACTGCTTAATGAAAAGGACAGTGTAACTCTGAGAGATGAATTCACACATCACAAAGCAGTTTCTCAGTAAGCTGCTTTCTAATTTTAATCTGAGGATATTTCCTTTCTCAGAATAGGCCTCAATGCTCTGCCAAATATCCTTTTGCAGATTCCACAAAAACAGTGTAAGCAACAACTCCAAAACAAGAAAGGTGTAACACAGTGAGATGAATTCACACATCGCAAATAACTTTCCCAGAAAGGTCCTTTCTAGTTTTTATCTGAAGATATTTCCTTTTTCACCATTTCTTCAATGTGATCCAAACTATCCCTTCTCAGATTCCCCAAAAACAGTCCTACCAAACTGATCCATGAAAAGATTTGTATAACTCAATGAGATGAATTAGGACATCACAAAGCGGTTTCCCAGAAAGATTCTTCCTACTTTTTATATGAGGATATTTCTTTGGTCACCATACAATTCAATGCACTCCGAAATATAGATTACAAGAAAACAGGGTTATCTAACTGCTCATTGAAAAGTACAGTGTAATTCTGTGAGATGAATTCACACATCACAAAGAACTTTCTCAGAAAGTTTCTTTTTGGCTTTGATCTGAGGATATTTCCTTCATCACCATAGGCTTCAATACGCTCCCAAATATCCTATTGCAGATTCCACAAAAACATTGTTAGCAAACGGCTCCAAGAAAGGAATCGTGTAACTCTGTAAGATGAATTCACACATCTCAAAAAGTATCACATAAAACTTTCTAGTATTTTCTGGGGATGTTTTCCTTGACACCCTTGGCTTCAATGCGATCCAAAATATGCCCTTTCAGATTCCCCAAAAAGAGTGCTACCAAACTTCTCCATGAAAATAATGGTGTAACTCTGTGAGATGAATTCACACAACACAAGAAGATTCTCAGAATGTAACTTTATAGATTTTATCTGAGGGTATTTCCTTTGTCACCGTAGGCTTCAATGCAATTCAAAATATCCCTTCTCCGAATCACCAAAAACACTGCAACCAAACTGATCCTAGAAAACAATTGTGCAACTCTGTGAGATGAATTAACAAATCACAAAGGAGATTCTCAGAAGATTTATTTTTGTTTTTTATCTGAGGATATTTCCTTTGTGAACATAGACTTCAATGCACTCCCAAATATGCCTTTGTAGATTCCACAAAAACCGTGTGAGCAAACTGCTCAATGAAAAGAACAGCTTAACTCTGTGAGCTGAAATCACACACCACAAAGCAATTTCTCAGAAAGAGTCTCTAGTTTTTATCTCACGATATTTCCTTTTTTCACTGTAGGCCTCAATGCACTCCCAAATATCCCTTTGCAGATTCCACGGAAAGTGTTAGTAAAGTGCTCCATGAAAAGAAAGGTACAACTGTGTGAGATGAATTCACACATCACAAAGGACTTTCTCACAAACCTTCTTTCCAGTTTTTATCTGAGGATACTCACTTTGTGACCGTAGGCTTCAATCTGATCCAAAATATCCCTTCTCAGATTCCCCAAAAACAATGCTAATAAACTGTTCCAAGAGAAGATTCATGTAACTCTGTGAGATGAATTCACAGTCACAAAGCATTTTCTCAGAAGGATTCTTTCTAGTTTTTGTCTGAGGATGCAATGCATTCCAAAATATCCCTTTGCAGACCCCAAGAAAACAGTGTTAGCAAACTTCTCAATGAAAGGAAAATTTTAACTCTGTGAGATGAATTCACACATCACAAAGCAGTTTCACAGTAAGTTTCTTTCTAGTCATTATCTGAGGATATTTGCTTTTTCAACATAGGCCTAAATGCATTCCTAAATATCCCTTTTGCAGATTCCACAAAAACGGTGTTAGCAAACTGCTGCATGGAAAAGAAAGGTAAAAATCTGTGAGATAAATTCCCAAATCAAAGGAATTTTCTCAAAAAGCTTCTTTCTAGTTTTTATCTGAGGATATTTCCTTAGTCACTATAGACTTTGATGCACTCTGAAGCATCCTGTTGCAGATTCCAAGAAAACAGTGTTAGCAAACTGTTCAATGAAAAGAACAGTGTAACTCTGTGAGATGAATTCACACATCACAAAGCAGTTTCTCTGAAAGCCTCTTATTGATTTCTACCTGAGAATATTTCCTTTATCACTGCAGGCTTCAATGCACTCTAAAATATCCTATTGCAGATTCCACGAAAACAATGTTAGAAAACGGCTCAATGAAAAGTACAATGTAACTCTCTGAGATGAATTCACACATCCCAAAACAGTTTCTCAGAAAGCATCTTTCTAGGTTTTCTCTGAGGATATTTCATTTTTCACTATAGGCCTCAATGCATTCCCAAATATCCCTTTGCAGATTCCAGGAAAACAGTGTTAGCACACTACACCACGAATAGAAAGGGGTAACTGTGTGAGGTGAATTCACAAATCTCAAAGTAGTTTCTCATAAAGCTTCTTCCTAGTTTTTATGTGAGGATAATTCCTTTGTCACCATAGGCTTCAATGTGATCCAAAATATCCCTTCTCAGATTCCCCAAAAACAGTGCTATCAAATTCCTCCATGAAAAGAATTGTGTAAGTCTGTCAGATGAATTCACAATTCACAACGCAGTTTCTTAGAGAGCTTCTTTTTAGTTTTTGTCTGAGGATATTTACTTTGTCACTATAAGCTTCAATGTACTCCGAAATATCCCATTGCAGATTGCACGAAAAGAATGCTAACAACTGCTCAATGAAAAGAATGGTGAAATCTATGAGATGAAAACACATCACAAAACAGTTTCTCAAAAAGCTTCTCTATAGTTTTTATCTGAGGATATCTCCTTTTTCACTATAGGCTTCAATGCGCTCCCATATATCCCTTTGCAGATTCCACTAAAACAGTGTTATCAAGCAGTTCAGTGAAAAGAATGGTGTACCTCTGTGAGGTGAATTCACACATCACAAAGTAGTTTCACAGGAAGCTTCTTTCTAGTTTTTATCTGAGGATATTTACTTTGTCACCAAAGGCTTCAATGTGATCCAAATTATCCCTTCTCAGATTATACAAAAAAGGTGCTATCCAGTGTTCCATGAAAAGAATCATATAAATTTGTGAGATGAATTCACAAATCACAAAGCAGTTTCCCAGAAAGCTTCTTATTGCTTATGTGTGAAGATATTTCACTTGTCACCCTAAGTTTCAACCCGCTCTGACATAACCTATTGCAGGTCCAATGAATGCAGTGTTACCTAACTGCTCAATGAAAAGGGCAGTGTAACTCTGTGAGATGAATTCACACATCACAAAGCAGTTTCTCAGAAAGCTGCTTTCTAGTTTTTATCTGAGGGTATTTCCTTTTTCAAAACAGGCCTCAATGCTCTCCCAAATACCCCTTTGCAGATTCCAAGAAGACAGTGTAAGCAACTGCTCCAAAGCAAGAAAGGTGTAACTTGGTGAGATGAACTCACACATCACAAATAACTTTCCCAGAAAGGTCCTTTCTAGTTTTTATCTGAGGTATTTCCTTTGTCACCAGTGATTTCAATGCAATCAAAATATCCTTCCTCAGATTCTCCAAAAAGAGTGCTACCAAACTGATCCATGAAAAGAATCATGTAATTCTGTGAGATGAACTAACACATCACAAAGTGGTTTCTCAGAAAGCGTTTTCCTAGTTTTTATTCGGGGATATTTCCTTTGTCACCAAAGGATTCAATGTGATCCAAAATATACCTATGCAGATTTCACAAAAACTGTTAGCAAACTACTCTATGAAAAGAAAGGTGTAACCCTGTGAGATGAAAAAAGACATCACAAAGGACTTTCTCAGGAAGCTTCTGTCTAGTTTTTATTTGAGGATGTTACCATTGTCAATATAGTCTTCAATGCAATCTAAAATATCCCTTCCCAAGTTCCCCAGACACATTGCTACCAAACTGATCTGTGAAAAGAATCGTGTAATTCTGTGAGATGATTTTACAAATCACAAAGCGGTTTCTCAGAAAGCTTCTTTCTAGTTTTTATATGAGGATGTTTCCATTGTTGCCATAAACTTCAGGCACTCTGAACTTTCACATTGAACATTCCAAGATAACAGTGTTAGCAAACAGTTGAATGAAAAGAAGAGTGTAAATCTGTGAGATGAATTCACACATCACATAGTAGTCTCTCAGAAAGTTTTCTTCTAGATTTTAACTGAGGATATTTCCTTTTTCACCACAATCCTCAATGTGCTCCCAAATATCCCTTTGCAGATCCAACGAAAACAGTGTTAGCAAACTGCTCAATGAAAAAAAGAGTGTAAATCTGTGAGATGAATTCACACATCACATAGCAGTTTCTCAGAAAGCTTCCTTCTAGATTTTACCTGAGGATATTTCCTTTTTCATTATAATCTTCAATGTGCTCCCAAATATCCCTTTGCACATCCAACAAAAACAGTGTTAGCAAACTGCTCCATGAAAGGAAAGGTGTAACTCTCTGAGATGAGTTCAGGCATCACAAAGAAGTTTCCCAGAAAGCTTCCTTTTAGTTTTTATCTGAGCGTGATTTCCTTTTCACTATAGGAATCATTGTACTCCAAAATGTCCCATTCCAGATTATGTGAGACAAATTCACACATCATAAAGAATTTTCCCAGAAAGCTTCTTTCTAGTTTCTATCTAAGGATGTTTTCTTTGTCACCATTGATTTCAATGTGATCCAAAATATGCTTCCTCAGATTCCCCAAAAACAGTGCTATAAAACTGACACATGAAAAAAATCTTGTATCTCTGTGAGATGAATTAACACATCACAAACCAGTTTCTCAGAAGCTTGTTTCTAGTTTTTAACAGGATATTTCCCTTGTCTCCATAAGATTCAACGTGATCCAAAATATCCCTTATCAGATTCTCCAAAAACAGTACAACCAAACTGCTCCATGAAAAGCATCATGTAACTCTGTGAGACAAAGTCACAAATCACAAAGTAGTTTCTCAGAAAGTTTCTTTCTGGTTTTTGTCTGAGGATATTTCCTTTGTCACCATAAGCTTCAAAGCGTTCTGAAATATCACATTGCAGATTCCAAGGAAACTGTGTTAGCAAACTACTCAATAAAATGAACAATGTAATTCTCTGAGATGAATTCACACATCACAAAGCAGTTTCTGAGAAAGCTTCTTTCTACTTTTTGTCTGACGATATTTCCTTTGTCACTGTAAGCTTCAATGTGCTTTGAAGTATTCCACTGCAGATTCCAAGAAATCAATGTTAGCACACTGCTCAATGAGAAGAACAGTGTAACTGAGAGATGAATTGACACATCACAAAGAAGTTTCTCAGAAAGCTTCTTTCTAGTTTTATCTGAGAATATTTCTCTTTTCACTATAGACCTCAATGTGCTCCCAAATATACCTATGCAGATTCCACGAACACAGTGTTAATAAACTGCTCAATGAAAAGAAAGGTGTAACCCTGTGAAATGAAAAATCATATCACAAAGAACATTCTCAGAAATCTTCTTTCTAGTTTTTATCTGATGATATTTCCTTTGTCACCATTAGCTTCAATGGGATCCAAATATCCCTTCTCAAATTCCCCAAAAAACAGTGCTACCAAACTGATCCGTGAAAAGAACCATGTAACTCTGTAAGATGAATGTACAAATCACAAAGCAGTTTCTCAGAATTCTTCTTTCTGGTTTTTGTATGAGGATGTTTCCATTGTCACCATAAGCTTCACTGCACTCCGCTCTATCCCATTTAACATTCCAAGAAAACAGTGTTAGCAAACTGATCAATGAAAAGAATGGTGTAACACAGTGAGATGAATTCACACATTGCAAAGTAGTTTATTAGAAAGCTTCTTTCTAGTTTTTATCTGAGGGTGTTTCCTTTTTCACCATAGGCCTCAATGCACTCCCAAAGATCTTTTTGCAGATTCCAAGAAAACAGTGTTAGCAAACTGCTCAGTGAAAAGAACAGTGTAACTCTGCAAGATGAAATCACATATCAGAAAGCAGTCTCTCCAAAAGCTTCTTTCTACCCTTATATAAGGATATTTCTTTTGTTTCCATAAGCTTCAATGCGCTCTGAAATATCAGAATGCAGATTCCAAGAAAACAGTGTACGTAAGCTGCTCAATGCAAAGCACAGTGTAAGTCGATAAGATGAAATCACACATAACAAAGCTGTTTCTCAGAAAATTTGTTTCTAGTTTTTATCTGAGGTTATTTCCCTTTTCACCATTTTCCTCAATGTGCTCTGGAATATCCCATTGCAGATTTCACGAAAAAAGTGTTAGGAAACCTCTCAATGAAAATATCAGTGTAACTCTGTGAAAGGAATTCACATATCAAAAAGAAGTTTCTCAGAAATCTCCTTTGTAGTTTCTATCAGAGGATATTTCCTTTGTCACCTTAAGCTTCAATTCAATCCAAAATATCACTTCTCAGATTCCTCAAAAAGAGTGCTACTAAACTGCTCCATGAAAAATATCGTGTAACTCTGTGAGATGAATACACAAATCACAAAGCAGTATCTCTGAAAGCTTATTTCTAGTTTTCTTCTGAGGATACTTCCCTTTTCACCACTTGCCTAAATGCACTCAGGAATATCCCTTTGTAGATTCCAGGAAAATAGTGTTAGCAAATTTTTCCATGAAAAGAAAGGTGTAAGTCTGTGAGGTGAATTCACACATCACAAAGCAGTTTCTCAGAAAGCTTCTTTTTGGTCTTTTGTCTGAGGATAATTCCATTGTCACCATAGGCTTCAATTTGACCCCAAATATCCCTTCTTAGATTCCCCAAAAACAGTACTATGAAAATGTTCAATGTAAAGGACACTGTAACTTGGTGAGATAAATTGACATCTCACAAAGATGTTTCTCACCTAACTTGTTTCTAGTTTTAATCTGAGGATAATTCCTTTTTCACCATATTCCTCCATACGCTCCCAAATAATCCTTTGCAGAATAAATGAAAAGAGTGTTAGCAAACTCCTGAATGACAAGAAAGGTTTAACTCCGTGAGATGAATGCACACATCACAAAGAACTTTCTCAGACAGTTTCATTTTGGTTTTGATCTGAGGATATTTCGTTTGTCACCACAGGCTTCAATACGCTCCCAATTATCCTATTGCAGATCTGTGAAAACATTGTTAATAAACAGCTCCAAGAAAAGAATCGTGTAACTCTGTTAGATGAATTCACACATCACAAAAAGTATCACATGAAGCTTCTTTCTAGTATTTTCTGGGGATATTTTCTTTGTCACCTTGCTTCAATTTGATCCAAAATATTCCCACTCAGATTCCCCAAAAACAGTGCTACCAAACTTCTCCATGAAAAGAATGGTGTAACTCTGTGAGATGATTTCACACATCACAAAGAAGATTCTCAGAATACAACATTATATATTTTATCTGAGGATGTTTCCATTGTCACTGCAGGCTTCAATGCGATTCAAAATATCCATTCTCAGATTCCCCGAAAACACTGTAACAAAAAGTGACCCTAGAAAAGGATTGTAGACCTCTGTGAGATGAATTAAGACATCACATACGAGTTTCTCAGTAAGTTTCTTTTTGTATTTTATCTGAGGATATTTCTTTTGTGACCATAGGCTTCAATGCACTCCAAAATATCCCTTTGCAGATTCCACAAACATAGTGTCAGCAAACTACTCCATAAAAAGAATGGTGTAACTCTGTGAGATGAATTCACACATCAAAAAGGACTTTCCCACTGTGCTTCTTCCTAGTTTTTATCTGAGGATACTCCCTTTGTCACCATAGGCTTCAATCTGATCCAAAATATCCCTTCTCAGTTTCCCCAAAAATGGTGCTACCAAACTGTTCCATTAGAAGATTCGTGTAACTCTGTGAGATGAATTCACGAATCACAAAGCAATTTATCAGAGAGTTTCTTTCTAGTTTTTGTCTGAGAATGGTTCCTTTGTCAACATAAGCTTCAATGCACTCCCGAATATCCCTTTGCAGACTCCAAGAAAACAGTGTTAGCAAACTTCACAATGAAAAGAACATTTTAACTCTGTTGGATGAATTCACACATCACAAAGCAGTTTTTCAGTAAAGTCTTTCTAGTTATTATCTGAGGATATTTCCTTTTCCACAATACGCCTCACTGCGCTACTAAATATCCGTTTGCACATTCCACGAAAACGGTGTTAGCAAAGAGCTCCATGGAAAAAAATGTGTAACTCTGTGAGATGAGTTCACACATGACAAAGAAATTTCTCAGAAAGCTTCTTTCTAGTTTCTCTATGAAGATATTTTCTTTGCCACCATAGGATTTAATGCGCACACTGAGATGAGCGTGCCCTCAGGGGAGCGCGTACTCAGAGGAGCACACACACAGTGTAGAGCACACTCAAGAGAGCATGCACTAAGGGAAGCACACACTCAGGGTAGTGCACTCAGGGGAGCGCACACTCAGAGGAGTGTATGCTCAGGGGAGCAGACACTCAGAGGAGCGCACACTCGGGAGTGCATACTCAGGGGAGCCCACACTCAGACGAGCTCACACTCAGGGGAGCGCACACTCAGGGGAGTACACACTCAGAGTAGTGCACACTCAGGGGAGCGCACACTCAGGGGAGTACCCACTCAAGGGAGCGCACACTCAGGAGAGTTCACACACAGAGGAGCACACACTCAGGGGGGAGCATATTCAGGGGACCACACACTCAGAGGAGTGTGCACTCAGGGGAGTGCACACTCGGAAAAGCGGGCACTCAGCGGAGCATACACTCAGCACAACGCACACTCTGGGGAATGCACACTCATGGGAGCGCTCTCTCAGACGAGCATGCAATCAGAGAAGGACGTACTCAGAGGAGCACACACTCAGTGTAGAGCCCACTCAGGAGAGCGTACACTCATGGATGCGCATGCTCAGGGGAGCGCACACTCAGGGGAGTGCAAACTCAGGGGAGTACACACTCAGACGAGCGTGCACTCAGGAGAGCAGGTAATCAGAGAAGCGCACACTCAGGGGAGTGCACAATCAGGGGAGTCAACACTCAGATGAGCGTGCACTCAGGGGAGCATGCACTCAGAGGATTGCACTCTCAAGGGAGAGCGCACTCACGTGAGCATACACTCAGGGGAGCGCACACTCAGGGGAGCCCACACTCAGACGAGCTCACACTCGGGAGTGCACACGCATGGGAGTGCATGCTCAGGGGAGCGCACACTCAAGGAGAGTTCACTCAAGGGAGCAGGCACTCAGAGTAGCGCACACGCAGGGGAGTGCTCAATCAGGGGATCTCACACTCAGACGAGGGTGTCCTCAGGGGAGCAGGCACTCAGAGGAGCGCACACTCAGGGGAGTGCACAATCAGGGGAGCCTACACTCAGACGAGCATGCATTCAGGGTAGAACACACTCCGAGGAGCACTCACTCATGGTAGAGCACACTCCGGGAAGCGCACACTCAGGGAGCACACACTCAGGGGAGCGCACACCCATGGGAGTGCAAACTCAGGGGAGCGCACACTCAGATGAGCTAATACTCAGGGGAGGGCACACTCAGATGAGCATGCCCTCAGGGAAGCTTGCACTCAGAGGAGCGAACGCTTGGGGGATTGCACACCCAGACAAGCGTGTACTCAGGAAAGCGCAGACTCAGGGGAGCGCTCACTCAGGGGAGCACACACTCAGACGAATGCGCACTCAGGGGAGTGCACACTCAGAGAAGTGCTGACTCAGGGGAGTGCACACTCAGGAGAGCACATACACAGGGGAGTGCACACTAAGCGGAGTGCACACTGAGGGGAGCGCACACTCAGGGAATCCCACACTCAGGGCAGTGCACATACAGGGGAGTGCACACTCAGGCGAGCGCACAATCAGGAGAACGCACACTCAGGGGAGCGCACACTCAGGGGAGTCCTCAATTAGATGTGCACACACTCAGCGGTGTCCACACTCATTTGAGAGCACACTTAGTGGAGCGCATGCTCAGGGTAGCGCACACTCAGGAGAGCGCACACTCAGCGGAGAGCACACTCATACGAGCTTGCACTCGGGAGTGCACACTCGGGGAGCCCACACTCAGGGTAGTGCACACTCCGGGGAGTGCTCACTCAGACGAGCGCACACTCAGACAAGCACACAATCAGGGGAGCACAGATTCAAATGAGATCATACTCAGGGGAGCCCACACTCAGGAGACCACACACTCAGGGCAGTGCTAACTCCGGGGAGCGTGCACTCAGGGGAGCGTGAACTCAGGGTAGTGCTCACTCAGGGGAGCCTGCACACAGGGGAGGGCACACTCAAGGGAGTGTGCACTCAGGGGAATGAGCACTCAGGGGAGCATACACTCAGACAAGTGCACACTCATGGGAGTGCACACTCAGGGAAGCGCACACTCAGGGGAGTACTCACTCAGGGGAGCACACACTCAGGGGAGGGCACACTCAAGAGAGCACACATTAGGGGAGTGCACTCTCAAATGAGATCACACTCAGGGGAGCCCACACTCAGAGTAGTGCTCACTCAGGGGAGTGCACACTCAAGGGAGCGTGCACTCACACGAGCACTCAATCAGCGGAGCACGCACTCAGGGGAGTGCACTTTCAGGGGAGCACACACTCAGGGGAGAGTGCACTCAGGAGTGAGCGCACTCAGGGGAGCGCACACTCAGGGGAGTGCACTCGCAGGGGAGTGATCGCTCAGGGGAGTGCACACCCAGCAGAGTGCACACTCAGGGGAGAGCTCACTTAGCGGCGTGCACACTCACATGAGCATGCACTCAGGGGAGTGCACACTAAGTGGAGCCCACACTCAGGACAGTGCACCCTCAGGGAAGTGCACACTCAGGGGAGTGCACCTTCAGATGAGCGCGCACTCAGGGGAGTGCACACTCAGGGGAGAACACTCTCAGGGGAGCGCACACTCAGGGGAGGGCACACAAAGGGGAGCGCACACTCAGACGAGCATGCACTAGGGCGAGTGAACACTCAGAAGTGTGCTCACTGAGGGGAGTGCACACTCAGGGGAGCGAACACTCAGGGGAGTGCACACTCAGATGTGCGCACACCCAGACGAGTGCACAATCAGGGGAGCGCACACTCAAATGAGATCAAACTCAGGGGAGCCCACACGCAGGAGAGTGCACACTCAGGGGAGTGCTCTCTCAGGGGAGCGTGCACTCTGAGGAGAGCGCACTCAGGAGAGAGCGCACTCAGGGGAACGCACACTCAGGGAAGAGCACACTCAGGGGTGCGCACACTCAGGCGAGCGCGCACTCAGAAGAGTGCACACTCAGGGGAGCGCACACTCAGGGGAGAGCACACTCAGGGGAGTGCACACTCAGGGGAGTGCACACTCAGGGGAGTGCACACTCAGATGAGCACACACTCAGATGAGCATGCACTCAGGGGAGTGCACACTCAAGGGAGAACCTACTCAGCAGAGCACACACGCAGAGGACTGCACATTCAGGGAAGCGTACACTCATGGGAGAGCACACTTAGCGGAGCGCACACTCACAAGAGTGTGCATTCAAGGGAGTGCGCAATAAGGGGAGCCC
Source organism: Chlorocebus sabaeus (assembly GCF_047675955.1). Classification (NCBI taxonomy): domain Eukaryota; kingdom Metazoa; phylum Chordata; class Mammalia; order Primates; family Cercopithecidae; genus Chlorocebus; species Chlorocebus sabaeus. Next base: position 743,843 of record NW_027327593.1, read on the forward strand.
ACACTCAGGGCAGTGTACACTCAGGGGAGCACACACTCAGATGAGCGTGCACACAGAGTAGTGCACACTCAGAGGAGTGCACGCTCAGGGGAGGGCACACTCAGGGGAACGCGGAGCGCACACTGAAACAAGCTCACACGCAGAGGAGCACACACTCAGGAGAGCACACACTCAGGGGAGTGCATGATCAGGTAAGCACAGACTCAGATGAGCGTGCACTCAGGGGAGTGCGCACTCAGTTGAGCGTGCACACAGGGAAGCAAGCACACAGAGGAGCGAATATTCAGGGGAAGGCACACTCAGATGAGGGTGTACTGAGGGGAGCATACACTCTAGAGGAGCACACACTCAGGGAGTACAGACTCAAGGGAGTGCTCACTCAGAGGAGTGCACACTCAGGGAAGCACACACTCAGGTGAGTGCACAGTCAGGGAAGTGCACACTCAGGAGAGTGCACACTCAGGTGAGCGCACAATCAGGGGAGTGCACACTCAGAGGAGTGCTCACTCAGGGGAGTGCTCACTCAGGGGAGTGCACACTCAGGAGAGCGCACACTCAGCGGAGTGCGCACTCAGGAGAGAGCACACTTAGTGGAGCTCACACTCATACGAGCGTGCACTCAAGGGAGTGCACACTAAGGGGAGCCCACAATCAGGGCAGTGTACACTAAGGAGAGTGCACATTCAGGGGAGTGAACCCTCAGAGGAGCGCGCACAGAGGCGAGCACACACTCAGGGCAGTGCACACTCAGGGGAGTGAGCACTAGGAGGAGTGCTCACTCAGGGGAGTGCACACGCAGGGTAATGCACACTCAGGTGAGTGCACACTCAGGGGAGTGTACTCTCAAATGAGACCATACTCAAGGGAGCCCACACTCAGGAGAGGGCACACTCAGGGGAGCCCACCCTCAGCGGAGTGCACACTAAGGGGAGAGTACACTTAGCAGAGTGCACGCTCATATGAGTGCACACTCCCCTGAGTGTGCACTCAGGGGAGTGCACACTCAGAGGAGGGCTCACTCAGGGAAGTGCACACTCCGACGAGCAAAAACTCAGACAAGCACATACTCAGAGGAGCATACGCTCAGGGGAGTGCACACTCAGGGGAGAGCACACTCAGGTGAGCGCACACTCAGGGGAGTGCACTCTCAAATGAGATCAAACTCGGGGGAGTGCACACTCATAGGAGTGCTCACCTAGGGGAGTGCACACTCGGGAGAGAACACTCAGGAGAGTGCACACTCAGGTGAGCGTATTCTCAGGGGAGTGCACACTCAGGGGAGTGCTCACTCAGGGGAGCGCACACTCAGGGGAGTGCACACTCAGGGGAGTGCACACTCAGTGGAGTGCACACTCAGGGTAAAGCACACTTAGTGGAAGGCACACTCATACGAGCATGCACTCAGCGGAGTGCACACTAAGGGGAACCCACACTCAGGGCAGTGCACACTCAGGGGAGTGCACACTCAGAGGTGTGCTCACTCAGGGGAGTGCACACTCAGGGGAGCGCACACGCAGGTGAGCGTATACTCAGGGGAGTGCACTCTTAAATGAGATCATACACAGGGGAGCCCACACTCAGAAGAGTGCACACTCAGGGAAGCACGCTCTCAGGGAAGCTCTCACTCAGGGGAGCGCACACTCAGGGGAGAGCGCACTCAGGGGAGAGCACACTCAGGGGAGCACACACTCAGATGAGCGTGCACTCAGGGGAGTGCACACTCAGGGGAGAACACACTCAGGGGTGCACACACTCAGGGGAGTACACACTCAGGGGAGCGCACACTCCGACAAGCATGCACTCAGGAGAGTGCACACTTAGAGGAGTGCTCACTCAGGGGAGTGCACACAAAGGGGAGCGCACACTCAGGAGAAGTGCACACTCAGGGGAGCCCACACTCAGGGCAGTACACACTCAGGGAAACGCACACTCAGTCAAGTGCACACTCAGGGGAATGCACACTCAGGAGAGTGCACACTCAGATGAGCACACAATAAGGGGTGTGCACACTCAGGGGAGTGCTTACTCAGGCGAGTGCATGCTCAGGGGAGTGCACACTCAGAGAAGTGATCACTCAGGGGAGTGCACACTCAGCGGAGTGCACACTCAGGGGAGAGCACACTTAGCAGTGCGCACACTCATAGGAGCATGGACTCAGGGGAGTGCACACTAAGGGGAGCCCACACTCAGGGCAGTACACACTCAGGGGAGTGCGCACTCAGGGGAGTGGACCCTCAGGGGAGCCTACACTGAGGGCAGTGCACACTCAAGGGAGTGCACACTCAGGTGAGCGAATACTCAGATGAGTGCGCACTCAGGGGAGTGCACACTCACGGAAAACACACTCAGGGGAGTGCTTACTCAGGAAAGGCACACTCAGAGGAGTGCTCACTCTGGGGATCGCACACTCAGGGGAGCACACATTCAGGGGAGTGCACTCCCAGATGAGATCATGCTCAGGGGACCCCACACTCAGGGGAGTGCACACTCAGGGGAGCGCGCACTCAGGGGAGCACTCACTCAGGGGAGCGTGCACTCAGGGGATTGCACTCTCAGGGGAGCGCACATTCAGGGGAGAGGGCACTCAGGAGACAGCAAACTCAGGGGAGCACACACTCAGGGGAGTACACACTCAGGGGAGCGCACACTCAGAGGAGCGTGCACTGAGGGAGTGCACAATCAGAGGAGTGCTCACTCAGAAGAGTTCACACTCAGGGGTGCGCACACTCCGCGGAATGCACACTCAGGGGAGAGCTCACTTAGGGGAGTGCACACTCAGGTGAGTGCACACTCAGGAGAGTGCACACTCAGTGGAGAGCACGCACATACGAGCTTGCACTCAGGAGAGTGCACACTCAGGGGAGCCCACACTCAGGGCAGGGCACACTCAGGGGAGTGCACACTCAAATGAGATCATACTCAGGGTAGCCTACACTCAGGAGAGTGCACACTCAGGACAGTGTACACCCAGGGGAGCACACACTCAGACGAGTGTGAACACAGGGGAGCACGCACTCAGAGGAGCACACACTCAGTGTAGAGCACACTCAGGGGAATGCAAACACAGGGGTGTGCACGTTCAGGAGAGTGCACACTCACATGAGTGCGCACTCAAGGGAGTGCAAACTATGGGGAGTGGACACTCAGGGGAGCACACTGTCAGACAAGCATGCACACAGGGGAGCACACACTCAGAGGAGTGCACACTCAGGGGAGTGCACACTCTGGGGAGCACACACTCAGAGGAGCACACACTCAATGCAGTGTGCACTCAGGGGAGCTCACACTCAGGGCAGTGCACAATCAGCAGAGTGCACACTCAGGAGAGTAAACACTCAGACAGGTGCACACTCAGGGGAGTGCACACTCAGATGAGCCCCCACTTGGGAGTGTACACTCAGAGGAGTGCACACTCAAGGGAGAGCACACTCAGGGAAGCACACACTCAGGAGAGTGCACAGTCAGGGGAGCGTGCACTCAGGAGAGCACGCATTCAGGGGAGCACGAACTCAGGGGAGCGTGCACTCAGGTGAGTGAGCATTCCTTGGAGTGCCCACTCAGGGGAGAGCACACTCAGGGAAGTGCACACTCCGGAGGGCACACTCAGCGGAGCGCACATTCAGGGGTGTTCACACTCAGGGGAGTGCACACTGAGACAAGCACGCACTCAGGGGAGTACATACTCAGAGGAGTGCACACTCAGGGGAGAGCACACTCAGGAGAGCATACACACAGGGTAGCTCACACTCAAATGAGCTCACACTCGGGAGCACAAAGGAGGGTGAATACTCAGGGGAGCATGCACTCAGGGGAGTGCTCACTCAGGGGAGTGCTCACTCAAGGAAGCATGCACTCAGTGCAGGGCACATCAAGGGAGTGCAGACTCAGGGAAGTGCACACACAGTGGAGTGCCACCTCGGGAGATTTCACACTCAGGGGAGCACGCACTCATTGTAGTGCACACTCAGGAGAGCAAATACTCAGAGGAGCGAATACTTAGGCAAGTGCACACTCAGAGGAGCACACACTCGGGATTGCATGCTCAGGGTTGTGCACACTCAGACGAGGGCGCACTCAGGGGAATGTACACACAGAAGAGCACGCACTCAGGGGAGCACACACTCTGGGGAGTACACACTCAGGGGAGCGCATGCTCAGATGCGTGTGCACTCAGGGGTAGCACATACTCAGAGGAGCACACACTCAGGGGAGTGCACACTCAAGGGAGAACACACCCAGGGGACTGCACACTCATGGGAGCACACACTCAGGGCAGTGCACACTCAGGGGTGTGCACACTCAGGGGAGCACACACTCAGACGAGCACGCACTGAGTGGAGTGCACAGAGGAGTGCCCACCCAGGAGTGCACACTCAGGGAAGTGCACAAACAGGGGAGTGCACACTCAGGGGAGCACACATTCAGGGGAGTGCACACTCAGGGGAGCACACACTCAGATCAGCGTGCACACATAGGAGTGCACACTCAGAGGAGTGCACGCTCAAGGGAGGGCACACTCAGGGGAGCGCACACTTAGGGGAGCGCACACTCAGGGGAGAACACACTCAGGGGAGCACACACTCGGGGGAGTGCTCACTCAGGGGAGTGCACACTCAGGCAAGCACACGCTCAGGGGAGTTCACTCACAGGGGAGAACCCACTCAGGGGAGTGCACACTCATGGGAGCACACACTCAGACCTGTGCTCACTCAGGGTAGTGCACACTCAGGTCAGTGAACACTCAGGGGAGTGCTCACTCAGGGGAGTGCACACTCAGGAGAGTGCACACTCAGGGGAGCACACACTCAGGGGAGTGCACACCCAGGTGAGCGCACACTCAGGGGAGAACACACTCAGGGGTGTGCACACTCAGGGCAGTGCACACTCAGGGGCATGCATACTCAGGGGAGCGAACACTCAGACGAGTGCGCACTTGGGGTGCGCACACTCAGGGGAGAACACACTCAGGGGAGCGCACCCTCGGGGGAGTGCACACTCAGGGTAGCGCACACTCGGGGGAGCATACACTCAGGGAAGTGCACACTTAGGGGAGCCCACACTCAGGGCAGTGCACACCCAGGGGAGTGCACACTCAGGCGAGGACACACTCAGGGGAGAGCAAACTCAGAGGAGTGCCCACAAAGGGGAGAGCACACTCAGGGAAGTGCACACTAAAGGGAGTGCACACTCAGGGGAGCGTTCATTCAGGGGAGTGCGCATTCGGGAGCACACACTCAGACGAGCACACACTCAGGGGAGTGCACACTCAGTGGAGTGCACACTCAGGGGAGAGAATGCTCAGGGGAGCACTCACTCCTGGGAGTGCACACTCAAATGGGATCACAATCAGGGAGCACACACTCAGGAGAGTGCACACTCAGGGGAGTGCACACTCAGGGGAGGGCACACTCTGGGGAGCGTACACTCAGACAAGCATGCACTCATGGGAGCACACACTCAGAGGAGCAAATACTCAGGGGAGTGCACACTCAGAGGTGTGAATACTCAGGGGAGGGCACACTCAGACGTGGGTGCACTGAGGGGAGCATACACTCAGAGGAGCGCACACTCTGGGGAGTGCATGCTCAGGGGAGCACACACTCAGACGAGCGTGCACTCAGGGGAGCAAGCACTCAGAGGAGTGCGCACTCAGGGGCGTGCACACTCAGGGGAGCGCACACTAAGGGGAGTGTGCACTCAGGGGAGCATGCACTCAGAGGAGTCCACACTCAGGGGAGTCCACATTCAGGGGAGAGCACACTCAGGGGAACACACACTCAGCGGAGTGCCCACTCAGGGGAGAGCACACTCAGGGAAGCGCAAACTCAGGGAAGCGCACACTCAGGGGAGTACACACTCAGGGGAGGGCACATTCAGGGGAGAGCACACTCAGGGAAACGCACACTCAGAGTAGTGCACACTCAGGGGAGTGCACAGAGGAGTGCACACTCAGGGGAGAGCCCACTCAGGGGAGCGAACACGCAGGGGAGCGAACACTCAAATGAGATCACACTCAGGGGAGCACACACTCAGGAGAATGCACACTCAGGGGAGCACGCACTCAGGGGAGGGCGCACTCAGGGGACTGCTCACTCAGTGGAGTGCACACTCATGGGAGGGCACACTCAGGGAAACGTGCACTCAGGGGAGTGAGCACGCAGGTCAGCGTACACTCAGGGGAGCACACATTCAGGGCAGTGCTCACTTAGGGGAGCGCACACTCAGAGGAGCGAATACTCAGGGGAGGGCACACTCAGACGTGGGTACACTGATGGGAGCATACACTCAGAGGAGTGCACACTCTGGGGAGTGCACACTCAGGGGAGCACGCACTCAGGGGTGTGCACACTCAGGGGAGTGCACACTCAGACGAGCGTGCACACAGGAGAGCATGCATTTAGGGGAGCATGCACTCAGGGGAGCACACACTCAGGGGAGGGCACACTTAGATGACCATGCACTTAGGGGAGCATGCACTCAGAGGAGCACACACTCAGGGGAGTGCACACTCAGGGGAGTGCACACTCAGGGGAGTGCACACTCTGGGGAGCACACACTCAGGTGAGCATGCACTCAGGGGAGCATGCACTCAGGTGAGCACACACTCAGAGGAGCGCACACTCAGAGAAGCGCACACTCACAGGAGCACCCTCTCAGACAAGCGCACACTCAGATAAGCGCACACTCAGAGGGCCTCACACAGATGAGTGCACACTCAGAGGAGCTCACACTCAGGGGGTTCGCCCACTCAGAGGAGCTCACATTCAGACGAACACACACTCAGAGGAGCTCACAATCAGAGGAATGCAGACTCATTGGAGCTCTCACTCAGACGATTGCACACTCAGGGTAGCACACACTCAGAGGAGATCACACTCATAGGAGCACACACTCAGATGAGCGCACACTTAGAGGAGCGTTTGTTTTGTTCTTGTTTGTTTTAAGCAAACTCTGGGTTGATTTTAAAAGAAAGTAGGCTATCTCAACCTCATACCACCCCACCACCTGAGTTGTATACTGATAATTCTCTTGTTAAAAAACCGAGCGATTGCATTGGGATGTAATTTTATTATTGCTGGGCATCTGGGCATCATTTAATAGGTGCTTTGAAATTTTTTAAAGTGCCTGATAATAGAGTCATGATAGAGAAGTGTCCCTTGGATGTGTACAGTAGTATTGTAGCCCCTGGAATTTTGGAGTTAGCCATCGTCTGTACCAACCACACATTCTCCCACCCCATTTTCAGCTGAGGAAACAGGTTTGGAAAAGATTTGTTCAAAGACTCACAGCTGTGAGGAAGAGGGTCAGCATTAGGATTAAAATCAAGAGCCTAGTGGATGAGTCTTCAATGAGCATGTTCAGATTGAGGGGGCGAAGCATCATCAGGCCCCAGTGGGTTGTCAGGATCTGCAAACGTTCACAAGTGATTATCATCAGTGTAATCCCCATGGCAATGTAGCAAAGTGCCTGCCGTAACTGGATGAGAATGATTATTATGCTAGAGAAAGAAAGAAACTCCTAGGGACAGCTTGATTGAGGAGGGGTTGTTATGCTTGTCGCCTCACAGTGTAGGACACGTCAGTATAATCTCAGGGGATGAGCTACTGGGATGATCAATCAAAGATACTTTGTTTATAGCTTATCAGACCGATAACTCAAAAAGGTAGGGTATTCAATTAGGAAAAGAGGATATCAAATTGTCCCAGTTTGCAAACGACATGATAGTATATTTAGAATACCCCATCGTCTCAGCCCAAAATCACCTTAAGCTGACAAGCAACTTCAGCGTAGACTCAGGATTCAAAATCAATGTGCAAAAATCACAAGCATTCTTATATATCCATAACAGACAAATATAGAGCCAAATAATGAGTGAACTCTCATTCCTGATTGCTACAAAGAGAATAAAATACCTAGGAATCCAACTTACAGGGGATGTGATGGACCTATTCAAGGAGAACTACAATCCACTGCTTGATGAAATAAAAGAGGACACAAACAAATGGAAGAACATTCCATGATCATGGATAGGAAGAATCAATATCATGATGGCCATACTGCCCTAGATAATTTACAGATTCAATGCCATCCCATTCAAGCTACCAATGATTTTCTTCACAGAATTGGAAAAACGATTTTAAAATTCATATGAAACCAAAACAAGAACCTGCATTGCCAAGATAATCCTAAGCCAAAAGAATAAAGCTGGAGGCATCACGCTACCTGACTTCAAACTATACTACAAGGCTACAGTAACCAAAATAGTATGGTACTGGTACCAAAACAGAGATATAGACCAATGGAACAGAACAGAGGTCTCAGAAATAACATCACATATCTACAACCATCTGATCTTTGAGAAACCTGACAAAAACAAGAAATGGGGAAAGGATTCCCTATTTAATAAATGTCGCTGGGAAAACTGGCTAGCCATATGTAGAAAGCTGAAACTGGATCCCTTCCTTAAACCTTATACAAAAATTATTTCAAGATGGATTAGAGACTTAAATGTTAGTCCTAAAGCCATAATAACCCTAGAAGAAAACCTGGGTAGTAGCATTCAGGACATAGACATAGGCAAATCTTCTTGAAAAAAACACCAAAAGTAATGAAAATAAAAGCCAAAATAGACTAATGGGATCTAATTAAACTAAAGAGCTTCTGCACAGCTAAAGAAACAACCATCAGAGTGAACAGGCAACCTACAGAATGGGACCAGACCAGAACAAACCGGATCAAACCGATGAAACCGGAACAAACTGGACCAAACCGGACCAGACTGGATCAGACCACACCAAACCGGACCAGACCAGACCAAACCTAAGCAGACCGGATCAAACCAGATCAAACTGGACCGGATCAGACCAGACCAAACTGGACCAGACCAGACCAGATCAGACCACACCAAACCGGACCAGACCAAACCAGATCAAACCGGACCAGACCAGATGAGACCAGATCAGACCACACCAAAGCAGACCTGACCAGACCAAACTGGACCAGACCAGACAAGACCAGATCAGACCCCACCAAACCGGAACAAACTGGACCAAACTGCACCAAACTGAATCAGACTGATTCAAACCACATCAAACAGGAACAGATGGGACCAGACCGGACCAGACCCAGACCAAACTGGACAAGACCGAACCAGACCGGATCAAACCAGGTGAAACCGGCTCAGACCGGAACAAACTGGACCGAACATGACCAAAGCGGACCAGACCAGATGAGACCAGACGAGACCAGACCAGACCAACTGGACCATACCGGATAAGACCACACCAAACCGGACCAGACCAGACCAAACCGGACCAAATTGGACCAAACCGGACCATACCGGACCAAACCAGATTAAATCGGACGAAACCAGAGCGAACCGCACCAAAGCGGATCAGACCACAACAAACTGGAAGAGACCAGACCAGACCAACCGGACCAGACGAGACAAGACCATATCAGAACAAACTGGACCAGACCAGACGAGAACAGATCAGACTAGACCAAACTGGATGAAACCAGATCAGACCGGACCAAAACAGACCAGACCAGACCAAACCGGAAGAAACCAGACCATACCAAGACAAACCGGACCAGAGCAGACCAACCTGGACGAAACCATACCAAACTGAACCAAACCGGAGCAGACTAGACCAAACAGGAAGAAACCAGACCAAACCGAACCAAAACGGATTGGACCAGACCAAACCGGACCAGACCAGATGAGACCATATCAGACCAAACCGGACTAGACCAGACCACACTAAACCGGAACAGACCAGACCAGACTAAAGCTGACCAGACCAGAACAGACTAAACCGAACCAGATCAGACCAGACCAAACCGGACTAAACCAGACCAGACTGAACCGGACCAGTCCAGACTAGACCAAACTGGACCAGACGAAACTAAACCAGATCAGACTAGACTAGAACATAACAGACTAGACCGGACCAGACAAGACGAGACAAGATCAGACTAGACCAAACCAGACCAGACCAGACCAAACCGGACAAGACCAGACCAGACCGGTTCAGACTGGATCAAACCGGATAAAACCGGATCGTACCGGAACAAACTGGAACAGACCAGATCAAACCGGATCAAACTGGATCAGACCGGATCAAAATGGATAAAACCGGATCAGACCACGTCAAACCGGATCGGACTGCATCAAACCGGATCAGACCGCATCAAACCAGATCAAGCCAGATAAAACCGGATCGGACCACATCTAACCGGATCAGACCGGATTGGAAAAAATCACACTGGATAAAACCGGATTGGACCGGATCAAACAGGATAAGACTGCAACGAAACGGATCAAACCGGATCAGACCGGATCAAGCCGGATACAAACGGACAAGACCGCATCAAAACGGACCAGACCGCATCAAACTGGAACAGATGGGATCGGAAAGGATCAGACCAGATCAAACCGGATAAAACCAAATCAGACTGGATCAAACTGGAGTCTGAGGATGGGAGAGCACCACTTCCGGAGTTGCCAGGGCAGCATAGGAAAATTCCCAATCCACGCCTGCCGGGGCTGGATGGGGGACCCCTGCTGCCTGCGCGGCCTGTCTGGGCTGCAGCGGGGCGACGGCCCCTGCTCCCTTGCTCATGAAAGCCCCCGGTGGGAGTGTCCAGGGCGCGCAGGGCACGTGGGGCGCGGGAAGCCCCGTCCCCCACGCCCCGGGGAGGGCGAAGGCCACCGGCGAGGGAGCGGGGAGACCCCCGCCGGGGGCCGCGTTGCACAGGCCGCCTGCATGCGCTGGTGCCCCGGCACCCTGGCCTGGGTGCCTGGCCCTCTGGTTCTGAAACCAAATCTGAATCCGGGACTCCGGGAGGCCCGTCTCTCTGGCCAGCTCTTCCCGGGTGGCGATGCCCGGAAAGCGATCCTGCTGGAAGGCTCCCAGGAGCAGGGCGGTCTGGGACCGGGTGATGGTGGTCCGCTTTCGCCTGCCTTCCTGCAGGCCACGTTTCCCCGGCCAGGGCCGAGATTCCCGCCGGTGCCGCCTCAGCTGGCGTGATGTCTCGTTCTGAAACCAAATCTGGACCCTGGGCTCCGGAATGCCGATGGCCCGGGCCAGCTCTTCCCGGGTGGCGATGCCCGGGTACGGGTTCCGCTCGAAGCAGGCTCGCAGGGCCTCCCTCTGGCTCGGGGTCCAAACGAGTCTCCTTCGCCGTCCTCGTCCTCGGGCCTCCGCCGGGAGGGCGCCATCGCCAGGTGTCGGGAGAGCCATCGCGGGGAGACCCGGCCGGAATTCCGCCGACAGACACGGGCAGAGAGAGGCCGGCGGGCTCCTGTGCCCCTCAGTCGGCCTGTGCAGGGCGAGCAGGTCCAACCAGGAGGCCGGCCCAGCCGGCCAGCGGCCCTTATAAAGGCCCACAGGCTCCACCCCTTCAGGAATGCCTGAGGAGCCCAGCGCCTGCCCGCCCTCGGAAGCCGGGACCCACAGGGCCCAGGTCACTGTGGCCTGGGTGTGGGTGGGGCCGGAGAAGCCCGGGAAGTGGGGAGTGGGGTGGGGGGAGGGGGCCGGGGGCGGGGAGCGGGCTTCGGGGGCTGGCTCTCTGGGCCTCTCCAGGGTTTCTGCGGGGACTGGAAGCCGCTCTTGGGGCTCCGAGGGCGTTTTCAGCAGGCAGAAGCCAGCCCGGAAGGGTGGAGTGGAGTATGGATCTGGACCCCCCGTGAGAGTCTTGAGGTTTCCGGGCCCGCTCTCCGCGAAGGAGGCCGAGCCCGTGGTTGTCGCCGTTGCCATCATAGGCTCACACACGCAGGTGTGTAGGTCGCGTTCACTTCCGCGCAGCAGGGCCGAGCGAAAGCCCGGAGAAAGACTGCATCCCCGGCGTCACGGCCTGACGGTGGAGGCCTGCATCATGCAACGTAGGGGGAGTCTCCACTGTGGCCTGCTCCGGAGACAGGCGAGTGGAGCGAAGACACGGTGCTGGTGCTCCACGCCTCCCTGGAAGGTTCCGGGTCTCCGCAGAGCTCGGGAATCAAACCGTCAACACGGTCAGGCTTCCGGGGGCTTCAGAGACGTGAGCAACCGGCCCCCTGGCAGACGGCAAAGCAAAGCAACTTGGAATCCCGATTCGTGCCTCAGTCGTCCGGAGTGTGACTCCTGTGCGTACGGGGCTGCCCGCCTCGCCCTGCATTGCAGGGCTCAGCCTGGGGATGGGAGGTCTGTAAAGCATGCGGGTGAAAACCTGACGGCCACCCGAGCCTGGGTCTTTTGCCTCTGCGGACATGGCCCGTTCCTCGGGGAATGAGTGCCCCGCCGGCCGACGTGGCGGCCTTGGGCCCAGCCCTCTGCCCGCACTGGGCGCTCGCCTGCTTCCCGGCGCGGGGGGGGCGTGGGGGAGGGGTGGTCCTGTTGCTGCGGGAGGCCGGAGACCGCTTTTCCTCCCTGCCAGAGTCCCTCTGACCCTTGCTCTCTCCCGCCCCCCCGTCCCTCCGTCACTCCGTCTTCCCCTCTGTTCCCCACTCCCTCCCTCTCTCTGTCCCTCCGTCCCTCCCTCCCTCCCTCCCTTCCAACGTCCGTCCTCCGCACATCCCCCGAGGTCTGGCTCTCATCTCTCCATGTCTGCCTGCCTTCCCCCCACCTGAAGCGGTCAGCATCCCGGGTTCGTGTGGGATCTGGGGTGTGCATGTAGCCGCCAGGTGCTCCATGGTGACAGCGGGGAGGCTGAAGGGGCACGGGTGGGCGAGTGACGGTGGAGCGGAGGCACAGAGGAGGCAAGCCGCCGGAGAGAGAGCAGGCCCGGACGCTGCCCGGGCCGGGTGTTTCAGGTCATGGAGGTCTCCAGCCAGCTGCCCAGTGCAGAACAGGGTGGTTGTGCTGGCGGTCGTGGTGGGGGTGGGGGTGGAGGTGGTGTGTTTGGGTGTGTGGGTGTGTGGTTGTGTGGGTGTGTCGTGGGGTGTGTGGGGGTGTGCGGGTGCACACGCGGGTGCGCGCGCGCTGTGCTGGGGAGTGGGGTGGGGTACCAAGCAGGGTCGGGTGGTGGAAAAGCATGAGAGCTCTGCAGGGTCCGCTCCCAGAGCCTAGGACGCAGCCACACACCCGCACATGCGCAGTAGACCGTCCCCCTCCTGGAACCTGGGCCAGCTATGGAGTCACCGGGATGCTCAGCTATCCTCAGTGTGGAGTCTCTGGCCGCCGCCGCCGCCGCCGCGCCCAGACCCAGAAGGCAGGAATGCCAGGCTGGTCAGCCCGGAGGGAAAACAGGCCTCTCCACACCGAGCCCGGTGCCCACCGCCAAAGGGAGGCCACCGCCCCGCCGCCGATCCCGTCCCAACCCCGGGTCCTAAAGCTCCTCCAGCAGAGCCCGGTATTCCTCCTCACTGAGGAGTAGCGGTTCCAGCAAAGTGGGCTCTCCCACATCCTGCAGCTCCGTCAGGGCCCCCGTTTCCAGCAAAGGTTGCGCCTGCTGCAGAAACTCGGGGGTCTCCAGGAGCTCAGCCAGCAGGCTGGAGGGGAGTGCAGACCAGCGCCAGGCTCCGCTTTGTGTTCTGTTAATGCATCTCACAGAGTTACAGCTTTCCCCTCAAGAAGCCTTTCGCTAAGACTGTTCTTGTGGAATTTGCAAAGTGATATTTGGAAGCCCATAGAGGTCTATGGTGAAAATGAAATATCTTCCGGTAAAAACTGCAAAGAAGATTTCTGAGAAACTGCTTTATGTTCTGTTAATTCATCTCACAGAGTTACAGCTTTCCCCTCAAGAAGCCTTTCGCTAAGAATGTTCTTGTATAATTTGCAAAGTGATATTCGGAAGCCCATAGAGGGCTACAGTGAAAAACGAAATATCTTCAGTTAAAAACTGGAAAGAAGCTTTCTGAGAAACTGCTGTGTGTTCTGTTAATTCATCTCACAGAGTTACAGCTTTCCCCTCAAGAACCTTTCGCTAAGACTGTTCTTGTGGAATTTGAAAAGTGATATTTGGAAGCCCACAGAGGGCTATGGTGGAAAAGGAAGTATCCTAAGATAAAAATTGAAAAGAAGCTTTCTGAGAATCTGCTTTGTGTTCTGTTAATTCATCTCATAGGGGTACAGCTTTCCCCTCAAAAAGCCATTCGCTAAGACTCTTCTTGTGGAATTTGCAAAGTGATATTTGGAAGCCAATAGAGGGCTATGGTGAAAAACGAAATACCCTAAGATAAAAACTGAAAAGAAGCTGTCTAAGAAACTGCTTTGTGTTCTGTTAAATCATCTCGAAGGGTTACAGCTTTCCCCTAAAGAAGCCTTTTGCTAATACTGTTCTTGTGGAATTTACAAAGTGATATTTTGAGGCCCTTAGAGGGCTATGGTGAAAAAGGAAATAGCATCAGTTAAAAACTGGAAAGAAGCTTTCTTAAAAAGTGCTTTGAGTTCTGTTAATTCATCTCAGAGTGTTTCAGCTTCCCCCTCAGAAAGCCTTTCGCTAAGACTGTTCTTGTGGAATTTGGAAACTGATATTTGGAAGCCCTTAGAAGGCAAGGGTGAAAAAGAAAATATCTTCAGTTAAAAACTGAAAAGAAGCTTCCTGAGAAACTGCTTTGGGTTCTGTTAATTCATCTCACAGAGTTACAGCATTCCCTTCAAGTAGCCTTTCGCTAAGACTGTTCTTGTGGAATTTGCAAAGTGATATTTGGAAGCCCTTAGAGGACTACGGTGCAAAAGGAAATATCCTAAGATAAAAATTGAAAAGTAGCTTTCTGAGAAACTGCTTTGTGTTCTGTTAATTCATCTCACAGAGTTACAGCTTTCCCCTCAAGAAGCCTTTCGCTAAGACTGTTCTTGTGTAATTTGCAAAGTGAAATTTGGAAGCCCATAGAGGGCTATAGTGAAAAAGGAAATATCTTGCGTAAAAAACTCAAAGAGGCTTTCTGAGAAACTGCTTTGTGTTCTGTTAATTCATCTTACAGAGTTACAGCTTTCCTCTCAAAAAGCCATTCCCTAAGACTGCTTTTGTGGAATTTGCAAAGTGATATTTGGAAGCCCATAGAGGGCTATGGTGAAGAAGAAAACATCCTATGATAAAAATTGAAAAGAAGCCTTTGGAGAAACCGCTTTGTGTTTTGTTAATGCATCTCACAGAGTTACAGCATTCCCCTCAATAAGCCTTTCGCTAAGACTCTTCTTGTGGAATTTGCAAAGTGATATTTGGAAGCCCTTAGAGGTCTACGGTGAAAATGAAATATCTTACATTAAAAACTGCAAAGAAGATTTCTGAGAAACTGCTTTATGTTCTGTTAATTCATCTCACAGAGTTACAGCTTTCCCCTCAAGAAGCCTTTCACTAAGAATGTTCTTGTATAATTTGCAAAGTGATATTCGGAAGCCCATAGAGGGCTACGGTGAAAAACGAAATATCTTCAGTTAAAAACTGGAAAGAAGCTTTCTGAGAAACTGCTTTGTGTTCTGTCAATTCATCTCACAGAGTTACAGCTTTCCTTTCAAGAAGCCATTCGCTACGACTGTTCTTGGGGAATTTGAAAAGTGATATTTGGAAGCCCATAGAGGTCTATCGTGAAAAGGAAATACATTCAGTTAAAAACTAGAAAGAAGCTTTCTGATAAACTGTTTTGTGTTCCGTTAATTCATCTCACAGAGTTACAGCTTTGCCCTCAAGAAGCCTTTCGCTAAGTCTCTTCTTGTGGAATTTGCAAAGTGATATTTGGAAGCCCATAGATAGCTATGGTGAAAAAGGAAATATCCAAAGATAAAAACTGAAATGAAGCTTTGTGAGAAACTGATTTGTATTCTGTTAATGCATCTCACAGAGATACAGCTTTCCCCTCAAGAAGCCTTTCGATAAGACTGTTCTTGTGGAATTTGCAAAGTGATATTCGGAAGGTCATAGAGAGCTATGGTGAAAAAGGAAATATCTTCCGTTAAAAACTGGAAAGAAGCTTTCTGAGAAACTGTTTTGTGTTCTGTTAATACATCTCACAGATTTACAGCTTTCCCCTCAAGAAGCATTTCGATAAGTCTGTTCTTGTGGAATTTACAAAGTGATATTTGGAAGCCCTTAGAGGGCTACAGTGAAAAAGGAAATATCTTCCGTTAAAAACCGGATAGAAGCCGGGCGCGGTGGCTCAAGCCTGTAATCCCAGCACTTTAGGAGGCCGAGACAGGCGGATCACAAGGTCAGGAGATCGAGACCATACTGGCTAACACGGTGAAACCCCGTCTCTACTAAAAATACAAAAAACTAGCCGGGCGAGGTGGCGGGTGCCTGTAGTCCCAGCTACTCCGGAGGCTGAGGCAGGAGAATGGCGTAAACCCGGGAGGCGGAGCTTGCAGTGAGCTGAGATCCGGCCACTGCACTCCAGCCCGGGCTACAGAGCAAGACTCCGTCTCAAAAAAAAAAAAAAAAAAAAAACCGGATAGAAGTTTTCCGAGAAACTTCTTTGTGTTCTGTTAATACATCACACAGAGTTACAGCTTTCCCCTCAAGAAGCCGTTCACTAAGAGTGTTCTTGTAAATTTGCAAAGTGATATTTGGTAGCCCATGGAGGGCTATGGTGAAAAAGGAAATATCTTCAGTTAAAAACTGCAAAGAAGATTTCTGAGAAACTGCTTTGTGTTCTCTTAATTCATCTCACAGAGTTACAGCTTTCCCCTCAAGAAGCCTTTCGCTAAGACTGTTCTTGTGGAATTTCCAAAGTGATATTTGGAAGCCCATAGAAGGCTAGGGTGAAAATGTGATATCTTCCGTTAAAATCTTCAAAGATTTCTGAGAAACTGCTTTATGTTCTGCTAATTCATCTCACAGAATTACAGCTCACCCCTCAAGAATCCTTTCGCTAAGGTTGTTCTTGTGGAATTTGCAAAGTGATATTTGGAATCCAATAGGGGAATATGGTGAAAAAGGAAATATCCTAAGATAAGAACTGAAAAGAATCTTTCTGAGAAACTGCTTCGTGTTCCGTTAATTCATCTAACAGAGTTACAGCTTTCCTGTCAAGAAGTCTTTCGCTAAGACTGTTCTTGTGGAATTTGCAAGGTGATATTTGGAAGCCCATAGAGTGCTATGGTGAAAAAGGAAATATCCTAAGATAAAAACTGAAAAGAAGCTTTATGAGAAAGTGCTTTGTGTTCTGTTAAGTCATATCACACAGTAAGAGCTTGGCCCTGAAGGAGCCTTTTGCTAAGACTGTTCTTGTGGAATTTGCAAAGTGATATTTGGAAGCCCATAAAGGGCTATGGTGATAAAGGAAATATCTTCAGTTATAAACTGAAAAGAAGCTTTCTGAGAAACTGATTTCTTTTCTGTTAATTCATCTCACAGAGTTACAGCTTTCCCCTCAAGAAGCCATTCGCTAAGACTGTTCTTGTGGAATTTGCAAAGTGATATTTGGAAGCCCATAGAGGGCCATGTTGAAAAAGGAAATATCGTAAGATAAAAACTGAAAAGAAGCTCTCTGAGAACCTGCTTTTTGTTCTGCTAATTCATCACACAGAGTTACAGCTTTCCCCTCAAGAAGCCTTTCGCTAAAGTGGTGTTGTGAAATTTGCAAAGTGATAGTTGGAAGCCCAAAGAGGGCTATGGTGAAAAAGTAAATATCTTCAGTTAAAAACTGGAAAGAATCTTTCTGAGAAACTGCTTTGTGTTCTGTCAATTCATCTCACAGAGTTACAGCTTTCCTTTCAAGAAGCCATTCGCTACGACTGTTCTTGGGGAAATTGAAAAGTGATATTTGGAAGCCCATAGAGGTCTATGGTGAAAAGGAAATACATTCAGTTAAAAACTGGAAAGAAGCTTTATAATAAACTGTTTTGTTTTCCGTTAATTCATCTCACAGAGTTACAGCTTTCCCCTCAAGAAGCCTTTCGCTAAGACTGTTCTTGTGGAATTTGCAAAGTGATATTTGGAAGCCCATAGAGGGCTAGGGTGAAAATGTGATATCTTTCGTTAAAATCTTCAAAGAAGATTTCTGAGAAACTGCTTTATGTTCTGCTAATTCATCTCACAGAATTACAGCTCAGCCCTCAAGAATCCTTTCACTAAGGTTGTTCTGTGGAATTTGCAAAGTGATATTTGGAATCCAATAGAGGAATATGGTGAAAAAGGAAATATCCTAAGATAAGAACTGAAAAGAATCTTTCTGATAAACTGCTTCGTGTTCCGTTAATTCATCTAACAGAGTTACAGCTTTCCCGTCAAGAATTCTTTCGCTAAGACTCTTCTTGTGGAATTTGCAAGGTGATATTTGGAAGCCCATAGTGGGCCATGTTGAAAAAGGAAATATCGTAAGATAAAAACTGACAAGAAGCTTTCTAAGAACCTGCTTTTTGTTCTGTTAATTCATCACACAGAGTTACAGCTTTCCCCTCAAGAAGCCTTTTGCTAAAGTGGTGTTGTGAAATTTGCAAAGTGATAGTTGGAAGCCCAAAGACGGCTATGGTGAAAAAGTAAATATCTTCAGTTAAAAACTGGAAAGAAGCTTTCTGAGAAACTGCTTTGTGTTCTGTCAATTCATCTCACAGAATTACAGCTTTCCTTTCAAGAAGCCATTCGCTACGACTGTTCTTGGGGAATTTGAAAAGTGATATTTGGAAGCCCATAGAGGTCTATGCTGAAAAGTAAATACATTCAGTTAAAAACTGGAAAGAAGCTTTCTGATAAACTGTTTTGTGTTCCATTAATTCATCTCACAGAGTTACAGCTTTGCCCTCAAGAAGCCTTTCGCTAAGTCTCTTCTTGTGGAATTTGCAAAGTGATATTTGGAAGCCCATAGAGAGCTATGGTGAAAAAGGAAATATCCAAAGATAAAAACTGAAATGAAGCTTTGTGAGAAACTGATTTGTATTCTGTTAATGCATCTCACAGAGATAAAGCTTTCCCCTCAAGAAGCCTTTCGATAAGACTGTTCTTGTGGAAGTAGCAAAGTGATATTCGGAAGGTCATAGAGAGCTATGGTGAAAAAGGAAATATCTTCCGTTAAAAACTGGAAAGAAGCTTTCTGAGAAACTGCTTTGTGTTCTGTTAATTCATCTAGAGTGTTTCAGCTTCCCCCTCAGAAAGCTTTTCGCTAAGACTGTTCTTGTGGAATTTGGAAAGTGATATTTGGAAGCCCTTAGAAGGTAAGGGTGAAAAAGAAAATATCTTCAGTTAAAAACTGAAAAGAAGCTTCCTGAGAAACTGCTTTGGATTCTGTTAATTCATCTCACAGAGTTACAGCTTTCCCGTCAAGAAGCCATTCCCTAAGACTGTTCTTGTGGAATTTGCAAAGTGATATATGGAGGCCCATAGAGGGCTATGGTGAAAAAGGGAATATCATAAGATGAAAATTGAAAAGAAGCTTTCTGAGAAACTGCTTTGTGTTCTGCTAATGCATCTCACAGAGTTACAGCTTTCCCCTAAAGAAGCCTTTTGCAAATACTGTTCTTGTGGAATTTACAAAGTGATATTTTGAGGCCCATAGAGGTCTATGGTGAAAAAGGAAATAGCTTCAGTTAAAAACTGGAAAGAAGCTTTCTGAAAAAGTGTTTTGGGTTCTGTTAATTGATCTCAGAGTGTTACAGCTTCCCCCACAGGTAGCCTTTCACTAAGACTGTTCTTGTGTAATTTGGAAAGTGATATTTTGAAGCCCTTAGAGGGCTATGGTGAAAAAGGAAATATCTTCAGTTAAAAACCGAAAAGAAGCTTCCTGAGAAACTGCTTTGTGTTATGTTAATTCATCTCACAGAGTTACAGCTTTTCCCTCAAGAAGCCTTTCACTAAGACTGTTCTTGTGTAAATTGCAAAGTGAAATTTGGAAGCCCATAGAGGGCTATAGTGAAAAAGGAAATATCTTCCGTAAAAAACTCAAAAAGGCTTTCTGAGAAACTGCTTTGTGTTCTGTTAATTCATCTTACAGAGTTACAGCTTTCCTCTCAAAAAGCCATTCCCTAAGACGGCTTTTGTGGAATTTGCAAAGTGATATTTGGAAGCCCATAGAGGGCTATGGTGAAGAAGAAAACATCCTATGATAAAAATTGAAAAGAAGCCTTTGGAGAAACCGCTTTGTGTTTTGTTAATGCATCTCACAGAGTTACAGCTTTCCCCTCAAGAAGCCTTTCGCTAAGACTGTTCTTGTGGAATTTGCAAATTGATATTCGGAAGCCCATAGAGGGCTACGGTGAAAAACGAAATATCTTCAGTTAAAAACTGGAAAGAAGCTTTCTGAGAAACTGCTTTGTGTTCTGTCAATTCATCTCACAGAGTTACAGCTTTCCTTTCAAGAAGCCATTCGCTACGACTGTTCTTGGGGAATTTGAAAAGTGATATTTGGAAGCCCATAGAGGTCTATGGTGAAAAGGAAATACATTCAGTTAAAAACTGGAAACAAGCTTTCTGATAAACTGTTTTGTGTTCCGTTAATTCATCTCACAGAGTTACAGCTTTGCCCTCAAGAAGCCTTTCACTAAGTCTCTTCTTGTGGAATTTGCAAAGTGATATTTGGAAGCCCATAGATAGCTATGGTGAAAAAGGAAATATCCAAAGATAAAAATTGAAATGAAGCTTTGTGAGAAACTGATTTGTATTCTGTTAATGCATCTCACAGAGATACATCTTTCCCCTCAAGAAGCCTTTCGATAAGACTGTTCTTGTGGAATTTGCAAAGTGATATTCGGAAGGTCATAGAGAGCTATGGTGAAAAAGGAAATATCTTCCGTTAAAACCGGATAGAAGTTTTCCGAGAAACTTCTTTGTGTTCTGTTAATACATCACACAGAGTTACAGCTTTCCCCTCAAGAAGCCGTTCACTAAGAGTGTTCTTGTAAATTTGCAAAGTGATATTTGGTAGCCCATGGAGGGCTATGGTGAAAAAGGAAATATCTTCAGTTAAAAACTGCAAAGAAGATTTCTGAGAAACTGCTTTGTGTTCTGTTAATTCATCTCACAGAGTTACAGCTTTCCCCTCAAGAAGCCTTTCGCTAAGACTGTTCTTGTGGAATTTCCAAAGTGATATTTGGAAGCCCATAGAGGGCTAGGGTGAAAATGTGATATCTTCCGTTAAAATCTTCGAAGAAGATTTCTGAGAAACTGCTTTATGTTCTGCTAATTCATCTCACAGAATTACAGCTCACCCCTCAAGAATCCTTTCGCTAAGGTTGTTCTTGTGGAATTTGCAAAGTGATATTTTGAATCCAATAGAGGAATATGGTGAAAAAGGAAATATCCTAAGATAAGAACTGAAAAGAATCTTTCTGAGAAACTGCTTCGTGTTCCGTTAATTCATCTAACAGAGTTACAGCTTTCCCGTCAAGAATTCTTTCGCTAAGACTCTTCTTGTGGAATTTGCAAGGTGATATTTGGAAGCCCATAGAGTGCTATGGTGAAAAAGGAAATATCCTAAGATAAAAACTGAAAAGAAGCTTTATGAAAAAGTGCTTTGTGTTCTGTTAAGTCATATCACACAGTAAGAGCTTGGCCCTGAAGGAGCCTTTCGCTATGACTGTTCTTGTGGAATTTGCAAAGTGATATTTGGAAGCCCATAAAGGGCTATGGTGATAAAGGAAATATCTTCAGTTATAAACTGAAAAGAAGCTTTCTGAGAATCTGATTTCTTTTCTGTTAATTCATCTCACAGAGTTACAGCTTTCCCCTCAAGAAGCCATTCGCTAAGACTGTTCTTGTGGAATTTGCAAAGTGATATTTGGAAGCCCATAGAGGGCCATGTTGAAAAAGGAAATATCGTAAGATAAAAACCGACAAGAAGCTCTCTGAGAACCTGCTTTTTGTTCTGTTAATTCATCACACAGAGTTACAGCTTTCCCCTCAAGAAGCCTTTCGCTAAAGTGGTGTTGTGAAATTTGTAAAGTGATAGTTGGAAGCCCAAAGAGGGCTATGGTGAAAAAGTAAATATCTTCAGTTAAAAACTGGAAAGAAGCTTTCTGAGAAACTGCTTTGTGTTCTGTCAATTCATCTCACAGAGTTACAGCTTTCCTTTCAAGAAGCCATTCGCTACGACTGTTCTTGGGGAAATTGAAAAGTGATATTTGGAAGCCCATAGAGGTCTATGGTGAAAAGGAAATACATTCAGTTAAAAACTGGAAACAAGCTTTCTGATAAACTGTTTTGTGTTCCGTTAATTCATCTCACAGAGTTACAGCTTTGTCCTCAAGAAGCCTTTCGCTAAGACTCTTCTTCTGGAATTTGCAAAGTGATATTTGGAAGCCCATAGAGAGCTATGGTGAAAAAGGAAATATCCAAAGATAAAAACTGAAATGAAGCTTTGTGAGAAACTGGTTTGTATTCTCTTAATGCATCTCACAGAGATACAGCTTTCCCCTCAAGAAGCCTTTCGATAAGACTGTTCATGTGGAATTTGCAAAGTGATATTCGGAAGTTCATAAAGAGCTATGGTGAAAAAGGAAATATCTTCGGTTAAAAACTGGAAAGAAGCTTTCTGAGAAACTGCTTTGTGTTCTGTTAATTCATCTAGAGTGTTTCAGCTTCCCCCTCAGAAAGCCTTTCGCTAAGACTGTTCTTGTGGAATTTGGAAAGTGATATTTGGAAGCCCTCAGAAGGTAAGGGTGAAAAACAAATTATCTTCAGTTAAAAACTGAAAAGAAGCTTCCTGAGAATCTGCTTTGGGTTCTGTTAATTCATCTCACAGAGTTACAGCTTTCCCCTCAAGAAGCCATTCCCTAAGACTGTTCTTGTGGAATTTGCAAAGTGATATATGGAAGCCCATAGAGGGCTATGGTGAAAAAGGGAATATCATAAGATAAAAATTGAAAAGAAGCTTTCTGAGAAACTGCTTTGTGTTCTGTTAATGCATCTCACGGAGTTACAGCTTTCCCCTAAAGAAGCCTTTTGCTAATACTGTTCTTGTGGAATTTACAAAGTGATATTTTGAGGCCCATAGAGGTCTATGGTGAAAAAGGAAATAGCTTCAGTTAAAAACTGGAAAGAAGCTTTCTTAAAAAGTGCTTTGAGATCTGTTAATTCATCTCAGTGTGTTACAGCTTCCCCCACAGATAGCCTTTCGCTAAGACTGTTCTTGTGTAATTTGGAAAGTGATATTTGGAAGACCTTAGAAGGCAAGGGTGAAAAAGAAAATATCTTCAGTTAAAAACTGAAAAGAAGCTTCCTGAGAAACTGCTTTGGGTTCTGTTAATTCATCTCACAGAGTTACAGCATTCCCTTCAAGTAGCCTTTCGCGCAGATTGTTCTTGTGGAATTTGCAAAGTGATATTTGGACGCCCACAGAGGGCTACGGTGGAAAAGGAAATATCCTAAGATAAAAATTGAAAAGTTGCTTTCTGAGAAACTGCTGTGTGTTATGTTAATTCATCTCACAGAGTTACAGCTTTTCCCTCAAGAAGCCTTTCAGTAAGACTGTTCTTGTGTAATTTGCAAAGTGATATTTGGAAGCTCACAGAGGTCTATGGTGAAAAAGGAAATATCTTGCATAAAAAACTCAAAGAGGCTTTCTGAGAAACTGCTTTGTGTTCTGTTAATTCATCTTACAGAGTTACAGGTTTCCTCTCAAAAAGCCATTCCCTAAGACTGCTTTTGTGGAATTTCCAAAGTGATATTGGAAGCCCATTGAGGGATATGGTGAAAAAGGAAATATCTTCCGTTAAAAACTGGAAGGAAGCTTTCTGAGCAACGCTTTGTGTTCTGTTAATTCATCTCACAGAGTTACATCTTCCCCCTCAAGAAGTTTTTCACTAAGACTGTTCTTGTGGAATTTGCAAAGTGATATTTGCATGCACATAGAAGCCTAATGTTAAAAAGGAAATATCTTCAAATCGGAACTGAAAAGAAGCTTTCTGAAAAACTGCTTTGAGTTCTGTTAATTCATCTCACAGAGTTGCAGCTTTCCCCTTAAGAAGCCTTTCGCTAAGACTATCCTTGTGGAATTTGCAAAGAGATTATTGGAAGCCCATAGAACGCTATGGTGAAAAAGGAAATATCTTCCGTTAAAAACTGGAAGGAAGCTTTCTGAGCAACGCTTTGTGTTCTGTTAATTCATCTCACAGAGTTACAGCTTTCCCCTCAGGAAGCCTTCGCTAAGACTGTTCTTGTGGAATTTGCAAAGTGATATTCGGAAGCCCATAGAGGGCTCTGGTGAAAAAGGAAATACCTTCCTTTGAAAACTGGAAAGAAGCTTTCTGAGAAACTGCTTTGTGTTGTGTTAATTCATCTCACAGAGTTAGAGCTTTCCCCTAAAGAAGCCTTTCGCTAAGACTGTTCTTGTGGAATTTGCAAAGTGATATTTGGAAGCCCATAGAGGTCTATGCTGAAAAAGGAAATATCTTTAGTTACAAACTGGAAAGAAGCTTTCTGAGAAACTGCTTTGTGTTCTGTTAATTCATCTCACAGAGTTACACCTTGCCCCTCAAGAAACCGTTAACTAAGTCTGTTCTTGTGAAATTTGCAAAGTGATATTTCAAAGCCCAAAGGGTGCTATGGTGAAAAAGGAAATATCTTCAGTTTAAAACTGCACAGAAGCATTCTGAGAAACTCCTTTGATTTCTGTGAATTCATCTCACAGAGTTACAGCTTACCCTCAAGAAGCCATTCGCTAAGACTGTTCCTGTGGAATTTGCGAAGTGATATTTGGAAGTTCATAGAGGTCTAAGGTGATAAAGGAAATATCCTAAGATGAAAACCGCAAAGAAGCTTTCTGAGAAACTGCTTTATGTTCTGTTAATTCATCTGACAGAGTTACAGCATTCCTCTCAAGAAGCCTTTCCCTAAGACTGTTCTTGTGGAATATTCAAAGTGATATTTGGAAGCCCATAGAGGGCTACGGTGAAAAAGGAAATATCTTCAGTTGAAATTTGGAAAGAAGCTTTCTGAGACTGCTTTGTGTTCTGTTAATTCATCTCACAGAGTTACAGCATTCCCCTCAAGAAGCGGTTCACTAAGACTCTTCTTGTGAAATATCCATAGTGATATTTGGAAGCCAATAGAGGGCTTTGGAGAAAAAGGAAATATCTTCAGTTAAAAACTGCAAAGAAGCTTTCTGAGAAGCTGCTTTGTGTTCTGTTAATTCATCTCAGAGAGGTATAGCTTTCCCCTCAATAAGCCATTCGCTAAGACTGTTCTTCTGGAATTTGCAAAGTGATATTTGGAAGGCCATAGATGGTTATGGTGAAAATGAAATATCTTTCGTTAAAAAATGGAAAGAAGCTGTCTGAGAAACTGCTTTGTGTTCTGTTAATTCATCTCAGAGAGTTACAGCTTTCCCCTCAAGAAGCCTTTCGATAAGGCTGTTCTTGTGGAATTTGCAAATTGATCTTTGGAAGCCCATAGAGGGCTAGGGTGAAAAAGAAAATATATTCCGTTAAAAACTTTAAAGAAGCTTTCTTAGAAAATGCTTTGTGTTCTGATAATTCATCTCACAAAGTTACAGTTTTCCCCGCAAGAAGCCTTTCGCTAAAACTGTTCTTGTGGAATATGCAAAGAGATATTTGGAAGCCCATAGAGGGCTATGGTGAAAAATGAAATATCCTAAAATAAAAACTGAAAAGAAGCTTTCTGAGAAAATGCTTTGTGTTCTGTTAATTCATCTCACGGAGTTACAGCTTTCCCCTCAAGAAGCCTTTCGCTAAGACTGTTATTGTGAAATTTTCAAAGTGATAATTGGAAGCCCATCAAGGGCTATGGTGAAAAAGGAAGTATGTTCAGTTAAAAACTGCAAAGAAGATTTCTGGGAAACTGCTTTGTGTTCAGTTAATTCATCTCACAGACTTACAGCTTTCCCCTCAAGTAGCCTTTCACTAAGACTGTTCTTGTGGAATTTGCAAAGTGATATTTGGAAGCCCATAGATATCTTTGGTGAAAAAAGAAATATCTTCGGTTAAAAACTGGAAAGAAGCATTCTGAGAAACTGCTTTGTGTTCTGTTAGTTCATCTCTTAGAGTTACAGCTTTCCCCTCAAGAAGCCTTTCGCTAAGACAGTTCTTGTTGAATTTTCAAAGTGATATTTGGAAGCCCAGAGAGTTCTATGGTGAAAAAGAAATATCTTTCGCTAAAAACTGGAAAGAAGCTTTCTGAGAAACTGCTTTGTTTTCTGTTAATTCATCTCACAGAGTTACAGCTTTCCCTTCAAGAAGCCGTTCACTGAGACTGTTCCTGTGAAATTTGCAAAGTGATATTTGGAAGCCCTTAGAGGGCTACGGTGAAAAACGAAATATCTTCCATTAAAAACTGGAAAGAACCTTTCAGAGAAACTGCCTTGTGTTCTGTTAGTTCATCTCACAGAGTTACAGCTTTCTCCTCAAGAAGCCTTTCGATAAGACAGTTCTGGAGGAATTTGCAAGTGATATTTGAAAGGCCATAGATGGTTATGGTGAAAAAGGAAATATCTTCCTTTAAAAACTGGAAAGAAGCTTTCTGAGAAACTGCTTTGTTTTCTTTAATTCATCTCACAGAGTTACAGCTCTCCCCTCAAGCAGCCTTTCGAAAAGGCTGTTCTTGTGGAATTCGCAAAGTGATATTTGGAAGCCCACAGAGGGCTCTGGTGAAAAGGGAATATCTTCACTTAAAAACTGGAAAGTAGCTTTCAGAGAAACAGCGTTGTGTTCCGTTAATTCATCTGACAGAGTTACAGCTTTCCTCTCAAGAAGCCTTTCGCTAAGACTGTTCTTGTGGAATTTTCAAAGTGATATTTGGAAGCTTATAGAGGGTTATGGTGAAAAAGGAAATATCTTCAGTTAAAAACTGGACAGAAGATTTCTGAGAAACTGCTTTGTTTTCTGTTAATTCATCTCACAGAGTTATAGCTTTCCCCTCAAAAAGCCTTTCGCTAAGGCTGTTGTTGTGGAATTTGCAAAGTGATATTTGGGATCACATAGGGGGCTATGGTGAAAATGGAATCATCCTAAGATAAAAACCGAAAAGAACCTTTCTGAGAAACTGCTTTCTGTTCTGTTAGTTCATCTCACAGAGTTTCAGCTTTCCGCTCAAGGAGCCGTTCACTAAGACTGTTCTTGTGGAATTTGCCAAGTGATGTTTGGAAGCCATTAGAGGGCTAGGGTGAAAAAGGAAATATCTTAAGATGAAAACTGAAAGGAAACTTTCTGAGGAACTGCTGTGTTTTCTGTTAATTCAACTCACAGAGTTACAGCTTTACCATCAAGAAGTCTTTCGCTAAGACTGTTCTTGTGGAATTTGCAAAGTGATATTAGGAAGCCCATAGAGGGCTATGGTGAAAAAGGAAATATCTTCCGTTAAAAACTGAAAAGAAGCTTTCTGAGAAACTGCTTTGTGTTCTGTTAAATCATCTCAAAGAATTACAGCTTTCCCTTCAAGAAACCTTTCGCTAAGGCTGTTCTTGTGGAATTTGGAAAGTGCTATTTGAAAGTCCACAGGGGGCTACGGTGAAAAAGGAAATATTCTAAGATAAAAACTGAAAAGAAACTTTCTGAGAAACTGCTTTTTGTTCTGTTAATTCATCTCACAGAGTTACAGCTTTTCCCTCTGGAAGCGAATCGCTAAGACTGTTCTTGTGGAATTTGCAAGGTGATATTTGGAAGCCAAAAGTAGGCTATGGTGAAAAAGGAAATATCTTCCGTTAAAAACTGGAAAGAAGCTTTCTGAGAAACTGCTTTTTGTTCTGTTAATTCATCTCACAGAGTTACAGCTTTTCCCTCCAGAAGCGAATCGCTAAGACTGTTCTTGTGGAATTTGCAAGGTGATATATGGAAGCCCTTAGAGGGCTATGGTAAAAAAGGAAATATCCTCAGTTGAAAACTGGAAAGAAGCTTTCTGGGACACTTCTTTGTGTTCTGTTAATTCATCTCACAGAGTTACACCTTTCCCATCAAGAAGACTTTCTCTAAGACTGTTCTTGTGTAATTTGCAAGGTGATATTTGGAAGCCCATAGAAGGCTATTGTGAAAAAGGAAATATCTTCCGTTAAAAACTGGAAAGAATATTTCTGAGAAACTGCTTTTTGTTCTGTTAATTCATCTCACAGAGTTACAGCTTTCCCTCAAGAAGCCTTTTGCTAAGACTGTTCTTGTGGAATTTGCAAAATGATATTTGGAAGCACATAGAGGGCTATGGTGAAAAAGGAATTATCTTCCGTTAAAAACTAGAAAGAAGCTTTCTGAGAAACTGCCGTGTGTTCTGTTAACATATCTCACAGAGATACAGCTTTCCTCTACAGAAGATTTTCGATAACACTGTTCTTGTGGAATTTGCAAAGTGATATTTGGAACCCCTAGAGGGTTATGGTGAAGAGAAGCTTTCTGAGAAACTGCTTTGTGTTCTGTTAATTCATCTCACAGAGTTACAGCTTTCCCCTCAAGAAGCCGTTCACTAAGACTGTTCTTGTGGAATTTGAAAAATGAAATTTGGAATCCCATAGAGGGCTAAGGTGAAAAAGGAAATAGCTTCAATTAAAAACCGTAAAGGAGCTTTCTGAGAAACTGCTTTGTGTTTTGTTAGTTCATCTCACAGAGTTATAGCTTTCCCCTGCAGAAGCCGTTCGCTCAAACTGTTCTTGTTGAATTTGCAAAGTGATATTTGGAATCCGATAGGGGGCTATGGTGATAAAAAAATATCTTCCTTTAAAAACTGGAAAGAAGATTTCTGAGAAAATATCGTGTGTTCTGTTTATACACCTCCCCGAGTTACACCTTTCCCCTAAAAAAGCCTTTCGCTAAGACTGTTCTTGTGGGATTTCAAAGTGATATTTGGAAGCTTTTAGAGGGCTACGGTGGAAAAGGAAATTACTTCAGTTAAAACTGAAAAGAAGCTTTCTGAGAACCTGCTTTGTGTTCTCTTAATTCATCTCACAGAGTTACAGCTTTCCCCTCCAGAAGACTTTTGCTAAGACTGTTCTTGTGGAATTTGCAAGGTGATATTTGGAAGCCTATAGAGGGCTATGGTGAAAAAGGAAATATCTTCCGTTAAAAACTGGAAAGAAGCCTTCTGAGAAACGGCTTTGTGTTCTGTTAATTCATCTCACAGAGTTACAGCTTTCCCCTCAAGAAGCCTTTCGCTAAGGCTGTTTTTGTGGAATTTGCAAAGTGATATTTGTAAGCCCATAGAGGGCTATGGTGTAAAAGGAAATATCTTCCGTTAAAAACTGAAAAGAAGCTTTCTGAGAAACTGCTTTGTGTTCTGTTAATTCATCTCACAGAGTTACAGCTTTCCCCTCAAGAAGCCTTTCGCTAAGGCTGTTTTTGTGGAATTTGCAAAGTGATATTTGTAAGCCCATAGAGGGCTATGGTGTAAAAGGAAATATCTTCCGTTAAAAACTGAAAAGAAGCTTTCTGAGAAACTGCTTTGTGTTCTGTTAATTCATCTCAAAGAGTTACAGCTTTTCCCTCATGAAGCCTTTCTGTAAGACTGTTCTTGTGGAATTTGAAAAGTGATATTTGGATGCCCATAGAGGGCTATGGTGAAAATGGAAATATCCTAAGATAAAATAGAAAAGAATCTTTTGTGAAACTGCTTTGTGTTCTGTTAGTTCATCTCACAGAGTTTCAGATTAGCCCTCAAGTTACCCCACTAAGACTATTCTTTTGAAATTTGCAAATTGATATATGCAAACAGATAGAGGCCTACGGTGAAAAGGGAAATATCTTCCGTTAAAAACGGGAAAGAAGATTTCAGAGGAACTGCCGTGTGTTCTGTTAATACATCCACCGAGGTACAGTTTCCCCTCAAGAATCCGTTCGCTAAGGCTGTTCTAGTGGAACTTGCAAAGTGATATTTCGAAGCCCATAGAGGGCTTTGGTGAAAAAGGAAATATCTTCAGTTAAAAACTGGAAAGAAGCTGTATGAGAAACTGCCTTGTGTTCTGTTAATTTACCTTACAGAGTTACAGCTTTCGCCTCCAGAAGCCTTTCCCTAAGACTGTTCTTGTGGAATTTGCAAAGTGATATTTGGTAAAAGGCGAAAGATTTATACGATCTTAAGAGAAACCAGAGTATTGCAAACTGATACTTGGAAGCCCATAGAGGGCTGTGGTGAAAAAGGAAATATCTTCAGTTAAAAACTGGAAAGAAGCTTTCTGAGAAACTGCCGTGTGTTGGTGTAATACATCTCACCGAGTTGCAGCTTTCCATTCAAGAAGCCTTTCACTAAGTCTGTTCTTGTGGAATTTGCAATGTGATATTTTGAAGCCCATAGAGGCCTAAGGGGAAAAAGGAAATATCCTATGATAAAAAATTGAAAAGAAGCTTTCTGAGAAACGGCTTTGGGTTCTCTTAATTCATCTCACGGAGTTAGAGATTTCCCCTCAAGAAGCCTTTCGCTAAGACTGTTCTTGTGCGATTTGCAAAGTGATATTTGGAAGCCCATAGAGCGCTCTGGTGAAAAAGGAAATTTCTTCAGTTACAAACTCTAAAGAAGGTTTCTGAGAAACTGTTTTGTGTTCTGTTAATTCGTCTCACAGAGTTACAGCTTTCCACTCCAGATGCCTTTCCCTAAGACTATTCTTGTGGAATTTGCAAAGTGATATTTGTAACCCCTAGAGGTCTATGTTGAAAAAGGAAATATCTTCAGTTAAAAACTGGAAAGAAGCTTTCTGAGAAACTGCTTTGTGTTCTGTTAATTCATCTCACAGAGTTACAGCTTTCCCCTACAGGAACCTTTCCCTAAGACTGTTCTTTTGGAATTTGCAAAGTGATACTTGGAAGCCCATAGAGGGCTATGGTGAAAAAGGCAATGTCTTCCGTTAAAAACTGGAAAGAACAGTTAGAAAGTCCGGCATGGGGAGGTAACCGCTTGAGCTAACTCCGACCCAATACCATAAAAATCCTAGAGGAAAACCTAGGTAGTACCATTCAGGACATAGGCATGGGCAAAGACTTCATGTCTAAAACACCAAAAGCAACGGCAGCAAAAGCCAAAATTGACAAATGGGATCTCATTAAACTAAAGAGCTTCTGCACAGCAAAAGAAACTACCATCAGAGTGAACAGGCAACCTACAGAATGGGAGAAAATTTTTGCAATCTACTCATCTGACAAAGGGCTAATATCCAGAACCTACAAAGAACTCAAACAAATTTACAAGAAAAAAACAAAGAACCCCATCAAAAAGTGGGCAAAGGATATGAACAGACATTTCTCAAAAGAAGACATTCATACAGCCAACAGACACATGAAAAAATGCTCATCATCACTGGCCATCAGAGAAATGCAAATCAAAACCACAATGAGATACCATCTCACACCAGTTAGAATGGCGATCATTAAAAAGTCAGGAAACAACAGGTGCTGGAGAGGATGTGGAGAAATAGGAACACTTTTACACTGTTGGTGGGAGTGTAAACTAGTTCAACCATTATGGAAAACAGTATGGCGATTCCTCAAGGATCTAGAACTAGATGTACCATATGACCCAGCCATCCCATTACTGGGTATATACCCAAAGGATTATAAATTATGCTGCTATAAAGACACATGCACATGTATGTTTATTGCAGCACTATTCACAATAGCAAAGACTTGGAATCAACCCAAATGTCCATCAGTGACAGATTGGATTAAGAAAATGTGGCACATATACACCGTGGAATACTATGCAGCCATAAAAAAGGATGAGTTTGTGTCCTTTGTAGGGACATGGATGCAGCTGGAAACCATCATTCTCAGCAAACTATCACAAGAACAGAAAACCAAACACCGCATGTTCTCACTCATAGGTGGGAACGGAACAATGAGATCACTTGGACTTGGGAAGGGGAACATCACACACCGGGGCCTATCATGGGGAGGGGGGAGGGGGGGAGGGATTGCATTGGGAGTTATACCTGATGTAAATGACGAGTTGATGGGTGCAGCACACCAACATGGCACAAGTATACATATGTAGCAAACCTGCACGTTGTGCACATGTACCCTACAACTTGAAGTTTAATAATAATAAATAAATTTTTAAAAAAATAAAAAAATAAAAAAAAAACTGGAAATAAGTTTTCTGAGAAACTGCCATGTGTACTGTTAATACACCTCACAGAGTTACAGCTTTCCGCTCAAGAAGCCTTTCGCTACGACTGCTCTTGTGGGATTTGCAAAGTGATATTTGGAAGCCCATAGAGGGCTACGGTGAAAAAGGAAATATCTTCAGTTAAACTGTGGATAGAAGCATTCTGAGAAACTGCTCTCTGTTCTGTTAATTCAACTCACAGAGTTACAGCTTTGCCCTCAAGAAGCATTTTGCTAAGACTGTTCTTGTGGAATTTGCAAAGTGATATTTGGAATCCCATAGATTGCTATGGTGAAAACGGAAATATCTTCTGTTAAAAACTGGAAAGAAGCTTTCTGAGAAACTACTTTGTGTTCTGTTAATTCATCTCACAGAGTTACAACTTTCTCCTCCAGAAGCCCTCCGCAAAGACTCTTCTTGTGGAATTTGCAAAGTGATATTTGGAAGCCCATAGAGGGCTTTGGTGAAAAAGGAAATAACCTAAGATAAAAACTGAAAGGAAGCTTTCTGAGAAACTGCCCTGTGTTCTGTTAATTCATCTCACAGAGTTACAGCTTTCCCCTTAAGAAGCCTTTCGCTAAGACTCTCCTTGTGGAATTTGCAAAGAGATTATTGGAATCCTATAGAGGGCTATGGTGAAAAAGGATATATCTTCCGTTAAAAACTGGAAGGAAGCTTTCTGAGCAACGCTTTGTGTTCCGTTAATTCATCTCACAGAGTTACAGCTTCCCCCTCAAGAAGCCTTTGGCTAAGATTCTTCTTGTGGAATTTACAAAGAGATATTTGGAAGCCCATAGAGGGCTACGGTGAAAAAGGAATCATCTTCAGTTAAAGACTGAAAAGAAGCTTTCTGAAAACTGCTTTGTGTTCTGTGAGTTCATCTCACAGAGTTACAGCATTCCCCTCAAGAAGACTTTCGCTAAGACTGTTCTTTTGGAATTTGCAAAGTGATATTTGGAAGCCCATAGAGGGCTATGGTGTAAAAGAAAATATCTTCAGTTAAAAACTGAAAGGAAGCTTTCTGAGAAACTGCTCGGTGTTCTGCTAATTCATCTCACAGAGTTACAGCTTTCCCCTCAAGAAGTCTTTCGCTAAGACTGTTCTTGTGGAATTTGCAAAGTGATATTTGGAAGCCCAAAGAGGGCTATGGTGAAAAAGGAAGTATCCTAAGATAAAAACTGATAAGAAGCTTTCTGGTAAAGTGTTTTGTGTTCTGCTAATTAATCTCACAGAGCTACAGCTTTCCCCTCAAGAATCCTTTCTCTAAGACTGGTCTTGTGGAATTTGCAAAGTGATATTTGGCAGCACTTAGAGGGCTATGGTGAAAAAGGAAATATCTTTACTTAAAAGCTGGAAAGAAGCTTTCTGAGAAACTGCTTTTTGTTCTATTAATTCATATCACAGAGTTACAGCTTCACCCTCAAGAAGCCTTTCGTTAAGACTCTTCTTGTGGAATTTGCAAAGTGATATTTGGAAGCCCATAGAGGGCTAAGGTGAAAAAGGAAATATCTTCAGTGAAAGACTGAAAAGAAGCTTTCTGAGAAACTGCTTTTTGTTTTGTTAATTCATCTCACAGAGTTGCAGCTCTCCACTCAAGAAGCCATTCGCTAAGACTGTTCTTGTGGAATTTCCAAGGTGATATTTGGAAGCCCATTGAGGCCAACGGTGAAAAAGAAGTATCTTAAGTTAAAAACAGAAAAGAAGCTTTCTGAGAAACTGCTTCATGCTGTGTTAATTCATCTCACAGACTTACAGCTTTCTCCTCAAGAAGCCGTTCACTAAGACTGTTCTTGTGAAATTTGCAAAGTGATATTAGGAAGCCCAAAGAGGGCTATGGTGAAAAAGGAAATACCTTCCGTTAAAAACTGGAAAGAAACTTTCTGAGAAACTTCTTTGTGTCCTGTTAATTCATCTCACAGAGTTACAGCTTTTCCCTCAAGAAGGCTTTCGCTAAGATTGCTCTTGTGGAATTTGCAAAGTGATATTTGGAACCCCATAGACGACTATGGTGAAAAAGAAAATATCTTCAATTAAAAACTGCAAAGAAGATTTCTGAGAAACTGCTTTGTGTTCTGTTAATTCATGTCACAGAGTTACAGTTTTATCCTCAAGAAGCCTTTCGCTTACACTGTTCTTGTGGAATATGAAAAGTCATATTTGGAAGCCCGTGGAGTGTTCTGGTGAAAAAGGAAATATCTTCCGAATAAAACCGGAAAGAATTTTTCTGTGAAACTGCTTTGTGTTCTGTTAATTCACCTCACAGAGTTACAGCTTCCACCTAAAGAAGCCTTTCGTGAAGACTCTTCTTGTGGAATTTGCAAAGTGATATTTGGAAGCCCATAGAGGTGTATGGTGAAAAAGGAAATATCTTCCGTTAAAAACTGGAAAGAAGCTTTCTGAGAAACTGCTTAATGTTGTGTTAATTCATCTCACAGACTTACAGATTTCTCCTCAAGAAGCGTTTCACTAAGACTGTTCTTGTGAAATTTACAAAGTGATATTTGGAAGTCCCTGGAGGGTTATGGTGAAAATGAAATATCTTCAGTTAAAAACTGGATAGAAACTTTCTGAGAAACTGCTTTGTGTTCTGATAATTCATCTAACAGAGTTACAGCTTTCCCCGCAAAAAGCCATTCGCTAAGACTGTTCTTGTGGAATTTGCAAAGTGATATTTGGAAGCCCATAGAGGGCTATGGTAAAAAAGGAAATATCTTCAGTTAAAAACTGCAAAGAAAATTTCTGAGAAACAGCCTTGTGTTCTGATAATTTATCTCACAGTTACAGGTTTCCCCACAAGAAGCCTTTCGCTAAGACTGTTCTTGTGGAATTTCCAAAGTAATATTTGGAAGCCGATAGTGGGCCATGGAGAAATAGGAAATATCTTCATTAAAACTGAAAAGAAGGTTTCTGAGAAATTGCTTTGTGTTTTGTTAGTTCATCTCACAGAGTTGCAGCTTCCCCCTCAAGTAGCTTTTCTCTAAGACTGTTCTTTTGGAATTTGCGAAGTGATATTTGGAAGCCTCTGGAGGGCTATTGTGAAAAAAGAAATATCCTAAAATAAAAACTGAAAAGAAGCTTTCTGAGAAACTGCTTTGGGTTCTGTTAATTCATCTCACAGTGTTACAGCTTTCGCCTCAAAAAGCCATTCTCTAAGACTGTTCTTGTGGAATTTGCAAAGTGATATTTGGAAGGCCATAGAGGGCTATGGAGTAAAAGGAAATATCCTAAGATAAAAACTGAAAAGAAGTTTTCTGAGAAACTGCTTTGTGTTCTGTTAATTCATCTCACAGAGTTACAGCTTTCCCCCTCGAGAAGCCTTTCAATAAGACAGTTCTTGTGGAAGTTGCAAATTGATATTTGGAAGCCCATAGAGGGCTATGGTGAAAAAGGATATATCCTAAGATAAAAACTGAAAGGAGGCTTTCTGAGAAACGGCTTTGTGTTCTGTTAATTCATCTGACAGAGTTACAGCTTTCCCCTCAAAAAGCCATTCGCTAAGACTGTTCTTGTGGAATTTCAAAGTGATATTTCGAAGCCCATAGAGGACTATGGAGAAAAAGGATATATCCTAAGAAAAAAACTGAAAAGAAGCTTTCCGAGAAACTGCTATGTGTTCTGTTAATATCTCACAGAGTTACAGCTTTCCCCTCGAGAAGCCTTTCAATAGGACTGTTCTT
This sequence comes from Chlorocebus sabaeus, assembly GCF_047675955.1. NCBI lineage: Eukaryota > Metazoa > Chordata > Mammalia > Primates > Cercopithecidae > Chlorocebus > Chlorocebus sabaeus. Next base: position 779,398 of record NW_027327593.1, read on the forward strand.
GAGGAAGTTGCAAAGTGATATTTGGAAGCCCATAGATGTCTACGGTGAAAAAGGAAATATATTAAGATAAAAACAGCAAGGAAGCTTTCTGAGAAACTGCTTTGTGTTCTGTTAATTCATCTGACTGAGTTACAGCATTCCCCTCAAGAAGCCTTTCGGTAAGACTGTTCTTGTGGAATATTCAAAGTGATACCTGGAAGCCCATAGAGGGCTACGGTGAAAAAGGAAATATCTGCAGTTGAAATTTGGAAAGAAGCTTTCTGAGAAACTGCTTTGTGTTTTGTTATTTCACCCAACAGATTTACAGCTTTCCCCTCAAGAAGCCTTTCCCTAAGAATGTTCTTGTAGAATTTGCAAATTGATATTTGGAAGCCCATTGAAGGCTATGGTGAAAATGAAATATCTTTCGTTAAAAACTGGAAAGAAGCTTTCTGAGACTGCTTTTTGTTCTGTTAATTCATCTCACAGAGTTACAGCATTCCCCTCAAGAAGCGGTTCACTAAGACTCTTCTTGTGAAATATCCATAGTGATATTCGGAAGCCAATAGAGGGCTATGGAGAAAAAGGAAATATCTTCAGTTAAAAACTGCAAAGAAGATTTCTGAGAAGCTGCTTTGTGTTCTGTTAATTCATCTCAGAGAGTTATAGCTTTCCCCTCAATAAGCCATTTGCTAAGACTGTTCTTCTGGAATTTACAAAGTGATATTTGGAAGCCCATAGATGGTTATGCTGAAAATGAAATATCTTTCATTAAAAAATGGAAAGAAGCTGTCTGAGAAACTGCTTTGTGTTCTGTTAATTCATCTCCCAGAGTTACAGCTTTCCCCTCAAGAAGCCTTTCGATAAGGCTGTTCTTGTGGAATTTGCAAATTGATCTTTGGAAGCCCATAGAGGGCTATGATGAAAAAGAAAATATATTCCGTTAAAAACTTTAAAGAAGTTTTCTTAGAAAGTGCTTTGTGTTCTGATAATTCATCTCACAGAGTTACAGTTTTCCCTTCAAGAAGCCTTTCGATAAGACTGTTCTTGTGGAACTGGCAAAGTGATACTTGGAAGCCCATAGATGGCTATGGTGAAAAAGGAAATATCTTCAGTTAAAAATTGGAAAGAAGATTTCTGAGAAACTGCTTTGTGTTCTGTTAATTCATCTCACAGAGTTACAGCTTTCCCCTCAAGAAGCCTTTCGATGAGACTGTTCTTGTGGAATTTGCAAGGTGATATTTGGAAGCCCATAGAGGGCTAAGGTCAAAAAGGAAATATTTTAAGTTAAAAACTGGAAAGAAGCTTTCTGAGCAACTGCGTTGTGTTCTGTGAATTCATCTCACAGAGTTACAACTTTCCCCTCAAGAAGCCTTTCACTAAGACAGTTTTTCTGGAAATTACCAAGTGATATTTGGAAGCCCTTAGAGGGCTATGGTGAAGAAGGTAATATCTTCACTTAAAAACTGGAAAGAAGCTTTCTGAGAAACTGCTTTGTGTTTTGAAAATTTATCTCACAGAGTTACAGCTTTCCCCAAAAAAGCCATTCGCTAAGACTGTTCTTGTGGAATTTGCAAAGTGATATTTGGAAGCCCTTAGAGTGCTATGGTGAAAAAGGAATTATCTTCAGTTAAAAACTGGAAAGGAGCTTACCGAGAAACTGCTTTGTGTTCTGTCAATTCATCGGACAGAGTTCCAGCTTTCCCCTCAAGAAGTCGTAGACTAAGACAGTTCTCTTAAAAATTGGTAAGTGATATTTGGAAGCCCATAGAGGGCTATGGTGAAAAAGGAAATATCTTCAGTTAAAAACTGCAAAGAAGCTTTCTGAGAAACTGTTTTGTGTTCGGTTAATTCATCTTACAGAGTTACAGTATTCCCCTCAAGAAGCTTTTCGCTAAGACTGTTCTTGTGGAATTTGCAAAGAGATATTTGGAAGCCCATAGTGGGCTATGGTGAAAAAGGAAATATCTTCAGTTAAAAATTGGATATAAGCTTTCTGAGAGACTGCTTGGGGTTCTGTTAATTCATCTAAAAGAGTTACAGCTTTCCCCTCAAAAAGCCTTTCGCTAAGACTGTTCTTGTGGAATTTGCAAAGTGATATTTGGAAGCCCCTAGAGGGCTATGGTGAAAAGGGAATCGTAACATAAAAACTGAAAAGAAGCTTTCTGAGAAACTGCTTTGTATTCTGTTAATTCATCACACAGAGTTACAGCTATCCCCTTAAGAAGCCTTTCGCTAAGACTGTTCTTGTTGCATCTGCAAAGTGATATTTGGAATCCCTTAGAGGGCTATGGTGAAAAAGGAAATATCTGGCGTTAAAAATTTCAAGGAAGCTTTCAGAGAAACTGCTTGGTGTTCTGTTGATTCATCTCACAGAGATACAGCCTTCCCCTCATGAAGCCTTTCGCTAAGTCTGTTCTTGTGGAATTTGCATTGTGATATTTGGAAGCACATAGAGGGCTATGGTGAAAATGAAATACCTTCCGATAAAAACTGGAAAGAAGCTTTCTGAGAAACTGCTTTGTGTTCTGTTAATTCATCTCACAGAGTTACAGCTTTCCCCTTAAGAAGCCTTTCGATAAGACTGGTCTTTTGGTATTTGCAAAGTGATATTTGCAAGCCCTTTGAGGGCTGTGGTGAAAAAGGAAATATCCTAAGATAAAAATTGAAAAGTAGCTTTCTGAGAAACCGCTTTGTGTTCTGTTAATTCATTTCACAGAGTTACAGCTTTCCCCTCAAGAAGCCTTTTGCTAAGACAGTTCTTGTGGAATATGCAAAGTGATATTTGGAAGCCCCTTGAGGGCTGTGGTGAAAATGAAATATCTTCCGTTAAAAACTGGAAAGAAGCTTTCTGAGGAACTGCTTTGTGTTCTATTAAATCATCTCACAGAGTCACAGCTTTCCCCTAAAGAAACCATACACTAAGACTGTTCCTTTGAAATTTGCAAAGTGATCTTTGGAAGCCCAAAGAGGGCTACGATGAAAAAGGAAATATCTTCAGTTATAAACTGCAAAGAAGCTTTCTGAGAAACTGGTTTGTGTTCTGTTAATTCATCTCACAGAGTTACAGCTTTCCCCTCCAGAAGACTTTCGCTAAGACTGTTTTTGTGGAATTTACAAAGTGGTATATGGAAGCCCATAGAGGGTTATGGTGAAAACGGAAAAACCTTCCGTTTAAAACTGTAAAGAAGCTTTCTGAGAAACTGCTTTGTGTTCTGTTAATTCATCTCACAGAGTTACAGCATTCCCCTCAAGAAGCCTTTCGGTAAGACTTTTCTTCCACAATTTGCAAAGAGATATTTGGAAGTCCCTAGAGGGCTAGGGTGAAAAAGGAAATATCTTCAGTTAAAAAATGGAAAGAAGCTTTCTGAGAAACTGCTTTGGGTTCTGTTAATTCATCCCAGAGAGTTACAGCTTTCCCTTCAAGAACTTATTCTCTAAGACTGTTCTTGTGGAATTTGCAAAGTAATATTTGGAAGTCCATAGAGGTATATGGTGAAAAAGAAAATATCTTACGTTTAAAACTGGAAAGAAGCTTTCTGAGAAACTGCTTTGTGTTCTGTTAATTCATCTCACAGAGTTACAGGTTTCCCCTCAAGAAACTTTCCTCTAAGACTGTTCTCTCAGAAATTGCAATGTGTTATTTGAAAGCCCTTAGAGGGCCATGGTGAAAAAGGAAATATCCCAAGATAAAAACTGAAAAGAAACTTTCTGAGAAACTGCTATGTCTTCTGTTAATTCATCTCACAGAGTTACAACTTTCCCCACAAGAAGCGTTTCGCTAAGACTTTTCTTGTGGAATTTGCAAAGTGATATTTGGAAGCCTATAGAGGGTTATGGAGGAAAAAGAAATATCCTAAGTTAAAAACTGAAAAGAAGCTTTCTGATAAACTGCTTTGTGTTCTGTTAATTCATCTCACAGAGTTACAGCTTTCCCCTCAGGAAGCCTTTCGCTAAGACTGCTCTTGTGGAATTTGCAAAGTGTAATTTGGAAGCCCCTCGAGGGCTATGGTGAAAAATGAAATATCTTCAGCTAAAAACTGGAAAGAAGCTTTCTGAGAAACTACTTTGTGTTGTGTTAATTCATCTCACAGAGTTACATCCTCCCCTGAGGAAGCCTTTCACGAAGATTGTTCTTGTGGAATTTGGAAAGTAATATTTGGAAGCCCTTAGGGGCTATTGTGAAAAAGGAAATATCTTTAGTTAAAAACTGCAAAGCAGATTTCTGAGAAACTGCTTTGTGTTACGATGGTTCATCTCACAGAGTTACAGCTTTCCCCACAAGAAGCCTTTCGCTAAGACTGTTCTTGTGTAATTTGCAAAGTGATATTTGGAAGCCCTTAGATGGCTACGGGGAAAAAGGAAATATCTTCTGTTAAAAACTGGATAGAGCTTCTGAGAAACTGCTTTGTGTTCTGTTAATACATCTCACAGAGTTACAGCTTTCCCCTCAAGAAGCCTTTCACTAAGACTGTTCTTGTGGAATTTGCAAAGTGATATATGGAAGCCCATAGAGAGCTATGGTGAAAAAGGAAATATCTGTAGTTAAAAATTGAAAAGAAGCTTTCTGAGAAACTGCTTTGTGTTCTGTTAATTCATCTCACAGGGTTACAGCTTTCCCCTAAAGAAGCCTTTTGCTAATACTGTTCTTGTGGAATTTATAAAGTGATATTTTGAAGCCCATAGATGGCTATGGTGAAAAAGGAAATACCTTCAGTTAAAAACTGGAAAGAAGCTTTCTGAAAAAGTGCTTTGTGTTCTGTTAATTCATCTCAGAGTGTTACAGCATCCCCCTCAGGAAGCCTTTCGCTAAGACTGTTCTTTTGGAATTTGGAAAGTGATATTTGGAACCACCAGAGGGCTATAGTGGAAACGGAAGTATTCTAGGATAAAAATTGAAAAGTAGCTTTCTGAGAAACTGCTTTGTGTTATGTTAATTCATCTCACAGAGTTACAGCTTTCCCCTCAAGAAGCCTTTCACTAAGATTGTTCTTGTGTAATTTGCAAAGTGATATTTGGAAGCCCATAGAGGGCTGTTGTGAAAAAGGAAATATCTTCACGTTGAATCTGGAAACAAGCTTTCTGAGAACCTGCTTTGTGTTGTATTAATTCATCTCACCGCGTTACAGCTTTCCCCTCTACAAGTCTTTCACTAAGACTTTCCTTGTGAAATTTGCAAAGCGATAATTTAAACTCATCGAGGGTTATGTTGAAAAAGGAGATATCTTCAGTTAAAAACTTCAAAAAAGATTTCTGAGAAACTGCTTTGTATTCTGTTAATTCATCTCACAGAGTTACAGCTTTCCCCTCAAGAAGCCTTTCACTAAGTCTGTTCTTGTGGAATTTGAAAAGTTATATTTGTAAGACCATAAAGGGCTACGGTGAAGAAGGAAATATCTTCCGTTAAAAATTGGATAGAAGTTTTCTGAGAAACTGCTTTGTGTTCTGTTAATACATCTCACAGAGTTACAGCTTTCCCCTCAAGAAGCCGTTCACTAAGACTGTTCTTCAGAAAATTGCAAAGCGATATTTGGAAGCCCATGGAGGGCTACGGTGAAAAAGGAAATATCTTCAGTTAAAAACTGGAAAGGAGCTTTCTGAGAAACTGCTTTGTGTTCTGTTAATTCATCTCACAGAGTTAGAGCTTTCCCCTCAAGAAGCCTTAGCTAAGACTGTTCTTGTGGAATTTGCATAGTGATATTTGGAAGCCCATAGAGGGTTATGGTGAAAAAGGAAGTATCTTCAGTTAAAAACTGGAGAGAAACTTTCTGAGAAACTGCTTTGTGTTCTGTTAGTTTATCTCACAGATTTACAGCTTCTCCCTCAAGAAGCCTTTCGCTAAGCCTGTTGTTGCGGAATATGCAAGGTAATATTTGGAGGCCCTTAGAGGGCTATGGTGAAAAAGGAAATATCTTCAGTTAAAAACTAAAGAGAACCTTTCTGAGAAACTGCTTTGTGTTCTGTCAATTCATCTCACAGAGTTACAGCTTTCACCTCAAGAAGCCATTCGCTAAGAGTGTTCTTGTGGAATTTCCAAAGTGATATTTGCAAGCCCATAGAGGGCTATGGTGAAAATGAAATATCATCCGTTAAAAACTGCAAAGAAGATTTTCAGAAACTGCTTTATGTTTTGTTTAATCATCTCACAGAGTTACAGCTTTCCCCTCAAGAAGCGTTTCGATAAGACTGTTCTTTTGGAAATTACAAAGTGATATTTGGAAGCCCAAGGAGGGCTGTGGTGAAAAAGGAAATATGTTCAGTTAAAAACTGGAAAGAAGCTTTCTGAGAAACTGTTTTGTGTTGTGTTAATTCCTATGACAGAGTTACACCTTTCCCCTCAAGAAGCCTTTCGCTAAGACTATTCTTGTGGAATATGCAAAGTGATATTTTGAAGCCCTTAGAGGGCTATGGTGATAAAGGAAATATCTTCAGTTAAAAACTGGAAAGAAGCTTTCTGAGAAACTGCTTTGTGTTCTGTTAATTCATCTCACAGAGTTACAGCTTTCCCCTCAAGAAGCCTTTCGCTAAGACTGTTCCTGTGGAATTTGCAAATTGATATTTGGAAGCCCATAGAGGGCTATGGTGAAAAAGGTCAGTTAAAAACTGGAGAGAAGCATTCTGAGAAACTGCTTTGTTTTCTGTTAATTCGTCTCACAGAGTTACAGCTTCCCCCTCAAAAAGCTTTTCGCTAAGACTGTTCTTGCGGAATTTGCAAAGTGATATTTGGAAGCCCATATAGGGCTACGGTGAAAAAGGAGATACCTTCAGTTAAAAAATGAATACAAGCTTTCTAAGAAACCGCTTTGTGTTCTGTTAATTCATCTCACAGAGTTACAGCTTTCCCTTCAAGAAGACATTCCCTAACACTGTTCATGTGGAATTTGTAAAGTGATATTTGGAAGCCCACAGAGGGCTATGGTGAAAATGAAATATCGTCCGTTAAAAACTGCAGAGAAGATTTCTGAGAAACTGCTTTTTGTTCTGTTAATTCATCTCACAGATTTACAGATTTCCCCACAAGAAGCCTTTCTCTAAGAATGTTCTTGTGGAATTTGCAAAGTGATATTATGAAGCCCACACAGGGTTATTTTGAAAAAGGAAATATCTTCAGTTAAAAACTGGAAAGAATGTTTCTGAGAAGCTGCTGTGTGTTCTGTTAATTCATCTCTCAGAGTTGCAGCTTTCTCCTCAAGAAGCCTTTCGCTAAGACTGTTCTTGTGGAATTTACAAAGTGATATTTGGAAGCTGAAAGAGGGCTATGGTGAAAAAGGAAATATCTTCAGTTAAAAACTGGAAAGAAACTTTCTGAGAAATTACTTTGTGTTATGTTAATTCATCTCACAGAGTTACTTCCTCCCATCCAGAAGCCTTTCGCTAAGACTGTTATTTTGGAATTTGAAAGAGATTTTTGGAAGCCCATAGAGGGATTTGGTGAAAAAAGAAATATCTTCTGTTAAAACCTGGAAAGAAGCTTTCTTAGAAACTGCTTTGTATTCCGTTAATTCATCTCAAAGAGTTACAGCTTTCCCATCAAGAAGCCGTTCACTAAGACTGTTCTTGTGAAATTTGCTACGTGAAATTTGGGAGCCCTTAGAGGGCTATGGTTAAATAGGAAATTTCTTCAGGTAAAAACTGCAAAGAAGATTTCTGAGAAACTGTTTGTGTTCTGGTGATTCATCTCACAGAGTTACAGCTTTCCCTTCTAGAAGCCATTTGCTAAGACTGTTCCTGTGGAATTTGCAAAGTGATACTTGGAAGCCCGTAGAGGGCTATGGTGAAAAAGGAAATATCTTCCGTAAAAAACTGGAAAGAAACCGTCTGAGAAACTGCTTTGTGTTGTGTTAATTCATCTCACAGAGTTACATCTTTCCTCTTAATAAGCCTTTCGCTAAGTCTGGTCTTGTAGAATTTGCAAGGAGATTTTTGGAATCCCCTAGAGGGCTAGGGTAAAAAAGGAACCATCTTCCGTAAAAAACTGGAAAGAAGCTTTATGAGAAACTGCTTTGTGCTCTGTTATTTCATCTCACAGAGCTAAAACTTTCCCCTCAAGAAGGCGTTCCCTAAAACTGTTCTTGTGGAATTTGCAAAGTGATATATGGAAGCCCATAGAGGGCTATGGTGAAATAGGAAATATCTTCCGTTAAAAACTGGGAATAAGCTTTCTGAGAAACGGCTTTGTGTTGTGTTAGTTCATCTCACAAAGCTACAGCTTCCCCCTCAAGAAGCCTTTCGATAAGATTCTTCTTGTGGAATTTCCAAAGTGATATTTGGATGCCCATAGAGTGCTACCGTGAAAAAGGAAATATCTTCAGTTAAAGACTGAAAAGAAGCTTTCTGAAAACTGCTTTGTGTTCTGTTACTTCATCTCACAGAGTTACAGCTCTCCTCTCAGGAAGCCATTCGCTAACACTGTTGTTGTGGGATTTCCAATGTCATATTTGAAATCCCATAGAGGGCTATGGTGAAATAGGAAATATCCTAAGGTAAAAACTGAAAAGAACCTTTCTGAGAACTGCTTGGTGTTCTGTTAATTCTTCTCACAGAGTTACAGCTTTCCCCTCTGGAAGCCTTTCGCTAAGACTGCTCTTGTGGAAGGTTCAAAGTGATATTTGGAAGCCCATAGAGGGCTATGGTGTAAAAGGAAATATCTTCCGTTAAAAACTGGAAAGAATCTTTCAGAGAAAGTGCTTGGTGTTGTGTTAATTCATCTCACAGAGTTACAGCTTTCCCCTCAGATAGTCGTTAACTAAGACTGTTCTTTTGAAATTTGCAAAGTGATAATTGGAAGGCCATAGAGGGTTATGTTGATAAAGGTAATATCTTCAGTTAAAATCTGGAAAGAAGCTTTCTGAGAAACTGCTTTGTGTTCGGTTTATTCATCTCACAGAGTTGCACCTTTCCCCTCAAGAAGCCTTTCGCTAAGGCTGTTCTTGTGGAATTTGCAAAGTGATATTTGTAAGCCCGTAGAGGGCTATGGTGAAAAAGAAAATATCTTCAGTTAAAAACTGGAAAGAAGCTTTCTGAGAAACTGCTTTGTGTAATGTTAATTCATCTCACAGAGTTACAGCTTTCCCCTCAAGAAGCCATTCGCTAAGACAGTTCTTGTGGAAATTGAAAGAGATATTTGGAAGCCCATAGAGGGAAATGGTGAAAAAGGAAATTACCTAAGATAAAAACTGGAATGAAGCTTTCTGAGAAACTGCTTTTTGTTCTGTTAATTCATCTCACAGTGTTACAGCCTTCAACTGAAGAAGCCTTTCGCTAAGACTGTTCTTGTGGAATTTGCAATGTGATATTTGGAAGCCCATGGAGGGCTATGCTGAAAAAGGAAATAACTTCCAATAAAATCTGGAAAGAAGCTTTCTGAGAATCTGCCTTGTGTTCTGTTAATTCATCTCACAGAGTTACAGCTTCCCCCTCAAAATGTCTTTCGCTAAGACAGTTGTTGTGGAATATGCAAAGTGATATTTGGAAGCTCCAGAGGGCTATGTTGAAAATCAAATATCTTCCGTTAAAAACTGGAAAGAAGCTTTCTTAGAAACTGCTTTCTGTAATGTGAATTCATCTCACAGATTTACAGCTTTCCCCTCAAGAAGCCGTTTACTAAGACTGTTCTTGCGGAATTTGCAAGGTGTTATTTGGAAGTTCATAGAGGGCTATGGTGAAGTGGGAAATATCCTAAGATAAAAACTGAAAGGAAGCTTTCTGAGAAACTGCTTTGTGTTCTGTTAATTCATCTCACAGAGTTACAGGTTTCCCCACAAGAAGCCATTCGCTAAGACGGTTCTTGTGGAATTTGCAAAGTGATATTTGGAAGCCCATAGAGGTCTAGGGTGAAAAACGAAATATCCTAAGATAAAAACTGATAAGAATCTTTCTGAGAAACTGCTTTGTGTTCTGTTAATTCATCTCACAGAGTTACAACTTTCCCCTCAAGAAGCTTTTCGCTAAGTCTGTTCTTGGGGAATTTGCAAAGGGATATTTGGAAGCCCATAGAGGACTATGGTGAAAAAGGAAATATCGTAAAATAAAAACTGAAAAGAAGCTTTCTGAGAAACTGCTTTGTGTTCTGTTAATTCATCTCACAGAGTTACATCTTCCCCCTCAAGAAGTTTTTCACTAAGACTGTTCTTGTGGAATTTGCAAAGTGATATTTGCATGCCCATAGAAGCCTAATGTGTAAAAGGAAATATCTTCAAATCGGAACTGAAAAGAAGCTTTCTGAAAAGCTGCTTTGTGTTCTGTTAATTCATCTCACAGAGTTACAGCTTTCCTCTTAAGAAGCCTTTCGCTAAGACTATCCTTGTGGAATTTGCAAAGTGAATATTGGAAGCCCTTAGAGGGTTATGGTGAAAAAGGAAATATCTTCCGTTAAAAACTGGAAGGAAGCTTTCTGAGCAAAGCTTTGTGTTCTGTTAATTCATCTCACAGAGTTACAGCTTCCCGTTCAAGAAGCCTTTGTCTAAGATTCTTCTTGTGGAATTTACAAAGAGATACTTGGAAGCCCATAGAGGGCTACGGTGAAAAAGGAAACATCTTCAGTTAAAGACTGAAAAGAAGCTTTCTGAAAACTGCTTTGTGTTCTGTAAGTTCATCTGACAGAGTTACAGCTTTCCCCTCAAGAAGCCTTTCGCTAAGACTGTTCTTTTGGAATTTGCAAAGTGATATTTGGAAGCCCATAGAGGGCTATGGTGAAAAAGGAAATATATTCCGTTAAATACTGGAAAGAAGCTTTCTGAGAAATTGCTTTATGTTGTGTTAATTCATCTCACAGACTTACACATTTCTCCTCAAGAAGCGTTTCACTAACACTGGTCTTGGGAAATTTAAAAAGTGATATTTGGAAGCCCCTGGATGGTTATGGTGAAAATGAAATATCTTCCGTTAAAAACTGGAAAGAAGCTTTCTGAGAAACTGCTTTGTGTTCTGATAATTCATCTCACAGAGTTACCGCTTTCCCCTCAAAAAGCCATTCGCTAAGACTGTTCTTGTGGAATTTGCAAAGTGATATTCGGAAGCCCATAGAGGGCTCTGGTGAAAAAGGAAATATCTACCGTTGAAAACTGGAAAGAAGCTTTCTGAGAAACTGCTTTGTGTTGTGTTAATTCATCTCACAGAGTTACAGCTTTCCCCTAAAGAAGCCTTTCGCTAAGACTGTTCTTGTGGAATTTGCAAAGTGATATTTGGAAGCCCATAGAGGTCTATGGTGAAAAAGGAAATATCTTTAGTTACCAACTGGAAAGAAGCTTTCTGAGAAACTGCTTTGTGTTCTGTTAATTCATCTGACAGAGTTACACCTTGCCCCTCAAGAAGCCGTTAACTAAGTCTGTTCTTGTGAAATTTGCCAAGTGATATTTCGAAGCCCAAAGGGTGCTATGGTGAAAAAGGAAATATCTTCAGTTTAAAACTGCAAAGAAGCATTCTGAGAAACTCCTTTGATTTCTGTGAATTCATCTCACAGAGTTACAGCTTTCCCTCAAGAAGCCATTCGCTAAGACGGTTCCTGTGGGATTTGCGAAGTGATATTTGGAAGTGCATAGAGGTCTATGGTGATAAAGGAAATATCCTAAGATAAAAACCGCAAAGAAGCTTTCTGAGAAACTGCTTTGTGTTCTGTTAATTCATCTGACAGAGTTACATCATTCCCCTCAAGAAGCCTTTCACTAAGACTGTTATTGTGGAATATTCAAAGTGATATCTGGAAGCCCATAGAGGGCTACGGTGAGAAACGAAATATCTTCAGTTGAAATTTGGAAAGAAGCTTTCTGAGAAACTGCTTTGTGTTTTGTTATTTCACCCAACAGAGTTACAGCTTTCCCCTCAAGAAGCCTTTCCCTAAGAATGTTCTTGTAGAATTTGCAAATTGATATTTGGAAGCCCATTGAAGGCTATGGTGAAAATGAAATATCTTTCGTTAAAAACTGGAAAGAAGCTTTCTGAGACTGCTTTTTGTTCTGTTAATTCATCTCACAGAGTTACAGCATTCCCCTCAAGAAGCGGTTCACTAAGACTCTTCTTGTGAAATATCCATAGTGATATTTGGAAGCCCATAGAGGGCTATGGAGAAAAAGGAAATAACTTCAGTTAAATCTGCAAAGAAGCTTTCTGAGAAGCTGCTTTGTGTTCTGTTAATTCATCTCAGAGAGTTATAGCTTTCCCCTCAATAATCCATTCGCTAAGACTGTTTTTGTGGAATTTGCAACGTGGTATTTGGAAGCGCATAGAGGGTTATGGTGAAAACGGAAAAACCTTCCGTTTAAAACTGTAAAGAAGCTTTCTGAGAAACTGCTTTGTGTTCTGTTAATTCATCTCACAGAGTTACAGCATTCCCCTCAAGAAGCCTTTCGGTAAGACTTTTCTTGTGCAATTTGCAAAGAGATATTTGGAAGCCCCAAGAGGACTATGGTGAAAAAGGAAATATCTTCAGTTAAAAAATGGAAAGAAGCTTTCTGAGGAACTACTCTGTGTTCTGTTAATTCATCTCAGAGAGTTACAGCTTTCCCTTGAAGAACTTTTTCGCTAAGACTGTTCTTGTGGAATTTGCAAAGTAATATTTGGAAGTCCATAGAGGTATATGGTGAAAAAGAAAATATCTTACGTTAAAAACTGGAAAGAAGCTTTCTGAGAAACTGCTTTGTGTTCTGTTAATTCATCTCACAGAGTTACAGTTTTCCCCTCAAGAAACTTTCCTCTAAGACTGTTCTCTCAGAATTGGCAAGGTGTTGTTTGAAAGCCCATAGAGGGCCATGGTGAAAAAGGAAATATCCCAAGATAAAAACTGAAAAGAAACTTTCTGAGAAACTGCTTTGTCTTCTGTTAATTCATCTCACAGAGTTACAGCTTTCCCCACAAGGAGCGTTTCGCTAAGACTTTTCTTGTGGAATTTGCAAAGTGATATTTGGAAGCCTATAGAGGGTTATGGAGGAAAAGGAAATATCCTAAGTTAAAAACTGAAAAGAAGCTTTCTGATAATCTGCTTTGTGTTCTGTTAATTCATCTCACAGAGTTACCGCTTTCCCCTCAAGAAGCCTTTCGCTAAGGCTGCTCTTGTGGAATTTTCAAAGTGTAATTTGGAAGCCCCTCGAGGGCTATGGTGAAAAATGAAATATCTTCAGCTAAAAACTGGAAAGAAGCTTTCTGAGAAACTGCTTTGCGTTGTGTTAATTCATCTCACAGAGTTACATCCACCCCTGAGGAAGCCTTTCGCGAAGATTGTTCTTGTGGAATTTGGAAAGTAATATTTGGAAGCCCCTAGGGGCTATTGTGAAAAAGGAAATATCTTTAGTTAAAAACTGCAAAGTAGATTGCTGAGCAACTGCTTTGTGTTCTGTTAATTCATCTCACAGAGTTACAGCTTTTCCCTCAAAAAACTTTCGCTAAGACTGCTCTTGTGGAATTTGCAAAGTGATATTTGGAAGCCCACAGAGGTCTACGGTGGAAAAAGAAATATCTTCCGTTTAAGACTTGAAAGAAGCTTTCTGAGACACTGCTTTGTATTCTGTTAATTCATCTCACAGAGTTACAGCTTTCTCCCCAAGAAGACTTTCGCTAAGACTGTTTTGTGGAATTTGCAAAGTGATATTTGGAAGCCCATAGAGGGTTACGGTGAAAAAGGAAATATCTTCAGTTAAAAACTGGAACGATGCGTTTTGAGAAACTGCTTTGTGTTCTGTTAATTCATCTCACAGAGTTACAGCTTACCCTTCAAGAAGCCTTTCACTACGAATATTTTTTGGAATTTACAAAGTGATATTTCGAAGCCCATAGATGACTACGGTGAAAAAGGAAATACCTTCATTTAAAAATAGGAAAGAAGTTTTGTGAGAAACTGCTTTTTGTTCTGTTCATTCATCTCACAGAGTTAAATCTTTCTCCTCAGGATGCCTTTTGCTAAGTCTGTTCTTGTGGAGTTTGCAAAGTGATATTTGGAAGCCCATAGAGAGCTATGGTGAAAAAGGAAATATCTTCAGTAAAAACTGGGAAGAAGCTTTGTGAGAAACTGCTTTGTGTTCTGTTAATTCATCTCACAGTGTTACAGCTTCCCCCTCAAGAAGCCTTTTGCTGAGACTGTTCTCGTGGAATTTGCATAGTGAAATTTGGAAGCCCATAGAGGGCTATGGTGAAAAATGAAATATCCTAAGCTAATCACTGAAAACAAGCTTTATGAGAAACTGCTTTGTGTTCTGTTAATTCATCTCACAGAGTTACAGCTTTCCCCTCAAGAAGCCTTTCGCTAAGACTGTTCTTGAGTAATTTGCAAAGTGATATTTGGAAGCAGTTAGAAGGCTATGTTAAAAAAGTTAATATCTTCGTTAAACACTGAAAAAACAAGTTTTCTGAGAAACGGCTTTGTGTTCTGTTAATTCATCTCACAGAGTTACACCTTTCCCGTCAAGAATCCTTTCGCTGAGACTGTTCTTGTGGAATTTGCAAAGTGATATTTGGAAGCCCATAGAAGTCTATGGTGAAAAAGAAAATACCCTAAGCTAAAAACTGAAAAGAAGCTTTATGAGAAACTGCTTTGTCTTCTGTTAATTCATCTCACAGAGTTACAGCTTTCCCCTCAAGAAGCCTTTCGCTAAGACTGTTCTTGTGGAATTTGCAAAGTGATATTTGGAAACCCATAGAGGGCTACGGTGAAAAAGGAAATATCTGTAGTTAAAAACCCGAAAGAATCTTTCTGAGAAACTCCTTGTGTTCTGTTCTGTTAATTCATCTCACAGACTTACAGCTTTCCCCACAAGAAGCCTTTCTCTAAGACTGTTCTTGTGGAATTTGCAAAGAGATATTTTGAAGCCCATAGAGGGCTATGGTGAAAAAGGAAATATCCTAAAATAAAAACTGAAAAGAAGCTTTCTGAGAAAATGCTTTGTGTTCTGTTAATTCATCTCACGGAGTTACAGCTTTCCCCTCAAGAAGCCTTTCGCTAAGACTGTTCTTGTGAAATTTTCAAAGTGATAATTGGAAGCCCATCAAGGGCTATGGTGAAAAAGGAAGTATCTTCAGTTAAAAACTGCAAAGAAGATTTCTGGGAAACTGCTTTGTGGTCAGTTAATTCATCTCACAGACTTACAGCTTTCCCCTCAAGTAGCCTTTCACTAAGACTGTTCTTGTGGAATTTGCAAAGTGATATATGGAAGCCCATAGATATCTTTGGTGAAAAAAGAAATATCTTCGGTTAAAAACTGGAAAGAAGCTTTCTGAGAAACTGCTTTGTGCTCAGTTAATTCATCTCATAGAGTTACAGCTTTCCCCTCAAGAAGCCTTTCGCTAAGATAGTTCTTGCTGTATTTGCAAAGTGATATTTGGAAGCCCAGAGAGTTCTATGGTGAAAAAGAAATATCTTCCGATAAAACTGGAAAGAAGCTTTCTGAGAAACTGCTTTGTTTTCTGTTAATTCATCTCACAGAGTTACAGCTTTCCCTTCAAGAAGCCGTTCACTAAGACTGTTCCTGTGAAATATGCAAAGTGATATTTGGAAGCCCTTAGAGGGCTACGGTGAAAAACGAAATATCTTCCATTAAAAACTGGAAAGAATCTTTCTGAGAAACTGCCTTGTGTTCTGTTAGTTCATCTCACAGAGTTACAGCTTTCTCCTCAAGAAGCCTTTCGATAAGACAGTTCTGGAGGAATTTGCAAGTGATATTTGGAAGGCCATAGATGGTTATGGTGAAAAAGGAAATATCTTCCTTTAAAAACTGGAAAGAAGCTTTCTGAGAAACTGCTTTTTGTTCTGTTAATTCATCTCACAGAGTTACAGCCTTCCCTTCAAGAAGCCTTTCGATAAGGCTGTTCTTGTGGAATTTGCAAAGTGATATTTGGAAGCCCACAGAGGGCTATGGTGAAAAGGGAATATATTCACTTAAAAACTGGAAAGTAGCTTTCAGAGAAACAGCGTTGTGTTCCGTTAATTCATCTGACAGAGTTACAGCTTTCCTCTCAAGAAGCCTTTCGCTAAGACTGTTCTTGTGGAATTTTCAAAGTGATATTTGGAAGCCTATAGTGGTTATGGTGAAAAAGGAAATATCTTCAGTTAAAAACTGGAAAGAATATTTCTGAGAAACTGCTTTGTGTTCTGTTAATTCATCTCACAGAGTTATAGCTTTCCGCTCAAGGAGCCGTTCACTAAGACTGTTTTTGTGGAATTTGCCAAGTGATGTTTGGAAGCCATTAGAGGGCTAGGGTGAAAAAGGAAATATCCTAAGATAAAAACTGAAAGGAAACTTTCTGAGGAACTGCTGTGTTTTGTGTTAATTCAACTCACAGAGTTACAGCTTTACCCTCAAGAAGCCTTTCGCTACGGCTGCTGTTGTGGTATTTGCAAAGTAATATTTGGAAGCCCTTAGAGGGCAATGGTGAAAAAGGAAATATCTTCAGTTAAAAACTGAAAAGAAGCTTTCTGAGATACTACTTTGTGTTCTTTTAATTAATCTCAAACAATTACAGCTTTCCCCTGAAGAAACCTTCCGCTAAGACTGTTCTTGTGGAATTTGCAAAGTGATATTTCGAAGCCCACAGATGCCTATGGTGAAAAAGGAAACATCCTAAGATAAAAACCGAGAAGAAGCTTTCTGAGAAACTGCTTTGTGTTCTGTTAATTCAACTCACAGTTTACAGCTTTCCCATCAAGGAACCATTCAGTAAGACTGTTCCTGTGGGATTTGCATAGTGATATTTGGAAGGCCATAGAGGGCTATGCTGAAAAAGGAAATATCCTAAGATAAAAACAGGAAAGATGATTTCTGAGAACCTGCTTTATATTCTGTTTATTCACCTCACAGAATTACAGCTTTGCTCTCAAGAAGCCTTTCGCTATGACTGTTCTTGTGGAATTTGCAAAGTGATCTTGAAAGCCCATAGAGGGCTATGGTGAAAAAGGAAATATCTTTAGTTAAAAACTGGAAAGAAACTTTCTGAGAAACTTCTTTGTGTTCTGTTTATTCATCTCACAGATTTACAGCTTTCCCCTCAATAAGGCGTTCAGTAAGACTGTTCTTGTGGAATTTGCAAAGTGATGTTTGGAAGCCCTTGGAGTGCTGTGGTGAAAATGGAAATATCCTATGATAAAAACAGAAAAGAAGCTTTCTGAGAAACTGCTCTGGGTTCTGTTAGTTCATCTCACAGTGTTACAGCTGTCCCCTCAGGAAGTCGTTCACTAAGACCGTTCTTATGAAATTTGCAAAGTGATATTTGGAAGCCCATAGAGGGCTATGTTGAAAATGGAAATATTTTCTGTTTAAAACTGGAAAGAGGCTTTCTGAGAAACTGCCTTGTGTTCTGTTAACACATCAGACAGAATTACAACTTTCCCCACAGAAAACATTTCGCTAAGACAGTTCTTGTGGAATTTGAAAAGTGATATTTGGAAGTCCATAGAAGGCTATGGTGAAAATGGAAATATCCTAAGATAAAAACCGAAATGAAGCTTTCTGCGAAACAGCTTTGTGTTCTGTTAGCTCATCTCACAGAGTTACAGCTTTCCCCTCAAGAAGTCTTTCGCTAAGACTGTTCTTGTGGAATTTGCAAAGGGATATTTGGAATCCCATGGAAGGCTATGGTGAAACAGGAAATATCTTCCGTTGAAAACTAGAAAGAAGCTTTCTGAAAAACTGCTTTGTGTTCTGTTAATTCATCTCACCGAGTTACAGCATGCCCTCCAGAAGCCTTTCGCTAAGACTGTTCTTGTGGAATTTGCAAAGGGATATTTGGAAGCCGTTGCAGGGCTGTGGTGAAAAAGGAAATATCCTAAGATAAAAACTGAAAAGAAGCTTTCTGAGAAACTGCTTTGTATTCTGAAAATTCAACTCACAGAGTTACAGCTTTACCCTCAAGAAGCTTTTCGCTAAGGCTGTTGTTGTGTAATTTGCAAAGTGATATTTGGAATCCCATAGAGGGCTATGGTGAAAAAGGAAATAACTTCAGTTAAAAACATAAAAGAAGTTTTCTGAGAAACTGCTTTGTGTTCTGTTAATTCATCAAACAGTGTTACAACTTTTCCTCAAGATCCCTTCGGCAAAGACTGTTCTTGTGGAATTTGCAATGTGGTATTTGGAAGTCCATAGAGGGCTATGATGAAAATGGAAATATCCTAAGATAAAAACCGAAAAGAAGCTTTCTGAGAACCTACTTTGTGTTCTCTTAGTTCATCTCACAGAGTTACAGCTTTCTCCTCAATAATTCGTTCACTGAGACTATTCTTGTGAAATTTGCAAAGTGATATTTGGAAGCCCATCGAGGGCTATAGTGAAAAAGGAAATATCTTCCGTTAAAAACTGGAAAGAAGCATTCTGAGAAACTGACGTGTGTACTGTTAATATATCTCACCAAGTTACAGCTTTCCCCTCAAGAGGCCTTTCGCAAAGACAGTTCTGTGGGATTTGCAAAGTAATATTTTGAAGCCCTTAAAGGTCTATGGTGAAAAAAAAATATGTTCAGTTAAAAACTGGAAAGAAGCTTTCTAAGAAACTGCTTTGTGTTCTGTTAATTCATCTCACAGAGTTACAGCTTTCCCCTCAAGAAGCCTTTCACTAAGACTGTTCTTGTGGAATTTGCAAAGTGATATTTGGAAGCCCATAGAGGGATATGGTGAAAAAGGTAATATCTTCAGTTAAAAACTGGAAAGAAGCTTTCTGACAAACTGCTTTGTGTTTTGTTACTTCATCTCACAGAGTTATAGCTTTCAACTCAAGAAGCCTTTAGCTAAGACTGTTCTTGTGGAATCTGCAGTGTGATGTTTGGAAGCCCATAGAAGGCTATGGTGAAAAATGATATAGCCTAAGATAAAAACTGAAAAGAAGCTTTCTGAGAAACTGCTTTATGTTCTGTTAATTCATCTGAGAGAGTTACAGGTTTCTCCTCAAGAGAACTTATTTAAGGCTGTTGTTGTGGAATTTGAAAATTGATATTTTGGAGCCCATAGAAGGCTACAGTGAAAAAGGAAATATCTTCAGTTAAAAACTGAAAAGAAGCTTTCTGAGGAACTGCTTTGTGTTCTGTTAATTCATCTCAATGATTTATATCTTTACCCTCAAGAAGCCGTTCGCTAAGACTGCTCTTTTGGAATTTCAAAGTGATATTTGGAAGCCCATAGAGGGCTATGGTGAAAAAGGAAATATCTTCCGTTAAAAACTGGAGAGAAGCTTTCTGAGAAATTGCTTTGCATTCTGTTAATTCATCTCACAGAGTTATTGCGTTCCTCTCAAGACGCCTTTCGCTAAGACTGTTCTTGTGTAATTTTCAAAGTAATATTTGTAAGACTATAGAGGTCTACTGTGGCAAAGGAAATATCCTAAGATAAAAACTGAAAACAAACCTTCTGAGAAACTGCTTTCTGTTCTGTTAATTCATCTCACAGAGTTACAGGTTTTCTCTCAAGAAGTCTTTGCAAAGACTGTTCTTGTGGAATTTTCAAAGTGATATTTGGAAGCCCATAGAGGGCTTTGGTGAAAAAGGAAATATCTTCCGTTAAAAACTGGAAAGAAGCTTTCTAAGAAACTGCTTTGTGTTCTGTTAATTAATCTCACAGAGATACAGCTTTCCCCTCAAGAAGCCTTTCTCTAAGACTGGCTTGTGGAATTTGCAAAGTGATATTTGAAAGCCAATAGATGTCTATGGTGAAACAGGAAATATCCTTAGATATAAACTGAAAAGAATCTTTCTGAGAAACTTCTATGTGTTCTGTTAATTCATTTCACAGATGTACAGCTTTCCCCTCAAGAAGCCTTTTGCTAAGCCTGTTCTTGTGGAATTTGCAAAGTGATATTTGGAAACCCATAGAGGGCTATGGTGAAAAAGGAAATATCTTCCGTTAAAAACTGGAAAGAAGCTTTCTGAGAAACTCCTTTGTGTTCTGTTAATTCATCTCACCGAGTTACAGCTTTCCTTTCAAGAAGCCTTTCGCTAAGGGTGTCTTATAGAATCTAGATAGTGATATTTGTAAGCCCATAGAGGGCTATGCTGAAAAAGGTAATATCTTCCGTTAAAAACTGGAAAGATACTTTCTGAGAAACTGTTTTGTGTTCTGTTAATTCATCTCAGAGTTACTGCTTTCCCCTCAGGAAGCCTTTCGCTAAGACTGTTCTTGTGGAAATTCCAAACTGATATTTGGAAGCACATAGAGGGCTATGGTGAAAAAGGAAATATCTTCCGTTAAAAACTGGAAAGAAGCTTTGTGAGAAACTGCTTTGTGTTCTGTTAATTCATCTCACAGTGTTACAGATTTCACCTCAAGAAGCCTTTCGCTAAGGCTGTTCTTGTGGAACTTTCGAAGTAACATTTGGAAGCCCATAGAGGGCGATGGTGAAAAAGGATATATCTTCCGTTAAAAACTGGAAGTTATCTTTCTGAGAAACTGCGTTGTGTTCTGTTAATTCATCTCAGTATTACAGCTTTCCCTTCAAGAAACCTTTCGCTAAGGCTGTTCTTGTGGAATTTGGAAAGTGATATTTGGAAGCCCATAGAGGGCTACGGAAAAAAAGGAAATACTTTCAGTAAAAAACTGGAAATAAGTTTTCTCAGAAACTGCTGTGTCTTCTGTTAATTCATCTCACAGAGTTACTGCTTTCCCGTCAAGAAGCCTTTCACTAGAACTGTTCTTGTGGAATTTTCAACGTGATATTTGGAAGCCCATAGAGGGCTACGGTGAAAAAGCAAATATCTTCAGTTAAAAACTGGAAAGAAGTTTTCTCAGAAACTGCTTTGTCTTCTGCTAATTCATCTCACAGACTTACTTCTTTCCCGTCAAGAATTCTTTCTCTAGAACTGTTCTTGTGGAATTTTCAAAGTGATATTTGTAAGCCCATAGAGGGCTATGCTGAAAAAGGAAATATCTTCCGTTAAAAAGTGTAAAGAAGCTTTCTGAGAAAGTGTTTTGTGTTCTTTTAATTCATCTCAGAGTTATTGCTTTCCCCTCAAGAAGCCTTTCGCTAAGACTGTTCTTGTGGAATTTGGAAGGTGATATTTGGAAGTCCATAGAGGGCTATGGTGAAAAAGGAAATATCTTAGGTTAAAAACTGGAAAGAAGTTTTCTGAGAAATGGCTTTGAGTTCTGTTAATTCATCTCACAGAGTTAGAGCTTTCACCTCCAGAAGCCTTTCGCTAAGGCTGTTCTTGAGAACTTGCAAAGTGATATTTGGAATCCCTTAGAGGGCTACGTTGAAAAAGAAATATCTTCCATTGAAAATTGGAAAGAAGCTTTCTGAGAAACTGCTTTGTGTTCTGTTAAATCATCTCATCGAGTTACTGCTTTCCCTTCAAGAAGCCTTTCGCTAATACTGTTCTTCTGGAATTTGCAAAGTGATATTTCGAAGCCGAAAGAGGTCTAGGGTGAAAAAGGAAATATGTTCAGTTAAAAATTGGAAAGAAGCTGTGTGAGATACTGCTTTGTCTTCTCTTAATTCGTCTCACGGAATTACAGCTTTCCCTTCAGAAGCCTTTCGGTAAGGCTGTCTTGTGGAATCTGGAAAGTGATATTTTTAAGCCATTAGAGCGCTTTAGTGAAAAAGGAAATATCTTCCGTGAAAAACTGGAATGAAGTTTTCGGAGAAACTGTTTTGTGCTGTCTCATTTCATCTCAGAGTTACTGCTTTCCCCTCAAGAAACCTGTCGCTAATGCTGTTCGGGGGGGAACTTGCAAAGTGATATTTGGAAGCCCACAGAGGGCTATGGTGAAAAAGGAAATATCTTCCCTTAAAAACTGGAAAGAAGCATTCTGAGAAACTGCTTTGTGTTCTGTTAATTCATCTCACAGAATTACAGCTTTCCCCTCAAGAAGACTTTCACTAAGACTGTATTTGTGGAATTTGCAAAGTGATATTTGGAAGCCCATAGAGGGCTATGGTGAAAAAGGAAGTATCTTTAATTACAAACTTGAAAGAAGCTTTGTGAGAAACCACTTTGTGTTCTGTTAATTCATCTCACAGTGTTACAGCTTTCCCTTCAAGAAGCCTTTCTTTAAGACTGTTCTTGTGGAATTTGCAAAGTGATATTTGTCAGCCCTTAGAGCGCTTTGCTGAAAAAGGAAATATCTTATGTGAGAAAATGGAATGAAGCTTTCTGAGAAACTGTTTTGTGCTCTCTTATTTCATCTCAGAATTACTGCTTTCCCTTCAAGAAGCTTTCGCTAAGACTGTTCTTGTGGAATTTGCAAAGTGATATTTGGAAGCCCATAGAGGGATATGGTGAAAAAGGAAATATTTTCCATTAAAAACAGGAAAGAAGCTTCCTGAGAAACTGCTTTGTGTTCTGTTAATTCATCTCACAGACTTACAGCTTTCCCCTCAGGAAGCCTTTCGCTAAGACTGTTCTTGTGGAATTTGCAAAGTGATATTTAGAAGCCCATAGACGGCTATGGTGAAAAAGGAAATATATTCCCTTAAAAACTGGAAAGAAGCATTCTGAGAAACTGCTTTGTGTTCTATTAATTCATCTCACAGAGTTACAGCTTTCCCCTCAAGAAGCCTTCGATAAGACTGTTCTTGTGGAATTTGCAACGTGATATTAGGAAGCCCTTAGAGGGCTATGGTGAAAAAGGAAATATCTTCCGTTAAAAACTGGAAAGAAGCTTTCTGAGAAACTGCTTTGTGTTCTGTTAATTCATCTCAAAGAATTACAGATTTCCCTTCAAGAAACCTTTCGCTAAGGCTGTTCTTGTGGAATTTGGAAAGTGCTATTTGAAAGTCCACAGGGGGCTACGGTGAAAAAGGAAATATCTTCAGTTAAAAACTGGAAAGAAACTTTCTGAGAAACTGCTTTGTGTTCTGTTCATTCTTCTCACAGAGTTACAGCTTTCCCCTCAAGAAACCTTTTGCTAAGACTGTTCTTGTGGAATTTGCAATGTGATATTTGGAAGCCCATAGAGGTCTATTATGACAAAGGAAGTATCCTAAGACAAAAACTGAAAAGAAGCACTCTGAGAAACTTCTTTATGTTTCGTTAATTCACCTCACAGGGTTACAGCTTTCCCCTCAAGAAGCCTTTCGCTAAGACTGTTCTTGTGGAATTTGCAAAGTGATATTTGAAAGCCCATAGAGGGCTACGGTGAAAATGGAAATATCTTCCTTTTAAAACTGGAAAGAAGCTTTCTGAGAAACTGATTTGTATTCTGTTAATTTAACTCACAGAGTTACAGCCTTCTCCTCAAGAAGCCTTTCGCTAAGACTGTACTTGTGGAATATGCAAAGTGATATTTGTAAGCCCATAGAGGACTATGCTGAAAAACGAAATATATTCCGTTAAAAACTATAAAGAAGCTTTCTGAGAAACTGCTTTGTGTTCTGTTAATTCACCTCACAAAGTTACAGCTTTCGCCTCCAGAAGCCATTCACTAAGACTGTTCTTGTGGAATTTGCAAATTGATATTTGGAATCCCATAAAAAGCTATCTTGAAAAAGGAAATATTCTAAGATAAAAACTGAAAAGAAGCTTTCTGAGAAACTGCTTTGTATTCTGTTAATTCATCTCACAGAGTTACAGCTTTTCCCTCTATAAGCGAATCGCTAAGACTGTTCCTGTGGAATTTGCAAGGTGATATTTGGAAGCCCCAAGAAGGCTATGGTGAAAAAGGAAATATCTTCCGTTAAAAACTGGAAAGAAGCTTTCTGAGAAACTGCTTTTTGTTCTGTTAATTCATCTCACAGAGTTACAGCTTTTCCCTCTAGAAGCGAATCGCTAAGACTGTTCTTGTGGAATTTGCAAGGTGATATTTGGAAGCACTTAGAGGGCTAAGGTGAAAAAGGAAATATCCTCAGTTGAAAACTGGAAAGAAGCTTTCTGAGACACTTCTTTGTGTTCTGTTAATTCATCTCACAGAGTTACACCTTTCCCATCAAGAAGACTTTCGCTAAGACTGTTCTTGTGTAATTTGCAAGGTGATATTTGGAAGCCCATAGAAGGCTATTGTGAAAATGGAAATATCTTCCGTTAAGAACTGGAAAGAAGATTTCTGAGAAACTGCTTTTTGTTCTGTTAATTTATCTCACAGAGTTACAGCTTTCCCTCAAGAAGCCTTTCGCTAAGACTGTTCTTGTGGAATTTGCAAAATGATATTTGGAAGCCCATAGAGGGCTATGGTGAAAAGTGAAATATCTTCCGTTAAAAACTAGAAAGAAGATTTCTGAGAAACTGCCGTGTGTTCTGTTAACATATCTCACAGAGATACAGCTTTCCTCTACAGAAGATTTTCGATAACACTGTTCTTGTGGAATTTGCAAAGTGATATTTGGAATCCCTAGAGGGCTATCGTGAAAATGGAAATGTCCTAAGATAAAAATCGAAGAGAAGCTTTCTGAGAAGCTGCTTTGTGTTCTGTTAATTCATCTCACAGAGTTACAGCTTTCCCCTCAAGAAGCCGTTCACTAAGACTGTTCTTGTGGAATTTGAAAAATGAAATTTGGAATCCCTTATAGGGCTAATTTGAAAAAGGAAATATCTTCAATTAAAAACCGTAAAGGGGCTTTCTGAGAAACTGCTTTGTGTTCTGTTAATTCATCTAACAGAGTTATAGCTTTCCCCTGCAGAAGCCTTTCGCTAAGACTGTTCTTGTGGAATTTGCCAGGTGATATTTGGAAGCCTATAGAGGGTTATGGTGAAAAACGAAATATCTTCTGTTAAAAACTGGAAAGAAGCCTTCCGAGAAACGCCTTTGTGTTCTGTTAATTCATCTCACAGAGTTACAGATTTCCCCTCAAGAAGCCTTTCGCTAAGTCTGTTGTTGTGGAATTTGCAAAGTGATATTTGTAATCCCATAGAGGGCTATGGTGTAAAAGGAAATATCTTCCGTTAAAAACTGAAAAGAAGCTTTCTGAGAAACTGCTTTGTGTTATGTTAATTCATCTCAAAGAGTTACAGCTTTTCTCTCATGAGGCCTTTCGATAAGACTGTTTTTGTGGAATTTTCAAAGTGATATTTGGATGCCCATAGAGGGCCATGGTGAAAATGGAAATATCCTAAGATAAAATCGAAAAGTATCTTTTGCAAAACTGCTTTGTGTTCTGTTAGTTCATCTCACAGAGTTTCAGATTTGCCATCAAGATACCCCACTAAGATTATTCTTTTGAAACTTGCAAATTGATATTTGCAAACCCATAGAGGCCTACGGTGAAAAGGGAAATATCGTCTGTTAAAAACGGGAAAGAAGATTTCAGAGGAACTGCCGTGTGTTCTGTTAATTCATCCACCGAGGTACAGTTTCCCTCAAGAAGCCGTTCACTAAGGCTGTTCTAGTGGAACTTGCAAAGTTATATTTCGAAGCCCATAGAGGGCTATGGTGAAAAAGGAAATATCTTCCGTTAAAAACTGGAAAGAAGCTGTATGAGAAACTGCCTTGTGTTCTGTTAATTTACCTTACAGAGTTACAGCTTTCGCCTCCAGAAGCCTTTCCCTAAGACTGTTCTTGTGGAATTTGCAAAGTGATATTTGGTAAAAGGCGAAAGATTTATACGATCTTAAGAGAAACCAGAGTATTGCAAACTGAATCTTGGAAGCCCATAGAGGGCTGTGGTGAAAAAGGAAATATCTTCAGTTAAAAACTGGAAAGAAGCTTTCTGAGAAACTGCCGTGTGTTGGTATTATACATCTCACCGAGTTGCAGCTTTCCATTCAAGAAGCCTTTCACTAAGACTGTTCTTGTGGAATTTGCAATGTGATATTTGGTAGCCCATAGAGGCCTATGGGGAAAAAGGAAATATCCTATGATAAAAATTGAAAAGAAGCTTTCTGAGAAACGGCTTTGGGTTCTCTTAATTCATCTCACGGAGTTAGAGCTTTCCCCTCAAGAAGCCTTTCGCTAAGACTGTTCTTGTGCGATTTTCAAAGTGATATTTGGAAGCCCATAGAGTGCTATGGTGAAAAAGGAAATATCTTCGGTTAAAAACCGGAAAGGAGCTTTCTGAGAAACTGCCATGTGTTCGTGTAATACATCTCACTGAGTTACAGCTTTCTCCTCAAGAAGCCTTTCACTGAGACTGTTCTTTTGGGATTTGCAAAGAGATATTTGGAAGCCCATAGCGGGCTACGGTGAAAAAGGAAATATCTACCGATAAAAACTGGAAAGAAGCTTTTTGAGAAACTGCTTTGTGTTCTCTTAATTCATCTCAGAGAGGTACAGCTTTCCCTTCAAGAAGCAATTCTCTAAGACTGTTCCTGTGGAATTTAGAAGGTGATATTTGGAAGCCCATAGAGGACTAT
Source organism: Chlorocebus sabaeus (assembly GCF_047675955.1). Lineage (NCBI taxonomy): Eukaryota > Metazoa > Chordata > Mammalia > Primates > Cercopithecidae > Chlorocebus > Chlorocebus sabaeus. The sequence continues at coordinate 805,561 of NW_027327593.1, forward strand.
GGTGAAAAAGGAAATATCTTCCGTTAAAAACTGGAGAGAAGCATTCTGAGAAATTACCGTGTGTTGTGTTAATTCATCTCACCGACTTACAGGTTTCACCTCAAGAAGCCTTTCACTAAGACTGTTCTTGTGGAATTTGCAAACTGATATTTGGAAGCGCCTTGAGGGCTATGGTGAAAAAGGAAATATCTTCAGTTAAAAACTGGAAAGAAGCTTTGTGGGAAACTGCAGTGTGTTCTGTTAATACATCTCACCGAGTTACAGCTTTCCCCACAAGTAGCCTTTCGCTAAGACTGTTCTTGTCGGATTTAAAAAGTGATATTTGGAAGCCCATGGAGGGCTATGGTGAAAAAGGAAATATCCTAAGATAAATTCTGAAAAGAAGCTTTCTGAGAAACTGCTTTGTGTTCTGTAAATTCAACTCAGATTTACAGCTTTCCCCTTAAGAAGCCTTTCGCTGAGGCTGTTGTTGTGGAATTTGCAAAGTCATATTTGAAAGCCCATTGAGGGCTATGGTGAAAAAGGAACTATCTTCAGTTTAAACTGGAAATAAGCTTTCTGAGAAACTGCTTTGTGTTCTGTTAAGTCATCTCACAGAGTTACAGCTTTTCCCTCAAGAATTCTTTCGCTAAGACTGTTCTTGTGGAATTTGCAAAATGATATTTGGAAGCCCGTAGAGGGCTATGGTGAAAAAGGAAATAACCTCCATTAAAAACCGAAAAGAAGCTCTCTGAGAAACTGCTTTGTGATCTCTTAATTCATCTCACAGAGTTTCAGCTTTCCCCTCGAGAAGCCGTTCACTAAGACTGTTCTTGTGAAATTTGCAAAGTGATATTTGGAAGCCCACAGAGGGCTTTGGTGAAAAAGGAAATATCTTCCGTTAAAAACTGGAAAGAAACTTTATCAGAAACTGCCGTGTGTTCTGAAAATACATCTCACCAAATTACAGCTTTCCCCTCAAGATGCCTTTCGCTAAGACTGTTCTATTGGAATTTTTAAAGTGATATTTGGAAGCCCCTGGAGGGCTATGGTGAAAAGGGAAATATCTTCCGTTAAAAAGTGGAAAGAAGCTTTCTGAGAAACTTCCGTGTGTTCTGTTAATACACCTCACCGAGTTACAGCTTTCCCCTCAAGAAACCTTTCGCTAAGACTGTTCTTGTGTGATTTACAAAGTGATATTTGGAAGCCCATAGAGGGCTATGGTGAAAATGGAAATATCCTAAGATAAAAACTGAAAAGAAGCTTTCTGAGAAAACGCTGTGTGTTCTGTTAGTTCACCTCATGGAATTAGAGCCTTCCCCTCAATAATCCGTTCACTATGACTGTTCTTGTGAATTTGCAAAGTGATATTTGGAAGCCCATAGAGGGCTATGGTGAAAAAGGAAATATCTTCCATTAAAAACTGGAAAGAAGCATTCTGAGGAATTGCCGTGTGTTGTGTTGATACATCTCACCGACTTACAGCTTTCCCCTTAAGAAGCCTTTCGCTAAGATTGTTCTTGTGAAATTTGCAAAGTGATATTTGGAAACCCATAGAGGGCAATGGTGAAATAGGAAATATCTACCATTAAAAACTGGAAAGAAGCTTTCTGAGAAAGTGCCCTGTGTTCGTGTAAGACATCTCACTGCGTTACAGCTTTTCGCTGAAGAAGCCTTTCGCTACGGCTGTTCTTGTGGAGTTTGGAAAGTGATATTTGGAAGCCCATAGAGTGCTATGGTGAGAAAGGAAATATCTTCAGTTAAAAACTGGAAAGAAACTCTCTGAGAAATTGCTTTGTGTTCTGTTAATTCATCTCATAGATTTACAGCTTTCCCCTCAAGAAGCCTTTCGCTAAGACTGTTCATGTGGAATTTCCAAAGTGATATTTGGCAGCCCATAGCGGGCTATGGTGAAAAAGGAAATATCTTCCGTTAAAAACTGGAAGGAAGCTTTCTGAGCAACTGCTATGTGTTCTGTTAATTCTTCTCACAGAGTTACAGCTTTTCCCTGAAGAAACGTTTCGGTAAGACTCTTCTTGTGGAATTTGCATAGTGATATTTGGAAGCCCCTAGAGGGCAATGGTGAAAAAGGAAATATCTTCAGTTAAAAACTGGAAAGGAGCTTTCTGATCAACTGCTTTGTGTTCTGTAAATTCATCTCACAGAGTTACAGCTGTCCCCTCAAGAAACCTTTCCCCAAAACTGTTCTTGTGGAATTTCGAAAGTGATATTTGGAAGCCCATAGATGTCTATGGTGAAAAAAGAAATAGCCTAAGACAAAAACTAAAAATAAGTTTTCTGAGAGACTTCTTTGTGTTCTGTTAATTCGTCTCACAGAGTGACAGCTTTCCCCTCAAGAAGCCTTTCGCTAAGACTGTTCTTGTGGAATTTAGAACGTGATATTAGAACTCCATACATAAAGGGCTATGGTAAAAAAGGAAATATCCTCCGTTAAAAATGGGAAAGAAGTTTTCTGAGAAACTGCTTTGTGTTCTGTTATTTCACCTCACAGAGTTACAGCTTTCCTCTCAAGAAGCATTTCGCTAAGACTGTTCTTGTAGAATTTGCAATGTGAATCGTGGAAGCCCATAGAGGGCTTTGGTGAAAAAGGAAATATCTTCCGTTAAAAACTGGAAAGAATCTTTCTGAGAAACTGCTCTGTGTTCTGTTAATTCATCTCACAGAGTTATAGCTTTCCCCTCAAGAAGCCTTTCGCTAAGACTGTTCTTGTGGAATTTGCAATGTAATATTTGGAAGCCCAAAGAGGGCTATGGTGAAAATGGAAATATCTTCCGTTAAAAACTGGGAAGATTCTTTCTGAGAAACTGCTTTGTGTTCTGTTAATTCAACTCACAGAGTTACAGCGTTCCCCTCAAGAAGCCTTTCGCTAAGACAGTTCTTATAGAATATGCAAAGTGATATTTGGAAGTTCATAGAGGGCTATGGTGAAAATGGAAATGTCCTAAGATAAAAACTGAGAAGAATCTTTCTGAGAAACTGCTTTGTGTTCTGATAATTTATTTCACAGTGTTACAGCTTTCTCCTCTAGAAGCCTTTCGCTAAGGCTGTTCTTGTGGACTTTGCCGCGTGATATTTGAAAGCCCATAGACGGCTACGGTGAAAAAGGAAATTCTTCAGTTAAAAACGGAAAGAAGCTCTCTGATAAACTGCTTTGTGTTCTGTTAATTCATCTCACAGAGTTACAGCTTTCCCCTCAGGAAGCCTTTCGCTAAGACTGTTCTTGTGGAATTTGCAAAGTGATCTTTGGAAGCCCATTGAGGGCTATGGTGAAAAAGGAAATATCTTTAGAAAAAAACTGGAAAGAAGGTTTCTGAGAAACTGCTTTTCTTCTGTTAATTCATCTCACAGAGTTACAGCTTTCCCCTCAAGAAGCCTATCTCTAAGATTGTTCTTGTGGAATTTGCAAAGTGATATTTGGAAGCCCATAGGTGGCTATGGTGAAAAAGGAAATATCTTAAGTTAAAAACTGGAAAGAAGCTTTCTGATCAACTGCTTTGTGTTCTGTTAATTCATCTCACAGAGTTACAGCTTTCCCCTCAAGAAGCCTTTCGCTGTGCCTGTTCTTGTGAAATATGCAAAGGGATATCTGGAAGAGCAAAGAGGGCTATGGTGAAAAAGGAAATATCTTCAGTTAAAAACTGCAAAGAAGCTTTCTGAGAAACTGCTTTGTGTTCTGTTAATTCATTTCACATAGTTAGAGCTTTCCGTTCAAGAAGCCTTCCGCTAGGACTGTTCTTGTGGAATTTGCAAAGTGACATTTGGAAGCCCATAGAGGGCTTTGGTAAAAAAGGAAATATCTTCAGTTAAAAACTGGAAAGAAGCCTTCTGAGAAACTACTTTGTTTTCTGTTAATTCATCTCATAGAGTTACAGCTTTACCCTCAAGAAGCCTTTCGCTAAGAGAGTTCTTGTGGAATTTGAAAAGTGATATATGGAAGCCCATAGAGGGCTACGGTGAAAAAGGAAATATCTTCCATTAAAAACTGGAAAGAAGCTTTCTGATTACAGCTTTCCCCTCAAGAAGCCTTTTGCTAAGACTCCTCTTGTGGAATTTGCAAAGTGATATTTGGAAGCCCATAGAGGGCTATGCTGGAAAAAGAAATATCCTTAGATAAAAACTGAAAAGAAGCTTTCTGAGAAACTACTTTGTGTTCTGTTAATTCATCTCACAGACTTACAGCTTTCCCCTCAGGAAGCCTTTCGCTAAGACTGTTCTTGTGGAATTTGCAAAGTGATATTTAGAAGCCCATAGACGGCTATGGTGAAAAAGGAAATATATTCCCTTAAAAACTGGAAAGAAGCATTCTGAGAAACTGCTTTGTGTTCTATTAATTCATCTCACAGAGTTACAGCTTTCCCCTCAAGAAGCCTTCGATAAGACTGTTCTTGTGGAATTTGCAACGTGATATTAGGAAGCCCTTAGAGGGCTATGGTGAAAAAGGAAATATCTTCCGTTAAAAACTGGAAAGAAGCTTTCTGAGATACTGCTTTGTGTTCTGTTAATTCATCTCAAAGAATTACAGATTTCCCTTCAAGAAACCTTTCGCTAAGGCTGTTCTTGTGGAATTTGGAAAGTGCTATTTGAAAGTCCACAGGGGGCTACGGTGAAAAAGGAAATATCTTCAGTTAAAAACTGGAAAGAAACTTTCTGAGAAACTGCTTTGTGTTCTGTTCATTCTTCTCACAGAGTTACAGCTTTCCCCTCAAGAAACCTTTTGCTAAGACTGTTCTTGTGGAATTTGCAATGTGATATTTGGAAGCCCATAGAGGTCTATTATGACAAAGGAAGTATCCTAAGACAAAAACTGAAAAGAAGCACTCTGAGAAACTTCTTTATGTTTCGTTAATTCACCTCACAGGGTTACAGCTTTCCCCTCAAGAAGCCTTTCGCTAAGACTGTTCTTGTGGAATTTGCAAAGTGATATTTGAAAGCCCATAGAGGGCTACGGTGAAAATGGAAATATCTTCCTTTTAAAACTGGAAAGAAGCTTTCTGAGAAACTGATTTGTATTCTGTTAATTTAACTCACAGAGTTACAGCCTTCTCCTCAAGAAGCCTTTCGCTAAGACTGTACTTGTGGAATATGCAAAGTGATATTTGTAAGCCCATAGAGGACTATGCTGAAAAACGAAATATATTCCGTTAAAAACTATAAAGAAGCTTTCTGAGAAACTGCTTTGTGTTCTGTTAATTCACCTCACAAAGTTACAGCTTTCGCCTCCAGAAGCCATTCACTAAGACTGTTCTTGTGGAATTTGCAAATTGATATTTGGAATCCCATAAAAAGCTATCTTGAAAAAGGAAATATTCTAAGATAAAAACTGAAAAGAAGCTTTCTGAGAAACTGCTTTGTATTCTGTTAATTCATCTCACAGAGTTACAGCTTTTCCCTCTATAAGCGAATCGCTAAGACTGTTCCTGTGGAATTTGCAAGGTGATATTTGGAAGCCCCAAGAAGGCTATGGTGAAAAAGGAAATATCTTCCGTTAAAAACTGGAAAGAAGCTTTCTGAGAAACTGCTTTTTGTTCTGTTAATTCATCTCACAGAGTTACAGCTTTTCCCTCTAGAAGCGAATCGCTAAGACTGTTCTTGTGGAATTTGCAAGGTGATATTTGGAAGCACTTAGAGGGCTAAGGTGAAAAAGGAAATATCCTCAGTTGAAAACTGGAAAGAAGCTTTCTGAGACACTTCTTTGTGTTCTGTTAATTCATCTCACAGAGTTACACCTTTCCCATCAAGAAGACTTTCGCTAAGACTGTTCTTGTGTAATTTGCAAGGTGATATTTGGAAGCCCATAGAAGGCTATTGTGAAAATGGAAATATCTTCCGTTAAGAACTGGAAAGAAGATTTCTGAGAAACTGCTTTTTGTTCTGTTAATTTATCTCACAGAGTTACAGCTTTCCCTCAAGAAGCCTTTCGCTAAGACTGTTCTTGTGGAATTTGCAAAATGATATTTGGAAGCCCATAGAGGGCTATGGTGAAAAGTGAAATATCTTCCGTTAAAAACTAGAAAGAAGATTTCTGAGAAACTGCCGTGTGTTCTGTTAACATATCTCACAGAGATACAGCTTTCCTCTACAGAAGATTTTCGATAACACTGTTCTTGTGGAATTTGCAAAGTGATATTTGGAATCCCTAGAGGGCTATCGTGAAAATGGAAATGTCCTAAGATAAAAATCGAAGAGAAGCTTTCTGAGAAGCTGCTTTGTGTTCTGTTAATTCATCTCACAGAGTTACAGCTTTCCCCTCAAGAAGCCGTTCACTAAGACTGTTCTTGTGGAATTTGAAAAATGAAATTTGGAATCCCTTATAGGGCTAATTTGAAAAAGGAAATATCTTCAATTAAAAACCGTAAAGGGGCTTTCTGAGAAACTGCTTTGTGTTCTGTTAATTCATCTAACAGAGTTATAGCTTTCCCCTGCAGAAGCCTTTCGCTAAGACTGTTCTTGTGGAATTTGCCAGGTGATATTTGGAAGCCTATAGAGGGTTATGGTGAAAAACGAAATATCTTCTGTTAAAAACTGGAAAGAAGCCTTCCGAGAAACGCCTTTGTGTTCTGTTAATTCATCTCACAGAGTTACAGATTTCCCCTCAAGAAGCCTTTCGCTAAGTCTGTTGTTGTGGAATTTGCAAAGTGATATTTGTAATCCCATAGAGGGCTATGGTGTAAAAGGAAATATCTTCCGTTAAAAACTGAAAAGAAGCTTTCTGAGAAACTGCTTTGTGTTATGTTAATTCATCTCAAAGAGTTACAGCTTTTCTCTCATGAGGCCTTTCGATAAGACTGTTTTTGTGGAATTTTCAAAGTGATATTTGGATGCCCATAGAGGGCCATGGTGAAAATGGAAATATCCTAAGATAAAATCGAAAAGTATCTTTTGCAAAACTGCTTTGTGTTCTGTTAGTTCATCTCACAGAGTTTCAGATTTGCCATCAAGATACCCCACTAAGATTATTCTTTTGAAACTTGCAAATTGATATTTGCAAACCCATAGAGGCCTACGGTGAAAAGGGAAATATCGTCTGTTAAAAACGGGAAAGAAGATTTCAGAGGAACTGCCGTGTGTTCTGTTAATTCATCCACCGAGGTACAGTTTCCCTCAAGAAGCCGTTCACTAAGGCTGTTCTAGTGGAACTTGCAAAGTTATATTTCGAAGCCCATAGAGGGCTATGGTGAAAAAGGAAATATCTTCCGTTAAAAACTGGAAAGAAGCTGTATGAGAAACTGCCTTGTGTTCTGTTAATTTACCTTACAGAGTTACAGCTTTCGCCTCCAGAAGCCTTTCCCTAAGACTGTTCTTGTGGAATTTGCAAAGTGATATTTGGTAAAAGGCGAAAGATTTATACGATCTTAAGAGAAACCAGAGTATTGCAAACTGAATCTTGGAAGCCCATAGAGGGCTGTGGTGAAAAAGGAAATATCTTCAGTTAAAAACTGGAAAGAAGCTTTCTGAGAAACTGCCGTGTGTTGGTATTATACATCTCACCGAGTTGCAGCTTTCCATTCAAGAAGCCTTTCACTAAGACTGTTCTTGTGGAATTTGCAATGTGATATTTGGTAGCCCATAGAGGCCTATGGGGAAAAAGGAAATATCCTATGATAAAAATTGAAAAGAAGCTTTCTGAGAAACGGCTTTGGGTTCTCTTAATTCATCTCACGGAGTTAGAGCTTTCCCCTCAAGAAGCCTTTCGCTAAGACTGTTCTTGTGCGATTTTCAAAGTGATATTTGGAAGCCCATAGAGTGCTATGGTGAAAAAGGAAATATCTTCGGTTAAAAACCGGAAAGGAGCTTTCTGAGAAACTGCCATGTGTTCGTGTAATACATCTCACTGAGTTACAGCTTTCTCCTCAAGAAGCCTTTCACTGAGACTGTTCTTTTGGGATTTGCAAAGAGATATTTGGAAGCCCATAGCGGGCTACGGTGAAAAAGGAAATATCTACCGATAAAAACTGGAAAGAAGCTTTTTGAGAAACTGCTTTGTGTTCTCTTAATTCATCTCAGAGAGGTACAGCTTTCCCTTCAAGAAGCAATTCTCTAAGACTGTTCCTGTGGAATTTAGAAGGTGATATTTGGAAGCCCATAGAGGACTATGGTGAAAAAGGAAATATCTTCCGTTAAAAACTGGAGAGAAGCATTCTGAGAAATTACCGTGTGTTGTGTTAATTCATCTCACCGACTTACAGGTTTCACCTCAAGAAGCCTTTCACTAAGACTGTTCTTGTGGAATTTGCAAACTGATATTTGGAAGCGCCTTGAGGGCTATGGTGAAAAAGGAAATATCTTCAGTTAAAAACTGGAAAGAAGCTTTGTGGGAAACTGCAGTGTGTTCTGTTAATACATCTCACCGAGTTACAGCTTTCCCCACAAGTAGCCTTTCGCTAAGACTGTTCTTGTCGGATTTAAAAAGTGATATTTGGAAGCCCATGGAGGGCTATGGTGAAAAAGGAAATATCCTAAGATAAATTCTGAAAAGAAGCTTTCTGAGAAACTGCTTTGTGTTCTGTAAATTCAACTCAGATTTACAGCTTTCCCCTTAAGAAGCCTTTCGCTGAGGCTGTTGTTGTGGAATTTGCAAAGTCATATTTGAAAGCCCATTGAGGGCTATGGTGAAAAAGGAACTATCTTCAGTTTAAACTGGAAATAAGCTTTCTGAGAAACTGCTTTGTGTTCTGTTAAGTCATCTCACAGAGTTACAGCTTTTCCCTCAAGAATTCTTTCGCTAAGACTGTTCTTGTGGAATTTGCAAAATGATATTTGGAAGCCCGTAGAGGGCTATGGTGAAAAAGGAAATAACCTCCATTAAAAACCGAAAAGAAGCTCTCTGAGAAACTGCTTTGTGATCTCTTAATTCATCTCACAGAGTTTCAGCTTTCCCCTCGAGAAGCCGTTCACTAAGACTGTTCTTGTGAAATTTGCAAAGTGATATTTGGAAGCCCACAGAGGGCTTTGGTGAAAAAGGAAATATCTTCCGTTAAAAACTGGAAAGAAACTTTATCAGAAACTGCCGTGTGTTCTGAAAATACATCTCACCAAATTACAGCTTTCCCCTCAAGATGCCTTTCGCTAAGACTGTTCTATTGGAATTTTTAAAGTGATATTTGGAAGCCCCTGGAGGGCTATGGTGAAAAGGGAAATATCTTCCGTTAAAAAGTGGAAAGAAGCTTTCTGAGAAACTTCCGTGTGTTCTGTTAATACACCTCACCGAGTTACAGCTTTCCCCTCAAGAAACCTTTCGCTAAGACTGTTCTTGTGTGATTTACAAAGTGATATTTGGAAGCCCATAGAGGGCTATGGTGAAAATGGAAATATCCTAAGATAAAAACTGAAAAGAAGCTTTCTGAGAAAACGCTGTGTGTTCTGTTAGTTCACCTCATGGAATTAGAGCCTTCCCCTCAATAATCCGTTCACTATGACTGTTCTTGTGAATTTGCAAAGTGATATTTGGAAGCCCATAGAGGGCTATGGTGAAAAAGGAAATATCTTCCATTAAAAACTGGAAAGAAGCATTCTGAGGAATTGCCGTGTGTTGTGTTGATACATCTCACCGACTTACAGCTTTCCCCTTAAGAAGCCTTTCGCTAAGATTGTTCTTGTGAAATTTGCAAAGTGATATTTGGAAACCCATAGAGGGCAATGGTGAAATAGGAAATATCTACCATTAAAAACTGGAAAGAAGCTTTCTGAGAAAGTGCCCTGTGTTCGTGTAAGACATCTCACTGCGTTACAGCTTTTCGCTGAAGAAGCCTTTCGCTACGGCTGTTCTTGTGGAGTTTGGAAAGTGATATTTGGAAGCCCATAGAGTGCTATGGTGAGAAAGGAAATATCTTCAGTTAAAAACTGGAAAGAAACTCTCTGAGAAATTGCTTTGTGTTCTGTTAATTCATCTCATAGATTTACAGCTTTCCCCTCAAGAAGCCTTTCGCTAAGACTGTTCATGTGGAATTTCCAAAGTGATATTTGGCAGCCCATAGCGGGCTATGGTGAAAAAGGAAATATCTTCCGTTAAAAACTGGAAGGAAGCTTTCTGAGCAACTGCTATGTGTTCTGTTAATTCTTCTCACAGAGTTACAGCTTTTCCCTGAAGAAACGTTTCGGTAAGACTCTTCTTGTGGAATTTGCAAAGTGATATTTGGAAGCCCAAAAAAGGCTACGGTGAAACAGGAAATATCTTCAGTTAAAAACGGAAAGAATCTTTCTGAGAAACTGCTTTGTGTTTTTTTAATTCATCTCACAGAGTTACAGCTGTCCCCTCAAGAAACCTTTCCCCAAAACTGTTCTTGTGGAATTTCGAAAGTGATATTTGGAAGCCCATAGATGTCTATGGTGAAAAAAGAAATAGCCTAAGACAAAAACTAAAAATAAGTTTTCTGAGAGACTTCTTTGTGTTCTGTTAATTCGTCTCACAGAGTGACAGCTTTCCCCTCAAGAAGCCTTTCGCTAAGACTGTTCTTGTGGAATTTAGAACGTGATATTAGAACTCCATACATAAAGGGCTATGGTAAAAAAGGAAATATCCTCCGTTAAAAATGGGAAAGAAGTTTTCTGAGAAACTGCTTTGTGTTCTGTTATTTCACCTCACAGAGTTACAGCTTTCCTCTCAAGAAGCATTTCGCTAAGACTGTTCTTGTAGAATTTGCAATGTGAATCGTGGAAGCCCATAGAGGGCTTTGGTGAAAAAGGAAATATCTTCCGTTAAAAACTGGAAAGAATCTTTCTGAGAAACTGCTCTGTGTTCTGTTAATTCATCTCACAGAGTTATAGCTTTCCCCTCAAGAAGCCTTTCGCTAAGACTGTTCTTGTGGAATTTGCAATGTAATATTTGGAAGCCCAAAGAGGGCTATGGTGAAAATGGAAATATCTTCCGTTAAAAACTGGGAAGATTCTTTCTGAGAAACTGCTTTGTGTTCTGTTAATTCAACTCACAGAGTTACAGCGTTCCCCTCAAGAAGCCTTTCGCTAAGACAGTTCTTATAGAATATGCAAAGTGATATTTGGAAGTTCATAGAGGGCTATGGTGAAAATGGAAATGTCCTAAGATAAAAACTGAGAAGAATCTTTCTGAGAAACTGCTTTGTGTTCTGATAATTTATTTCACAGTGTTACAGCTTTCTCCTCTAGAAGCCTTTCGCTAAGGCTGTTCTTGTGGACTTTGCCGCGTGATATTTGAAAGCCCATAGACGGCTACGGTGAAAAAGGAAATTCTTCAGTTAAAAACGGAAAGAAGCTCTCTGATAAACTGCTTTGTGTTCTGTTAATTCATCTCACAGAGTTACAGCTTTCCCCTCAGGAAGCCTTTCGCTAAGACTGTTCTTGTGGAATTTGCAAAGTGATCTTTGGAAGCCCATTGAGGGCTATGGTGAAAAAGGAAATATCTTTAGAAAAAAACTGGAAAGAAGGTTTCTGAGAAACTGCTTTTCTTCTGTTAATTCATCTCACAGAGTTACAGCTTTCCCCTCAAGAAGCCTATCTCTAAGATTGTTCTTGTGGAATTTGCAAAGTGATATTTGGAAGCCCATAGGTGGCTATGGTGAAAAAGGAAATATCTTAAGTTAAAAACTGGAAAGAAGCTTTCTGATCAACTGCTTTGTGTTCTGTTAATTCATCTCACAGAGTTACAGCTTTCCCCTCAAGAAGCCTTTCGCTGTGCCTGTTCTTGTGAAATATGCAAAGGGATATCTGGAAGAGCAAAGAGGGCTATGGTGAAAAAGGAAATATCTTCAGTTAAAAACTGCAAAGAAGCTTTCTGAGAAACTGCTTTGTGTTCTGTTAATTCATTTCACATAGTTAGAGCTTTCCGTTCAAGAAGCCTTCCGCTAGGACTGTTCTTGTGGAATTTGCAAAGTGACATTTGGAAGCCCATAGAGGGCTTTGGTAAAAAAGGAAATATCTTCAGTTAAAAACTGGAAAGAAGCCTTCTGAGAAACTACTTTGTTTTCTGTTAATTCATCTCATAGAGTTACAGCTTTACCCTCAAGAAGCCTTTCGCTAAGAGAGTTCTTGTGGAATTTGAAAAGTGATATATGGAAGCCCATAGAGGGCTACGGTGAAAAAGGAAATATCTTCCATTAAAAACTGGAAAGAAGCTTTCTGATTACAGCTTTCCCCTCAAGAAGCCTTTTGCTAAGACTCCTCTTGTGGAATTTGCAAAGTGATATTTGGAAGCCCATAGAGGGCTATGCTGGAAAAAGAAATATCCTTAGATAAAAACTGAAAAGAAGCTTTCTGAGAAACTACTTTGTGTTCTGTTAATTCATCTCACAGACTTACAGCTTTCCCCTCAGGAAGCCTTTCGCTAAGACTGTTCTTGTGGAATTTGCAAAGTGATATTTAGAAGCCCATAGACGGCTATGGTGAAAAAGGAAATATATTCCCTTAAAAACTGGAAAGAAGCATTCTGAGAAACTGCTTTGTGTTCTATTAATTCATCTCACAGAGTTACAGCTTTCCCCTCAAGAAGCCTTCGATAAGACTGTTCTTGTGGAATTTGCAACGTGATATTAGGAAGCCCTTAGAGGGCTATGGTGAAAAAGGAAATATCTTCCGTTAAAAACTGGAAAGAAGCTTTCTGAGATACTGCTTTGTGTTCTGTTAATTCATCTCAAAGAATTACAGATTTCCCTTCAAGAAACCTTTCGCTAAGGCTGTTCTTGTGGAATTTGGAAAGTGCTATTTGAAAGTCCACAGGGGGCTACGGTGAAAAAGGAAATATCTTCAGTTAAAAACTGGAAAGAAACTTTCTGAGAAACTGCTTTGTGTTCTGTTCATTCTTCTCACAGAGTTACAGCTTTCCCCTCAAGAAACCTTTTGCTAAGACTGTTCTTGTGGAATTTGCAATGTGATATTTGGAAGCCCATAGAGGTCTATTATGACAAAGGAAGTATCCTAAGACAAAAACTGAAAAGAAGCACTCTGAGAAACTTCTTTATGTTTCGTTAATTCACCTCACAGGGTTACAGCTTTCCCCTCAAGAAGCCTTTCGCTAAGACTGTTCTTGTGGAATTTGCAAAGTGATATTTGAAAGCCCATAGAGGGCTACGGTGAAAATGGAAATATCTTCCTTTTAAAACTGGAAAGAAGCTTTCTGAGAAACTGATTTGTATTCTGTTAATTTAACTCACAGAGTTACAGCCTTCTCCTCAAGAAGCCTTTCGCTAAGACTGTACTTGTGGAATATGCAAAGTGATATTTGTAAGCCCATAGAGGACTATGCTGAAAAACGAAATATATTCCGTTAAAAACTATAAAGAAGCTTTCTGAGAAACTGCTTTGTGTTCTGTTAATTCACCTCACAAAGTTACAGCTTTCGCCTCCAGAAGCCATTCACTAAGACTGTTCTTGTGGAATTTGCAAATTGATATTTGGAATCCCATAAAAAGCTATCTTGAAAAAGGAAATATTCTAAGATAAAAACTGAAAAGAAGCTTTCTGAGAAACTGCTTTGTATTCTGTTAATTCATCTCACAGAGTTACAGCTTTTCCCTCTATAAGCGAATCGCTAAGACTGTTCCTGTGGAATTTGCAAGGTGATATTTGGAAGCCCCAAGAAGGCTATGGTGAAAAAGGAAATATCTTCCGTTAAAAACTGGAAAGAAGCTTTCTGAGAAACTGCTTTTTGTTCTGTTAATTCATCTCACAGAGTTACAGCTTTTCCCTCTAGAAGCGAATCGCTAAGACTGTTCTTGTGGAATTTGCAAGGTGATATTTGGAAGCACTTAGAGGGCTAAGGTGAAAAAGGAAATATCCTCAGTTGAAAACTGGAAAGAAGCTTTCTGAGACACTTCTTTGTGTTCTGTTAATTCATCTCACAGAGTTACACCTTTCCCATCAAGAAGACTTTCGCTAAGACTGTTCTTGTGTAATTTGCAAGGTGATATTTGGAAGCCCATAGAAGGCTATTGTGAAAATGGAAATATCTTCCGTTAAGAACTGGAAAGAAGATTTCTGAGAAACTGCTTTTTGTTCTGTTAATTTATCTCACAGAGTTACAGCTTTCCCTCAAGAAGCCTTTCGCTAAGACTGTTCTTGTGGAATTTGCAAAATGATATTTGGAAGCCCATAGAGGGCTATGGTGAAAAGTGAAATATCTTCCGTTAAAAACTAGAAAGAAGATTTCTGAGAAACTGCCGTGTGTTCTGTTAACATATCTCACAGAGATACAGCTTTCCTCTACAGAAGATTTTCGATAACACTGTTCTTGTGGAATTTGCAAAGTGATATTTGGAATCCCTAGAGGGCTATCGTGAAAATGGAAATGTCCTAAGATAAAAATCGAAGAGAAGCTTTCTGAGAAGCTGCTTTGTGTTCTGTTAATTCATCTCACAGAGTTACAGCTTTCCCCTCAAGAAGCCGTTCACTAAGACTGTTCTTGTGGAATTTGAAAAATGAAATTTGGAATCCCTTATAGGGCTAATTTGAAAAAGGAAATATCTTCAATTAAAAACCGTAAAGGGGCTTTCTGAGAAACTGCTTTGTGTTCTGTTAATTCATCTAACAGAGTTATAGCTTTCCCCTGCAGAAGCCTTTCGCTAAGACTGTTCTTGTGGAATTTGCCAGGTGATATTTGGAAGCCTATAGAGGGTTATGGTGAAAAACGAAATATCTTCTGTTAAAAACTGGAAAGAAGCCTTCCGAGAAACGCCTTTGTGTTCTGTTAATTCATCTCACAGAGTTACAGATTTCCCCTCAAGAAGCCTTTCGCTAAGTCTGTTGTTGTGGAATTTGCAAAGTGATATTTGTAATCCCATAGAGGGCTATGGTGTAAAAGGAAATATCTTCCGTTAAAAACTGAAAAGAAGCTTTCTGAGAAACTGCTTTGTGTTATGTTAATTCATCTCAAAGAGTTACAGCTTTTCTCTCATGAGGCCTTTCGATAAGACTGTTTTTGTGGAATTTTCAAAGTGATATTTGGATGCCCATAGAGGGCCATGGTGAAAATGGAAATATCCTAAGATAAAATCGAAAAGTATCTTTTGCAAAACTGCTTTGTGTTCTGTTAGTTCATCTCACAGAGTTTCAGATTTGCCATCAAGATACCCCACTAAGATTATTCTTTTGAAACTTGCAAATTGATATTTGCAAACCCATAGAGGCCTACGGTGAAAAGGGAAATATCGTCTGTTAAAAACGGGAAAGAAGATTTCAGAGGAACTGCCGTGTGTTCTGTTAATTCATCCACCGAGGTACAGTTTCCCCTCAAGAAGCCGTTCGCTAAGGCTGTTCTAGTGGAACTTGCAAAGTTATATTTCGAAGCCCATAGAGGGCTATGGTGAAAAAGGAAATATCTTCCGTTAAAAACTGGAAAGAAGCTGTATGAGAAACTGCCTTGTGTTCTGTTAATTTACCTTACAGAGTTACAGCTTTCGCCTCCAGAAGCCTTTCCCTAAGACTGTTCTTGTGGAATTTGCAAAGTGATATTTGGTAAAAGGCGAAAGATTTATACGATCTTAAGAGAAACCAGAGTATTGCAAACTGAATCTTGGAAGCCCATAGAGGGCTGTGGTGAAAAAGGAAATATCTTCAGTTAAAAACTGGAAAGAAGCTTTCTGAGAAACTGCCGTGTGTTGGTATTATACATCTCACCGAGTTGCAGCTTTCCATTCAAGAAGCCTTTCACTAAGACTGTTCTTGTGGAATTTGCAATGTGATATTTGGTAGCCCATAGAGGCCTATGGGGAAAAAGGAAATATCCTATGATAAAAATTGAAAAGAAGCTTTCTGAGAAACGGCTTTGGGTTCTCTTAATTCATCTCACGGAGTTAGAGCTTTCCCCTCAAGAAGCCTTTCGCTAAGACTGTTCTTGTGCGATTTTCAAAGTGATATTTGGAAGCCCATAGAGTGCTATGGTGAAAAAGGAAATATCTTCGGTTAAAAACCGGAAAGGAGCTTTCTGAGAAACTGCCATGTGTTCGTGTAATACATCTCACTGAGTTACAGCTTTCTCCTCAAGAAGCCTTTCACTGAGACTGTTCTTTTGGGATTTGCAAAGAGATATTTGGAAGCCCATAGCGGGCTATGGTGAAAAAGGAAATATCTACCGTTAAAAACTGGAAAGAAGCTTTTTGAGAAACTGCTTTGTGTTCTCTTAATTCATCTCAGAGAGGTACAGCTTTCCCTTCAAGAAGCAATTCTCTAAGACTGTTCCTGTGGAATTTAGAAGGTGATATTTGGAAGCCCATAGAGGACTATGGTGAAAAAGGAAATATCTTCCGTTAAAAACTGGAGAGAAGCATTCTGAGAAATTACCGTGTGTTGTGTTAATTCATCTCACCGACTTACAGGTTTCACCTCAAGAAGCCTTTCACTAAGACTGTTCTTGTGGAATTTGCAAACTGATATTTGGAAGCGCCTTGAGGGCTATGGTGAAAAAGGAAATATCTTCAGTTAAAAACTGGAAAGAAGCTTTGTGGGAAACTGCAGTGTGTTCTGTTAATACATCTCACCGAGTTACAGCTTTCCCCACAAGTAGCCTTTCGCTAAGACTGTTCTTGTCGGATTTAAAAAGTGATATTTGGAAGCCCATGGAGGGCTATGGTGAAAAAGGAAATATCCTAAGATAAATTCTGAAAAGAAGCTTTCTGAGAAACTGCTTTGTGTTCTGTAAATTCAACTCAGATTTACAGCTTTCCCCTTAAGAAGCCTTTCGCTGAGGCTGTTGTTGTGGAATTTGCAAAGTCATATTTGAAAGCCCATTGAGGGCTATGGTGAAAAAGGAACTATCTTCAGTTTAAACTGGAAATAAGCTTTCTGAGAAACTGCTTTGTGTTCTGTTAAGTCATCTCACAGAGTTACAGCTTTTCCCTCAAGAATTCTTTCGCTAAGACTGTTCTTGTGGAATTTGCAAAATGATATTTGGAAGCCCGTAGAGGGCTATGGTGAAAAAGGAAATAACCTCCATTAAAAACCGAAAAGAAGCTCTCTGAGAAACTGCTTTGTGATCTCTTAATTCATCTCACAGAGTTTCAGCTTTCCCCTCGAGAAGCCGTTCACTAAGACTGTTCTTGTGAAATTTGCAAAGTGATATTTGGAAGCCCACAGAGGGCTTTGGTGAAAAAGGAAATATCTTCCGTTAAAAACTGGAAAGAAACTTTATCAGAAACTGCCGTGTGTTCTGAAAATACATCTCACCAAATTACAGCTTTCCCCTCAAGATGCCTTTCGCTAAGACTGTTCTATTGGAATTTTTAAAGTGATATTTGGAAGCCCCTGGAGGGCTATGGTGAAAAGGGAAATATCTTCCGTTAAAAAGTGGAAAGAAGCTTTCTGAGAAACTTCCGTGTGTTCTGTTAATACACCTCACCGAGTTACAGCTTTCCCCTCAAGAAACCTTTCGCTAAGACTGTTCTTGTGTGATTTACAAAGTGATATTTGGAAGCCCATAGAGGGCTATGGTGAAAATGGAAATATCCTAAGATAAAAACTGAAAAGAAGCTTTCTGAGAAAACGCTGTGTGTTCTGTTAGTTCACCTCATGGAATTAGAGCCTTCCCCTCAATAATCCGTTCACTATGACTGTTCTTGTGAATTTGCAAAGTGATATTTGGAAGCCCATAGAGGGCTATGGTGAAAAAGGAAATATCTTCCATTAAAAACTGGAAAGAAGCATTCTGAGGAATTGCCGTGTGTTGTGTTGATACATCTCACCGACTTACAGCTTTCCCCTTAAGAAGCCTTTCGCTAAGATTGTTCTTGTGAAATTTGCAAAGTGATATTTGGAAACCCATAGAGGGCAATGGTGAAATAGGAAATATCTACCATTAAAAACTGGAAAGAAGCTTTCTGAGAAAGTGCCCTGTGTTCGTGTAAGACATCTCACTGCGTTACAGCTTTTCGCTGAAGAAGCCTTTCGCTACGGCTGTTCTTGTGGAGTTTGGAAAGTGATATTTGGAAGCCCATAGAGTGCTATGGTGAGAAAGGAAATATCTTCAGTTAAAAACTGGAAAGAAACTCTCTGAGAAATTGCTTTGTGTTCTGTTAATTCATCTCATAGATTTACAGCTTTCCCCTCAAGAAGCCTTTCGCTAAGACTGTTCATGTGGAATTTCCAAAGTGATATTTGGCAGCCCATAGCGGGCTATGGTGAAAAAGGAAATATCTTCCGTTAAAAACTGGAAGGAAGCTTTCTGAGCAACTGCTATGTGTTCTGTTAATTCTTCTCACAGAGTTACAGCTTTTCCCTGAAGAAACGTTTCGGTAAGACTCTTCTTGTGGAATTTGCAAAGTGATATTTGGAAGCCCAAAAAAGGCTACGGTGAAACAGGAAATATCTTCAGTTAAAAACGGAAAGAATCTTTCTGAGAAACTGCTTTGTGTTTTTTTAATTCATCTCACAGAGTTACAGCTTTCCAATCAAGAAGCCTTTCACTAAGGCTGTTGTTGTGGAATTTGCAAAGTGATATTAGTAAGCCCATAAAGGGCTATGGTGTAAAAGGAAATATCTTCCGTGAAATACTGGAAAGAGGCTTTCTGAGAAACTGCTTTGGGTTCTGTTAATTCATCTCAGAATGTTACAGCTTTCCCCTCATGAAGCCTTTCGATAAGACTGTTCTTGTGGAATTTGCAATGTGATATTTGGAAGCCCATAGAGGGCTATGGTGAAAATGGAAATATCCTAAGATAAATTCGAAAAGAAGCTTTCTGCGAAACTGCGTTGTGTTCTGTTAGTTCATCTCACAGAGTTTCAGTTTTTCCCTCAAGGTGCCCCACTAAGACAATTCTTGTGAAATTTCCAAATTGATATTTGCAAACCCATAGAGTGCTACGGTGAAAAGTGAAATATCTTCCGTTAAAAACAGGAAAGAAGTTTTCAGAGGAACTGCCGTGTGTTCTGTTAATACATCCACCGAGTTACAGCTTTCCCCTCAAGAAACGGTTCGCTAAGGCTGTTCTAGTGGAACTTGCAAAGTGATATGTGGAAGCTCATAGAGGGCTATGGTGAAAAAGGAAATTACCTAAGATAAAATCTGTAAAGAATCTTTCTGAGAAACTGCTTTGTGTTCTGTTAATTCATCTCACAGAGTTACAGCTTTCTTCTCAAGAAACCTTTCGCTAAGACTGTTCTTGTGGAATTTGCAAAGTGATATTTGGAAGCCCTTAGAGGGCTGTGGTGAAAAACGAAATGGCCTAAGATAAAATCTGAAAAGAAGCTTTCTGAGAAACTACTTTGTGTTCTGTTAATTCAACTCACAGAATTACAGGTTTCCCCTCAAGAAGCCTTATGCTACGGCTGTTTTTGTGGAATTTGCAAAGTGATATTGGAAGCCCATGCAGGGCTATGGTGAAAAAGGAAATATCTTCAGTTAAAAATTGGAAAGAAGCTTTCTGAGAAACTACTTTGTGTTCTGTTAATTCATCTCAAAGAGTTACAGCTTTCCCCTGAAGAAGCCTTTCGCTAAGACTGTTCTTGTGTAAATTGCAAAGTGATATTTGGAAGCCCTTAGAGGGCTATGGTGAAAATGGAAGTATCCTAAGATGAAAACCAAAAAGAAGCTTTCTGAAAACTTCTTTGTGTTCTGTTAGTTCATCTCACAGAGTTACAGCTTTCCCTTCAAGAAGTCGTTCACTAAGACTGTTTTTGTGAAATTTGAAAAGTGATATCTGGAAGCCGATAGAGGGCTATGGTGTAAAAGATAATATCTTCCGTTAAAATCTGGAAAGAAGATTTCTGAGAAACTGCCGAGTGTTCTGTTACTACACTTCACCAAGTTACAGCTTTCCACAAAAGAAGTCTTTGTCTAAGACTGTTCTTGTGGGATTTGCAAAGTGATATTTGGAAGCCCATAGAGGGCTATGGTGAAAAAGGCAATGTCTTCCGTTAAAAACTGGAAAGAATCTTTCTGAGAAACTGCTCTGTGTTCTGTTAATTCATCTCACAGAGTTACAGCTTTCTCCGCAAGAAACCGTTCACTAAGGCTGTTGTTGTGTAATTTGCAAAGTGATATTTGGAAGCCCATAGAGGGCTATGTTGAAAAAGGAAATATGCTAAGATAAAAACTGAAAAGAAGGTATCTGAGAAACTGCTTTGTGTTCTGTTAATGATCTCACAGAGTTACAGCTTTCCCTTCAAGAAGCCTTTCGCTAAGTCTGTTCTTGTGGAATTTGCAAAGGGATATTTGGAAGCCCATAGAAGGCTATTTTGAGAAAGGAAATATCTCCGGTAAAAAACTGGAAAGAAGCTTTCTGAGAAACTGGTTTGTGTTCTGTTAATTCATCTCACAGAGTTACAGCTTTCCCCTGAAGAAGCCTTTCGCTAAGACTGTGCTGGTGGAATTTGCAAAGTGATATTTGGAAGTCCATAGAGGGCTATGGTGAAAAAGGAAATATCCGAAGATGAAAACTGAAAAGAAGCTTTGTGAGAAACTGCTTTGTGTTCTGTTAATTGATCTCACAGACTTACAGCTTTCCCCTCAAGAAACCTTTCCCGGTGTCTGTTCATGTGAGATTTGCAAAGTGATATTTGGAAGCCCAGAGAGGGCTATGGTGAAAAAGGAATTCTCTTCCGTTCAAAACTGGAAAGAAGCTTTCTGAGAAACTGCTTTGGGTTCTGTTAATTCATTTCACATATTTACAGCTTTTTCCTCAAGAAGCCTTTCGCTAAAACTGTTCTTGTGGAATTTTCAAAGTGATATTTGGAAGCCCATAGAGGGCTTTGGTGAAAAAGTAAATATCTTCCGTTTAAAACTGGAAAGAAGCTTTCTGAGAAACTGCTTTGTGTTCTGTTAATTCATCTCACAGAGTTTTAGCTTTCCCCTCAAGGATAACTTTACTAAGTCTGTTCTTGTGGAATTTGCAAAGTGATATTTAGAAGAACATATAGGGCTATGGTTAAAAAGGAAATATCTTCAGTTGAAAACTGGAAAGAAGCTTTCTGAGAAACTGCTTTGTGTTCTGTTAATTCATCTCACAAAGTTACAGCTTTCCCCTCAAGGATAACTTTACTAAGTCTGTTCTTGTGGAATTTGCAAAGTGATATTTAGAAGCCCTTATAGGGCTATGGTTAAAAAGGAAATAACTTCAGTTGAAAACTGGAAAGAAGCTTTCTGAGAAACTGCTTTGTGTTCTGTTAATTCATCTCACAGAGTTACAGCTTTCCCCTCAAGAAGTCTTTCGCTAGGACTGTTCTTGTGTCATTTGGAAAGTGGTATTTAGAAGGCCGTAGAGGGCTATGGTGAATAAGGAAATATCTTCCGTTATAAACTGGAAAGAAGCTTTCTGAGAAAGTGCTTTGTGTCCTGTTAATTCATCTCACAGAGTTACAGCATTCCCCTCAAGAAGCCTTTCGCTAAGAGTGTTCTTGTGGAATTTCCAAACTGATATTTGGAAGCCCTTTTAGGTCTACGGTGAAAAAGGATATATCCTAAGATGAAAACCGAAAAGAAGTTTTCTGAGAAACTGCTTTGTGTTCTGTTAGTTAATCTCACAGAGTTACAGCTTTCCCCTCAAGTAGCCATTCTCTAAGACTGTTTTTCTGGAATTTGCAAAGAGATATTTGGGTGCCCATAATGGCTATGGTGAAAAAGGAAATATCTTTTGTTAAAAACTGTAAAGAAGGTTTCTGAGAAACTAGTTTTAGTGTTCTGTTAATTCATCTCTCAGAGTTACAGCTTTCCCCTGAAGAAACCGTTCACTGAGATTGTTCTTGTGGAATTTGCAAAGTGCTATTTGAAGCCACTAGAGGGTTATGGCGAAGAAGGAAATATCCTAACATAAAAACTGAAAGGAAGCTTTCTGAGAAACTGCATTGTGTTTTGTTAATTCATCTCACAGAGTTACAGCTTTCCGCTCAGAAAGCCTTTCGCTAAGACTGTTCTTGTGGTATTTGCAAAGTGATAATTAAAGTCCTTAGAGGGCTATGGTTAAAAAGGAAATCTCTTCCGTTAAAAACTGGAAAGAACCTTTCTGAGAAACGGCTTTGTGTTCTCTTAATTCATCTCACACAGTTACAGCTTTCCCTCAAGAAGCCTTTCGATAAGACTGTTCTTGTGGAATTTGAACAGTGAGATTTGGAAGCCCATAGAGAGCTATGGTGAAAAAGGAAATCTCTTTTGTTAAAAGGGGAAAGAAGCTTTCTGAGAAAATGCTTTGTGTTCTGTTAATTCATCTCAGAGAGTTACAGCTTTACCCTCAAGAAGCCTTTGGCTAAGACTGTTCTTGTGGAATATGCAAAATGATATTTGGAAGCCCATTGAGGGTTATGGTCAGAAAGAAAATATCTTCAGTTAAAAACTGGAAAGAAGCTTTCTGAGAAACTGCTTTGTGTTCTGTTAATTCATCTCACAGAGTTATAGCTTTCCTCTCAAGAACCCTTTCGCTAAGACTGTTCTTGTGGAATTTGCAAAGTAATATTTGGAAGTCGATAGAGGGGTACAGTGAAAAACAAAATATCTTCAGTTAAAAACTGGAAAGAAGCTTTTTGAGAAACTGCTTTGGGTTCTGTTAATTCAACTCACAGGGTTACAACTTTCCCCTCAAGAGGCTTTCGCTAAGACTGTTCTTGTGGAATTTGCAAAGTGATATTTCGAAACCCATAGAGGGCTTTGGTGAAAAAGGAAATATCTTCAGTTAAAAACTGGAAAGAATCTTTCAGAGAAACTGCTTTGTGTTCTGTTAATTCAACTCACAGTGTTACACCTTTCCCCTCAGGAAGCCTTTCGCTAAGACTGTTCTTGTGGAATTTGCAAAGTGATATTTGGAAGCCCATAGAGGGCTATGCTGAAAAAGGAAAACTCTTTCGTTAAAAAGTGGAAAGAAGATTTCTGAGAAACGGATTTGTGTTCTGTTATTTCATCTCACAGAGTTACAGCATTCCCCTCAAGAAGCCTTTCGCTAAGACTGTTCTTGTGGGATTTGCAAAGTGATATTTGGAAGTCCATAGAGGGACAGGGTGAAAAAGTAAATCTCTTCCGTTAAAAACTGGAAAGAAGCTTTATGCGAAATGGCTTTGTGTTCTTTTAATTCATCTCACCGAGTTAGAGCTTTCCCCTCAAGTAGCATTTCGCTAAGACTGTTCTTGTGGAATTTGCAAAGTGATATTTGGAAGCCCATAGAGGGCTTTGGTGAAAAAGTAAATATCTTCCGTTAAAAACTGGAAAGAAGCTTTCTGAGAAACTGCTTTGTATTCTATTAATTCATCTCACAGAGTTACAGTTTTCCCCTCAAGAAGCCTTTCGCTAAGGCTGTTCTTGTGGAATTTGCAATGTGATAATTGGAAGCCCATAGAGGGCTATGGTGAAATAGGAAATATCTTCAGTTAAAAACTGGAAAGAAGTTTTTTGAGAAACTGCATTGTGTTCTGTTATTTTTTCTCACAGAGTTACAGCTTTCCCCTCAAGAAGCCTTTCGCTAAGACTGTTCTTGTGGAATTTGCAAAGTGATAATTGGAAGCCCACAGAGGGCCACGGTTAAAAAGGAAATATCTTCCGTTAAAAACTGGAAAGAAACTTTTTGAGACACTGCACTGTGTTCTCTTTATTCATCTCACAGATCTACAGCGTTCCCCTCAAGAAGCCTTTCGCTTAAACTGTTCTTGTGTAATTTGCAATATGATATTTGGAAGACCATACAGGACTATTGTGAAAAAGGAAATCTCTTCCGTTAAAAACTGGAAAGAAGCTTTCTGACAAACGGCTTTGTGTTCTGTTAATTCATCTCAGAGACTTACAGCTTTCCTCTCAAGAAGTCTTTCGCTAAGACTCTTCTTGTGGAATTTACAAAGTGATATTTGGAAGCCCATAGAGGTATACGGTGAAAAAGGAAATATCTTCAGGAAAAACTGGAAAGAAGCTTTCTGAGAAACTGCTTTGTGTTCTGTTAGTTCATCCCACAGAGTTACCACTTTCCCCTCAAGAAGCCTTTCACTAAGACTGTTCTTGTGGAATTTACGAAGTGATATTTGGAAGCCCATAGAGGGCTATGGTGTGAAAGGAAATCACTTCCGTTTAAAACTGGAAAGAAGCTTTCTGAGAAACGGATTTTTGTTCTCTTATTTCATCTCACAGAGTTACAGCTTTCCCTTCAAGAAGCCTTTCGCTAAGACTGTTCTGTTGTAACTTCCCAAGTGATATTTGGAAGCCCTTAGAAGGCTATGGTGAAAAAGGAAATGTCTTCAGTTAAAAAGTGGAAAGAAGCTTTCTGAGAAACTGCTTTGTGTTCTGTTAATTCATCTCACAGAGTTACAGCTTTCCCCTCAAGAAGCCTTTCACTAAGGCTGTTCTTGTGGAATTTGCAAAGTGATAATTCATATCCCTTAGAGGGCTATGGTGAAAAAGGAAATCTCTTCCGTTAAAAACTGGAGAGAAGCTTTCTGAGTAACGGCTTGGTGCTCTGTTAATTCATCTCACAGAGTTACAGTTTTCCCCTCAGATAGCCGTTTGCTAAGACTCTTCTTCTGGAAGTTATAAAGTGATATTTGGAAGCCCTTAGAGGGCTATTTTGAAAAAGAAAATAACCGAAGATAAAAACTGGTAAGAAGCTGTCTGAGAAACTGCTTTGTGTTCTGTTAATTCATCTCACAGAGTTACAGCTTTCCCCTGAAGAAGCCTTTCGCTAAGACTGTTCTTGTTGAATTTGCAAAGTCACATTTGGAAGCCCCTAGAGGGCTATGGTGTAAAAGCAAATCTATTCCGTTAAAAACAGGAGAGAAGCTCTCTGAAAGACGGCTTTGTGTTCTATTAATTCATCTCACAGAGTTACAGCTTTCCCCTCAAAAAGCCTTTCGCTAAGACTGTTCTTGTGGAATTTGCAAAGTGATACTTGGAATCCTATAGAGGGCTGTGGTGAAAAAGGTAATATCTTAAGTTAAAAACTGGAAAGAAGCTTTCTGAGAAACCGCTTTGTGTTCTGTTAATACATGTAACAGAGTTACAGCTTTCCCCTCAGGAATCCTTTCTCTTAGATTGTTCTTGTGGAATTTGCAAAATGAGATTTGGAAGCCCACAGAGGGCATTGCTGAAAAAGGAAATCTCTTTCGTCAAAAACTGGAAAGAAGCTTTACGAGAAACGGATTTGTGTTCACTTATTTCATCTCACAGAGTTACAACTTTCCCCTCAAGAAGCCTATCGCTAAAACTGTTCTAGTGGAATTTGCAAAGTGTTATTTGGAAGCCTATAGAAGGCTATGGTGAAAAAGGAAATCTCTTCCGTTAAAAACTGTAAAGAAGCTTTCTGAGAAACTCCTTTGTGTTCTGCTAATTCATCTCATAGAATTACAGCTTTCCCTTCAACAAGACTTTCGCTAAGTCTGTTCTTGTGGAATTTTCAAAGTGATATTTGGAAGCGCATAGAGGGCTATGGTGAAAAAGTAAATATCTTCCGTTAAAAACTGGAAAGTAGGTTTCTGAGAAACTGCTTTATGTTCTGTTAATTCATCTCACAGAGGTACAGCTTTCCCCTCAAGAAGCCGTACAATAAGACTGTTCTTGTGAAATTTGCAAAGTGATATTTGGAAGCCCATAGAGGGCTATGGTGAAAAAGGAAATCAATTCCGTTCAAAACTGGAAAGAAGCTTTCTGAGAAAAGTCTTTGTGTTCTGTTATTTCGTCTCACAGAGTTACACCTTTCTCTACATGAAGCCTTTCGCTAAGAGGGTTCTTGTGGAATTTCCAAAGTGATATTTCGAAGCCCATGGAGGGCTATGCTGAAAAAGGAAATATCTTCGGTTAAAAAGTGGAAAGAAGTTTTCTGAGATACTGCTTTCTGTTCTGTTAATTCATATCACAGAGTTACAGCTTTCCCCTCAAGGAGCCTTTCGCTAAGACTGTTCTTGTGGAATTTAAAAAGTGATATTTGGAAGCCCAAACATGTCTATGGTGAAAAATAAAATATACTTAGATAAAAACTGAAAAGAAGCTTTTTTAGAAATTGCTTTGTGTTCTGTTAATTCATCTCACAGAGTTACAGCTTTTCCCTCAAAAATGCTTTAGCTAAGACTGTTCTTGTGGAATTTGCAAAGTGATATTTGGAGCCCTTAGAGGGCTATGGTGAAAAAGGAAATATGCTAAGATAAAAACTGAAAAAAAGCTTTTTCAGAAACTGCTTTGTGTTCTATTAATTCATCTCACAGCGTTATAGATTTCCTCTCATGAAGCCTTTCGCTAAGACTGTTCTTGTGGAATTTGCAAAGTGATATTTGGAAGTCCATAGAGGGCTATGGTGAAAGAGGAAATCAATTCCGTTAAAAACTGGAAAGAAGCTTTCTGAGAAACGGCTTTGTGTTCTGTTAATTCATCTCACAGTGTTACAGCTTTCCCCTCAAGAAGCCTTTCACTAAGACTGTTCTTCTGGAATTTAAAAAGTGATATTTGGAAGCCCATAGAAGGCTATGTTTAAAAAAGAAATATCTTCAGTTATAAACTGGAAAGAAGCTTTCTAAGAAACGGCTTTGTGTTCTCTTAATTCATCACACAGCGTTACAGCTTTCCCCTCAAGAAGCCTTTCACAAAGATTGTTCTTGTGGAATTTGGAAAGTGATATTTTGAAGCATATAGAGTGTTATGGTGAAAAAGAAAATATCTTCAGTAAAAACTGGAAGGAAGCAGTCTGAGAAACTGCTTTGTGTTCTGTTAGTTCATCTCACAGAGTTATAACTTTCCTCTCAAGTATCCTTTCGCTAAGACTGTTCTTGTGGAATTTTCAAAGTGATATTTGGAAGCCCATAGATGGCTACGCTGAAAAAGGAAATATCTTCAGTTAAAAACTGGAAAGAAGCTTTTTGGGAAACTGCAATGTGTTCTTTTAATTCATCTCACAGATTTACAGATATCCCCTCAAGAAGCATTTCGCTAAGACTGTTCTTGTGGAATTTTCAAAGTAATATTTGGAAGCCCATAGAGGGCTATGGTGAAAAAGGATATCTCTTGGTTAAAAACTGGAAAGAAGTTATCTGAGAAACGGCTTTGTGTTCTGTTAATTCATCTCACAGAGTTACAGCTTTCTCCTCAAGAAGCTCTTCGTTAAGACGATTCTTGTGGAATTTGCAAAGTGATATTTGGAAGCCCATAGAGAGCTACGGTGAAAAAGGAAATATCTTCAGTTAAAAACTGGAAAGAAGCTTTCTGAGAAACTGCTTTGTGTTCTGTTAATTCATCTCACAGAGTTACAGCATTCCCCTCAAGAAGCCTTTCACGAACTATGTTCCTGTGGGATTTGCAAAGTGATATTTGGAAGCCCTTAGAGGACTATGCTGAAAAAGGAAATCTTTTTCGTTAAAAACTGTAAAGAAGGTATCCGAGAAACTGCTTTGTGGTCTGTTAATTCATCTCACAGAGTTGCAGCTATCCCCTCAAGAAGCCTTTTGCTAAGACTCTTCTTATGGAATTTACAAAGTGATATATGATGCCCATAGAGGGCTATGGTGAAAAAGGAAATATCTTCAGTTAAAAACTGAAAGAAGCTTTCTGAGAAACTGCTTTGTGTTCTGTTAATTCATCTCACATAGTTACAGCTTTACCATCAAGAATCTTTCAATAAGACTGTTCTTGTGTAATTTTCAAAGTGATATTTGGAAGCCCCTAGAGGGCTATGGTTTAAAACAAATCTCTTCCCTTAAAAACTGGAAAGAAGTTTTCTGAGAAACGGCTTTGTGTTCTATTAATTCAACTCAAAGAGTTACAGCATTCCGCTGAAGAAGACTTTCGCTAAGACTGTTCTTGTGGAATTTGCAAAGTGATATTTGAAAGCTCATAGAAGGCTATGGAGAAAAAGAAAGTATCTTCTGTTAAAAACTGGAAAGAAGCTTTCTGAGAAACTGCTTTGTGTTCAGTTAATTCATCTCACAGATTTACAGCTTCCTCCTCTGGAAGTCTTTTGCTAAGAGTGTTCTTGTGGAATTTAAATGTGATATTTGGAAGCCCATAGAGAGCTGTGGTGAATAAAGAAATATCCTAAGATAAAAACTGAAAAGAAGCTTTTTGAGAAACCCCTTTGTGTTCTGTTAATTCATCTCACAGAGTTACCGCTTTCCCCTCAAGAAGCCTTTCGCTAAGACTATTCTTGTTGAATTTGCAAGGTGATATTTGGAAGCTCACAGAGGGCTATGGTGAAAAAAGAAATATCTTCAGTTAAAAACTGGAAAGAAGCATTTTGAGAAACTGTTTGTGTTGTGTTAATTCATCTCACAGAATTACAGCTTTCTCCTGAAGAAGCCTTTTGCTAAGACTGTTCTTGTGGAATTTGCAAAGTGATATTTGGAAGCCCATGGAGGGCTTTGGTGAAGGAGGAAATATCCTAAGATAAAAACTAAAAAGAAGACCTTTTAGAAACTGCTTTGTGATCTCTTAATTCACCTCGCAGAGTTACAGCTTTTCCCTCAAGAAGCCTTTTGCTCAGACTGTTCTATTGGAATTTTAAAAGTCAGATTTCGAAGCCCAAAGAGGGCTATGGTGAAAAAGGAAATATCTTCAGTTAAAAACTGGAAAGAAGCTTTCTGAGAAACTGCGTTGTATTCTGCTAATTCATCTAACAGAGTTACAGCTTTCCCCTCAAGAAGACTTTCCATAAGACTGTTCTTGTGGAATTTGCAAAGAGATATTTGGAAGCCCATAGAAGGCTACGGTGAAAAAGGAAATATCTTCCGTTAAAAACTGGAAAGAAGCTTTCTGAGAAACTGCGTTGTGTTCTGTTAATTCAGCTCACAGTGTTACATCTTTCGCCTCAAGAAGCCGTTCGATAAGACTGTTGTTGTGGAATTTGTAAAGTGATATTTGGAAGCCCACAGAGGGCTATTGTGAAAAAGGAAGTATCTTACCATAAATATTGGAAAGAAGCTTTCTGAGAAACTGCTTTGTGTTCTGTTAATTGATCTCACAGACTTACAGCTTTCCCCTCAAGAAGCCTGTCGCTAAGACTCTTCTTGGGGAATTTGGAAAGGGATATTTGGAAGCCCATAGATGGCTATGGTGAGAAAGGAAGTATCTTCAGTGAAAAACTGAAAAGAAGCACTCTGAGAAACTGCGTGGTGTTCTGGTAATTCATCTCACAGAGTTACATCTTTCCTCTCAAGAAGCCTTTCGATAAGACTGTTCTTGTGGAATTTGCAAAGTGATAATTGGAAGCCCAAAGAAGGCTATGGAGAAGAAGGAAATATCTTCCGTTAAAAATTGGAAAGAAGCTTTCTGACAAACTGCTTTGTGTTCTGTTAAGTCATCTCACAGAGTTACAGCTTTCCCCTCAAGAAGGCTTTTGCTAAGACTGTTCTTGTGGAATTTGCAAAGTGGTATTTGGAAGGCCATAGAGGGCTATGGTGAAAAAGGAAATATCCTCTGTTAAAAAGTGGAAAGAAGCTTTCTCAGAATCTGTTTTGTGTTCTGTTATTTCATCTCACAGAGTTAGAGCTTTCCCCTCAAGAAGCCTTTCGCTAAGACTGTTCTTGTGGAATTTGCAGGGTGATACTTGGAGCCCATAGAAGGCTACGGTGAAAAAGGAAATATCTTCAGTTAAAAAGTGGAAAGAAGCTTTCTGAGAAACTGCTTTGTGTTCTGTTAATTCATCTCACAGAGTTACAGCTTTCCTCCAAGAAGCCTTTCGGTAGGACTGTTCTTGTGGAATTTGCGAAGTGATATTTGGAAGCCCAAAGAGGTCTACCATGAAAAAGAAAATATCTTCCGTTGAAAACTGGAAAAAAGCTTTCTGAGAAACTGCTTTGCGTTCTGTTAATTCATTTCACAGAGTTACAGGTTTCCCCTCAAAAAGCCTTTCGATAAGACTGTTCTTGTGGAATTTTCAAAGTGATATTTGGAAGCCCTTAGAGGGCTATGGTGAAAAAGGAAATATCTTCATTTGAAAACTGGAAAGAAGATTTCTGAGATACTGCTTTGTGTTCTGTTAATTCATCTCACATAGTTACAGCTTTCCCCTCAAGAAGCCTTTCGCTAAGACGGTTCTTGTGCAATTTGCAAATTGATATTTGGGAGCCGATAGAGGGCTACGGTGAAAAAGGAAATATCTTAAGTAAAAAACTGGAAAGAAACTTTCTGAGAAACTGCTTTGTGTTCTGTTAATTTATCTCAAAGAGATACAGCTTTCCCCTCAAGAAGCCTTTTGCTAAGACTGTTCTTGTGCTATTTTCAAGGTGATATTTTGAAGCCAGAAGAGGGCTCTGGTGAAATAGGAAATATCTTCAGTTAATAAGTGGAAATAAGCTTTCTAAGAAACTGTTTGTGTTCTGTGAATTCATCTCACAAAGTTACAGATTTCCCTTCAAAAAGCCTTTCACTAAGACTGTTCTTGTGGAGTTTTCAAAGTGATGATTGGAAGCCCATAGAAGGCTATGGTGAAAACGGAAATATCCTAAGATAAAAACTGAAAAGAAACTTTCTGAGAAACTGCTTTGTATTCTGTTAATTTATCTTACAGAGTTAAAGCTTTCCCCTAAGAAGCCTTTCTGTAAGGCTGTTCTTGTGTAATTTGCAAAGTGATATTTAGAAGCCCATAGAGGGCTATGGTGAAAAAGGAAATATCTTCAGTTAAAAACTGGTAAGAAGATTTCTGAAAAACTGCTTTGTGTTATTTTAATTCATCTCACAGATTTACAGCTTTCCCCTCAAGACGCCTTTCGCGAAGACTGTTCTTGTGGAATTTGCAAAGTGATATTTGGACGCCCATAGAGGGCTATGGTGAAAAAGGAAATATCCTCAGTTAAAAACTGGAAAGAAGCTTTCTGAGAAACTGCTTTGTGTTCTGTTAATTCACATTCCCGAGTTGGAGCTTTCCCCTCAAGAAGCCTTTTGCTAAGACACTTCTTGTGGAATTTTCAAAGTGATATTTGGAAGCCATTAGAGGGCTATGGTGAAAAAGAAAATATCCTCAGTTAAAAAGTGGAAAGAACATTTTTGAGAAACTGCTTTGTGTTTTGTTTATTCATCTCACAGAGTTACAGCTTTCGCCTCAAGAAGCCTTTCGCTAAGACTGTTCCTCTGGAATATGCAAAGTGTTATTTTGGAGCCCATATGGGGCTACGGTGAAAAGGAAATATCTTTAGTTTAAAACAGGAAAGAAGCTTTTTGAGAATCTGCTTTGTGTTCTTTTAATTCATCTCACTGAGTAACAGCTTTCCCCTCTAGAAGCCTTTCGTTAAGACTGTTCTTGTGGAATTTGCAAAGTGATATTTGGAAGCCCATAGAAGGCTACGGTGAAAAAGGAAATATCTTCCGTTAAAACTCTAAAGAAGCATTCTGTGAAACTGCCGTGTGTTCTGTTAATACATCTCACCGAGTTACAGGTTTCCCATCAAGATGCCTTTCGCTAAGACTGTTCTTGTGGGATTTGCAAACTGATATTTGGAAGCCCATAGAGGGCTATGGTGAAAAAGGAAATATCTTCAGTTAAAAACTGGAAAGAAGCTTTCTGAAAAACTGCTTTGTGTTCTCTTAATTCATCTCACAGATTTACAGATATTCCCTCAAGAAGCCTTTCACTAAGAGTGTCTTTGTGGTATTTGCAAAGTGATAATTGGAAGCCCTCAGTGGGCTATGGTGAAAAAAGTAATATCTTCAGTGAAAAACTGAAAAGAAGCACTCTGAGAAACTGCGTGGTGTTCCGGAAATTTATCTCACAGAGTTACATCATTCCTCTCAAGAAGCCTTTCGATAAGACAGTTCTTGTGGAATTTGCAAAGTGATAATTGGAAGCCCAAAGAGGGCTATGGTGAAATAGGAAATTTCTTCAGTTAAAAACTGGAAAGAATCTTTATGAGAAACTCCTTTGTGTTCTGTTAATTCAACTCACTGAGTTACAGCTTTCCCCTCCAGAAGCCTTTCCCTAAGACTGTTCTTGTGGAATTTGGAAAGTGAAATTTGGAAGCCCTTAGAGGGCTATGGTGAAAAAGGTAATATCTTCAGTGAAAAACTGAAAAGAAGCACTCTGAGAATCTGCGTGGTGTTCTGGTAATTCATCTCACAGAGTTACATCTTTCCTCTCAAGAAGCCTTTCGATAAGACTGTTCTTGTGGAATTTGCAAACTGATAATTGGAAGCCCAAAGAGTGCTATGGTGAAATAGGATATACTTTAGCGTTAAAAATTTTAAAGAAGCTTTCTGAGAAACTGCTTTGTGTTCTCTTTAGTCATCTCACAGAGTTACAGCTTTCCCCTCAAGAAGACTTTCGCTAAGACAGTTCTTGTGGAATTTGCAGAGTGGTATTTGGAAGGCCATAGAGGGCTATGGTGAAAAAGGAAATATCCTCTGTTAAAAAGTGGAGAGAAGCTTTCTCAGAATGTTTTGTGTTCTGTTATTTCATCTCACAGAGTTAGAGCTTTCCCCTCAAAAAGCTTTTCGCTAAGACTGTTCTTGTGGAATTTGCAAAGTGATATTTGGAGCCCATAGAGGGCAATGGTGAAAAAGGAAATATCTTCAGTTAAAAAGTGGAAAGAAGCTTTCTGAGAAACTGCTTTGTGTTCTGTTAATTCATCTCACAAAGTTACAGCTTTCCCCCAAGAAGCCTTTTGGTAGGAGTGTTCTTCTGGAATTTGCGAAGTGATATTTGGAAGCCCAAAGAGGTCTACCGTGAAAAAGAAAATATCTTCCGTTAAAAACTGGAAAAAGCTTTCTGAGAAACTGCTTTTTGTTCTGTTAATTCATTTCACGGAGTTACAGCTTTCCCCTCAAAAAGCCTTTCGATAAGACTGCTCTTGTGGAATTTTCAAAGTGATATTTGGAATCCCTTAGAGGGCTATGGTGAAAAAGGAAATATCTTTATTTAAAAACTGGAAAGAAGCTTTCTGAGAAACTGCTTTGTGTTCTGTTAATTCATCTCACATTGTTACAGCTTTCCCCTCAAGAAGCCTTTTGCTAAGACGGTTCTTGTGCAATATGCAAATTGATATTTGGGAGCCGATAGAGGGCTATGGTGAAAAAGGAAGTATCTTAAGTTAAAAACTGGAAAGAAGCTTTCTGAGAAACTGCTTTGTGTTCTGTTAATTTATCTGAAAGAGATACAGCTTTTCCCTCAAGAAGCCTTTCGCTAAGACTGTTCTTGTGCTATTTTCAAGGTGATATTTGGAAGCCAGAAGAGGGCTCTGGTGAAATAGGAAATATCTTCAGTTAATAAGTGGAAATAAGCTTTCTAAGAAACTGTTTGTGTTCTGCGAATTCATCTCACAAAGTTACAGATTTCCCTTCAAAAAGCCTTTCACTAAGACTGTTCTTGTGGAATTTTCAAAGTGATGTTTGGAAGCTCTTAGAGGCTATGGTCAAAACGGAAATATCCTAAGATAAAAACTGAAAAGAAGCTTTCTGAGAAACTGCTTTGTGTTCTGTTAATTCACCTCACAGAGTTACAGCTTACCCCTCAAGAAGCCTTTCTCTAAGACTGTTCCTGTGGAATTTGCAAAGTGATATTTCGAAGCCGATAGAGGTTTATGGTGAAAGAAGAAATATCTTCTGTTAAAAACTGGAAAGAATCTTTCAGAGAAACTGCTTTGTGTTCTTTTAATTTATCTTACAGAGTTAAAGCTTTCCCCTCAAGAACCCTTTCTGTAAGGCTGTTCTTGTTTAATTTGCAAAGTGATATTTGGAAGCCCATAGAGGGCTATGGTGAAAAAGGAAATATCTTTCGTTAAAAACTGAAAAGAAGCTTTCTGAGAAACTGCTATGTGTTCTGTTAAATCATCAATTCATCTCAAAGAGTTACAGCTTTCCCCTCAAGAAACCTTCAGCTAAGGCTCCTCTTGTGTAATTTGCAAAATGATATTTGGAAGCCCAGAGGTCTACTGTGAAAATGGAAATATCCTCAGATTAAAAACGAAAAGAAACTTTCTGAGAAACTACCTTGGGTTCTGTTAGTTCATCTCACAGAGTTACAGCTTTCCCCTCAAGAAGCCGTTCACTAAGATTGTTCTGGTGAAATTTGCAAAGAGATAGTTGGAAGCCCATAGAGGGCTATGGTGAAAAAGGAAATATCCTAAGATAAAAACTGAAAAGAAGCTTTCTGAGAAACTGCTTTGTGTTCTGTTAATTAACCCCACAGAGTTACAGCTTTCCCTCAAGAAGACTTTCGCTAAGACTGTTCTTGTGTAATTTGGAAAGTGATATTTAGAAGCCCCTACAGGGCTGTGGAGAAAAGGAAATATCTTCCGTTAAAAACTGGAAAGAAGCTTTATGAGAAACTGCTTTGTGTTCTGTTAATTCATCTCACAGAGTTACAGCTTTCCCCCCAAGAAGCCTTTCGCTCAGACTGTTCTTGTGGAATTTGCAAAGTGATATTTAGAAGACTCTAGAGGGCTAGGGAGAAAAAGGAAATATATTCCGTTAAAATCTGGAAAGAAGATTTCAGAAAATCCGCTTTGTGTTCTGTTAATTCATCTCACAGAGTTACAGCTTTTACCTCAAGATGCCTTTCGCTAAGACTGTTCTTGTGCAAATTGCAAAGTGATATTTGGAAGCACATAGAGAGCTATGTTGAACAATTAAGATCTTCTGTTAAAAACTGGAAAGAAGCTATCTGAGAAACTGCTTTGTGTTCTGTTAATTCATATGAAAGAATTAGAGTTTCCCCTCAAGAAGCCTTTCGCTAAGACTGTTCTTGTGGAATTTGCAAGGTGATATTTGGAAGCCCATAGAGGGTTATGGTGAAATTGGAAATATCCTAAGATAAAAACCGAAAAGAAGCTTTCAGAGAATCTGCTTTGTGTTCTGTTAGTTCATCTCACAGAGTTACAGCTTTCTCCTCAAGAAGCCGTTCACGAAGGCTGTTCTTGTGTAATTTGCAAAGAGATATTTGGAAGACCATAGAGGGCTGTGTTGAAAAAGGAAATATCTTCCGTTAAAAACTGGAAAGAAGCATTCTGAGAAACTGCCATGTGTTCTGTTAATACAGCATACCGAGTTACTGATTTCCCCTCAAGAAATTTTTCGCTAGGACTGTTCTTGTGGAATTTGCAAAGTGATATTTGGAAGCCCCAAGAAGTCTATGGTTAAAAAGGATATATCAACCGTTAAAAAACTGGAAGAAGATTTCTGAGAAACTGCTTTGTATTCTGTTAATTCATCTCACAGAGTTACAGATTTCCCCTCTAGAAGCCTTTCGCTAAGACTGTTCTTGTAGAATTTGCAAAGTGATATTTGGAATCCCTTAGAGAGCTATGGGGAAAGCGGAAATATCTTCAGTTAAAAACTGGAAAGAAGCTTTCTGAGAAACTACTTTGTGTTCTGTTAATTCATCTCACAGATTTACAGCTTTCCCTGAAAGAAGCCTTTCGCTAAGACTGTTCTTGTGGAATTTGCAAAGTGATATTTGGAAGGCTCTAGAGGGCTAGGGAGAAAAAGGAAATATTTTCCGTTAAAAACTGGAAAGAAGATTTCAGAGAATCCGCTTTGTGTTCTGTTAATTCATCTCACAAAGTTACAGCTTTTACTCAAGATGCCTTTCGCTAAGACTGTTCTTGTGCAAATTGCAAAGTGATATTTGGAAGCCCATAGTAAGCTATGTTGAACAATTAAAATCTTCTGTTAAAAATTGGAAAGAAGCTATCTGAGAAACTGCTTTGTGTTCTGTTAATTCATCTCACAGAGTTACAGCTTCTCCTCAAGAAGCCGTTCTCTAAGACTTTTCTTGTGGAATTTGCAAAGTGATATTTGAAAGCCCATAGAGGGCTATGGTGAAAAAGGAAATATCCTAAGATAAAAACTGAAAAGAAGCTTTCTGAGAAACTATTTTGTGTTCTGTTAATTCATCTCACAGAGTTACAGCATTCCCCTCAAGAAGGCTTTGGCTAGGACTGTTCTTGTGGAATTTGCAAAGTGATATTTAGAAGCCCGCAGAGGGCTATGGTGAAAAAGAAAATATCTTCAGTTAAAAACTTGAAAGAAGCTTTCTAAGAAACTGCTTTGTGTTCTGTTAATTCATCTGTAAGAGTTACAGTTTCTCTTCAAGAAGCCTTCCGCTAAGACTGTTCTTGTGGAACTTGCAAAGTGATATTTGGAAGCCCATAGAGGGCTATGATGAAAATGGAGATATCCTAAGATAAAAACCGAACAGAAGCTTTCTGTGAAATTGCCTTGTGTTCTGTTAGTTCATCTCAAGGAGTTACAAATTTCCCCTAAAAAAGCCGTTCTATAAGACAGTTCTTGTGAAATTTGTAAAGTGATATTTGGAAGCCAATAGAGGGATATGGTGAAAAAGGAAATATCTTCAGTTAAAAACTGGAAAGAAGCTTTCTGAGAAATGGCGTTGTGCTCTGTTAATTAATCTCACAGAGTTACAGCTTTACCTTCAAGAAACGTTTCGCTAAGACTGTTCTTGTGTAATTTGCAAAGTGATATTTGGAAGTCCTTAGAGGGCTACGGTGAAAAAGGAAATATCCTAACATAAAAACTGAAAATAAGCTTTCCGAGAATCTCCTTTGTGTTCTGTAAGTTCATCTCACAGAGTTACAGCTTTCTCCTCAGTAAGACTTTCGCTAAGACTGTTCTTGTGGAATCTGCAAAGTCATATTTGGAAGCTCATAGAGCACTAATTTGAAAAAGGAAATATCTTCCGTTAAAAACTGGAAAGAAGATTTCTGAGAAACTGCTTTGTGTTCTGTTAATTCATCTCACAGAGTTACAGCTTTCCACTCAAGAAGCCTTTCGTTACGACAGTTCTTGTGGAATTTGCAAAGTGATATTTGGAAGACATTAGAGGGCTACGTTAAAAAAGAAAATACCTTCAGTTAAAAACTGGAAAGAAGCTTTCTGAGAAACTGCTTTGTGTTCTGTTAATTCATCTCACAGCGTTACAGGTTTTTCCTCAAGAAGCCTTTCGCTGAGACTGTTCTTGAGGAATTTGCAAAGTGATATTTGGAAGCCCATAGAGGGCTATGTGAAAAAAGAAATATCTTCAGTTTAAAACTGGAAATAAGCTCTCTGAGAAACTTCCTTGTGTTCTGTTAATTCATCTCACAGAGTTACAGCTTTCCCCTCAAGAAGCCTTTCGCTAAGACTGTTCTTGTGGAATTTACAAAGTGAAATTTGGAAGCCCTTAGAAGGCTATGGTGAAAATGGAAATCTCTTCCGTTAAAAACCGTAAAGAAGCTTTCTGAGAAACTGCTTTGTGTTCTGTTAGTTCATCTCACAGAATTACAGCTTACTCATCAAGAAGCCGTTCACTAAGACTATTCTTGTGTAATTTTCAAAGTGATATTTGGAAAAACATAGAGGGCTATGGTGAAAAAGGAAATATCCTAAGATAAATACTTAAAAGAAGCTTTCTGAGAAACTGCATTTGTTCTGTTAATTCATCTCACAGAGTTACAGCTTTTCCCTCAAGAAGCCGTTCACTTGGACCATTCTTGAGAAATTTTCAAAGTGGTATTTGGAAACCCATAGAAGGCTATGGTGAAAAGAGGAAATATCTTCTTTTAATAACTGGAACGAAACTTTCTGAGAAACTGCAGTATGTTCTGTTCATACATCTCACCGAGTTACAGCTTTCCTCTCAAGAAGCCTTTCTGTAAGGCTCTTCTTGTGGAATTTGCAAAGTGATATTTGGAAGCCCATAGAGGCCTATGGTGAAAAAGGAAATATCTTCCATTAAAAACTGGAAGGAAGATTTCTGAAAAACTGCTTTGTGTTTTGTTAATTCATCTCACAGAGTTACAGCATTCCCCTCCATAAGCCTTTCGCTAAGACTGTTCTTGTGGAATTTGCAAAGAGATATTTGGAAGCCCATAGAGGGCTATGGTGAAAAGGAAACATAATAAGATAAAAACTGAAAAGAAGCTTTCTGAGAAACAGTTTTGTGTTCTGTTAATTCATCTCACAGCGTTACAGCTTTCCCCTCAAGAAGTCTTTCGCTAAGAGTGTTCTTGTGGAAATTAGAAGGTGATATTTAGAGGCCCAGAGAGGTCTATGGTGAAAAAGGAAATATCCTAATACAAAAACTGAAAGAAACTTTCTGAGAAACTGCTTTGGGTTCTGATAATTCATGTTACAGCGTTACAGCTTTCCCCTCAAGAAGCCTTTCGCTAAGGCTGTTCTTGTGGAATTTTCCAAGTGATATTTGGAAGCCCATAGAGGGCTATTGTGAAAGAGGAAATATCTACGGTTAAAAAGTGGAAAGAAGCTTTCTGAGAAAGTGCTTTGTGTTCTGTTAAATCATGTCACAGAGTTACATCTTTCCCCTCAAGAAGCCTTTCGCTAAGTCTGTTCTTGTGGAATTTGCATAGTGATATTTGGAAGCCCCTAGAGGGCAATGGTGAAAAAGGAAATATCTTCAGTTAAAAACTGGAAAGGAGCTTTCTGATCAACTGCTTTGTGTTCTGTAAATTCA
The DNA here is from genome assembly GCF_047675955.1 of Chlorocebus sabaeus. Taxonomy (NCBI): domain Eukaryota; kingdom Metazoa; phylum Chordata; class Mammalia; order Primates; family Cercopithecidae; genus Chlorocebus; species Chlorocebus sabaeus. The sequence continues at coordinate 843,798 of NW_027327593.1, forward strand.
TCTCACAGAGTTACAGCTGTCCCCTCAAGAAACCTTTCCCCAAAACTGTTCTTGTGGAATTTCGAAAGTGATATTTGGAAGCCCATAGATGTCTATGGTGAAAAAAGAAATAGCCTAAGACAAAAACTAAAAATAAGTTTTCTGAGAGACTTCTTTGTGTTCTGTTAATTCGTCTCACAGAGTGACAGCTTTCCCCTCAAGAAGCCTTTCGCTAAGACTGTTCTTGTGGAATTTAGAACGTGATATTAGAACTCCATAGAGGGCTATGGTAAAAAAGGAAATATCCTCCGTTAAAAATGGGAAAGAAGTTTTCTGAGAAACTGCTTTGTGTTCTGTTATTTCACCTCACAGAGTTACAGCTTTCCTCTCAAGAAGCATTTCGCTAAGACTGTTCTTGTAGAATTTGCAATGTGAATCGTGGAAGCCCATAGAGGGCTTTGGTGAAAAAGGAAATATCTTCCGTTAAAAACTGGAAAGAATCTTTCTGAGAAACTGCTCTGTGTTCTGTTAATTCATCTCACAGAGTTATAGCTTTCCCCTCAAGAAGCCTTTCGCTAAGACTGTTCTTGTGGAATTTGCAATGTAATATTTGGAAGCCCAAAGAGGGCTATGGTGAAAATGGAAATATCTTCCGTTAAAAACTGGGAAGATTCTTTCTGAGAAACTGCTTTGTGTTCTGTTAATTCAACTCACAGAGTTACAGCGTTCCCCTCAAGAAGCCTTTCGCTAAGACAGTTCTTATAGAATATGCAAAGTGATATTTGGAAGTTCATAGAGGGCTATGGTGAAAATGGAAATGTCCTAAGATAAAAACTGAGAAGAATCTTTCTGAGAAACTGCTTTGTGTTCTGATAATTTATTTCACAGTGTTACAGCTTTCTCCTCTAGAAGCCTTTCGCTAAGGCTGTTCTTGTGGACTTTGCCGCGTGATATTTGAAAGCCCATAGACGGCTACGGTGAAAAAGGAAATTCTTCAGTTAAAAACGGAAAGAAGCTCTCTGATAAACTGCTTTGTGTTCTGTTAATTCATCTCACAGAGTTACAGCTTTCCCCTCAGGAAGCCTTTCGCTAAGACTGTTCTTGTGGAATTTGCAAAGTGATCTTTGGAAGCCCATTGAGGGCTATGGTGAAAAAGGAAATATCTTTAGAAAAAAACTGGAAAGAAGGTTTCTGAGAAACTGCTTTTCTTCTGTTAATTCATCTCACAGAGTTACAGCTTTCCCCTCAAGAAGCCTATCTCTAAGATTGTTCTTGTGGAATTTGCAAAGTGATATTTGGAAGCCCATAGGTGGCTATGGTGAAAAAGGAAATATCTTAAGTTAAAAACTGGAAAGAAGCTTTCTGATCAACTGCTTTGTGTTCTGTTAATTCATCTCACAGAGTTACAGCTTTCCCCTCAAGAAGCCTTTCGCTGTGCCTGTTCTTGTGAAATATGCAAAGGGATATCTGGAAGAGCAAAGAGGGCTATGGTGAAAAAGGAAATATCTTCAGTTAAAAACTGCAAAGAAGCTTTCTGAGAAACTGCTTTGTGTTCTGTTAATTCATTTCACATAGTTAGAGCTTTCCGTTCAAGAAGCCTTTCGCTAGGACTGTTCTTGTGGAATTTGCAAAGTGACATTTGGAAGCCCATAGAGGGCTTTGGTAAAAAAGGAAATATCTTCAGTTAAAAACTGGAAAGAAGCCTTCTGAGAAACTACTTTGTTTTCTGTTAATTCATCTCATAGAGTTACAGCTTTACCCTCAAGAAGCCTTTCGCTAAGAGAGTTCTTGTGGAATTTGAAAAGTGATATATGGAAGCCCATAGAGGGCTACGGTGAAAAAGGAAATATCTTCCATTAAAAACTGGAAAGAAGCTTTCTGATTACAGCTTTCCCCTCAAGAAGCCTTTTGCTAAGACTCCTCTTGTGGAATTTGCAAAGTGATATTTGGAAGCCCATAGAGGGCTATGCTGGAAAAAGAAATATCCTTAGATAAAAACTGAAAAGAAGCTTTCTGAGAAACTACTTTGTGTTCTGTTAATTCATCTCACAGACTTACAGCTTTCCCCTCAGGAAGCCTTTCGCTAAGACTGTTCTTGTGGAATTTGCAAAGTGATATTTAGAAGCCCATAGAGTGCTATGGTGAAAAAGGAAATATCTTCCGTTAAAAACTGGAAATAAGCTTTGTGAGAAACTGCTTTGTGTACTGTTAATTCATCTCACAGAGTGACAGCTTTCCCCTCAAGAAGCCTTTCGCTAATAGTGTTCTTGTGGAATTTGCAAGGTGATATTTGGTAGCCCAAAGAGGGCTTTGGTGTAAAAGGAAATATCTTCCGTTAAAAACTGGAAAGAAGCTTTTTGAGAAACTGTTTTGTGCCCTCTTTTTTTTTTTAATTAATTTATTATTATTATACTTTAAGTTGTAGGGTACATGTGCATAACGTGCAGGTTTGTTACATATGTATACTTGTGCCATGTTGGTGTGCTGCACCCATCAACTCGTCATTTACATCAGTTATAACTCCCAATGCAATCCCTCACCCCTTCCCCCTCCCCATGATAGGCCCCGGTGTGTGATGTTCCCCTTCCCGAGTCCAAGTGATCTCATTGTTCAGTTCCCACCTATGCGTGAGAGCATGTGGTGTTTGGTTTTCTGTTCTTGTGATAGTTTGCTAAGAATGATGGTTTCCAGCTGCATCCATGTCCCTACAAAGGACACAAACTCATCCTTTTTTATGGCTGCATAGTATTCCATGGTGTATTTGTGCCACATTTTCTTAATCCAATCTGTCACTGATGGACATTTGGGTTGATTCCAAGTCTTTGCTATTGTGAATAGAGCTGCGATAAACATACGTGTGCATGTGTCTTTATAGCAGCATAATTTATAATCCTTTGGGTATATACCCAGTAATGGGATGGCTGGGTCATATGGTACATCTAGTTCTAGGTCCTTAAGGAATCGCCATACTGTTTTCCATAATGGTTGAACTAGTTTACAATCCCACCAACAATGTAAAAGTGTTCCTAGTTCTCCACATCCTCTCCAGCACCTGTTGTTTCCTGACTTTTTAATGATCGCCATTCCAACTGGTGTGAGATGGTATCTCATTGTGGTTTTGATTTGCATTTCTCTGATGGCCAGTGATCATGAGCATTTTTTCATGTGTCTGTTGGCTGTATGAATGTCTTCTTTTGAAAACTGTCTGTTCATATCCTTTGCCCACTTTTTGATGGGGTTGTTTGTTTTTTTCTTGTAAATTTGTTTGAGTTCTTTGTAGGTTCTGGATATTAGCCTTTGTCAGATGAGTAGATTGCAAAAGTTTTCTCCCATTCTGTAGGTTGCCTGTTCACTCTGATGGTAGTTTCTTTTGCTGTGCAGAAGCTCTTTAGTTTAATGAGATCCCATTTGTCAATTTCGGCTTTCGCTGCTGTTGCTTTTGGTGTTTTAGACATGAAGTCTTTGCCCATGCCTATGTCCTGAATGGTACTACCTAGGGTTTCCTCTAGGATTTTTATGGTATTAGGTCTAACATTTAAGTCTCTAATCCATCTTGAAATAATTTTCGTATAAGGAGTAAGGAAAGGATCCAGTTTCAGCTTTCTACTTATGGCTAGCCAATTATCCCAGCACCATTTATTAAATAGGGAATCCTTTCCCCATTTCTTGTTTCTCTCAGGTTTGTCAAAGATCACATGGCTGTAGATGTGTGGTATTATTTCTGAGGACTCTGTTCTGTTCCATTGGTCTTTATCTCTGTTTTGGTACCAGTACCATGCTGTTTTGGTTACTGTAGCCTTGTAGTATAGTTTGAAGTCAGGTAGCGTGATGCCTCCAACTTTGTTCTTTTTACTTAGGATTGTCTTGGAAATGCGGGCTCTTTCTTGGTTCCAAATGAACTTTAAAGCAGTTTTTTCCAATTCTGTGAAGAAGCTCATTGGTAGCTTGATGGTAATGGCATTGAATCTATAAATAACCTAGGGCAGTATGGCCATTTTCACGATATTGATTCTTCCTATCCATGAGCATGGTATGTTCTTCCATTTGTTTGTGTCCTCTTTTATTTCACTGAGCAGTGGTTTGTAGTTCTCCTTGAAGAGGTCCTTTACATCCCTTGTAAGTTGGATTCCTAGGTGTTTTCTTCTCTTTGAAGCAATTGTGAATGGAAGTTCATTCCTGATTTGGCTCTCTGTTTGTCTGTTACTGGTGTATACGAATGCTTGGGATTTTTGCACATTAATTTTGTATCCTGAGACGTTGCTGAAGTTGCTTATCAGCTTAAGGAGATTTCGGGCTGAGACAATGGGATTTTCTAAATAAACAATCATGTCATCTGCAAACAGGGACAATTTGACTTCTTCTTTTCCTAACTGAATCCCCTTGATTTCTTTCTCTTGCCTGATTGCCCTAGCCAGAACTTCCAACACTATGTTGAATAGGAGTGGTGAGAGAGGGCATCCCTGTCTTGTGCCAGTTTTCAAAGGGAATTTTTCCAGTTTTTGCCCATTCAGTATGATATTGACTGTGGGTTTGTCATAAATAGCTCTTATGATTTTGAGGTACGTTCCATCAATACCGAATTTATTGAGCGTTTTTAGCATGAAGGGCTGTTGAATTTTGTCAAAAGCCTTTTCTGCATCTATTGAGATAATGATGTGGTTCTTGTCTTTGGTTCTGTTTATATGCTGGATTATGTTTATTGATTTGCGAATGTTGAACCAGCCTTGCATCCCAGGGATGAAGCCCACTTGATCATGGTGGATTAGCTTTTTGATGTGTTGCTGAAATCGGTTTGCCAGTATTTTATTGAGGATTTTTGCATCGATGTTCATCAGGGATATTGGTCTAAAATTCTCTTTTTTTGTTGTGTCTCTGCCAGGCTTTGCTATCAGGATGATGTTGGCCTCATGAAATGAGTTAGGGAGGATTCCCTCTTTTTCTATTGATTGGAATAGTTTCAGAAGGAATGGTACCAACTCCTCCTTGTACCTCTGGTAGAATTCAGCTGTGAATACATCTGGTCCTGGACTTTTTTTGGTTGGTAGGCTATTAATTATTGCCTCAATTTCAGAGCCTGCTATTGGTCTATTCAGGGATTCAACTTCTTCTTGGTTTAGTCTTGGAAGAGTGTAAGTGTCCAGGAAATTATCCATTTCTTCTAGATTTTCCAGATTTTTTGCGTAGAGGTGTTTATAGTATTCTCTGATGGTAGTTTGTATTTCTGTGGGGTCGGTGGTGATATCCCCTTTATCAGTTTTAATTGCATCGATTTGATTCTTCTCCCTTTTCTTCTTTATTAGTCTTGCTAGCGGTCTGTCAATTTTGTTGATCTTTTCAAAAAACCAACTCCTGGATTCATTGATTTTTTGGAGGAATTTTTGTGTCTCTATCTCCTTCAGTTCTGCTCTGATCTTAGTTATTTCTTGCCTTCTGCTACCTTTCGAATGTGTTTGCTCTTGCTTCTCTAGTTCTTTTAATTGTGATGTTAGAGTGTCAATTTTAGATCTTTCCTGCTTTCTCTTGTGGGCATTTAGTGATATAAATTTCCCTCTACACACTGCTTTAAATGTGTCCCAGAGATTCTGGTATGTTGTATCTTTGTTCTCATTGGTTTCAAAGAACATCTTTATTTCTGCCTTCATTTTGTCATGTACCCAGTAGTCATTCAGGAGCAGGTTGTTCAGTTTCCATGTAGTTGAGCGGTTTTGATTGAGTTTCTTAGTCCTGAGTTCTAGTTTGATTGCACTGTGGTCTGAGAGACAGTTTGTTACAATTTCTGTTCTTGTACATTTGCTGAGGAGTGCTTTACTTCCAATTACGTGGTCAATTTCGGAGTAAGTACGATGTGGTGCTGAGAAGAATGTATATTCTGTTGATTTGGGGTGGAGAGTTCTATAGATGTCTATTAGGTCTGCTTGCTGCAGAGATGAGTTCAATTCCTGGATATCCTTGTTAACTTTCTGTCTCGTTGATCTGTCTAATGTTGACAGTGGAGTGTTGAAGTCTCCCATTATTATTGTATGGGAGTCTAAGTCTCTTTGTAAGTCTCTAAGGACTTGCTTTATGAATCTGGGTGCTGCTGTATTGGGTGCATATATATTTAGGATAGTTAGCTCTTCCTGTTGAATTGATCCCTTTACAATTATGTAATGGCCTTCTTTGTCTCTTTTAATCTTTGATGGTTTAAAGTCTGTTTTATCAGAGACTAGTATTGCAACCTCCGCTTTTTTTGTTCTCCATTTGCTTGGTAGATCTTCCTCCATCCCTTTATTTTGAGCCTATGTATGTCTCTACGTGTGTGTGTCTTTTAATTGGAGCACTTAGTCCATTTACATTTAAGGTTAAGATAGTTATGTGAGAACTTGATCCTGCCATTGTGATATTAACTGGTTATTTTGCTCGTTAGTTGATGCAGTTTCTTCCTAGCCTTGGTAGCGTTTACATTTTAGCATGTTTTTGCAATGGCTGGTGCCGATTGTTCCTTTCCATGTTTAGTGCTTCCTTCAGGGTCTCTTGTAAGGCAGGCCTAGTGGTGACAAAATCTCTAAGCATTTGCTTATCTGTAAAGGATTTTATTTCTCCTTCACTTATGAAATTTAGTTTGGCTGGATATAAAATTCTGGGTTGAAAATTCTTTTCTTTAAGAGTGTTGAATATTGGCCCCCACTCTCTTCTGGCTTGAAGAGTTTCCATCGAGAGATCTGCTGTTAGTCTGATGGGCTTCCCTTTGTGGGTAACCCGACCTTTCTCTCTGGCTGCCCTTAAGATTTTTTTCCTTCATTTCAACTTTGGTGAATCTGGCAATTATGTGTCTTGGAGTTGCTCTTCTCGAGGAGTATCTTTGTGGTTTTCTCTGTATTTCCTGGATTTGAATGTTGGCCTGCCCCACTAGGTTGGGGAAGTTCGTGTTTTCCAACTTGATTCCATATTCCCCCTCACTTTCAGGCACCCCAATCAGACGTAGATTTGGTCTTTTTACATAATCCCATACTTCTTGCAGGCTTTGTTCATTTCTTTTTCTTCTTTTTTCTTTTGGTTTCTCTTCTCGCTTCATTTAAACTCACAGAGTTACAGCTTACCCCTCAGGAAGCCTTTCGCTAAGACAGTTCCTGTGGAATTTGCAAAGTGATATTTGGAAACCCATAGACGGCTATGGTGAAAAAGGAAATATCTTAAGTTAAAAACTGGAAAGAGGCTTTCTGATCTACTGCTTTGTGTTCCGTTAATTCATCTCACAGAGTTACAGCTTTCCCCTCAAGAAGCCTTTCGCTAAGACTGTTCTTGTGGAATTTGCAATGTGATATTTGGAAGACCACAGTGGGCTACAGTGAAAAAGGAAATATCTTCAGTTAAAAACTGGAAAGAAGCTTTCTGAGAAACTGCTTTGTGTTCTGTTAACTCATTTCACAGAGTTACAGCTTTCCCCTCAAGAAGCATTTCGCTAACACTGTTGTTGTGTAATTTGCAAAGTGATATTTGGAAGCCCAAAGACGGCTTTGGTAAAAAAGGAAATATCTTCCGTTAAAAACTGGAAAGAAGCTTTCTGAGAAAATACTTTGTGTTCTGTTAATTCATCGCACAGAGTTACAGCTTTGCCTTCAATAAGACTTTCCCTAAGACTGTTCTTGTGGAATTTGAAAAGAGATATTTGGAAGACCATAGAGGGCTATGGTGAAAAAGGAAATATCTTCCGTTAAAAACTGGAAAGATGATTTCTGAGAAACTGTTTTGTGTTCTGTTATTTCATCTCACAGAGTTACAGCTTTCCCCTCAAGAAGTCTTTCCCTAAGACTGTTCTTGTGGAGTTTGGAAAGTGAAATTTAGAAGGCCATAGAGGGCTATGGTGAAAAAGGAAATATTCTCCGTTAAAAACTGGAAAGAAGCCTACTGAGAAATTGCTTTGTGTACTGTTAATTCATCTCACAGAGTTATAGCTTTCCCCTCAAGAAGCCTTTCGCTAAGACTGTTCTTGTGGAATTTGCAATGTAATATTTGGAAGCCCAAAGAGGGCTATGGTGAAAATGGAAATATCTTCCGTTAAAAACTGGGAAGATTCTTTCTGAGAAACTGCTTTGTGTTCTGTTAATTCAACTCACAGAGTTACAGCGTTCCCCTCAAGAAGCCTTTCGCTAAGACAGTTCTTATAGAATATGCAAAGTGATATTTGGAAGTTCATAGAGGGCTATGGTGAAAATGGAAATGTCCTAAGATAAAAACTGAGAAGAATCTTTCTGAGAAACTGCTTTGTGTTCTGATAATTTATTTCACAGTGTTACAGCTTTCTCCTCTAGAAGCCTTTCGCTAAGGCTGTTCTTGTGGACTTTGCCGCGTGATATTTGAAAGCCCATAGACGGCTACGGTGAAAAAGGAAATTCTTCAGTTAAAAACGGAAAGAAGCTCTCTGATAAACTGCTTTGTGTTCTGTTAATTCATCTCACAGAGTTACAGCTTTCCCCTCAGGAAGCCTTTCGCTAAGACTGTTCTTGTGGAATTTGCAAAGTGATCTTTGGAAGCCCATTGAGGGCTATGGTGAAAAAGGAAATATCTTTAGAAAAAAACTGGAAAGAAGGTTTCTGAGAAACTGCTTTTCTTCTGTTAATTCATCTCACAGAGTTACAGCTTTCCCCTCAAGAAGCCTATCTCTAAGATTGTTCTTGTGGAATTTGCAAAGTGATATTTGGAAGCCCATAGGTGGCTATGGTGAAAAAGGAAATATCTTAAGTTAAAAACTGGAAAGAAGCTTTCTGATCAACTGCTTTGTGTTCTGTTAATTCATCTCACAGAGTTACAGCTTTCCCCTCAAGAAGCCTTTCGCTGTGCCTGTTCTTGTGAAATATGCAAAGGGATATCTGGAAGAGCAAAGAGGGCTATGGTGAAAAAGGAAATATCTTCAGTTAAAAACTGCAAAGAAGCTTTCTGAGAAACTGCTTTGTGTTCTGTTAATTCATTTCACATAGTTAGAGCTTTCCGTTCAAGAAGCCTTTCGCTAGGACTGTTCTTGTGGAATTTGCAAAGTGACATTTGGAAGCCCATAGAGGGCTTTGGTAAAAAAGGAAATATCTTCAGTTAAAAACTGGAAAGAAGCCTTCTGAGAAACTACTTTGTTTTCTGTTAATTCATCTCATAGAGTTACAGCTTTACCCTCAAGAAGCCTTTCGCTAAGAGAGTTCTTGTGGAATTTGAAAAGTGATATATGGAAGCCCATAGAGGGCTACGGTGAAAAAGGAAATATCTTCCATTAAAAACTGGAAAGAAGCTTTCTGATTACAGCTTTCCCCTCAAGAAGCCTTTTGCTAAGACTCCTCTTGTGGAATTTGCAAAGTGATATTTGGAAGCCCATAGAGGGCTATGCTGGAAAAAGAAATATCCTTAGATAAAAACTGAAAAGAAGCTTTCTGAGAAACTACTTTGTGTTCTGTTAATTCATCTCACAGACTTACAGCTTTCCCCTCAGGAAGCCTTTCGCTAAGACTGTTCTTGTGGAATTTGCAAAGTGATATTTAGAAGCCCATAGAGTGCTATGGTGAAAAAGGAAATATCTTCCGTTAAAAACTGGAAATAAGCTTTGTGAGAAACTGCTTTGTGTACTGTTAATTCATCTCACAGAGTGACAGCTTTCCCCTCAAGAAGCCTTTCGCTAATAGTGTTCTTGTGGAATTTGCAAGGTGATATTTGGTAGCCCAAAGAGGGCTTTGGTGTAAAAGGAAATATCTTCCGTTAAAAACTGGAAAGAAGCTTTTTGAGAAACTGTTTTGTGCCCTCTTTTTTTTTTTAATTAATTTATTATTATTATACTTTAAGTTGTAGGGTACATGTGCATAACGTGCAGGTTTGTTACATATGTATACTTGTGCCATGTTGGTGTGCTGCACCCATCAACTCGTCATTTACATCAGTTATAACTCCCAATGCAATCCCTCACCCCTTCCCCCTCCCCATGATAGGCCCCGGTGTGTGATGTTCCCCTTCCCGAGTCCAAGTGATCTCATTGTTCAGTTCCCACCTATGCGTGAGAGCATGTGGTGTTTGGTTTTCTGTTCTTGTGATAGTTTGCTAAGAATGATGGTTTCCAGCTGCATCCATGTCCCTACAAAGGACACAAACTCATCCTTTTTTATGGCTGCATAGTATTCCATGGTGTATTTGTGCCACATTTTCTTAATCCAATCTGTCACTGATGGACATTTGGGTTGATTCCAAGTCTTTGCTATTGTGAATAGAGCTGCGATAAACATACGTGTGCATGTGTCTTTATAGCAGCATAATTTATAATCCTTTGGGTATATACCCAGTAATGGGATGGCTGGGTCATATGGTACATCTAGTTCTAGGTCCTTAAGGAATCGCCATACTGTTTTCCATAATGGTTGAACTAGTTTACAATCCCACCAACAATGTAAAAGTGTTCCTAGTTCTCCACATCCTCTCCAGCACCTGTTGTTTCCTGACTTTTTAATGATCGCCATTCCAACTGGTGTGAGATGGTATCTCATTGTGGTTTTGATTTGCATTTCTCTGATGGCCAGTGATCATGAGCATTTTTTCATGTGTCTGTTGGCTGTATGAATGTCTTCTTTTGAAAACTGTCTGTTCATATCCTTTGCCCACTTTTTGATGGGGTTGTTTGTTTTTTTCTTGTAAATTTGTTTGAGTTCTTTGTAGGTTCTGGATATTAGCCTTTGTCAGATGAGTAGATTGCAAAAGTTTTCTCCCATTCTGTAGGTTGCCTGTTCACTCTGATGGTAGTTTCTTTTGCTGTGCAGAAGCTCTTTAGTTTAATGAGATCCCATTTGTCAATTTCGGCTTTCGCTGCTGTTGCTTTTGGTGTTTTAGACATGAAGTCTTTGCCCATGCCTATGTCCTGAATGGTACTACCTAGGGTTTCCTCTAGGATTTTTATGGTATTAGGTCTAACATTTAAGTCTCTAATCCATCTTGAAATAATTTTCGTATAAGGAGTAAGGAAAGGATCCAGTTTCAGCTTTCTACTTATGGCTAGCCAATTATCCCAGCACCATTTATTAAATAGGGAATCCTTTCCCCATTTCTTGTTTCTCTCAGGTTTGTCAAAGATCACATGGCTGTAGATGTGTGGTATTATTTCTGAGGACTCTGTTCTGTTCCATTGGTCTTTATCTCTGTTTTGGTACCAGTACCATGCTGTTTTGGTTACTGTAGCCTTGTAGTATAGTTTGAAGTCAGGTAGCGTGATGCCTCCAACTTTGTTCTTTTTACTTAGGATTGTCTTGGAAATGCGGGCTCTTTCTTGGTTCCAAATGAACTTTAAAGCAGTTTTTTCCAATTCTGTGAAGAAGCTCATTGGTAGCTTGATGGTAATGGCATTGAATCTATAAATAACCTAGGGCAGTATGGCCATTTTCACGATATTGATTCTTCCTATCCATGAGCATGGTATGTTCTTCCATTTGTTTGTGTCCTCTTTTATTTCACTGAGCAGTGGTTTGTAGTTCTCCTTGAAGAGGTCCTTTACATCCCTTGTAAGTTGGATTCCTAGGTGTTTTCTTCTCTTTGAAGCAATTGTGAATGGAAGTTCATTCCTGATTTGGCTCTCTGTTTGTCTGTTACTGGTGTATACGAATGCTTGGGATTTTTGCACATTAATTTTGTATCCTGAGACGTTGCTGAAGTTGCTTATCAGCTTAAGGAGATTTCGGGCTGAGACAATGGGATTTTCTAAATAAACAATCATGTCATCTGCAAACAGGGACAATTTGACTTCTTCTTTTCCTAACTGAATCCCCTTGATTTCTTTCTCTTGCCTGATTGCCCTAGCCAGAACTTCCAACACTATGTTGAATAGGAGTGGTGAGAGAGGGCATCCCTGTCTTGTGCCAGTTTTCAAAGGGAATTTTTCCAGTTTTTGCCCATTCAGTATGATATTGACTGTGGGTTTGTCATAAATAGCTCTTATGATTTTGAGGTACGTTCCATCAATACCGAATTTATTGAGCGTTTTTAGCATGAAGGGCTGTTGAATTTTGTCAAAAGCCTTTTCTGCATCTATTGAGATAATGATGTGGTTCTTGTCTTTGGTTCTGTTTATATGCTGGATTATGTTTATTGATTTGCGAATGTTGAACCAGCCTTGCATCCCAGGGATGAAGCCCACTTGATCATGGTGGATTAGCTTTTTGATGTGTTGCTGAAATCGGTTTGCCAGTATTTTATTGAGGATTTTTGCATCGATGTTCATCAGGGATATTGGTCTAAAATTCTCTTTTTTTGTTGTGTCTCTGCCAGGCTTTGCTATCAGGATGATGTTGGCCTCATGAAATGAGTTAGGGAGGATTCCCTCTTTTTCTATTGATTGGAATAGTTTCAGAAGGAATGGTACCAACTCCTCCTTGTACCTCTGGTAGAATTCAGCTGTGAATACATCTGGTCCTGGACTTTTTTTGGTTGGTAGGCTATTAATTATTGCCTCAATTTCAGAGCCTGCTATTGGTCTATTCAGGGATTCAACTTCTTCTTGGTTTAGTCTTGGAAGAGTGTAAGTGTCCAGGAAATTATCCATTTCTTCTAGATTTTCCAGATTTTTTGCGTAGAGGTGTTTATAGTATTCTCTGATGGTAGTTTGTATTTCTGTGGGGTCGGTGGTGATATCCCCTTTATCAGTTTTAATTGCATCGATTTGATTCTTCTCCCTTTTCTTCTTTATTAGTCTTGCTAGCGGTCTGTCAATTTTGTTGATCTTTTCAAAAAACCAACTCCTGGATTCATTGATTTTTTGGAGGAATTTTTGTGTCTCTATCTCCTTCAGTTCTGCTCTGATCTTAGTTATTTCTTGCCTTCTGCTACCTTTCGAATGTGTTTGCTCTTGCTTCTCTAGTTCTTTTAATTGTGATGTTAGAGTGTCAATTTTAGATCTTTCCTGCTTTCTCTTGTGGGCATTTAGTGATATAAATTTCCCTCTACACACTGCTTTAAATGTGTCCCAGAGATTCTGGTATGTTGTATCTTTGTTCTCATTGGTTTCAAAGAACATCTTTATTTCTGCCTTCATTTTGTCATGTACCCAGTAGTCATTCAGGAGCAGGTTGTTCAGTTTCCATGTAGTTGAGCGGTTTTGATTGAGTTTCTTAGTCCTGAGTTCTAGTTTGATTGCACTGTGGTCTGAGAGACAGTTTGTTACAATTTCTGTTCTTGTACATTTGCTGAGGAGTGCTTTACTTCCAATTACGTGGTCAATTTCGGAGTAAGTACGATGTGGTGCTGAGAAGAATGTATATTCTGTTGATTTGGGGTGGAGAGTTCTATAGATGTCTATTAGGTCTGCTTGCTGCAGAGATGAGTTCAATTCCTGGATATCCTTGTTAACTTTCTGTCTCGTTGATCTGTCTAATGTTGACAGTGGAGTGTTGAAGTCTCCCATTATTATTGTATGGGAGTCTAAGTCTCTTTGTAAGTCTCTAAGGACTTGCTTTATGAATCTGGGTGCTGCTGTATTGGGTGCATATATATTTAGGATAGTTAGCTCTTCCTGTTGAATTGATCCCTTTACAATTATGTAATGGCCTTCTTTGTCTCTTTTAATCTTTGATGGTTTAAAGTCTGTTTTATCAGAGACTAGTATTGCAACCTCCGCTTTTTTTGTTCTCCATTTGCTTGGTAGATCTTCCTCCATCCCTTTATTTTGAGCCTATGTATGTCTCTACGTGTGTGTGTCTTTTAATTGGAGCACTTAGTCCATTTACATTTAAGGTTAAGATAGTTATGTGAGAACTTGATCCTGCCATTGTGATATTAACTGGTTATTTTGCTCGTTAGTTGATGCAGTTTCTTCCTAGCCTTGGTAGCGTTTACATTTTAGCATGTTTTTGCAATGGCTGGTGCCGATTGTTCCTTTCCATGTTTAGTGCTTCCTTCAGGGTCTCTTGTAAGGCAGGCCTAGTGGTGACAAAATCTCTAAGCATTTGCTTATCTGTAAAGGATTTTATTTCTCCTTCACTTATGAAATTTAGTTTGGCTGGATATAAAATTCTGGGTTGAAAATTCTTTTCTTTAAGAGTGTTGAATATTGGCCCCCACTCTCTTCTGGCTTGAAGAGTTTCCATCGAGAGATCTGCTGTTAGTCTGATGGGCTTCCCTTTGTGGGTAACCCGACCTTTCTCTCTGGCTGCCCTTAAGATTTTTTTCCTTCATTTCAACTTTGGTGAATCTGGCAATTATGTGTCTTGGAGTTGCTCTTCTCGAGGAGTATCTTTGTGGTTTTCTCTGTATTTCCTGGATTTGAATGTTGGCCTGCCCCACTAGGTTGGGGAAGTTCGTGTTTTCCAACTTGATTCCATATTCCCCCTCACTTTCAGGCACCCCAATCAGACGTAGATTTGGTCTTTTTACATAATCCCATACTTCTTGCAGGCTTTGTTCATTTCTTTTTCTTCTTTTTTCTTTTGGTTTCTCTTCTCGCTTCATTTAAACTCACAGAGTTACAGCTTACCCCTCAGGAAGCCTTTCGCTAAGACAGTTCCTGTGGAATTTGCAAAGTGATATTTGGAAACCCATAGACGGCTATGGTGAAAAAGGAAATATCTTAAGTTAAAAACTGGAAAGAGGCTTTCTGATCTACTGCTTTGTGTTCCGTTAATTCATCTCACAGAGTTACAGCTTTCCCCTCAAGAAGCCTTTCGCTAAGACTGTTCTTGTGGAATTTGCAATGTGATATTTGGAAGACCACAGTGGGCTACAGTGAAAAAGGAAATATCTTCAGTTAAAAACTGGAAAGAAGCTTTCTGAGAAACTGCTTTGTGTTCTGTTAACTCATTTCACAGAGTTACAGCTTTCCCCTCAAGAAGCATTTCGCTAACACTGTTGTTGTGTAATTTGCAAAGTGATATTTGGAAGCCCAAAGACGGCTTTGGTAAAAAAGGAAATATCTTCCGTTAAAAACTGGAAAGAAGCTTTCTGAGAAAATACTTTGTGTTCTGTTAATTCATCGCACAGAGTTACAGCTTTGCCTTCAATAAGACTTTCCCTAAGACTGTTCTTGTGGAATTTGAAAAGAGATATTTGGAAGACCATAGAGGGCTATGGTGAAAAAGGAAATATCTTCCGTTAAAAACTGGAAAGATGATTTCTGAGAAACTGTTTTGTGTTCTGTTATTTCATCTCACAGAGTTACAGCTTTCCCCTCAAGAAGTCTTTCCCTAAGACTGTTCTTGTGGAGTTTGGAAAGTGAAATTTAGAAGGCCATAGAGGGCTATGGTGAAAAAGGAAATATTCTCCGTTAAAAACTGGAAAGAAGCCTACTGAGAAATTGCTTTGTGTACTGTTAATTCATCTCACAGAGTTACAGCTTCCCCTCAAGAAGCCTTTCGCTAAGACTGTTCTTGCGGAATTTAGAACGTGATATTAGAAGCCCATAAAGGGCTATGGTGAAAAAGGAAATATCCTCCGTTAAAAACTGGAAAGAAGCTTTCTGAGAAATTACTTTGTGTTCTGCTAATTCATCTCACAGAGTTACAGATTTCCCCTCAAGAAGCCTTTCGCTAAGACTGTTTTTGTGGAATTTGCAAAGTGATATTTGGAAACCCAAAGAAGGCTATATTGAAAAAGGAAATATCTTCCGTTGAAAACTAGAAAGAAGCTTTCTGAGAAACTTATTTGTGTTCTGTTAATTCATCTCACAGAGTTACAGCTTTCCTTTCAAGAAGCCTTTCGCTAAGACAGTTCTTGTGGAATTTGCAAAGAGATATTTGGAAGCCCATAGAGGGCTATGGTGAACAAGGATATATCTTCCGTTAAAAACTGGAAAAAAAGCTTTCTGAGAAACTGCCTTGTGTTCTGTTAATTCATCTCACAGAATTACAGCTTTCCCCTCAAGAATCCTTTCGCTAAGCCTGTTGATGTGGAATATTGAACATGATAATTAGAAGCCCATAGAGGGCTATGTTGGAAAAGGAAATATCTTCAGTTAAAATCTGGAAAGAACCCTTCTGTGAAACTGCTTTGTGTTCTGTTCATTCATCTCACAGAGTTACAGCTCGCCCCTCAAGAATCCTTTCACTAAGACTGTTCTTGTGGAATTTGCAAAGTCTTATTTGGAAGCACATAGAGGGCTATGGTGAAAAAGGAAATATCCTAAGACAAAAACTGGAAGGAATCTTTCTGAGAAACTGCTTTGTGTTCTGTTAATTCATCTCACAGAGTTACAGCTTTCCCCTAAAGAAGCCTTTCGCTAGGATTGTTCTTGTGGAATTTTCAAAGTGATATTTGGAAGCCCATAGAGGGTTATGGTGAAAAAGGAAATATCTTCACTTAAAAACGGGAAAGAAGCTTTCTGAGAAACTGAGTTGTGTTCTCTTAATTTATCTCACAGAGTTACAGCTTTCCCCTCAAAAAGCCTTTCGATAAGACTGTTCTTGTGGAATTTGCAAAGTGATATTTGAAACCCATAGAGGGCTATGGTGAAAAAGGAAATATCTTCCGTTAAAAACTGGAAAGGAGCCTTCTGAGAAACTGCTTTGTGTTCTGTTAATTCATCTCACAGAGTTACAGCTTGCCCCTCAAGAAGCCTTTTGCTAAGACTGTTCTATTGGAAGTTGCAAAGTGAGATTTCGAAGCCCATAGAGGGCAATAGTGAAAAAGGAAATATCTTCAGTTAAAAACTGTAAAGAAGCTATCTGAGGAACTGCGTTGTGTTCTGATAATTCATCTCACACAGTTACATCTTTCACCTCAAGAAGCCGTTCGATAAGACTGTTCTTGTTCTTGTGGAATTTGTAAAGTGATATTTGGAAGCCCATAGAGGGCTATGGTGAAAAAGGAAGAAACTTCCGTTAAAAATTGGAAAGAAACTTTCTGAGAAACTGCTTTGTGTTCTGTAAATTGATTTCAACGACTTACAGCTTTCCCCTCAAGAACCCTTTCGCTAAGACTCTTCTTGGGGAGTTTGGAAAGTGTTATTTGGAAGCCCATAGAGGGCTATGGTGAAAAAGGAAATATCTTCAGTGAGAAACTGAAAAGAAGCACTCTGAGAAACTGCGTGGTGTTCTGGTAATTCATTTCACAGAGTTACATCTTTCCTCCCAAGAAGCCTTTCGATAAGACTGTTCTTGTGGAATTTGCAAAGTGATAATTGGAAGCCCAAAGCGGGCAATGGTGATAAAGGAAATACCTTCCGTTAAAAATTGGAAAGAAGCTTTCTGAGAAACTTCTTTGTGTTCTGTTAAGTCATCTCACAGAGTTACAGCTTTCCGCTCAAGAATGCTTTCGCTAAGACTCTTCTTGGGGAATTTGGAAAGTGTTATTTGGAAGCCCATAGAGGGCTATGGTGAAAAAGGAAATATCTTCAGTGAGAAACTGAAAAGAAGCACTCTGAGAAACTGCGTGGTGTTCTGGTAATTCATTTCACAGAGTTACATCTTTCCTCCCAAGAAGCCTTTCGATAAGACTGTTCTTGTGGAATTTGCAAAGTGATAATTGGAAGCCCAAAGCGGGCAATGGTGATAAAGGAAATACCTTCCGTTAAAAATTGGAAAGAAGCTTTCTGAGAAACTTCTTTGTGTTCTGTTAAGTCATCTCACAGAGTTACAGCTTTCCGCTCAAGAATGCTTTCGCTCAAGAATGCTTTCGCTAAGACTGTTCCTCTGGAATATGTAAAGTGTAATTTTGGAGCCCATAGGGGGCTACGGTGAAAAGGAAATATCTTCAGTTTAAAACTGTAAGGAAGCTTTTTGAGAATCTCCTTTGTGTTCTTTAAATTCATCTCACAGAGTAACAGCTTTCCCCTCTAGAAGCCTTTCGTTAAGACTGTTCTTGTGGAATTTGCGAAGTGATATATGGAAGCCCATAGAAGGCTATGGTGAAAAAGGATATATCTTCCCTTAAAACTCTGAAGAGGCATTCTGTGAAACTGCCATGTGTTCTGTTAGTATATCTCACCGAGTTACAGCTTTCCCCTCAAGAAGCCTTTCGCAAAAACTGTTCTTGTGTGATTTTCTAAGTGATATTTGGAAGCCCATAGAGGGTTATGGGGGAAAAGGAAATATTTTCGGTTGAAAACTACAAAGAAGTTTTCTGAGAAACAGCTCTGTGTTCTGTTAATTCATTTCAGAGAGTTACAGCTTTCCAGTCCAGAAGCCTTTCGTTAAGACTGCTCTTTTGGAATTTGCAAAGTGATATTTGGAAGCCCTTAGAGGGCTATGGTGAAAAAGGAAATATCTTCTGTTAAAAACTGGAAATAAGCATTCTGAGATACTGCCGTGTGTTCTCTTAATACGTCTAACCGAGTTACAGGATTCCCCTCCAGAAGCCTTTCGCTAAGACTGTTCTTGTGGGACTTGCAATGTGATATTTGGAAGCCCTTAGACGGCTATGGTGAAAAAGGAAATATCTTCAGTTAAAAACTGGAAAGAAGCTTTCTGAGAAACTGCTTTGTGTTCTGTTAATTCATCTCACAGAGTTACAGTATTCCCCTCCAGAAGCCTTTAACTAAGACTGTTCTTGTGGAATTTGCAAAATGATATTTGGAAGCCCATAGAGGGCTATGGTGAAAAAGGACATATCTTCCATTAAAAACTGGAAAGAAATTTTTAGAGAAACTGCGTTGTGTTCTATTAATTCATCTCACAGAGTTACAGGATTCTTCTCGAGAAGCCTTTTGGTAAGACTGTTCTTGTAGAATTTGCAAAGTGATATTTGGAAGCCCATAGAGGGCTATGGTGAAAAAGGAAATATCCTAAGATAAAAACTTAAAAGAAGCATTCTGAGAAACTGCTTTGTGTTCTGTTAATTCATCTCACTGAGTAACAGCTTTCCCTTTAAGAAGCCTTTCACTAAGGCTGTTCTTGAGAAATTTGCAAAGTGATATTTGGAAGCCCATAGAGGGCTATGGGGAAAAAGAAAATATCTTCAGTTAAAAACTGAAATGAAGCTGTCTGAGAAACTGCATTGTGTTGTGTTAATTCATCTCACAGAGCTACAGCTTTCCCCTCAAGAAGACTTTTGCTAAGACTGTTCTTGTGGAATTGACAAAGTGTTATTTGGAAGCCCATAGAGGGCTATGGTGAAAAAGGAATATCTTCAGTTAAAAACTGGTAAGAAGCTGTCTGAGAAACTGCTTTGTGTTCTGTTAATTCATCTCACAGACTTACAGATTTCCCCTCAAGAATCCTTTCGCTAAGACTGTTCTTGTGGAATTTGCAAAGTGCTATTTGGAAGCCCATAGAGGGCTAAGGCGAAAAAGGAAATATCTTCCGTTAAAAACGGGAAAGAAGATTTCTGAGAAACTACTTTGTGTTCTGTTAATTCATCTCGCAGAGTTACAGATTTCCCCTCAGGAAGCCTTTCGCTAAGAGTGTTCTTGTGGAATTCGCAAAGTGATATTTGGAAGCCCATAGAGGTCTATGGAGTAAAAGGAAATATCTTCAGTTAAAAAATGGAAAGAAACTTTCAGAGAAACTGTTTTGTGTTCTGTTAATTCATGTCACAGAGTTACTGCTTTCCCCTCAAGAATCCTTTCGCTAAGACTGTTCTTGTGGAATTTTCAAAGTGATATTTGGAAGCCCATAGAGGGCTATTTCGAAAACGGAAATATCTTAAGTTAAAAACTGGAAAGATGGTGTAAGAGAAACTGCTTTGTTTTCTGTTAATTCATGTCACAGAGTTACAGCTTTCCCCAAAAGAAGCCTTTTGCTATGACTGCTTTGTAGAATTTGCAAAGTGATATTTGTAAGCCCATAGTGGGCTACGGTGAAAAAGGAAATATCTTCCGTTAAAAACGGAAAAGAAGCTTTCTGAGAAACTGCTTTGAGTTCTGTTAATTCATCTCACAGAGTTACAGGTTTCCCCTCAAGAAGCCTTTCACTAAGACTGTGCTTGTGGAATTTGCAAAATGATATTTGGAAGCCCATAGAGGGCTATGGTGAAAAAGGAAATATCCTAAGATAAAAACTTAAAAGAAGCATTCTGAGAAACTGCTTTGTGTTCTGTTAATTCATCTCACTGAGTAACAGCTTTCCCTTCAAGAAGCCTTTCACTAAGGCTGTTCTTGAGAAATTTGCAAAGTGATATTTGGAAGCCCATAGAGGGCTATGGTGAAAAAGAAAATATCCTCAGTTAAAAACTGGAATGAAGCTGTCTGAGAAACTGCATTGTGTTGTGTTAATTCATCTCACAGAGCTACAGCTTTCCCCTCAAGAAGACTTTTGCTAAGACTGTTCTTGTGGAATTGACAGTGTTATTTGGAAGCCCATAGAGGGCTATGGTGAAAAAGGAATATCTTCAGTTAAAAACTGGTAAGAAGCTGTCTGAGAAACTGCTTTGTGTTCTGTTAATTCATCTCACAGATTTACAGCTTTCCCCTCAAGAAGCCTTTCGCTAAGACTGTTTTTGTGGTACTTGCAAAGTGCTATTTGGAAGCCCATAAAGGGTTATGACGAAAAAGGAAATATCTTCCGTTAAAAACGGGAAAGAAGCTTTCGGAGAAACTACTTTGTGTTCTGTTAATTCATCTCGCAGAGATACAGATTTCCCCTCAGGAAGCCTTTCGCTAAGAGTGTTCTTGTGGAATTCGCAAAGTGATATTTGGAAGCCCTTAGAGGGCTATGGAATAAAAGGAAATATCTTCTGTTAAAATATGGAAAGAAACTTTCAGAGAAACTGTTTTGTGTTTTGTTAATTCATCTCACAAAGTTACTGCTTTCCCCTCAAGAAGCATTTCGCTAAGACTGTTCTTGTGGCATTTTCAAAGTGATATTTGGAAGCCCATAGAGGGCTATTTTGAAAAAGGAAATATCTTAAGCTAAAAACTGGAAAGAAGGTGTCAGAGAAACTGCTTTGTTTTCGGTTAATTCATCTCACAGAGTTACATCGTTCCCCTAAAGAACCTTTCACTATGACTGTTTTTGTAGAATTTGCAAAGTGATATTTGTAAGCCCATAGTGGGCTACGGTGAAAAAGGAAATATCTTCCGTTAAAAACGGGAAAGAAGCTTTCTGAGAAACTGCTTTGAGTTCTGTTAATTCATCTCACAGAGTTACAGGTTTCCCCTCAGGAAGCCTTTCACTAAGACTGTTCTTGTGGAATTTGCACAATGATATTTGGAAGCCCATAGAGGGCTATGGTGAAAAAGGAAATATCTTCCGTTAAAAACTGTAAAGATGCTTTCTGCGGAACAGCTTTGTGTTCTGTCAATTCATCTCACAGAGTTACTGCTTTCCCCTCAAGAAGCCTTTCGCTAAGACAGTTCTTGTGGAATTTGCAAACTGATATTTGGAAGCCCGCAGAGGGCTATGTTGAAAATGGAAATATCTTCAGTTAAAAAACGGAAAGAAGCTTTCTGAGAAACTGCTTTGTGTTCTGTTAATTCATCTCACAGAGTAACTACTTTCCCATCAAGAACCCTTTCGCTAAGACTGTTCTTGTGACTTTTGCGAAGTGATATTTGAAAGCCCATAGAGGGTTATGGGGAAAAGGAAATATCTTCCGTTAAAAACTGGAAAGATGCTTTCTGAGAAACTGCTTTGTTTCCTGTTAATTCATCTCACAGTGTAACTGCTTTCCCCTCAAGAAGCCTTTCGCTAAGAATGTTCTTCTGGAATTTGCAAAGTGTTATTTGGAAGCCCATAGAGGGCTATGGCGAAAAAGGAAATATCTTCCGCTAAAAAGTGGAAAGAAGCTTTCTGAGAAACTGCTCGGTGTTCTATTAATTCATCTCACAGAGTTACTTCTTTCCCAGGAAGAAGCCTTTCGCTATGACTGTTCTTGTGGATTTTGCACAGTGATATTTGGAAGACCACAGAGGGCTATGGTGAAAAAGGAAATATCCACCGTAAAAAACGGAAAAAAAGCTTTATGAGAAACTGCTTTGTGTTTGGTTAATTCTTCTCACAGAGTTACAGCATTCCCTTCAGGAAGCCGTTCGCTAAGTCTGTTTTTGTGGAATTTGCACAGTTATATTTGGAAGCCCATAGAGGGCTATGGTGAAAAAGGAAATATCTTCCGTTAAAACTGGAAAGAAGCATTCTGAGAAACTGCTTTGTGTTTTGTTAATTCATCTCAGAGTGTTACATCTTTCCCTTAAAGAAGCCTTTCGCTAAGTCTGTTTTTGTGGAATTTGCACAGTGATATTTGGAAGCCCATAGAGGACTATGGTGAAAAAGGAAATATCTTCCGTTAAAAACTGGAAAGAAGCTTTCGGAGAAACTGCTTCGTGTTCTGTTAATTCATCTCACAGAGTTACAGCTTTCCCTTCAAGAATCCTTTCGCTAACTGTGTTCTTGTGGAATTTGCAAAGTGATATTTGGAAGCCCATATAGTGCTATGGTGAAAAAGGAATCATCTTCCGTTAAAAACTGGAAAGAATCTTTATGAGAAACTGCTCTGAGTTCTGTTAATTCATCTCACAGAGTTACAGCTTTTCTCTCAAGAAGCCTTTCGCTAAGACTCTTCTTTTGGAATTTGCAAAGTTATATTTGGAAGTCCGTAGAGGGCTATGGTGAAAAAGGAAATACCTTCCGTTAAAAACTGGAAAGAAGCTTTCTGAGAAACTGCTTTGTTTTCTGTTAATTCATCTCACAGTGTTACAGCTTTCCATTCAAGAAGCCTTTCTCTAAATCTGTTTGTGTGGAATTTGCACAGTGATATTTGGAAGCCCATAGAGGAGTATGGTGAAAAAGGAAATATCTTCCGTTAAAAACTGGAAAGAAGCTTTCTGAGAAACTCCTTTGTGTTCTGTTACTTCATCTCACAGAGTTACTGCTTTCACCTCAAGAAGCCTTTCGCTAAGACTCTTCTTGTGGAATTTGCAAAGTGATATGTGGAAGACCATAGAGGGTTATGGTGAAAAAGGAAATATCTTCTGTTAAAAACTGGAAAGAAGCTTTCTGAGAAAGTGCTTTGTGTTCTGTTAATTCATCTCACAGAGTTACAGCTTTCCCTTCAAGAAGCCTGTCGCTAAGTCTGTTGTTCTGGAATTTGCAAAGTTATATTTGGAAGCCCATAGAGTGCTATGGTGAAAAAGGAAATATCTTTCGTTAAAAACTGGAAAGAAGCTTTATGAGACACTGCTCTGTGTTCTGTTAATTCATCCCACAGAGTTACAGCTTTCCCTTCAAGAATCCTTTCGCTAAGACTCTCCTTGTGGAATTTTCAAATTGATATTTGGAAGCCCATAGAGAGCTATGGCTAAAAAGGAAATATCTTCCGTTAAAAACTGGAAAGAAGCTCAAAGAGATACTGCTCTATGTTTGGTTAATTCATCTCACAGAATTACTGCTTTCCCATCAAGAAGCCTTTCGCTAAGACTGTTCTTGTGGAATTTCCAAAGTGATATTTGAAAGCCCTTAGAGGGCTATGGTGAAAAAGGAAATATCTTCCTTTAAAAACTGGAAAGAAGCTTTCTGAGAAACTGATTTGTATTCTGTTAATTCATCTAACAGAGTTATTGCGTTCCCCACAAGAAGCCTTTCGCTAAGACTGTTCTTGTGGAATTCACAAAGTGATATTTGGAAGCCCTTAGAGGAATATGGTAAAAAAGGATATATCTTCCGTTAAAAACTGAAAAGAAGCTTTCTGAGAAACTGCTTTGTGTTCTGTTAATTCATCTCACAGAGTTACAGCTTTCCTTTCAAGAAGCCTTTCGCTAAGACTGTTCTTGTGGAATTTTCAATGTGATATTTAGAAGCCCACAGAGGGCTATGGTGAAAAAGGAAAATCTTCCCTTAAAAATTGGAAAGAAGCTTTCTGAGAAACTGCTTTGTGTTCGGTTAATTCATCCCACAGTTACTGCTTTCCCCTCAAGAAGCCTTTCACTAAGACTGTTCGTGTGTAATTTGCAAAGTGATATTTGGAAGCCCATAGAGGGTTAAAGGTGAAAAAGGAAATATCTTCCGTTAACAACTGGAAAGAAGCTTTCTGAGAAACTGCTTTGTGTTCTGTTAATTCATCTCACAGAATTACAGCTTTCCCTTCAAGAAGCCTTTCGCTAAGTCTGTTTTTGTGGAATTTGCACAGTGATATTTGGAAGCCCATAGAGGACTATGGTGAAAAAGGAAATATCTTCTGTTAAAATCTGGAAAGACGCTTTCTGAGAAACTCCTTTGTGTTCTGTTATTTCATCTCACAGAGTTACACCTTTCCCCTCAAGTAGCCTTTCGCTAAATCTGTTCTTGTGGAATTTGTAAAGTGATATTTGGAATCCCATAGAGGGATATGGTGAAAAAGGAAATATCTTCCGTTAAAAACTAGAAAGAAGGTTTCAGAGAAACTCCTTTGTGTTCTGTTAATTCATCTCACAGAGGTAAACCTTTCCCCTCAAGAAGCCTATCGCTAAGACTGTTCTTGTGGTATTTGCAAAGTGATATTTGGAAGCCCATAGAGGGCTATGGTGAAAAAAGGAAATATCTTCCTTTAAAAGCTGGAAAGAATCTTTCTGAGAAACTGATTTGTTTTCTGTTAATTCATCTCACAGAGTTACTGCCTTCCCCTCAAGAAGCCTTTCTCTAAGACTGTTACTGTAAAATTTTCAAAGTGATATTTGGAAGCCCATAGAGGGTTTTGGTAAAAAATTATATAACTTCCGGTTAAAACTGTAAAGAAGCTCTCTGAGAAACTGCTTTGTGTTCTGTTAACTCACCTAATGGAGTTACAGCATTCCCTTCAAGAAGCCTTTCCTATGTCTGTTTTTGTGGAATTTGCAAAGTGATATTGGAAGCCCATAGAGGACTATGGTGAAAAAGGAAATATCTTCCGTTAAAAATGGGAAAGAGGCTTTCTGAGAAACTCCTTTGTTTTCCGTTAATTCATCTCACAGAGTTACAGCTTTCCCCTCAAGAAGCCTTTCGCTAAGACTGTTCTATTGGAATTTGCAAGGTGATATTTGGAAGCCCATAGAGGGCTAAGGTGAAAAAGGAAATATCCTAAAATAAAAACTGGAAAGAAGCTTTCTGAGAAATTGCTTTGTGTTCTGTTAATTCATCTCACAGAGTTACTGCGTTCCCCTCAAAAGCCTTTCGCTAAGACTGTTCTTGTGGAATTTAAAAGTGATATTTGGAAGCCTATAGGGTGTTTTGGTGAAAAAGGAAAATCTTCCCGTAAAAACTGGAAAGAAGCTTTCTGAGAAACTGCTTTGTGTTCGGTTAATTCTTCTCACAGTTACTGCTTTCTCCTCAAAGAGCCTTTCGCTAACACTGTTCTTATGCAATTTTCAAAGTGATATTTGGAAGCCCTTAGAGGGTTAAGGTGAAAAAGGAAATATCTACCGTTAAAAAATGTAAGGAAGCTTTCTGAGAAACTTCTTTGTGTTCTCTTTGTTCATCTCAAGTGAAAAAGGAAATATCTTCCGTTAAAAACTGGAAAGAAGCTTTCTGAGAAACTGCTCTCTGTTCTGTTAATTCATCTCACAGAGTTACTAGTTTCCCAGCAAGAAGCCATTCTCTAACACTCTTCTTGAGGATTTTGCAAAGTGATATTTGGAAGCCCATGGAGGGTTAAAGGTGAAATAGGAAATATCTTCCGTTAAAAGCTTGTAAGAAGCTTTCTGAGAAACTGATTTGTGTTCTGTTAATTCATCTCACATAGTTACAGCTTTCCCCTGAGGAATCCTTTCGCGAAGACTGTTCTTGTGGAATTTGCAAAGTGATCTTTGTAAGTCCATAGAGGGCTATGGTGAAAAAGGAAATACCTTCAGTTAAAAACTGGAACGAAGCTTTCTGAGAAACGGTTTTGTGTTCTGTTAATTCATCTCACAGACTTACAGCTTTCCTTCAAGAAGCCTTGCATTAAGTCTGTTTTTGTGGAATTTGCACAGTGATATTTGGAAGCCCATAGAGGACTATGGTGAAAAAGGAAATATCTTCCGTTTAAATCTGGAAAGAAGCTTTCTTAGAAACTCCTTTGTGTTCTGTTATTTCATCTCACAGAGTTACACCTTTCCCCTCAAGAAGCCTATCGCTAAGTCTGTTCTTGTGGAATTTGCAAAGTGATATTTGGAAGCTCATAGAGGGATATGGTGAAAAAGGAAATATCTTCCGTTAAAAACTGGAAAGAAGGTTTAAGAGAAACTCCTTTGTGTTCTGTTAATTCATCTCAGAGAGTTACAGCTTTCCCCTCAAGAAACCTTTCGCTAAGACTGTTCTTGTGGAATTGGCAAAGTGATATTTGGAATCCCATAGAGGGCTATGGTGAAAAAGAAAATATCTCCCGCTAAAAACTGGAAAGAAGCTTTCTGAGAAACTGCTTTGTGTTCTGTTAATTCATCTCTTAGAGTTACAGCTTTCCCTTCAAGAAGCCTTTCGCTAAGTCTGTTCTTGTGGAATTTGCAAAGTGATATTTGGAAGCTTAGAGTGGGCTATGGTGAAAAAGAAAATATCTCCCGCTAAAAACTGGAAAGAAGCTTTCTGAGAAACTGCTTTGTGTTCTGTTAATTCATCTCTTAGAGTTACAGCTTTCCCTTCAAGAAGCCTTTCGCTAAGTCTGTTCTTGTGGAATTTGCAAAGTGATATTTGGAAGCTTAGAGTGGGCTATGGTGAAAAAGGAAATATCTTCCATTAAAAACTGGAAAGAAGCTTTCTGAGAAACTGCTTAGGGCTCTGTTAATTCATCTCACAGAGTCACTGCTTTCACCTCAAGAAGTCGTTCGCTAAGACTGTTTTTGTTGAATTTTCATAGAGATATTTTCAAGTCCATAGAGGGCTAAGGTGTTGGAAATATCCTAAGATAAAAACTGAAAAGAAGTATTCTGAGAAACTACTTTGTGTTCTGTTAATTCATCTCACAGAGTTACAGCTATCCCCTGAAGAAGCCTTTCGCGAAGACTCTTCTTGTGGAATTCGCAAAGTAATATTTGGAAGCCCATAAAGGGCTATGGTGAAAAAGGAAGTATCTTCCATTAAAAACTGCTAAGAAGCTTTCTGAGAAACTGCTCTGTGTTCTGTTAATTCTTCTCACAGAGTTGCAGCTTTCCCCTCAAGAAGCCTTTCACTAAGACTGTTCTTGTGGAATTTTCTAAGTGATATTTGGAAGTCCATAGAGGGCTATCGTGAAAAAGGAAATATCTTCCGTTAAAAACTGGAAAGAAGCATTCTGAAAAATTGCTTTGTGTTCTGTTTACTCATCTCACAGAGAGACTGCATTACTCTCAAGAAGCCTTTCGCAAAGACTCTTCTTGTGGAATTTGTAAAATAATATTTGGAAGCCCATAGAGGGTTATGGTGAAAAAGTAAAATCTTCCCTTAAAAACTGGAAAGAAGCTTTCTGAGAAACTGCTTAGTGTTCGGTTAATTCATCTCACAGTTACTGCTTTCCCCTCAAGAAGCCTTTCGCTAAGACTGTTTTTGTGGAATTTGCAAAGTGATATTTGGAAGCCCATAGAGAGTTAAGGTGAAAAAGGAAATGTCTTCCATTAAAAACTTGTAAGAATCTTTCTGAGAAAGTGCTTTGTGTTCTGTTAATTCATCTCACAGAGTTACAGCTTTCCCTTCAAGAAGCCTTTCTCTAAATCTGTTTGTGTGGAATTTGCACAGTGATATTTGGAAGCCCATAGAGGGCTATGGTGAAAAAGGAAATATCCTTAGTTACAAACTGAAAAGAAGCTTTCTGAGAAACTGCTTTGTGTTCTGTTAATTGATCTCACAGGGTTACAGCAATCCCCTCAAGAAGCCCTTCGCTAAGACTGTTCTTGTGGAATTTGCAAAGTGATATTTGGAGGCCCATAGAGGGCTATGGTGAAAAAGGAAATATTTTCCGTTAAAAAGTGGAAAGACGCTTTCTGGGAAACTGCTTTGTGTTCTGTTAATTCATCTCACAGAGTTACAGCTTTCCCCTCAAGAAGCCTTTCGCTAAGACTGTTCTTGGGGAATTTACAAATTGATATTTGGAAGCCCATAGAGGGCTATGGTGAAAAAGGAAATATCCTTAGTTACAAACTGAAA
Source organism: Chlorocebus sabaeus (assembly GCF_047675955.1). NCBI lineage: Eukaryota > Metazoa > Chordata > Mammalia > Primates > Cercopithecidae > Chlorocebus > Chlorocebus sabaeus. Next base: position 871,670 of record NW_027327593.1, read on the forward strand.
AGAAGCTTTCTGAGAAACTGCTTTGTGTTCTGTTAATTGATCTCACAGGGTTACAGCAATCCCCTCAAGAAGCCTTTCGCTAAGACAGTTCTTGTGGAATTTACAAAGAGATATTTGGAAGCCCCTGGAGGGCTATGGTGTTGAAGGAAATAACTACAGGTAAAAACTGCAAAGAAGATTTATGAGAAAGTGCTTTGTGTTCTGTTAGCTCATCTCACACAGTTACAGCTTTTCCCTCTAGAAGCCTTTCGCTAAGACTATTCTTGTGGAAATTGCCAAGTGATATTTGGAAGCCCATAGAGGGCTATGGTGAAAAAGGAAATATCTTCCGTTAAAAACTGGAAAGAAGCTTTCTGAGAAACTGCTTTGTGTTCTGTTAATTCATCTCACAGCGTTACATCTTTCCCTTCAAGAAGCCTTTCGCTAAGGCTGTTCTTGTGGAATTTTCAAAGTAATATTTGGAAACCCTTAGAGGGCTATGGTGGAAAAGGAAATACCTTCCGTTCAAAACTGGAAAGAAGATTTCTGAGAAACTGCTCTGTGTTCTGTTAATTCATTTCACAGAGTTACATCTTTCCCTTCAAGAAGCCTTTCGGTAAGGCTGTCGTTGTGGAATTGGCAAACTGATATTTGGAAGCCCATAGAGGCCTATGTTGAAAAAGGAAATATCTTCCGCTCAAAACTGGAAAGAAGCTTTCTGAGAAAGTGCTTTGTGTTCCGTTAATTCATCTCACAGAGTTACAGCATTCCCCTCAAGAAGCCTTTCACTAAGACTGTTATTGTGGAATTTTCAAAGTGATATTTGGAAGCCCATAGAGGGCTATGGTTAAAAAGGTAATATCTTCCCTTAAAAACTGGAAAGAAGCTTTCCGAGAAATTGCTTTGTGTTCTATTTACTCATCTCACAGAGTTACTGCGTTCCTCTCAAGAAGCCTTTCGCAAAGACTGTTCTTGTGGAATTTGTAAAATAATATTTGGAAGCCCATAGATGGTTAAGGTGAAAAAGGAAATATCTTCCATTAAAAACTGGTAAGAAACATTCTGATTAACTGCTTTGTGCTCTGTTAGTTCATCTCACAGGGTTACAGCTTTCCCCTCAAGAAGGCTTTTGCGAAGACTGTTCTTGTGGAATTTGCAAAGTGATATTTGGAAGTCCATAGAGGGCTATGGTGAAAAAGGAAATATCTTCCGTTAAAAACTGGAAAGAAGCTTTCTGAGAAACTGCTTTGTTTTCTGTTAATTCATCTCACAGTGTTACAGCTTTCCATTCAAGAAGCCTTTCTCTAAATCTGTTTGTGTGGAATTTGCACAGTGATATTTGGAAGCCCATAGAGGAGTATGGTGAAAAAGGAAATATCTTCCGTTAAAAACTGGAAAGAAGCTTTCTGAGAAACTCCTTTGTGTTCTGTTACTTCATCTCACAGAGTTACTGCTTTCACCTCAAGAAGCCTTTCGCTAAGACTCTTCTTGTGGAATTTGCAAAGTGATATGTGGAAGACCATAGAGGGTTATGGTGAAAAAGGAAATATCTTCTGTTAAAAACTGGAAAGAAGCTTTCTGAGAAAGTGCTTTGTGTTCTGTTAATTCATCTCACAGAGTTACAGCTTTCCCTTCAAGAAGCCTGTCGCTAAGTCTGTTGTTCTGGAATTTGCAAAGTTATATTTGGAAGCCCATAGAGTGCTATGGTGAAAAAGGAAATATCTTTCGTTAAAAACTGGAAAGAAGCTTTATGAGACACTGCTCTGTGTTCTGTTAATTCATCCCACAGAGTTACAGCTTTCCCTTCAAGAATCCTTTCGCTAAGACTCTCCTTGTGGAATTTTCAAATTGATATTTGGAAGCCCATAGAGAGCTATGGCTAAAAAGGAAATATCTTCCATTAAAAACTGGAAAGAAGCTCAAAGAGATACTGCTCTATGTTTGGTTAATTCATCTCACAGAATTACTGCTTTCCCATCAAGAAGCCTTTCGCTAAGACTGTTCTTGTGGAATTTCCAAAGTGATATTTGAAAGCCCTTAGAGGGCTATGGTGAAAAAGGAAATATCTTCCTTTAAAAACTGGAAAGAAGCTTTCTGAGAAACTGATTTGTATTCTGTTAATTCATCTAACAGAGTTATTGCGTTCCCCACAAGAAGCCTTTCGCTAAGACTGTTCTTGTGGAATTCACAAAGTGATATTTGGAAGCCCTTAGAGGAATATGGTAAAAAAGGATATATCTTCCGTTAAAAACTGAAAAGAAGCTTTCTGAGAAACTGCTTTGTGTTCTGTTAATTCATCTCACAGAGTTACAGCTTTCCTTTCAAGAAGCCTTTCGCTAAGACTGTTCTTGTGGAATTTTCAATGTGATATTTAGAAGCCCACAGAGGGCTATGGTGAAAAAGGAAAATCTTCCCTTAAAAATTGGAAAGAAGCTTTCTGAGAAACTGCTTTGTGTTCGGTTAATTCATCCCACAGTTACTGCTTTCCCCTCAAGAAGCCTTTCACTAAGACTGTTCGTGTGTAATTTGCAAAGTGATATTTGGAAGCCCATAGAGGGTTAAAGGTGAAAAAGGAAATATCTTCCGTTAACAACTGGAAAGAAGCTTTCTGAGAAACTGCTTTGTGTTCTGTTAATTCATCTCACAGAATTACAGCTTTCCCTTCAAGAAGCCTTTCGCTAAGTCTGTTTTTGTGGAATTTGCACAGTGATATTTGGAAGCCCATAGAGGACTATGGTGAAAAAGGAAATATCTTCTGTTAAAATCTGGAAAGACGCTTTCTGAGAAACTCCTTTGTGTTCTGTTATTTCATCTCACAGAGTTACACCTTTCCCCTCAAGTAGCCTTTCGCTAAATCTGTTCTTGTGGAATTTGTAAAGTGATATTTGGAATCCCATAGAGGGATATGGTGAAAAAGGAAATATCTTCCGTTAAAAACTAGAAAGAAGGTTTCAGAGAAACTCCTTTGTGTTCTGTTAATTCATCTCACAGAGGTAAACCTTTCCCCTCAAGAAGCCTATCGCTAAGACTGTTCTTGTGGTATTTGCAAAGTGATATTTGGAAGCCCATAGAGGGCTATGGTGAAAAAAGGAAATATCTTCCTTTAAAAGCTGGAAAGAATCTTTCTGAGAAACTGATTTGTTTTCTGTTAATTCATCTCACAGAGTTACTGCCTTCCCCTCAAGAAGCCTTTCTCTAAGACTGTTACTGTAAAATTTTCAAAGTGATATTTGGAAGCCCATAGAGGGTTTTGGTAAAAAATTATATAACTTCCGGTTAAAACTGTAAAGAAGCTCTCTGAGAAACTGCTTTGTGTTCTGTTAACTCACCTAATGGAGTTACAGCATTCCCTTCAAGAAGCCTTTCCTATGTCTGTTTTTGTGGAATTTGCAAAGTGATATTGGAAGCCCATAGAGGACTATGGTGAAAAAGGAAATATCTTCCGTTAAAAATGGGAAAGAGGCTTTCTGAGAAACTCCTTTGTTTTCCGTTAATTCATCTCACAGAGTTACAGCTTTCCCCTCAAGAAGCCTTTCGCTAAGACTGTTCTATTGGAATTTGCAAGGTGATATTTGGAAGCCCATAGAGGGCTAAGGTGAAAAAGGAAATATCCTAAAATAAAAACTGGAAAGAAGCTTTCTGAGAAATTGCTTTGTGTTCTGTTAATTCATCTCACAGAGTTACTGCGTTCCCCTCAAAAGCCTTTCGCTAAGACTGTTCTTGTGGAATTTAAAAGTGATATTTGGAAGCCTATAGGGTGTTTTGGTGAAAAAGGAAAATCTTCCCGTAAAAACTGGAAAGAAGCTTTCTGAGAAACTGCTTTGTGTTCGGTTAATTCTTCTCACAGTTACTGCTTTCTCCTCAAAGAGCCTTTCGCTAACACTGTTCTTATGCAATTTTCAAAGTGATATTTGGAAGCCCTTAGAGGGTTAAGGTGAAAAAGGAAATATCTACCGTTAAAAAATGTAAGGAAGCTTTCTGAGAAACTTCTTTGTGTTCTCTTTGTTCATCTCAAGTGAAAAAGGAAATATCTTCCGTTAAAAACTGGAAAGAAGCTTTCTGAGAAACTGCTCTCTGTTCTGTTAATTCATCTCACAGAGTTACTAGTTTCCCAGCAAGAAGCCATTCTCTAACACTCTTCTTGAGGATTTTGCAAAGTGATATTTGGAAGCCCATGGAGGGTTAAAGGTGAAAAAGGAAATATCTTCCGTTAAAAGCTTGTAAGAAGCTTTCTGAGAAACTGATTTGTGTTCTGTTAATTCATCTCACATAGTTACAGCTTTCCCCTGAGGAATCCTTTCGCGAAGACTGTTCTTGTGGAATTTGCAAAGTGATCTTTGTAAGTCCATAGAGGGCTATGGTGAAAAAGGAAATACCTTCAGTTAAAAACTGGAACGAAGCTTTCTGAGAAACGGTTTTGTGTTCTGTTAATTCATCTCACAGACTTACAGCTTTCCTTCAAGAAGCCTTGCATTAAGTCTGTTTTTGTGGAATTTGCACAGTGATATTTGGAAGCCCATAGAGGACTATGGTGAAAAAGGAAATATCTTCCGTTTAAATCTGGAAAGAAGCTTTCTTAGAAACTCCTTTGTGTTCTGTTATTTCATCTCACAGAGTTACACCTTTCCCCTCAAGAAGCCTATCGCTAAGTCTGTTCTTGTGGAATTTGCAAAGTGATATTTGGAAGCTCATAGAGGGATATGGTGAAAAAGGAAATATCTTCCGTTAAAAACTGGAAAGAAGGTTTAAGAGAAACTCCTTTGTGTTCTGTTAATTCATCTCAGAGAGTTACAGCTTTCCCCTCAAGAAACCTTTCGCTAAGACTGTTCTTGTGGAATTGGCAAAGTGATATTTGGAATCCCATAGAGGGCTATGGTGAAAAAGAAAATATCTCCCGCTAAAAACTGGAAAGAAGCTTTCTGAGAAACTGCTTTGTGTTCTGTTAATTCATCTCTTAGAGTTACAGCTTTCCCTTCAAGAAGCCTTTCGCTAAGTCTGTTCTTGTGGAATTTGCAAAGTGATATTTGGAAGCTTAGAGTGGGCTATGGTGAAAAAGAAAATATCTCCCACTAAAAACTGGAAAGAAGCTTTCTGAGAAACTGCTTTGTGTTCTGTTAATTCATCTCTTAGAGTTACAGCTTTCCCTTCAAGAAGCCTTTCGCTAAGTCTGTTCTTGTGGAATTTGCAAAGTGATATTTGGAAGCTTAGAGTGGGCTATGGTGAAAAAGGAAATATCTTCCATTAAAAACTGGAAAGAAGCTTTCTGAGAAACTGCTTAGGGCTCTGTTAATTCATCTCACAGAGTCACTGCTTTCACCTCAAGAAGTCGTTCGCTAAGACTGTTTTTGTTGAATTTTCATAGAGATATTTTCAAGTCCATAGAGGGCTAAGGTGTTGGAAATATCCTAAGATAAAAACTGAAAAGAAGTATTCTGAGAAACTACTTTGTGTTCTGTTAATTCATCTCACAGAGTTACAGCTATCCCCTGAAGAAGCCTTTCGCGAAGACTCTTCTTGTGGAATTCGCAAAGTAATATTTGGAAGCCCATAAAGGGCTATGGTGAAAAAGGAAGTATCTTCCGTTAAAAACTGCTAAGAAGCTTTCTGAGAAACTGCTCTGTGTTCTGTTAATTCTTCTCACAGAGTTGCAGCTTTCCCCTCAAGAAGCCTTTCACTAAGACTGTTCTTGTGGAATTTTCTAAGTGATATTTGGAAGTCCATAGAGGGCTATCGTGAAAAAGGAAATATCTTCCGTTAAAAACTGGAAAGAAGCATTCTGAGAAATTGCTTTGTGTTCTGTTTACTCATCTCACAGAGAGACTGCATTACTCTCAAGAAGCCTTTCGCAAAGACTCTTCTTGTGGAATTTGTAAAATAATATTTGGAAGCCCATAGAGGGTTAGGGTGAAAAAGTAAAATCTTCCCTTAAAAACTGGAAAGAAGCTTTCTGAGAAACTGCTTAGTGTTCGGTTAATTCATCTCACAGTTACTGCTTTCCCCTCAAGAAGCCTTTCGCTAAGACTGTTTTTGTGGAATTTGCAAAGTGATATTTGGAAGCCCATAGAGAGTTAAGGTGAAAAAGGAAATGTCTTCCATTAAAAACTTGTAAGAATCTTTCTGAGAAAGTGCTTTGTGTTCTGTTAATTCATCTCACAGAGTTACAGCTTTCCCTTCAAGAAGCCTTTCTCTAAATCTGTTTGTGTGGAATTTGCACAGTGATATTTGGAAGCCCATAGAGGGCTATGGTGGAAAAGGAATTATCCAAAGATAAAAACTGAAAAGAAGCTTTCTGAGAAACTGCTATGTGTTCTGTTAATTCATCTCACAGAATTACAGCTTTCCCCTCAAGAAGCCCTTCGCTAAGACTGTTCTTGTGGAATTTGCAAAGTGATATTTGGAGGCCCATAGAGGGCTATGGTGAAAAAGGAAATATTTTCCGTTAAAAAGTGGAAAGACGCTTTCTGGGAAACTGCTTTGTGTTCTGTTAATTCATCTCACAGAGTTACAGCTTTCCCCTCAAGAAGCCTTTCGCTAAGACTGTTCTTGTGGAATTTACAAATTGATATTTGGAAGCCCATAGAGGGCTATGGTGAAAAAGGAAATATCCTTAGTTACAAACTGAAAAGAAGCTTTCTGAGAAACTGCTTTGTGTTCTGTTAATTGATCTCACAGGGTTACAGCAATCCCCTCAAGAAGCCTTTCGCTAAGACAGTTCTTGTGGAATTTACAAAGAGATATTTGGAAGCCCCTGGAGGGCTATGGTGTTGAAGGAAATAACTACAGGTAAAAACTGCAAAGAAGATTTATGAGAAAGTGCTTTGTGTTCTGTTAGCTCATCTCACACAGTTACAGCTTTTCCCTCTAGAAGCCTTTCGCTAAGACTATTCTTGTGGAAATTGCCAAGTGATATTTGGAAGCCCATAGAGGGCTATGGTGAAAAAGGAAATATCTTCCGTTAAAAACTGGAAAGAAGCTTTCTGAGAAACTGCTTTGTGTTCTGTTAATTCATCTCACAGCGTTACATCTTTCCCTTCAAGAAGCCTTTCGCTAAGGCTGTTCTTGTGGAATTTTCAAAGTAATATTTGGAAACCCTTAGAGGGCTATGGTGGAAAAGGAAATACCTTCCGTTCAAAACTGGAAAGAAGATTTCTGAGAAACTGCTCTGTGTTCTGTTAATTCATTTCACAGAGTTACATCTTTCCCTTCAAGAAGCCTTTCGGTAAGGCTGTCGTTGTGGAATTGGCAAACTGATATTTGGAAGCCCATAGAGGCCTATGTTGAAAAAGGAAATATCTTCCGCTCAAAACTGGAAAGAAGCTTTCTGAGAAAGTGCTTTGTGTTCCGTTAATTCATCTCACAGAGTTACAGCATTCCCCTCAAGAAGCCTTTCACTAAGACTGTTATTGTGGAATTTTCAAAGTGATATTTGGAAGCCCATAGAGGGCTATGGTTAAAAAGGTAATATCTTCCCTTAAAAACTGGAAAGAAGCTTTCCGAGAAATTGCTTTGTGTTCTATTTACTCATCTCACAGAGTTACTGCGTTCCTCTCAAGAAGCCTTTCGCAAAGACTGTTCTTGTGGAATTTGTAAAATAATATTTGGAAGCCCATAGATGGTTAAGGTGAAAAAGGAAATATCTTCCATTAAAAACTGGTAAGAAACATTCTGATTAACTGCTTTGTGCTCTGTTAGTTCATCTCACAGGGTTACAGGTTTCCCCTCAAGAAGGCTTTTGCGAAGACTGTTCTTGTGGAATTTGCAAAGTGATATTTGGAAGTCCATAGAGGGCTATGGTGAAAAAGGAAATATCTTCCGTTAAAAACTGGAAAGAAGCTTTCTGAGAAACTGCTTTGTTTTCTGTTAATTCATCTCACAGTGTTACAGCTTTCCATTCAAGAAGCCTTTCTCTAAATCTGTTTGTGTGGAATTTGCACAGTGATATTTGGAAGCCCATAGAGGAGTATGGTGAAAAAGGAAATATCTTCCGTTAAAAACTGGAAAGAAGCTTTCTGAGAAACTCCTTTGTGTTCTGTTACTTCATCTCACAGAGTTACTGCTTTCACCTCAAGAAGCCTTTCGCTAAGACTCTTCTTGTGGAATTTGCAAAGTGATATGTGGAAGACCATAGAGGGTTATGGTGAAAAAGGAAATATCTTCTGTTAAAAACTGGAAAGAAGCTTTCTGAGAAAGTGCTTTGTGTTCTGTTAATTCATCTCACAGAGTTACAGCTTTCCCTTCAAGAAGCCTGTCGCTAAGTCTGTTGTTCTGGAATTTGCAAAGTTATATTTGGAAGCCCATAGAGTGCTATGGTGAAAAAGGAAATATCTTTCGTTAAAAACTGGAAAGAAGCTTTATGAGACACTGCTCTGTGTTCTGTTAATTCATCCCACAGAGTTACAGCTTTCCCTTCAAGAATCCTTTCGCTAAGACTCTCCTTGTGGAATTTTCAAATTGATATTTGGAAGCCCATAGAGAGCTATGGCTAAAAAGGAAATATCTTCCGTTAAAAACTGGAAAGAAGCTCAAAGAGATACTGCTCTATGTTTGGTTAATTCATCTCACAGAATTACTGCTTTCCCATCAAGAAGCCTTTCGCTAAGACTGTTCTTGTGGAATTTCCAAAGTGATATTTGAAAGCCCTTAGAGGGCTATGGTGAAAAAGGAAATATCTTCCTTTAAAAACTGGAAAGAAGCTTTCTGAGAAACTGATTTGTATTCTGTTAATTCATCTAACAGAGTTATTGCGTTCCCCACAAGAAGCCTTTCGCTAAGACTGTTCTTGTGGAATTCACAAAGTGATATTTGGAAGCCCTTAGAGGAATATGGTAAAAAAGGATATATCTTCCGTTAAAAACTGAAAAGAAGCTTTCTGAGAAACTGCTTTGTGTTCTGTTAATTCATCTCACAGAGTTACAGTTTTCCTTTCAAGAAGCCTTTCGCTAAGACTGTTCTTGTGGAATTTTCAATGTGATATTTAGAAGCCCACAGAGGGCTATGGTGAAAAAGGAAAATCTTCCCTTAAAAATTGGAAAGAAGCTTTCTGAGAAACTGCTTTGTGTTCGGTTAATTCATCCCACAGTTACTGCTTTCCCCTCAAGAAGCCTTTCACTAAGACTGTTCGTGTGTAATTTGCAAAGTGATATTTGGAAGCCCATAGAGGGTTAAAGGTGAAAAAGGAAATATCTTCCGTTAACAACTGGAAAGAAGCTTTCTGAGAAACTGCTTTGTGTTCTGTTAATTCATCTCACAGAATTACAGCTTTCCCTTCAAGAAGCCTTTCGCTAAGTCTGTTTTTGTGGAATTTGCACAGTGATATTTGGAAGCCCATAGAGGACTATGGTGAAAAAGGAAATATCTTCTGTTAAAATCTGGAAAGACGCTTTCTGAGAAACTCCTTTGTGTTCTGTTATTTCATCTCACAGAGTTACACCTTTCCCCTCAAGTAGCCTTTCGCTAAATCTGTTCTTGTGGAATTTGTAAAGTGATATTTGGAATCCCATAGAGGGATATGGTGAAAAAGGAAATATCTTCCGTTAAAAACTAGAAAGAAGGTTTCAGAGAAACTCCTTTGTGTTCTGTTAATTCATCTCACAGAGGTAAACCTTTCCCCTCAAGAAGCCTATCGCTAAGACTGTTCTTGTGGTATTTGCAAAGTGATATTTGGAAGCCCATAGAGGGCTATGGTGAAAAAAGGAAATATCTTCCTTTAAAAGCTGGAAAGAATCTTTCTGAGAAACTGATTTGTTTTCTGTTAATTCATCTCACAGAGTTACTGCCTTCCCCTCAAGAAGCCTTTCTCTAAGACTGTTACTGTAAAATTTTCAAAGTGATATTTGGAAGCCCATAGAGGGTTTTGGTAAAAAATTATATAACTTCCGGTTAAAACTGTAAAGAAGCTCTCTGAGAAACTGCTTTGTGTTCTGTTAACTCACCTAATGGAGTTACAGCATTCCCTTCAAGAAGCCTTTCCTATGTCTGTTTTTGTGGAATTTGCAAAGTGATATTGGAAGCCCATAGAGGACTATGGTGAAAAAGGAAATATCTTCCGTTAAAAATGGGAAAGAGGCTTTCTGAGAAACTCCTTTGTTTTCCGTTAATTCATCTCACAGAGTTACAGCTTTCCCCTCAAGAAGCCTTTCGCTAAGACTGTTCTATTGGAATTTGCAAGGTGATATTTGGAAGCCCATAGAGGGCTAAGGTGAAAAAGGAAATATCCTAAAATAAAAACTGGAAAGAAGCTTTCTGAGAAATTGCTTTGTGTTCTGTTAATTCATCTCACAGAGTTACTGCGTTCCCCTCAAAAGCCTTTCGCTAAGACTGTTCTTGTGGAATTTAAAAGTGATATTTGGAAGCCTATAGGGTGTTTTGGTGAAAAAGGAAAATCTTCCCGTAAAAACTGGAAAGAAGCTTTCTGAGAAACTGCTTTGTGTTCGGTTAATTCTTCTCACAGTTACTGCTTTCTCCTCAAAGAGCCTTTCGCTAACACTGTTCTTATGCAATTTTCAAAGTGATATTTGGAAGCCCTTAGAGGGTTAAGGTGAAAAAGGAAATATCTACCGTTAAAAAATGTAAGGAAGCTTTCTGAGAAACTTCTTTGTGTTCTCTTTGTTCATCTCAAGTGAAAAAGGCAATATCTTCCGTTAAAAACTGGAAAGAAGCTTTCTGAGAAACTGCTCTCTGTTCTGTTAATTCATCTCACAGAGTTACTAGTTTCCCAGCAAGAAGCCATTCTCTAACACTCTTCTTGAGGATTTTGCAAAGTGATATTTGGAAGCCCATGGAGGGTTAAAGGTGAAAAAGGAAATATCTTCCGTTAAAAGCTTGTAAGAAGCTTTCTGAGAAACTGATTTGTGTTCTGTTAATTCATCTCACATAGTTACAGCTTTCCCCTGAGGAATCCTTTCGCGAAGACTGTTCTTGTGGAATTTGCAAAGTGATCTTTGTAAGTCCATAGAGGGCTATGGTGAAAAAGGAAATACCTTCAGTTAAAAACTGGAACGAAGCTTTCTGAGAAACGGTTTTGTGTTCTGTTAATTCATCTCACAGACTTACAGCTTTCCTTCAAGAAGCCTTGCATTAAGTCTGTTTTTGTGGAATTTGCACAGTGATATTTGGAAGCCCATAGAGGACTATGGTGAAAAAGGAAATATCTTCCGTTTAAATCTGGAAAGAAGCTTTCTTAGAAACTCCTTTGTGTTCTGTTATTTCATCTCACAGAGTTACACCTTTCCCCTCAAGAAGCCTATCGCTAAGTCTGTTCTTGTGGAATTTGCAAAGTGATATTTGGAAGCTCATAGAGGGATATGGTGAAAAAGGAAATATCTTCCGTTAAAAACTGGAAAGAAGGTTTAAGAGAAACTCCTTTGTGTTCTGTTAATTCATCTCAGAGAGTTACAGCTTTCCCCTCAAGAAACCTTTCGCTAAGACTGTTCTTGTGGAATTGGCAAAGTGATATTTGGAATCCCATAGAGGGCTATGGTGAAAAAGAAAATATCTCCCGCTAAAAACTGGAAAGAAGCTTTCTGAGAAACTGCTTTGTGTTCTGTTAATTCATCTCTTAGAGTTACAGCTTTCCCTTCAAGAAGCCTTTCGCTAAGTCTGTTCTTGTGGAATTTGCAAAGTGATATTTGGAAGCTTAGAGTGGGCTATGGTGAAAAAGAAAATATCTCCCGCTAAAAACTGGAAAGAAGCTTTCTGAGAAACTGCTTTGTGTTCTGTTAATTCATCTCTTAGAGTTACAGCTTTCCCTTCAAGAAGCCTTTCGCTAAGTCTGTTCTTGTGGAATTTGCAAAGTGATATTTGGAAGCTTAGAGTGGGCTATGGTGAAAAAGGAAATATCTTCCATTAAAAACTGGAAAGAAGCTTTCTGAGAAACTGCTTAGGGCTCTGTTAATTCATCTCACAGAGTCACTGCTTTCACCTCAAGAAGTCGTTCGCTAAGACTGTTTTTGTTGAATTTTCATAGAGATATTTTCAAGTCCATAGAGGGCTAAGGTGTTGGAAATATCCTAAGATAAAAACTGAAAAGAAGTATTCTGAGAAACTACTTTGTGTTCTGTTAATTCATCTCACAGAGTTACAGCTATCCCCTGAAGAAGCCTTTCGCGAAGACTCTTCTTGTGGAATTCGCAAAGTAATATTTGGAAGCCCATAAAGGGCTATGGTGAAAAAGGAAGTATCTTCCGTTAAAAACTGCTAAGAAGCTTTCTGAGAAACTGCTCTGTGTTCTGTTAATTCTTCTCACAGAGTTGCAGCTTTCCCCTCAAGAAGCCTTTCACTAAGACTGTTCTTGTGGAATTTTCTAAGTGATATTTGGAAGTCCATAGAGGGCTATCGTGAAAAAGGAAATATCTTCCGTTAAAAACTGGAAAGAAGCATTCTGAGAAATTGCTTTGTGTTCTGTTTACTCATCTCACAGAGAGACTGCATTACTCTCAAGAAGCCTTTCGCAAAGACTCTTCTTGTGGAATTTGTAAAATAATATTTGGAAGCCCATAGAGGGTTAGGGTGAAAAAGTAAAATCTTCCCTTAAAAACTGGAAAGAAGCTTTCTGAGAAACTGCTTAGTGTTCGGTTAATTCATCTCACAGTTACTGCTTTCCCCTCAAGAAGCCTTTCGCTAAGACTGTTTTTGTGGAATTTGCAAAGTGATATTTGGAAGCCCATAGAGAGTTAAGGTGAAAAAGGAAATGTCTTCCATTAAAAACTTGTAAGAATCTTTCTGAGAAAGTGCTTTGTGTTCTGTTAATTCATCTCACAGAGTTACAGCTTTCCCTTCAAGAAGCCTTTCTCTAAATCTGTTTGTGTGGAATTTGCACAGTGATATTTGGAAGCCCATAGAGGGCTATGGTGGAAAAGGAATTATCCAAAGATAAAAACTGAAAAGAAGCTTTCTGAGAAACTGCTATGTGTTCTGTTAATTCATCTCACAGAATTACAGCTTTCCCCTCAAGAAGCCTTTCGCTAAGACTGTTCTTGTGGAATTTGCAAAGTGATATTTGAAACCCATAGAGGGCTATGGTGAAAAAGGAAATATCTTCCGTTAAAAACTAGAAAGGAGCCTTCTGAGAAACTGCTTTGTGTTCTGTTAATTCATCTCACAGAGTTACAGCTTGCCCCTCAAGAAGCCTTTTGCTAAGACTGTTCTATTGGAAGTTGCAAAGTGAGATTTCGAAGCCCATAGAGGGCAATAGTGAAAAAGGAAATATCTTCAGTTAAAAACTGTAAAGAAGCTATCTGAGGAACTGCGTTGTGTTCTGATAATTCATCTCACACAGTTACATCTTTCACCTCAAGAAGCCGTTCGATAAGACTGTTCTTGTGGAATTTGTAAAGTGATATTTGGAAGCCCATAGAGGGCTATGGTGAAAAAGGAAGAAACTTCCGTTAAAAATTGGAAAGAAACTTTCTGAGAAACTGCTTTGTGTTCTGTAAATTGATTTCAACGACTTACAGCTTTCCCCTCAAGAACCCTTTCGCTAAGACTCTTCTTGGGGAATTTGGAAAGTGTTATTTGGAAGCCCATAGAGGGCTATGGTGAAAAAGGAAATATCTTCAGTGAGAAACTGAAAAGAAGCACTCTGAGAAACTGCGTGGTGTTCTGGTAATTCATCTCACAGAGTTACATCTTTCCTCCCAAGAAGCCTTTCGATAAGACTGTTCTTGTGGAATTTGCAAAGTGATAATTGGAAGCCCAAAGCGGGCAATGGTGATAAAGGAAATACCTTCCGTTAAAAATTGGAAAGAAGCTTTCTGAGAAACTTCTTTGTGTTCTGTTAAGTCATCTCACAGAGTTACAGCTTTCCGCTCAAGAATGCTTTCGCTCAAGAATGCTTTCGCTAAGACTGTTCCTCTGGAATATGTAAAGTTTAATTTTGGAGCCCATAGGGTTCTACGGTGAAAAGGAAATATCTTCAGTTTAAAACTGTAAGGAAGCTTTTTGAGAATCTCCTTTGTGTTCTTTAAATTCATCTCACAGAGTAACAGCTTTCCCCTCTAGAAGCCTTTCGTTAAGACTGTTCTTGTGGAATTTGCGAAGTGATATATGGAAGCCCATAGAAGGCTATGGTGAAAAAGGATATATCTTCCCTTAAAACTCTGAAGAGGCATTCTGTGAAACTGCCATGTGTTCTGTTAGTATATCTCACCGAGTTACAGCTTTCCCCTCAAGAAGCCTTTCGCAAAGACTGTTCTTGTGTGATTTTCTAAGTGATATTTGGAAGCCCATAGAGGGTTATGGGGGAAAAGGAAATATTTTCGGTTGAAAACTGCAAAGAAGTTTTCTGAGAAACAGCTCTGTGATCTGTTAATTCATTTCAGAGAGTTACAGCTTTCCGGTCCAGAAGCCTTTCGTTAAGACTGCTCTTTTGGAATTTGCAAAGTGATATTTGGAAGCCCTTAGAGGGCTATGGTGAAAAAGGAAATATCTTCTGTTAAAAACTGGAAATAAGCATTCTGAGATACTGCCGTGTGTTCTCTTAATACGTCTAACCGAGTTACAGGATTCCCCTCCAGAAGCCTTTCGCTAAGACTGTTCTTGTGGGACTTGCAATGTGATATTTGGAAGCCCTTAGACGGCTATGGTGAAAAAGGAAATATCTTCAGTTAAAAACTGGAAAGAAGCTTTCTGAGAAACTGCTTTGTGTTCTGTTAATTCATCTCACAGAGTTACAGTATTCCCCTCCAGAAGCCTTTAACTAAGACTGTTCTTGTGGAATTTGCAAAATGATATTTGGAAGCCCATAGAGGGCTATGGTGAAAAAGGACATATCTTCCATTAAAAACTGGAAAGAAATTTTTAGAGAAACTGCGTTGTGTTCTATTAATTCATCTCACAGAGTTACAGGATTCTTCTCGAGAAGCCTTTTGGTAAGACTGTTCTTGTAGAATTTGCAAAGTGATATTTGGAAGCCCATAGAGGGCTATGGTGAAAAAGGAAATATCCTAAGATAAAAACTTAAAAGAAGCATTCTGAGAAACTGCTTTGTGTTCTGTTAATTCATCTCACTGAGTAACAGCTTTCCCTTTAAGAAGCCTTTCACTAAGGCTGTTCTTGAGAAATTTGCAAAGTGATATTTGGAAGCCCATAGAGGGCTATGGTGAAAAAGAAAATATCTTCAGTTAAAAACTGAAATGAAGCTGTCTGAGAAACTGCATTGTGTTGTGTTAATTCATCTCACAGAGCTACAGCTTTCCCCTCAAGAAGACTTTTGCTAAGACTGTTCTTGTGGAATTGACAAAGTGTTATTTGGAAGCCCATAGAGGGCTATGGTGAAAAAGGAATATCTTCAGTTAAAAACTGGTAAGAAGCTGTCTGAGAAACTGCTTTGTGTTCTGTTAATTCATCTCACAGACTTACAGATTTCCCCTCAAGAATCCTTTCGCTAAGACTGTTCTTGTGGAATTTGCAAAGTGCTATTTGGAAGCCCATAGAGGGCTAAGGCGAAAAAGGAAATATCTTCCGTTAAAAACGGGAAAGAAGATTTCTGAGAAACTACTTTGTGTTCTGTTAATTCATCTCGCAGAGTTACAGATTTCCCCTCAGGAAGCCTTTCGCTAAGAGTGTTCTTGTGGAATTCGCAAAGTGATATTTGGAAGCCCATAGAGGTCTATGGAGTAAAAGGAAATATCTTCAGTTAAAAAATGGAAAGAAACTTTCAGAGAAACTGTTTTGTGTTCTGTTAATTCATGTCACAGAGTTACTGCTTTCCCCTCAAGAATCCTTTCGCTAAGACTGTTCTTGTGGAATTTTCAAAGTGATATTTGGAAGCCCATAGAGGGCTATTTTGAAAACGGAAATATCTTAAGTTAAAAACTGGAAAGATGGTGTAAGAGAAACTGCTTTGTTTTCTGTTAATTCATGTCACAGAGTTACAGCTTTCCCCAAAAGAAGCCTTTCGCTATGACTGCTTTGTAGAATTTGCAAAGTGATATTTGTAAGCCCATAGTGGGCTACGGTGAAAAAGGAAATATCTTCCGTTAAAAACGGAAAAGAAGCTTTCTGAGAAACTGCTTTGAGTTCTGTTAATTCATCTCACAGAGTTACAGGTTTCCCCTCAAGAAGCCTTTCACTAAGACTGTGCTTGTGGAATTTGCAAAATGATATTTGGAAGCCCATAGAGGGCTATGGTGAAAAAGGAAATATCCTAAGATAAAAACTTAAAAGAAGCATTCTGAGAAACTGCTTTGTGTTCTGTTAATTCATCTCACTGAGTAACAGCTTTCCCTTCAAGAAGCCTTTCACTAAGGCTGTTCTTGAGAAATTTGCAAAGTGATATTTGGAAGCCCATAGAGGGCTATGGTGAAAAAGAAAATATCCTCAGTTAAAAACTGGAATGAAGCTGTCTGAGAAACTGCATTGTGTTGTGTTAATTCATCTCACAGAGCTACAGCTTTCCCCTCAAGAAGACTTTTGCTAAGACTGTTCTTGTGGAATTGACAGTGTTATTTGGAAGCCCATAGAGGGCTATGGTGAAAAAGGAATATCTTCAGTTAAAAACTGGTAAGAAGCTGTCTGAGAAACTGCTTTGTGTTCTGTTAATTCATCTCACAGACTTACAGCTTTCCCCTCAAGAAGCCTTTCGCTAAGACTGTTTTTGTGGTACTTGCAAAGTGCTATTTGGAAGCCCATAAAGGGCTATGACGAAAAAGGAAATATCTTCCGTTAAAAACGGGAAAGAAGCTTTCTGAGAAACTACTTTGTGTTCTGTTAATTCATCTCGCAGAGATACAGATTTCCCCTCAGGAAGCCTTTCGCTAAGAGTGTTCTTGTGGAATTCACAAAGTGATATTTGGAAGCCCTTAGAGGGCTATGGAATAAAAGGAAATATCTTCTGTTAAAATATGGAAAGAAACTTTCAGAGAAACTGTTTTGTGTTTTGTTAATTCATCTCACAAAGTTACTGCTTTCCCCTCAAGAAGCATTTCGCTAAGACTGTTCTTGTGGCATTTTCAAAGTGATATTTGGAAGCCCATAGAGGGCTATTTTGAAAAAGGAAATATCTTAAGCTAAAAACTGGAAAGAAGGTGTCAGAGAAACTGCTTTGTTTTCGGTTAATTCATCTCACAGAGTTACATCGTTCCCCTAAAGAAGCCTTTCGCTATGACTGTTTTTGTAGAATTTGCAAAGTGATATTTGTAAGCCCATAGTGGGCTACGGTGAAAAAGGAAATATCTTCCGTTAAAAACGGGAAAGAAGCTTTCTGAGAAACTGCTTTGAGTTCTGTTAATTCATCTCACAGAGTTACAGGTTTCCCCTCAGGAAGCCTTTCACTAAGACTGTTCTTGTGGAATTTGCACAAAGATATTTGGAAGCCCATAGAGGGCTATGGTGAAAAAGGAAATATCTTCCGTTAAAAACTGTAAAGATGCTTTCTGCGGAACAGCTTTGTGTTCTGTCAATTCATCTCACAGAGTTACTGCTTTCCCCTCAAGAAGCCTTTCGCTAAGACAGTTCTTGTGGAATTTGCAAACTGATATTTGGAAGCCCGCAGAGGGCTATGGTGAAAATGGAAATATCTTCAGTTAAAAAACGGAAAGAAGCTTTCTGAGAAACTGCTTTGTGTTCTGTTAATTCATCTCACAGAGTAACTACTTTCCCATCAAGAACCCTTTCGCTAAGACTGTTCTTGTGACTTTTGCAAAGTGATATTTGAAAGCCCATAGAGGGTTATGGGGAAAAGGAAATATCTTCCGTTAAAAACTGGAAAGATGCTTTCTGAGAAACTGCTTTGTTTCCTGTTAATTCATCTCACAGTGTAACTGCTTTCCCCTCAAGAAGCCTTTCGCTAAGAGTGTTCTTCTGGAATTTGCAAAGTGATATTTGGAAGCCCATAGAGGGCTATGGCGAAGAAGGAAATATCTTCCGCTAAAAAGTGGAAAGAAGCTTTCTGAGAAACTGCTCGGTGTTCTATTAATTCATCTCACAGAGTTACTTCTTTCCCAGGAAGAAGCCTTTCGCTATGACTGTTCTTGTGGATTTTGCACAGTGATATTTGGAAGACCACAGAGGGCTATGGTGAAAAAGGAAATATCCACCGTAAAAAACGGAAAAAAAGCTTTATGAGAAACTGCTTTGTGTTTGGTTAATTCTTCTCACAGAGTTACAGCATTCCCTACAGGAAGCCGTTCGCTAAGTCTGTTTTTGTGGAATTTGCACAGTTATATTTGGAAGCCCATAGAGGGCTATGGTGAAAAAGGAAATATCTTCCGTTAAAACTGGAAAGAAGCATTCTGAGAAACTGCTTTGTGTTTTGTTAATTCATCTCAGAGTGTTACATCTTTCCCTTAAAGAAGCCTTTCGCTAAGTCTGTTTTTGTGGAATTTGCACAGTGATATTTGGAAGCCCATAGAGGACTATGGTGAAAAAGGAAATATCTTCCGTTAAAAACTGGAAAGAAGCTTTCGGAGAAACTGCTTCGTGTTCTGTTAATTCATCTCACAGAGTTACAGCTTTCCCTTCAAGAATCCTTTCGCTAACTGTGTTCTTGTGGAATTTGCAAAGTGATATTTGGAAGCCCATATAGTGCTATGGTGAAAAAGGAATCATCTTCCGTTAAAAACTGGAAAGAATCTTTATGAGAAACTGCTCTGAGTTCTGTTAATTCATCTCACAGAGTTACAGCTTTTCTCTCAAGAAGCCTTTCGCTAAGACTCTTCTTTTGGAATTTGCAAAGTTATATTTGGAAGTCCGTAGAGGGCTACGGTGAAAAAGGAAATACCTTCCGTTAAAAACTGGAAAGAAGCTTTCTGAGAAACTGCTTTGTTTTCTGTTAATTCATCTCACAGTGTTACAGCTTTCCATTCAAGAAGCCTTTCTCTAAATCTGTTTGTGTGGAATTTGCACAGTGATATTTGGAAGCCCATAGAGGAGTATGGTGAAAAAGGAAATATCTTCCGTTAAAAACTGGAAAGAAGCTTTCTGAGAAACTCCTTTGTGTTCTGTTACTTCATCTCACAGAGTTACTGCTTTCACCTCAAGAAGCCTTTCGCTAAGACTCTTCTTGTGGAATTTGCAAAGTGATATGTGGAAGACCATAGAGGGTTATGGTGAAAAAGGAAATATCTTCTGTTAAAAACTGGAAAGAAGCTTTCTGAGAAAGTGCTTTGTGTTCTGTTAATTCATCTCACAGAGTTACAGCTTTCCCTTCAAGAAGCCTGTCGCTAAGTCTGTTGTTCTGGAATTTGCAAAGTTATATTTGGAAGCCCATAGAGTGCTATGGTGAAAAAGGAAATATCTTTCGTTAAAAACTGGAAAGAAGCTTTATGAGACACTGCTCTGTGTTCTGTTAATTCATCCCACAGAGTTACAGCTTTCCCTTCAAGAATCCTTTCGCTAAGACTCTCCTTGTGGAATTTTCAAATTGATATTTGGAAGCCCATAGAGAGCTATGGCTAAAAAGGAAATATCTTCCGTTAAAAACTGGAAAGAAGCTCAAAGAGATACTGCTCTATGTTTGGTTAATTCATCTCACAGAATTACTGCTTTCCCATCAAGAAGCCTTTTGCTAAGACTGTTCTTGTGGAATTTCCAAAGTGATATTTGAAAGCCCTTAGAGGGCTATGGTGAAAAAGGAAATATCTTCCTTTAAAAACTGGAAAGAAGCTTTCTGAGAAACTGATTTGTATTCTGTTAATTCATCTAACAGAGTTATTGCGTTCCCCACAAGAAGCCTTTCGCTAAGACTGTTCTTGTGGAATTCACAAAGTGATATTTGGAAGCCCTTAGAGGAATATGGTAAAAAAGGATATATCTTCCGTTAAAAACTGAAAAGAAGCTTTCTGAGAAACTGCTTTGTGTTCTGTTAATTCATCTCACAGAGTTACAGCTTTCCTTTCAAGAAGCCTTTCGCTAAGACTGTTCTTGTGGAATTTTCAATGTGATATTTAGAAGCCCACAGAGGGCTATGGTGAAAAAGGAAAATCTTCCCTTAAAAATTGGAAAGAAGCTTTCTGAGAAACTGCTTTGTGTTCGGTTAATTCATCCCACAGTTACTGCTTTCCCCTCAAGAAGCCTTTCACTAAGACTGTTCGTGTGTAATTTGCAAAGTGATATTTGGAAGCCCATAGAGGGTTAAAGGTGAAAAAGGAAATATCTTCCGTTAACAACTGGAAAGAAGCTTTCTGAGAAACTGCTTTGTGTTCTGTTAATTCATCTCACAGAATTACAGCTTTCCCTTCAAGAAGCCTTTCGCTAAGTCTGTTTTTGTGGAATTTGCACAGTGATATTTGGAAGCCCATAGAGGACTATGGTGAAAAAGGAAATATCTTCTGTTAAAATCTGGAAAGACGCTTTCTGAGAAACTCCTTTGTGTTCTGTTATTTCATCTCACAGAGTTACACCTTTCCCCTCAAGTAGCCTTTCGCTAAATCTGTTCTTGTGGAATTTGTAAAGTGATATTTGGAATCCCATAGAGGGATATGGTGAAAAAGGAAATATCTTCCGTTAAAAACTAGAAAGAAGGTTTCAGAGAAACTCCTTTGTGTTCTGTTAATTCATCTCACAGAGGTAAACCTTTCCCCTCAAGAAGCCTATCGCTAAGACTGTTCTTGTGGTATTTGCAAAGTGATATTTGGAAGCCCATAGAGGGCTATGGTGAAAAAAGGAAATATCTTCCTTTAAAAGCTGGAAAGAATCTTTCTGAGAAACTGATTTGTTTTCTGTTAATTCATCTCACAGAGTTACTGCCTTCCCCTCAAGAAGCCTTTCTCTAAGACTGTTACTGTA
Source organism: Chlorocebus sabaeus (assembly GCF_047675955.1). Lineage (NCBI taxonomy): Eukaryota > Metazoa > Chordata > Mammalia > Primates > Cercopithecidae > Chlorocebus > Chlorocebus sabaeus. Next base: position 892,373 of record NW_027327593.1, read on the forward strand.
AAATTTTCAAAGTGATATTTGGAAGCCCATAGAGGGTTTTGGTAAAAAATTATATAACTTCCGGTTAAAACTGTAAAGAAGCTCTCTGAGAAACTGCTTTGTGTTCTGTTAACTCACCTAATGGAGTTACAGCATTCCCTTCAAGAAGCCTTTCCTATGTCTGTTTTTGTGGAATTTGCAAAGTGATATTGGAAGCCCATAGAGGACTATGGTGAAAAAGGAAATATCTTCCGTTAAAAATGGGAAAGAGGCTTTCTGAGAAACTCCTTTGTTTTCCGTTAATTCATCTCACAGAGTTACAGCTTTCCCCTCAAGAAGCCTTTCGCTAAGACTGTTCTATTGGAATTTGCAAGGTGATATTTGGAAGCCCATAGAGGGCTAAGGTGAAAAAGGAAATATCCTAAAATAAAAACTGGAAAGAAGCTTTCTGAGAAATTGCTTTGTGTTCTGTTAATTCATCTCACAGAGTTACTGCGTTCCCCTCAAAAGCCTTTCGCTAAGACTGTTCTTGTGGAATTTAAAAGTGATATTTGGAAGCCTATAGGGTGTTTTGGTGAAAAAGGAAAATCTTCCCGTAAAAACTGGAAAGAAGCTTTCTGAGAAACTGCTTTGTGTTCGGTTAATTCTTCTCACAGTTACTGCTTTCTCCTCAAAGAGCCTTTCGCTAACACTGTTCTTATGCAATTTTCAAAGTGATATTTGGAAGCCCTTAGAGGGTTAAGGTGAAAAAGGAAATATCTACCGTTAAAAAATGTAAGGAAGCTTTCTGAGAAACTTCTTTGTGTTCTCTTTGTTCATCTCAAGTGAAAAAGGAAATATCTTCCGTTAAAAACTGGAAAGAAGCTTTCTGAGAAACTGCTCTCTGTTCTGTTAATTCATCTCACAGAGTTACTAGTTTCCCAGCAAGAAGCCATTCTCTAACACTCTTCTTGAGGATTTTGCAAAGTGATATTTGGAAGCCCATGGAGGGTTAAAGGTGAAAAAGGAAATATCTTCCGTTAAAAGCTTGTAAGAAGCTTTCTGAGAAACTGATTTGTGTTCTGTTAATTCATCTCACATAGTTACAGCTTTCCCCTGAGGAATCCTTTCGCGAAGACTGTTCTTGTGGAATTTGCAAAGTGATCTTTGTAAGTCCATAGAGGGCTATGGTGAAAAAGGAAATACCTTCAGTTAAAAACTGGAACGAAGCTTTCTGAGAAACGGTTTTGTGTTCTGTTAATTCATCTCACAGACTTACAGCTTTCCTTCAAGAAGCCTTGCATTAAGTCTGTTTTTGTGGAATTTGCACAGTGATATTTGGAAGCCCATAGAGGACTATGGTGAAAAAGGAAATATCTTCCGTTTAAATCTGGAAAGAAGCTTTCTTAGAAACTCCTTTGTGTTCTGTTATTTCATCTCACAGAGTTACACCTTTCCCCTCAAGAAGCCTATCGCTAAGTCTGTTCTTGTGGAATTTGCAAAGTGATATTTGGAAGCTCATAGAGGGATATGGTGAAAAAGGAAATATCTTCCGTTAAAAACTGGAAAGAAGGTTTAAGAGAAACTCCTTTGTGTTCTGTTAATTCATCTCAGAGAGTTACAGCTTTCCCCTCAAGAAACCTTTCGCTAAGACTGTTCTTGTGGAATTGGCAAAGTGATATTTGGAATCCCATAGAGGGCTATGGTGAAAAAGAAAATATCTCCCGCTAAAAACTGGAAAGAAGCTTTCTGAGAAACTGCTTTGTGTTCTGTTAATTCATCTCTTAGAGTTACAGCTTTCCCTTCAAGAAGCCTTTCGCTAAGTCTGTTCTTGTGGAATTTGCAAAGTGATATTTGGAAGCTTAGAGTGGGCTATGGTGAAAAAGAAAATATCTCCCGCTAAAAACTGGAAAGAAGCTTTCTGAGAAACTGCTTTGTGTTCTGTTAATTCATCTCTTAGAGTTACAGCTTTCCCTTCAAGAAGCCTTTCGCTAAGTCTGTTCTTGTGGAATTTGCAAAGTGATATTTGGAAGCTTAGAGTGGGCTATGGTGAAAAAGGAAATATCTTCCATTAAAAACTGGAAAGAAGCTTTCTGAGAAACTGCTTAGGGCTCTGTTAATTCATCTCACAGAGTCACTGCTTTCACCTCAAGAAGTCGTTCGCTAAGACTGTTTTTGTTGAATTTTCATAGAGATATTTTCAAGTCCATAGAGGGCTAAGGTGTTGGAAATATCCTAAGATAAAAACTGAAAAGAAGTATTCTGAGAAACTACTTTGTGTTCTGTTAATTCATCTCACAGAGTTACAGCTATCCCCTGAAGAAGCCTTTCGCGAAGACTCTTCTTGTGGAATTCGCAAAGTAATATTTGGAAGCCCATAAAGGGCTATGGTGAAAAAGGAAGTATCTTCCATTAAAAACTGCTAAGAAGCTTTCTGAGAAACTGCTCTGTGTTCTGTTAATTCTTCTCACAGAGTTGCAGCTTTCCCCTCAAGAAGCCTTTCACTAAGACTGTTCTTGTGGAATTTTCTAAGTGATATTTGGAAGTCCATAGAGGGCTATCGTGAAAAAGGAAATATCTTCCGTTAAAAACTGGAAAGAAGCATTCTGAAAAATTGCTTTGTGTTCTGTTTACTCATCTCACAGAGAGACTGCATTACTCTCAAGAAGCCTTTCGCAAAGACTCTTCTTGTGGAATTTGTAAAATAATATTTGGAAGCCCATAGAGGGTTATGGTGAAAAAGTAAAATCTTCCCTTAAAAACTGGAAAGAAGCTTTCTGAGAAACTGCTTAGTGTTCGGTTAATTCATCTCACAGTTACTGCTTTCCCCTCAAGAAGCCTTTCGCTAAGACTGTTTTTGTGGAATTTGCAAAGTGATATTTGGAAGCCCATAGAGAGTTAAGGTGAAAAAGGAAATGTCTTCCATTAAAAACTTGTAAGAATCTTTCTGAGAAAGTGCTTTGTGTTCTGTTAATTCATCTCACAGAGTTACAGCTTTCCCTTCAAGAAGCCTTTCTCTAAATCTGTTTGTGTGGAATTTGCACAGTGATATTTGGAAGCCCATAGAGGGCTATGGTGAAAAAGGAAATATCCTTAGTTACAAACTGAAAAGAAGCTTTCTGAGAAACTGCTTTGTGTTCTGTTAATTGATCTCACAGGGTTACAGCAATCCCCTCAAGAAGCCTTTCGCTAAGACAGTTCTTGTGGAATTTACAAAGAGATATTTGGAAGCCCCTGGAGGGCTATGGTGTTGAAGGAAATAACTACAGGTAAAAACTGCAAAGAAGATTTATGAGAAAGTGCTTTGTGTTCTGTTAGCTCATCTCACACAGTTACAGCTTTTCCCTCTAGAAGCCTTTCGCTAAGACTATTCTTGTGGAAATTGCCAAGTGATATTTGGAAGCCCATAGAGGGCTATGGTGAAAAAGGAAATATCTTCCGTTAAAAACTGGAAAGAAGCTTTCTGAGAAACTGCTTTGTGTTCTGTTAATTCATCTCACAGCGTTACATCTTTCCCTTCAAGAAGCCTTTCGCTAAGGCTGTTCTTGTGGAATTTTCAAAGTAATATTTGGAAACCCTTAGAGGGCTATGGTGGAAAAGGAAATACCTTCCGTTCAAAACTGGAAAGAAGATTTCTGAGAAACTGCTCTGTGTTCTGTTAATTCATTTCACAGAGTTACATCTTTCCCTTCAAGAAGCCTTTCGGTAAGGCTGTCGTTGTGGAATTGGCAAACTGATATTTGGAAGCCCATAGAGGCCTATGTTGAAAAAGGAAATATCTTCCGCTCAAAACTGGAAAGAAGCTTTCTGAGAAAGTGCTTTGTGTTCCGTTAATTCATCTCACAGGGTTACAGCATTCCCCTCAAGAAGCCTTTCGCTAACTGTGTTCTTGTGGAATTTTCAAAGTGATATTTGGAAGCCCATATAGTGCTATGGTGAAAAACGAAATATCTTCCGTTAAAAACTGGAAAGAATCTTTATGAGAAACTGCTCTGTGTTCTGTTAATTCATCTCACAGAGTTACAGCTTTCCCCTCAAGAAGCCTTTCGCTAAGACTGTTCTTGTGGAATTTGCAAAGTGATATTTGGAATTCCTTAGAGGGCTATGGTGAAAAAGTAAATATCTTCCGTTAAAAACTGGAAAGAAGCTTTCTGAGAACGTGCTTTGTGTTCTGTTAATTCATCTTACAGATTTACTGCGTTCCCCTCAAGAATCCTTTCACTAAGACTGTTCTTGTGGAATTTGCAAAGTGATATTTGGAAGCACATAGAGGGATATAGTGAAAAAGGAAAAATCTTCAGTTAAAAACTGGAAAGAAGCTTTCTGAGGAACTGCTTTGTTTTCTGTTAATTTATCTCACAATTACTGCTTTTCCCTCAAGAAGCCTTTCGCTAAGACACTTATTGTGGAATTTGCAAAGTGATATTTCGAAGCCCATAAAGGGTTAAGGTGAAAAAGGAAATATCTTCCGGTAAAAACTGGTAAGAATCTGTCTGAGAAACTGCTTTGTGTTCTGTTAATTCATCTCACAGAGTTACAGCTTTCCCCTCAAGAGGCCTTTCGTGAAGACTGTTCTTGTGGAATTTGCAAAGTTATATTTGGAAGTCCGTAGACGGCTACGGTGAAAAAGGAAATATCTTCCGTTAAAAACTGGAAAGAAGCTTTCTGAGAAACTGCTTTGTTTTCTGTTAATTCATCTCACAGATTTACAGCTTTCCATTCAAGAAGCCTTTCTCTAAATCTGTTTGTGTGGAATTTGCACAGTGATATTTGGAAGCCCATAGAGGACTATGGTGAAAAAGGAAATATCTTCCGTTAAAAACCGGAAAGAAGCTTTCTGAGAAACTCCTTTGTGTTCTGTTAATTCATCTCACAGAGTTACTGCTTTCCCCTCAAGAAGCCTTTCGCTAAGACTGTTCTTGTGGATTTTCCAAAGTGATATTTCAAAGCCCTTAGAGGGCTATGGTGAAAAAGGAAATATCTTCCTTTAAAAACTGGAAGGAAGCTTTCTGAGAAACTGATTTGTATTCTGTTAATTCATCTAACAGAGTTACTGCGTTCCCCACAAGAAGCCTTTCGCTAAGACTGTTCTTGTGGAATTTGCAAAGTGATATTTGGAAGCCCATAGAGGGATACGGTTAAAAAAAAAAGGATATATCTTCGGTTAAACACTGAAAAGAAGCTTTCTGAGAACCTGCTTTGTGTTCTGTTAATTCATCTCACAGAGTTACAGCTTTCTTTTCAAGAAGACTTTCGCTAAGACTGTTCTTGGGGAATTTTCAATGTGATATGTAGAAGCCCACAGAGGGCTATGGTGAAAAAGGAAAATCTTCACTGAAAAATTGGAAAGAAGCTTTCTGAGAAACTGCCCTGTGTTCGGTTAATTCATCCCACAGTTACGGCTTTCCCCTCAAGAAGACTTTCACTAAGACTGTTCTTGTGTAATTTGCAAAGTCATATTTGGAAGCCCATAGATGGTTAAAGGTGAAAAAGGAAAAATCTTCCGTTAACAACTGGAAAGAAGTTTTCTGAGAAACTGCTTTATGATCTGTTAATTCATCTCACAGAATTACAGCTTTCCCTTCAAGAATCCTTTCGCTAAGTCTGTTCTTGTGGAATTTGCACAGTGATATTTGGAATCCCATAGAGGGATATGGTGAAAAAGGAAATATCTTCCGTTAAAATCTGGAAAGAAGCATTCTGAGAAACTCCTTTGTGTTCTGTTAATTCATCTCACAGAGTTACACCTTTCCCCTCAAGAAGCCTTTCGCTAAGACTTTTCTTGTGGAATTGGCAAAGTGATATTTGGAATCCCATAGAGGGCTATGGTGAAAAAGAAAATGTCTCCCGTTAAAAACTGGAAAGAAGCTTTCTGAGAAACTGCTTTGTGTTCTGTTAATTCATCTCATAGAGTTACAGCTTTCCCTTCAAGAAGCCTTTTGCTAAGTCTGTTCTTGTGGAATTTGCAAAGTGATATTTGGAAGCCCATAGGGGGCTATGGTGAAAAAGGAAATATCTTCCATTAAAAACTGGAAAGAAGCTTTCTGAGAAACTGCTTAGTGTTCTGTTAATTCATCTCACAGAGTCACTGCTTTCACCTCAAGAAACCTTTCGCTAAGACTGTTCTTGTGGCATTTTCAAAGTGATATTTTCAAGCCCATAGAGGGCTAAGGTGAAAAAGGAAATATCCTAAGATAGAAACTGAAAAGAAGCATTCTGAGAAACTACTTTGTGTTCTTTAATTCATCTCACAGAGTTACAGCTATCCCCTGAAGAAGCCTTTCGGGAAGACTCTTCTTGTGGAATTTGCAAAGTGATATTTGGAAGCCCATAGAGGGCTATGGTGAAAAAGGAATATCTTCCGTTAAAAACTGCAAAGAAGCTTTCTGTGAAACTGCTCTGTGTTCTGTTAATTCATCTCACAGAGTTACAGCATTTACCTCAAGAAGCCTTTCACTAAGACTGTTCTTGTGGAATTTTCAAAGTGATATTTGGAAGCCCAGAGAGGGCTATGGTTAAAAAGGTAATATCTTCCTTTAAAAACTGGAAAGAAGCTTTCTGAGAAATTGCTTTGTGTTCTATTTACTCATCTCACAGAGTTACTGCGTTCCTCTCAAGAAACCTTTCGCAAAGACTGTTCTTGTGGAATTTGTAAAATAATATTTGGAAGCCCATAGAGTGTTAAGGTGAAAAACGAAATACCTTCCATTAAAAACTGGTAAGAAACATTGTGATTAACTGCTTTGTGTTCTGTTAATTCATCTCACAGGGTTACAGCCTTCCCCTCAAGAAGACTTTTGCGAAGTCTGTTCTTCTGGAATTTGTAAAGTGATATTTGAAAGTCCATAGAGGGGATGGCGAAAAAGGAAATATCTTCCGTTAAAAAGTGGATAGAAGCTTTGTGAGAAACCGCTTTGTGTTCTGTTAATTCACCTCACAGAGTTACAGGTTTTCCTTCAAGAAGCGTTTCGCTAAATCGATTTTTGTGGAATTCCCACAGTGTTATTTGGAAGCCCATAGAGACTATGGTGAAAAAGGAAATATCTTCCGTTAAAAACTGGAAAGAAGCTTTCTGAGAAACTACTTTGTGTTCTGTTAATACATCTCACAGAGCTACTGCATTCCCCTCAAGAAGCCTTTCGCGAAGATTCTTCTTGTGGAATTTGCAAAGTGATATTTGGAAGCCCATAAAGGGCTATGGTGAAAAAGGAAGTATCTTCCGTTAAAAACTGCTAAGAAGTTTTCTGAGAAACTGCTCTGTGTTCTGTTAGTTCTTCTCACAGAGTTACAGATTTCCCCTCAGGAAGCCTTTCACTAAGACGGTTCTTGTGGAATTTTCAAAGTGATATTTGGAAGTCCATAGAGGGCTATGGTGAAAAAGGAAATATCTTCCGTTAAAAACTGGAAAGAAGCATTCTGAGAAATTGCTTTGTGTTCTGTTTACTCATCTCACAGAGAGACTGCATTACTCTCAAGAAGCCTTTTGCAAAGACTCTTCTTGTGGAACTTGTAAAATAATATTTGGAAGCCCATAGAGGGTTATGGTGAAAAAGTAAAATCTTCCCTTAAAAACTGGAAAGAAGCTTTCTGAGAAACTGCTTAGTGTTCGGTTAATTCATCTCACAGTTACTGCTTTCCCCTCAAGAAGCCTTTCGCTAAGACTGTTTTTGTGGAATTTGCAAAGTGATATTTGGAAGCCCATAGAGAGTTAAGGTGAAAAAGGAAATGTTTTCCATTAAAAACTTGTAAGAAGCTTTCTGAGAAACTGCTTTGTGTTCTGTTAATTCATCTCACAGGGTTACAGCTTTCCCCTCAAGAAGACTTTCGCGAAGACAGTTCTTGTGGAATTTGCAAAGTGATATTTGGAAGTCCATAGAGGGCTACGGTTAAAAAGGAAATATCTTCCGTTAAAAACTGGAAAGAAGCTTTCTGAGAAACTGCTTTGTTTTCTGTTAATTCATCTCACAGATTACAGCCTTTCATTCAAGAAGCCTTTCTCTAAATCTGTTTGTGTGGAATTTGCACAGTGATATTTGGAAGCCCATAGAGGACTATGGTGAAAAAGGAATTATCTTCCGTTAAAAACTGGAAAGAAGTTTTCTTAGAAACTCCTTTGTGTTCTGTTATTTCATCTCACAGAGTTACTGCTTTCCCCTCAAGAAGCCTTTCGCTAAGACTGTTCTTGTGGAATTTCCAAAGTGATATTTGAAAGCCCTTAGAGGGCTATGGTGAAAAAGGAAATATCTTCCTTTAAAAACTTGAAAGAAGCCTTCTGAGAAACTGATTTGTATTCTGTTAATTCATCTAACAGAGTTACTGCGTTCCCCACAAGAAGCCTTTCGCTAAGACTGTTCTTGTGGAATTTGCAAAGTGATATTTGGAAGCCCATAGAAGAATATGTTTAAAAAAAGGATATATCTTCCGTTAAAAACTGAAAAGAAGCTTTCTGAGAAACTGCTTTCTGTTCTGATAATTCATCTCACAGAGTTACAGCTTTCCTTTCAAGAAGCCTTTCGCTAAGACTGTTCTTGTGGAATTTTCAATGTGATATTTAGAAGCCCACAGAGGGCTATGGTGAAAAAGGAAAATCTTCCCTTAAAAATTGGAAAGAAGCTTTCTGAGAAACTGCTTTGTGTTCAGTTAATTCATCCCACAGTTACGGCTTTCCCCTCAGGAAGGCTTTCACTAAGACTGTTCTTGTGTAATTTGCAAAGTGATATTTGGAAGCCCATAGAGGGTTCAAGGTGAAAAAGGAAAAATCTTCCGTTAACAACTGGAAAGAAGCTTTCTGAGAAACTGCTTTGTGATCTGTTATTTCATCTCACAGAATTACAGCTTTCCCTTCAAGAAGCCTTTCGCTAAGTCTGTTTTTGTGGAATTCGCACAGTGATATTTGGAAGCCCATAGAGGACTATGGTGAAAAAGTAAATATCTTCCGTTAAAATCTGGAAAGAAGCTTTCTGAGAAGCTCCTTTGTGTTCTGTTATTTCATCTCACAGAGTTACACCTTTCCCCTCAAGTAGCCTTTCGCTAAGTTTGTTCTTGTGGAATTTGTAAAGTGATATTTGGAATCCCATAGAGGGATATGGTGAAAAAGGAAATATCTTCCGTTAAAAACTAGAAAGAAGGTTTCAGAGAAACTCCTTTGTGTTCTGTTAATTCATCTCACAGAGTTAAACCTTTCCCCTCAAGAAGCCTTTCGCTAAGACTTTTCTTGTGGAATTGGCAAAGTGATATTTGGAATCCCATAGAGGGCTATGGTGAAAAAGAAAATGTCTCCCGTTAAAAACTGGAAAGAAGCTTTCTGAGAAACTGCTTTTTGTTCTGTTAATTCATCTCATAGAGTTACAGGTTTCCCTTCAAGAAGCCTTTTGCTAAGTCTGTTCTTGTGGAATTTGCGAAGTGATATTTGGAAGCCCATAGTGGGCTATGGTGAAAAAGGAAATATCTTCCATTAAAAACTGGAAAGAAGCTTTCTGAGAAACTGCTTAGTGTTCTGTTAATTCATCTCTCAGAGTCACTGCTTTCACCTCAAGAAACCTTTCGCTAAGGCTGTTCTTGTGGAATTTTCAACGTGATATTTTCAAGCCCATAGAGGGCTAAGGTGAAAAAAGAAATATCCTAAGATAAAAACTGAAAAGAAGCATTCTGAGAAACTACTTTGTGTTCTTTAATTCATCTCACAGAGTTACAGCTTTCCCCTCAAGAAGACTTTTGCGAAGTCTGTTCTTGTGGAATTTGTAAAGTGATATTTGGAAGTCCATAGAGGGCTATGGCGAAAAAGGAAATATCTTCCGTTAAAAAGTGGATAGAAGCTTTGTGAGAAACTGCTTTGTGTTCTGTTAATTCACCTCACAGAGTTACAGGTTTTTCTTCAAGAAGCGTTTCGCTAAATCGATTTTTGTGGAATTTGCGCAGTGTTATTTGGAAGCCCATAGAGACTATGGTGAAAAAGGAAATATCTTCCGTTAAAAACTGGAAAGAAGCTTTCTGGGAAACTGCTTTGAGTTCTGTTAATTCATCTCACAGAGTTACAGCTTTCCCCTCAAGAAGCCTTTCGCTAAGACTGTTCTTGTGGAATTTACAAATTGATATTTGGAAGCCCATAGAGGGCTATGGTGAAAAAGGAAATATGCTTAGTTACAAACTGAAAAGAAGCTTTCTGAGAAACGGCTTTGTGTTCTGTTAATTGATCTCACAGGGTTACAGCATTCCCCTCAAGAAGCCTTTCACTAAGACTGTTCTTGTGGAATTTTCAAAGTGATATTTGGAAGCCCATAGAGGGCTATGGTTAAAAAGGTAATATCTTCCCTTAAAAACTGGAAAGAAGCTTTCCGAGAAATTGCTTTGTGTTCTATTTACTCATCTCACAGATTTACTGCGTTCCTCTCAAGAATCCTTTCGCAAAGACTGTTCTTGTGGAATTTGTAAAATAATATTTGGAAGCCCATAGATGGTTAAGGTGAAAAAGGAAATATCTTCCACTAAAACTGGTAAGAAACTTTCTGATTAACTGCTTTGTGCTCTGTTAGTTCATCTCACAGGGTTACAGCTTTCCCCTCAAGAAGGCTTTTGCGAAGACTGTTCTTGTGGAATTTGCAAAGTGATATTTGGAAGTCCATAGAGGGCTATGGTGAAAAAGGAAATATCTTCCGTTAAAAACTGGATAGAAGCTTTGTGAGAAACTGCTTTGTGTTCTGTTAATTCACCTCACAGAGTTACAGGTTTTTTTTCAAGAAGCGTTTCGCTAAATCGATTTTTTTGGCATTTGCGCAGTGTTATTTGGAAGCCCATAGAGACTATGGTGAAAAAGGAAATATCTTCCGTTAAAAACTGGAAAGAAGCTTTCTGAGAAACTCCTTTGTGTTCTGTTAATTCATCTCACAGTGTTACAGCTTTCCCCTCAAGAAGCCTTTCGCGAAGACTGTTCTTGTGGAATATGCAAAGTAATATTTGGAAGCCCATAGAGGGCTATGGTGAAAAAGGAAATCTCTTCCGTTAAAAACTGGGAAAAAGCTTTCTGAGAAACGGCTTTGTGTTCTGTCAATTCATCTCACAGAGTTACTGCTTTCCCCTCAAGAAGTCTTTCGCTATGACTGTTCTGTTGCAAATTTCCTAGTGATATTTTTAAGCCCTTAGTGGGCTATGGTGAAAAAGGAAATATCTTCAGGTAAAAAGGGGAAAGAAGCTTTCTGAGAAACTGCTTTGTGTTCTGTTAATTCATCTCACAGATTACAGTTTTCCCCTCAAGAAGCCTTTCGCTAAGGCTGTTCTTGTGGTATTTGCAAAGTGATATTTCATAGCCCTTAGAGGACTATGGTGAAAAAGGAAATCTCTTCCGTTAAAAACTGGAAAGAAGATTTCTGAGTAACGGCTTGTTGTTCTCTTAATTCATCTCACAGAGTTACAGTTTTCCCCTCAAAAAGCCGTTCGCTAAGACTCTTCTTGTGGAATTTACAAAGTGATATTTGGAAGCCCTTAGAGGGCTACGGTGAAAAAGAAAATAACGGAAGATAAAAACTGGAAAGAAGCTTTCTGAGAAACTGCTTTGTGTTCTGCAAATTCATCTCACAGAGTTATAGCTTTCCCCTCAAGAAGCCTTTCGCTAAGACTGTTCTTGTGGAATATGCAAAGTCATATTTGATAGCCCATAGAGGGCAATGGTGAAAAAGTAAGTATATTCAGTTAAAAACTGGAAAGAAGCTTTCTGTGAAACTGCTTTGTGTTCAGTTAATTCATCTCACAGATTTACAGCTTTCCCCTGTGGAAGCCTTTTGCTAAGAGTGTTCTTGTGGAATTTAAAAAGTGATATTTGGAAGCCCATAGAGAGCAGTGGTGAAAAAGGAAATATCCTAAGATAAAAACTGAAAAGAAGCTTTTTGAGAAACTCCTTTGTGTTCCGTTAATTCATCTCACAGAGTTACAGCTTTCCCCTCAAGTCTCCTTACGCTAAGACTGTTTCTGTGGGATTTGAAAAGTGATATTTGGACGCCCCTAGAGGGCTACGGTGAAAAAGGAAATATCTTCAGTTAAAAATTGGAAAGAAGCTTTTTGAGAAACTGCATTGTGTTTTGTTAATTCATCTCACAGAGTTACAGCTTTCCCCTCAAGAAGCCTTTCGCTAAGACTGTTCTTGTGGAATTTGCAAAGTGATATTTGGAAGCCCATAGAGGGCTATGGTGAGAAAAGAAATATCTTCCGTTAAAAACTGGATGGAAGCTTTCTGAGAAACGGCTTTGTGTTCTCTTATTTCATCTCACAGAGTTACAGCTTTCCCCTCAAGAAACCTTTTGCTAAGACTGTTCTTGTGGAATTTTCTAAGTGATATTTCGAAGCCCATAGAGGTCTATGTTGAAAAAGGAAGTCTCTTCTTTAAAAACTGGAAAGAAGCTTTCTGAGAAACGGCTTTGTGTTCTGTTAATTCCTCTAACAGACTTACAGCTTTCGCCTCAAGAAGCCTTTCGCTAAGACTATTCTTGTGGAATTTGCAAGGTGATATTTGGAAGCCCATAGAGGGCTACGGTTAAAAAGGAAATATCTTCAGTTATGAACTGGAAGGAAACTTTTTGAGAAACTGCTTTGTGTTCTGTTAATTCATCTCACAGAATTACAGCTTTCCCCTGAAGAAGCCTTTTGCTAAGACTGTTCTTGTGGAATTTGCAAAGTGATATTTGGAACCCCATGGAAGGCTATGGTGAAAAAGGAAATATCCTATGATAAAAACTAAAAAGAAGCCTTTTGAGAAACTGCTTTGTGATCTGTTAATTCACCTCGCAGAGTTACAGCTTTCCCCTCAAGAAGCCTTTTGCTAAGACTGTTCTTGTATAATTTGCAAAGTATTATTTGGAAGCCCATAGAGGGCTACGGTGAATAAGGAAATATCCTAAGATAAAATCTGAAAAGAAGCTTTCTAAGAAACGGCTTTGTGTTCTGTTAATTCATCTCACAGAGTTACAGCTTTCCCCACAAGAAGCCTTTCGCTAAGACTGTTCTTGTGAAATTTGCAAAGTGATAATTGGAAGCCCATAGAGGGCTACGGTGAAAAGGAAATATCTTCCGTTAAAAACGGGAAAGAAGCTTTCTGAGAAACTGCTTTGTGTTCTGTCAATTCATCTCACAGAATTACAGCTGTCCCCTCAAGAAGCCTTTCGCTACGACTGTTCTTGTGGAGTTTGCAAAGTGATATTTGAAGCCCATAGAGTGCTATGGTGAAAAAGAAAATATCTTCCGTTAAAAACTGGAAAGAAGCTTTCTGAGACACTGCATTGTGTTCTGCTAATTCATCTCACAGAGTTACAGCTTTCCCCTCAAGAAGCCTTTTGATAAGAGTGTTTTTGTGGAATTTGCAAAGGGATATTTGGAAGCCCATGGAGGGCTATGGTGAAAAAGGGAGTATCTTTCGTGAAAAACTGTAAAGAAGCATTCTGAGAAACTGCTTTGTGTTCTGTTAATTCATCTCACAGAGTTATAGCTTTCCCCTCAAGAAGCCTTTCGCTAACAATGTTCTTGTGGAATTTGGAAAGGGATATTTGGAAGCCCATAGAGGTCTATGGTGAAAAAGGAAATATCCTCAGTTAAAGCCTGGAAAGAAGCTTTCTGAAAAACTGCGTTGTGTTCTGATCATTCATCTCACAGAGCTACAGCTTTCACGTCAAGAAGCCTTACGCTTCGACTGTTCCTGTGGAATTTTCAAAGTGATATTTGGAAGCCCTTAGAGGGCTATGGTGAAAAAGGAAATATCTTCCGTTAAAAACTGGAAAGGAGCCTTCTGAGTAACTGCTTTGTGTTCTTTTAATTCATCTCACAGAGTTACATCTTGCCCCTCAAAAAGCCTTTTGCTAAGACTGTTCTATTGGAAGTTGCAAAGTGAGATTTCGAAGTCCATAGAGGGCTATAGTGAAAAAGGAAATATCTTCAGTGAAAAACTGGAAAGAAGCTTTCTGAGAAACTGCGTTGTGTTCCGTTAATTCATCTCACACAGTTACATCTTTCACCTCAAGAAGCCGTTCGATAAGACTGTTCTTGTGGAATTTGTAAAGTGATATTTGGAAGCCCATAGAGGGCTATGGTGAAAATGGAAGAAACTTCCGTTAGAAATTGGAAAGAAACTTTCTGAGAAACTGCTTTGTGTTCTGTTAATTGATCTCACCGACTTACAGCTTTCCCCTCAAGAAGCCTTTCGCTAAGACTCTTCTTGGGTAATTTGGAAAGTGATATTTGGAAGTCCATAGAGGGCTATGGTGAAAATGGAAATATCTTCAGGAAAAACTGAAAAGAAGCACTCTGAGAAACTGCGTGGTGTTCTGGTAATTCATCTCACAGAGTTAGGAAATACCTTCCGTTAAAAATTGGAAAGAAGCTTTCTGAGAAACTTCTTTGTGTTCTGTTAAGTCATCTCACAGAGTTACAGCTTTCCCCTCAACAAACCTTTCGCTAAGACTGTTTTTGTGGACTAAGACTCTTCCTCTGGAATATGCAAAGTGTAATTTTGGAGCCCATAGGGGGCTACGGTGAAAAAGGAAATATCTTCCGTTAAAAGTCTGAAGAAGCATTCTGCGAAACTGCCGTGTGTTTTGTTAGTATATCTCACCGAGTTACAGCTTTCCCCTCAAGAAGCCTTTCGCAAAGACTGTTCTTGTGTGATTTCTCAGTGATATTTGGAAGCCCATAGAGGGTTATGGGGAAAAAGGAAATATTTTCGGTTGAAAACTGCAAAGAAGCTTTCTGAGAAACAGCTCTGTGTTCTGTTAATTCATTTCAGAGAGTTACAGCTTTCCGCTCCAGAAGCCTTTCGCTAAGCCTGCTCTTTTGGAATTTGCAAAGTGATATTTGGAAGCTCTTAGAGGGCTATGGTGAAATAGGAAATATCTTCCGTTAAAAACTGGAAAGAAGCATTCTGAGATACTGCCGTGTGTTCTGTTAATACGTCTAACCGAGTTACAGCATTCCCCTCAAGATGCCTTTCGCTAAGACGGTTCTTGTGGGATTTGCAATGTGATATTTGGAAGCCCATAGAGGGCTATGGTGAAAAAGGAAATATCTTCAGTTAAAAACTGGAAAGAAGCTTTCTGAGAAACTGCTTTGTGTTCTGTAAATTCATCTCACAGAGTTACAGTGTTCCCCTCCAGAAGCTTTTCACTAAGACTGTTCTTGTGGAATTTCCAAAATGATATTTGAAACCCATAGAGGGCTATGGTGAAAAAGGACATATCTTCCATTAAAAACTGGAAAGAAATTTTTTGAGAAACTGCTTTGTGTTCTGTTAATTCATCTCACAGAGCTACAGCATTCTTCTCGAGAAGCCTTTCGGTAAGACTGTTCTTGTGGAATTTGCAAAGTGATATTTGGAAGCCCATAGAGGGCTATGGTGAAAAAGGAAATATCTTCAGTTAAAAACTGGAAAGAAGATTTCTGAGAAACTGCTTTGTGTTCTGTTAATTCATGTCACAGAGTTAAAACTTTCCCCTCCAAAAGCCTTTCGCTAAGACTGTTCTTGTGGAATTTGCAAAACGATGTTTGGAAGCCCAAAGAGAGCTATGGTGAAAAAGAAAATAGTCTAAGATAAAAACTGAAAAGAAGCTTTCTGAGGAACTGCTTTGTGTTCTCTTAACTCGTATCCCAGAGTTACAAATTTTCCCTCAAGAAGCCATTCGCTAAGACTGTTTTTGTGCAATTTGCAAAGTGATATTTGGAAGCCCATAGAGGGCCATGATGAAAAAGGAAATATGTTCAGTTAAAAACTGGAAAGAAACTTTCTGAGAAACTGCTTTGTGTTCTGGTAATTCATCTCACAGGGTTACAGCTTTCTTCTCAAGAAGCTTTTCGGTAAGTCTGTTTTGTGGAATTTGCAAAGTGATATTTGGAAGCCCATAGTGGGCTATGGAGAAAAAGGAAATATCTTCCGTTAAAAACTGGAAAGAAGATTTCTAAGACACGGCTTTGTGTTCTGTTAATTTATCTAACAGAGTTACAGCATTCCCCTACAGAAGTCATTCGCTAAGATTGTTTTTGTGGAATTTGCAAAGTGATATTTGGAAGCCCCTAGAGGGCTTCGGTGAAAAAGGAAATATCTTCAGTTAAAAACTGGAAAGAAGATTTCTGAGAAACAGCTTTGTGTTCTGATAATTCATCTCACAGAATTGCAGCTTTCCCTTCAAGAAGAATTTCGATAAGACTGGTCTTGTGGCGTTTGCAATCTGATATTTGGAAGGCCATAGAGGGCTATGTTGAAAAAGGAAATTTCTTCACTTAAAAACTGGAAAGAAGGTTTCTGGGAAACTGCTTTGTGTTCTGTTATTTCAACTCACAGCGTTACAGGTTACCTCTCAAGAAGACTTTCGATAAGACTGTTCTTGTGGAATTTGCAAAGTGGTATTTGGAAGCCCATAGAGGGTTATGGTGAAAAAGGAAATATCTTTCGTTAAAAACTGAAAAGAAGCTTTCTGAGAAACTGCTATGTGTTCTGTTAATTCATCTCAGCGAGTTACAACTTTCCCCTCAAGAAGCCTTCAGCTAAGGCTCCTCTTGTGTAATTTGCAAAATGATATTTGGAAGCCCATAGAGGGTAATGGTGAAATTGGAAATATCCTAAGATAAAAACCGAAAAGAAGCTTTCTGAGAATCTGCTTTGTGTTCTGTTAGTTCATCTCACAGAGTTACAGCTTTCCTCTCAAGAAGACGTTCATGAAGGCTGTTCTTGTGTAATTTGCAAAGAGATATTTGGAAAACCATAGAGGGCAATGTTGAAAAAGGAAATATCTTCCGTTAAAAACTGGAAAGAAGCATTCTGAGAAACTGCCATGTGTTCTGTTAATACATCACACCGAGTTACAGCTTTCCCCTCAAGAAATTTTTCGCTAGGACTGTGCTTGTGGAATTTGCAAAGTGATATTTGGAAGCCCAGAGAGGGCTACGGTGAAAAAGGAAATATATTCCGTTAACTACTGGAAAGAAGATTTCTGAGAAACTACTTTGTGTTCTGTTAATTCATCTCACAGGGTTACAGCTTTCCCCTCAAGAAGCCTTTCGCTAAGACTTTTCTTGTGAAATTTGCAAAGTGATATTTGGAAGCCCATAAAGGGCTATGCTGAAAAAGGAAATAGCTTCAGTGTAAAACTGGAAAGAAGGTTTCTGAGAAACTGATGTGTGTTCTGTTAATTCATCTCACAGAGTTACATATTTTCCCACAAGAAGCTTTACTCAAAGACTGTTCTTGTGGAATTTGCAAAGTGATATTTGGAAGCCCATAAAAGTCTACGGTGAAAAAGGAAATATCATCCGTTAAAAACTGGAAAGAAGACTTCTGAGATACTGCTTTGTGTTCTGTTAATTCATCTCAGAGAGATACAGCTTTCCCCTCAAGAAGTCTTTCACTAAGACTGTTCTTGTGGAATTTTCAAAGTGATATTTGGAAGTCTATAGGGGGCTATGGTGAAAAAGGACATATCTTCCATTAAAAACTGGAAAGAAATTTTTTGAGAAACTGCTTTGTGTTCTGTTAATTCATCTCACATAGTTACTGCATTCTTCTCGAGAAGCCTTTCGGTAAGACTGTTCTTGTGGAATTTGCAAAGTGATATTTGGAAGCCCATAGAGGGCTATGGTGAAAAAGGAAATATGTTCAGTTAAAAACTGGAAAGCAGATTTCTGAGAAACTGCTTTGTGTTCTGTTAATTCATCTCACAGAGTTAAAACTTTCTCCTCCAAAAGCCCTTCGCAAAGACTGTTCTTGTGGAATTTGCAAAACAATGTTTGGAAGCCCAAAGAGAGCTATGGTGAAAAAGAAAATATCCTAAGATAAAAACTGAAAAGAAGCTTTCTGAGGAACTGCTTTGTGTTCTCTTAATTCGTATCCCAGAGTTACAATTTTTCCTCAAGAAGCCATTCGTTAAGACTGTTTTTGTGCAATTTGCAAAGTGATATGTGGAAGCCCATAGAGGGCCATGATGAAAAAAGGAAATATCTTCAGTTAAAAACTGGAAAGAAACTTTCTGAGAAACTGCTTTGTGTTCTGGTAATTCATCTCACAGGGTTACAGCTTTCTTCTCAAGAAGCTTTTCGGTAAGTCTGTTTTGTGGAATTTGCAAAGTGATATTTGGAAGCCCATAGTGGGCTATGGAGAAAAAGGAAATATCTTCCGTTAAAAAATGTAAAGAGGCCGGGCGCGGTGGCTCAAGCCTGTAATCCCAGCACTTAGGGAGGCCGAGACGGGCGGATCACGAGGTCAGGAGATCGAGACCATCCTGGCTAACACGGTGAAACCCCGTCTCTACTAAAAATACAAAAAAACTAGCCGGGCGTGGTGGCGGGCGCCTGTGGTCCCAGCTACTCCGGAGGCTGAGGCAGGAGAATGGCGTGAACCCGGGAGGCGGAGCTTGCAGGGAGCTGAGGTCCGGCCACTGCACTCCAGCCCGGGCTACAGAGCAAGACTCCGTCTCAAAAATAAATAAATAAATAAAAATAAAAATAAATAAATAAAAAATGGAAAGAAGATTTCTAAGACACGGCTTTGTGTTCTGTTAATTTATCTAACAGAGTTACAGCATTCCCCTACAGAAGTCATTTGCTAAGATTGTTTTTGTGGAATTTGCAAAGTGATATTTGGAAGCCCCTAGAGGGCTATGGTGAAAAAGGAAATATCTTCAGTTAAAAACTGGAAAGAAGATTTCTGAGAAACTGCTTTGTGTTCTGATAATTCATCTCACAGAATTACAGCTTTCCCTTCAAGAAGAATTTCGATAAGACTGGTCTTGTGGGATTTGCAAAGTGATAATTGGAAGGCCGTGGAGGGCTATGTTGAAAAAGGAAATTTCTTCACTTAAAAACTGGAAAGAAGGTTTCTGGGAAACTGCTTTGTGTTCTGTTAATTCATCTCACAGAGTTACAGCTTACCTCTCAAGAAGACTTTCGCTACGACTGTTCTTGTGGAATTTGCAAAGTGATATTTTGAAGCCCATAGACGGCTATGGTGAAAAAGGAAATATCTTCAGTGAAAAACTAGAAAGAAGCTTTCAGACACACTGCTTTGTGTTCTGTTAATACATCTCTCAGTCGTACAGCTTTCTCCTCAAGAAGCCTTACGCTAAGACTGTTTTTGTGGAATTTCCAAAGTGATATTTGGAAGCCCATAGAGGTATATGGTGTAAAGGAAATATCTTCAGATAAAAACTGGAAAGAAGCTTTCTGAGAAATTACTTTGTGTTCTGCTAATTCATCTCACAGAATTACGGCTTTCCCCTCAAGAAAACATTCGCTAAAGCTGTTTTTGTGGAATTTGGAAAAAGATATTTGGAAAACCATAGAGATCTATGGTTAGAAAGAAATTATCCTAAGATAAAAACTGAAAAGAAAATTTCTGAGAAACTGCTTTGTGTTCTCTGAATTCATCTCACAGACTTACAGCTTTCCCCTGAAGAAACCGTTCCCTAAGACTGTTCTTGTGGATTTTGCAAAGTGATATTTGGAAGCCCATAGAGTGCTATGGGGAAAAAGGAAATATCTTCAGTTAAAAAGTGGAAAGAATGTTTCTGAGAAACTGCTTTGTGTTCTGTTAATCCATCTCACAGAGTTACAGCATTCCCCTCAAGAAGTCGTTCACTAAGACTGTTCTTGTGAAATTTGCAAAGTGATATTTGGAAGTGCTTAGAGAACTATGGTGAAAAACGAAATATCGTAAGATAAAAAACTGAAAAGAAGCTTTCTGAGAGACTGCTTTGTGTTTTGTTAATTCATCTCAGAGAGTTACAGCTTTCCGAACAAAAAGCCGTTCACTAAGACTGATCTTGTGTTATTTTCAAATTGATATTTGGAAACCCATAGAGGGCTATGGTGAAAAGGGAAATATCTTCAGTTAAAAACTGGAAAGAAGCTTTCTGAGAAACGGTTTCGTGTTCTTTTAGTTCATCTCACAGAGATACAGCTTTCCCCTCAAGAAGACTTTCACCAAGACTGTTCTTGTGGAATTTGCAAAGTGGTCTTTGGAAGTCCAAAGATCGCTATGGTGAAAAAGGATATAGCTTCAGTTAAAAAGTGAAAAGAGGCTTTCTGAGGAACTGCTTTGTGATATGTGATTTCCTGTCACTGAGATACAGCTGTATTTCGTAGAACTGTTGGCTAGCCTTATTTCTGTGGAATCTGAGAAATGTTACTTCGGATCTCTTTGAAGACTATAGGTCCAAAGGAAATATCCGACGCTAAATGTGTGAAAGAAGCTTTCTGAGAAACTTCTTAGTGATCTGTGAATTGATCTCACAGAGCTACAGTTTCCCCTCAAGAAGCCTTTCGCTAAGACTGTTCTCGTGGAATTTGCAAAGTGATATTTGGAAAACAATAGAGGGCTATGGTGAAAAAGGAAATATCCTAAGATAAAAACTGAAAAGAAGGTTTTTGAGAAACTGCTTTGCGTTCAGTTAATTCATCTCACAGAGTTATAGCTTTCCCCTCAAGAAGCCGTTCATTAAGACTGTTGTTGTGAAATTTGCAAAATGATATTTGGAAGCTCATAGAGGGCTATGGTGAAAATGGAAATATCTTCACTTAAAAACTGGAAAGAAG
Source organism: Chlorocebus sabaeus (assembly GCF_047675955.1). Taxonomy (NCBI): domain Eukaryota; kingdom Metazoa; phylum Chordata; class Mammalia; order Primates; family Cercopithecidae; genus Chlorocebus; species Chlorocebus sabaeus. The sequence goes on from NW_027327593.1 coordinate 912,884, forward strand.
CTTTCTGAGAAACCTGTTCTGTTAATTCATCTCACAGAGTTACAGCTTTCCCCTCAAGAAGCCTTTCGCTAAGACTGTTCTTGTGGAATTTGCAAAGTGATATTTGGAAGCCCGTAGAGGGCTATGGTGAAAAAGGAAATATGTTCAGTTAAAAGCTGGAAAGAAGCTTTCTGAGAAACTGCTTTGTGTTCTGTAAATTCATCTCACAGTGTTACAGCTTTTCCCTAAAGAAGCCGTTCGCTAAGACTGTTCTTGTGGAATTTGCTTAGTGATATTTGGAAGCCCATAGTGGGCTACGGAGAAAAAGGAATATCTTCAGTTAAAAACTGGAAAGACGCTTTCTGAGAAACTGCTTTGAGTTCTGTTAATTCATCTCACAGAGGTACAGCTTTCCCCTCCAGATGCCTTCCGCTAAGACTGTTCTTGTGGAATTTGCAAAGTGATATTTGGAAGCCCATAGTGGGCTATGGTGAAAAAGGATATATCTTCTGTTAAAAACTGAAAAAAAGATTTCAGAGGAACTGCTTTGTGATATGTGACTTCCACTCACTGAGCTACAGCTGTACTTCGTAGAGCTGTTTGCTAACCTTATTTCTGTGTAATATGAGAACTGTTATTTCGTATCCCTTTGAAGACTATAAGATTAAAGAAAATATCCACTGCTAAATGTGAGAAAGAAGCTTTCTGAGAAACTTATTTGTGATCTGTGAATTCATCTCTCCGAGTTTCAGCTTTCCCCTCAAGAAGGCTTTCGGTAAGACTGTTCTTGGGGACTTTACAAAGTGATATTTGGAAGCCCATAGGGGGCTACGGTGAAAAGGAAATATCTTCAGATAAAAACAGGAAAGAAGCTTTTTGAGAAACTGCTTTGTGTTCTGTTAATTCATCTCACAGACATACAGCTTGTCCCTCAAGAAGCCATTCACGAAGACTGTTCTTGCGGAATTTGCAAAATGATATTTCGCAGCCCAAAGAGGGCTAAGGGTGAAAAAGAAAATATCTTCAGTTAAAAAACGGAAACAAGCTTTCTGAAAAACGGCTGTGTGTTCTGCTAACTCATCTCACAGATTTACTCCTTTCCCGCAAGAAGTGGTTCCCTAAGACTGTTCTTGTGGAATTTGCAAAGTGATATTTGGAAATACACAGAGGGCTAGAGTTAAAAGGAGATATCTACAGTTAAAAACTGGAAAGAAGCTTTCTGAGAAATTGCTTTGTGTTCTGTTAATTCATCTCACAGAGTTACTGCGTTCCTCTCAAGAAGCCTTTCGCTAAGACTCTTCTTGTGGAATTTGTAAAGTGATATTTGGAAGCCCATAGAGGGTTATGGTAAAAAAGTAAAATCTTCCCTTAAAAACTGGAAAGAAGCGTTCTGAGAAACTATTTTGTATTCGGTTAATTCATCTCACAGTTACTGCTTTCCCCTCAAGAAGCCTTTCGCTAAGACTCTTCTTGTGGAATTGGCAAAGTGATATTTGGAAGCCCCTAGAGGTCTATGGTGAAAAAGGAAATATCTTCCGTTAAAAACTGTAAAGAAGCTTTCTGAGAAACTGCTCTGTGTTCTGTTAATTCATCTCACAGAGTCACTGCTTTCACCTCAAGAAGCCTTTTGCTAAGACTGTTATTTTGGAAATTTCATAGTGTTATATTCAAGCCCATAGAGGGCTAAGTTGAAAAAGGAAATATCCTAAGATAAAAACTGAAAAGAATCATTCTTAGAAACTACTTTGTGTTCTGTTAATTCATCTCACAGAGTTACAACTTTCCCCTGAAGAAGACTTTCACGAAGACTCTTTTGTGGAATTGGCAAAGTGATATTTGGAAGCCCATAGAGGGCTACGGTGAAAAAGGAAATATCTTACGATAAAAACTGGAAAGAAGCTTTCTGAGAAACTGCTCTGTGTTCTGTTAATTCATCTCACAGAGTTACTGCTTTCCCAGGAAGAAGCCATTTTCTAAGATTCTTCTTGTGGATTTTGCAAAGTGATATTGGAAGCCCATAGAGCGCTATGGTGAAAAAGGAAATATCTTCCGTTAAAAACTGGAAAGAAGCTTTCTGAGAAACTGCTTTGTGTTTTGCTAATTCATCTCACAGAGTTACAGCTTTACCCTCAAGAAGCCTTTCGCGAAGACTGTTCTTGTGGAATTTCCAAAGTGATATTTGGAAGCCCATAGAGGGCTATGGTGAAAAAGGAAATAACTTCCGTTTAAAACGGGAAAGAAGCTTTCCGAGAAATTGCTATGTGTTCTGTTAATTCATCTCACAGAGTTACAGCTTTCCCCTCAAGAAGCCTTTCGCTCAGGCTGTTCTTGTTTAATTTGCAAAGTGATATTTGGAGCCCAAAGAGGGACATGGTGAAAAAGAAAATATCTTCTGTTAAAAACTGGAAGTAAGCTTTCTGAAAAATTGCTTTGTGTTCTGTTAATTCATCTCACAGAGTTACAGCTTTCCCCTCAAGAAGCCTTTCGCTAAAACTGTTCTTGTGGAATTTGCAAAGTGATATTTGGAAGCCCATAGAGGGCTATGGTGAAAAAGGAAATATCTTCCGTTAAAAACTGGAAAATAGCTTTCTGAGATATAGCTTTGTGTTGTGTTAATTCATCTCTCAGATTTACAGCTTTCCACTCATGAAGCCTTTGCTAAGACTGTTCTTGTGGAATTTGCAAAGTGATATTTGGAAGCCCTTAGAGGTCTATTTTGAAAAAGGAAATATCTTCAGTTAAAAACTGGAAAGAAGTTTTCTGACAAACTGCCTTGTGTTCTGTTAATTCATCTCACAGAGTTACAGCTTTCCCCTAAAAAGCGTTTCTCAAGGAGCCTTTCGCTAAGACTGTTCTTGTGGAATTTGCCAAGTGATATTTTGAAGCCCATAGACGGCTATGGTGAAAAAGGAAATATCTTCAGTGAAAAACTAGAAAGAAGCTTTCAGACACACTGCTTCGTGTTCTGTAAATACATCTCTGAGTCGTACAGCTTTCTCCTCAAGAAGCCTTACGCTAAGACTGTTTTTGTGGAATTTCCAAAGTGATATTTGGAAGCCCTTAGAGTTCTACGGTGAAAAAGGAAATATCCTAAGATGAAAACCGAAAAGAAGCTTTCTGAGATACTGCTTTGTGTCCCATTAGTTCATCTCACAGAGTTACAGCTTTCCCCTCAAGTAGCCATTCTCTAAGACTATTCTTGTGGAATTTGCAAAGAGATATTTGGGTACCCATAGAGGGCTATGGTGAAAAAGGAAATATCTTCTGTTAAGAACTGTAAATAAGGTTTCTGAGAAACTGCTTTTCGTGTTCTGTTAGTTCATCTCACAGAGTTTCAGTTTTCCCCTCAAGAAGCCTTTCGCTGACACTCTTGTTGTGGAATTTGCAAAGTGATATTTGGAAGCCCATAGAGGGCTATGGTGAAAAAGGAAATATCCTAAGATAAAAACTGAAAAGAAGCTTTCTGAGAAACTGCTTAGTGTTTTGTTAATTCATCTCACAGAGTTACAGCTTTCCGCTCAAGAAGCCTTTCGCTAAGAGTGTTCTTGTGGTATTTGCAAAGTGATAATTGAAGTCCATAGAGGGCTATGGTTAAAAAGGAAATCTCTTCCGTTAAAATCTGGAGAGAAGCTTTCTGAGAAACTGCTTTTCGTTCTGTTATTTCATCCCACAGAGTAACAGCTTTCCCCTGAAGAAGCCTTTCGCCATGACTGTTCTTGTGAAATATGCAAAGTGTTATTTGGAAGCCCATACAGGGCTATGGTGAAAAAGGAAATCTCTTCAGTTAAAAACTGGAAAGAAGCTTTCTGAGAAATGGCTTTGTGTTCTGTTAATTCATCCCACAGAGTTACAGATTTCCCCTCAAGAATCCTTTCGCTAAGACTGTTCTGGTGGAATATGCAAAGTGATATTTGGAAGCCCATAGAAGGCTACGGTGAAAAAGGTAATGTCTTCCGTTAAAAACTGGAAAGAAGCTTTCTGAGAAACAGCTTTGTGTTCTCTTAATTCATCTCACAGAGTTACAGCTTTCCGCGCAAGAAGCCTTTCGCTAAGACTGTTCTTGTGGAATTTGCAAAGTGATATTTGGAAGCCCATAGAGTGCTAGGGAGAAAAAGAAAATCTCTTCTGTTAAAAGGGGAAAGAAGCTTTCTGTGAAACTGCTTTGTGTTCTGTTAATTCATCTCAGAGAGTTACAGCTTTCCCCTCAAGAAGCCTTTGGCTAAGACAGTTCTTGTGGAATATGCAAAGTGATATTTGGAAGCCCATAGAGGGTTACGGTCAAAAAGAAAATATCTTCAGTTAAAAACTGGAAAGAAGCTTTCTGAGAAACTGCTTTGTGTTCTGTTAATTCATCTCACAGAGTTATAGCTTTCCTCTCAAGAACCCTTTCGCTAAGACTCTTCTTGTGGAATTTTCAAAGTAATATTTGGAATTCCATAGAGGGCTACAGTGAAAAAGAAAATATCTTCAGTTAAAAACAGGAAAGGAGCTTTCTGAGAAACTGCTTTGTATTCTGTTAATTCATCTCACAGAGTTACAGCTTTCCCCTCAAGAGGCCTTTCGCTAAGACTGTTCTTGTGGAATTTGCAAAGTGATATTTGGAAGCCCATAGAGGGCTATGGTGAAAAAGGAATTCTCTTCTGTTAAAAACTGGAAAGAAGCTTTCTGAGAAACGGTTTTGTGTTCTCTTAATTCATCTCACAGAGTTACAGCTTTAACCTCAAGAAGCCGTTCTTTAAGACTCTTCTTGTGGAATTTACAAAGTGATATTTGGAAGCCCATAGAGGGCTATGGTGAAAAAGGAAATATCTTCAGTTAAAAACTGGAAAGGAGCTTTCTGAGAAACTGCTTTGTATTCTGTTAATTCATCTCACAGAGTTACAGCTTTCCCCTCAAGAAGCCTTTCGCTAAGACTGTTCTTTAGGAATTTGCAAAGTGATATTTGGAAGCCCATAGAGGTCTATGGTTAAAAAGGACATCTCTTCCGTTAAAAACTGGAAAGAAGCTCTCTGAGAAACGGCTTGGTGTACTCTTAATTCAACTCACATAGTTGCAGCTTTCCCCTCAAGAAGCCGTTCGCTAAGACTCTTCTTGTGGAATTTACAAAGTGATATTTGGAAGCCCATAGAGGACTATGGTGAAAAAGGCAATATCCTAAGACAAAAAGAGAAAAGAAGCTTTCTGAGGAACTGATTTGTGTTTTGTTAATTCATCTCACAGAGTTATAGCTTTCCTCTCAAGAAGCCTTTCACTAAGACTGTTCTTGTGGAATTTGCAAAGTGATATTTGGAAGCCCTTATAGGGCTACGGTGTTAAAGGAAGTATCTTCAGTCAAAAAATTGGAAAGAAGTTTTATGAGAAACTGCATTATGTTCTGTTAATTAATCTCACAGAGTTACAGCTTTCCACTCAAGAAACCTTTCGCTAAGCCTGTTCTTGTGGAATTTGCAAAGTGATATTTGGAAGCCCATAGAGGGCTACGGAGAAAAAGGAAATATATTCAGTTAAGAACTGGAAAGAAGTTTCTGAGAATCGAACTTGTGTTCTCTTAATTCATCTCACAGAGTTACAGCTTTCCCCTCAAGAAGCCTTTCGCTAATAGAGTTCTTGTGGAATTTAAAAAGTGATATTTGGAAGCCCATAGAGAGCTGTGGTGAAAAAGGAAATATCCTAAGATAAAAAGTGGAAAGAAGCCTTTTGAGAAACTGCTTTGTGTTCTGTTAATTCATCTCACAGTGTTACAGCTTTCCCCTCAAGAAGCCTTTCGCTAAGAGGCTTCTTGTGGAATTTAAAAAGTGATATTTGGAAGCCCATAGAGAGCTGTGGTGAAAAAGGAAATATCCTAAGATAAAAACTGAAAAGAAGCCTTTTGAGAAACTGCTTTGTGTTGTGTTAATTCATCTCACAGAGTTACAGCTTTCCCCTCAAGAAGCCTTTCGGTAAGACAGTTCTTGTGGAAGTTTCAAAATGATATTTGGAAGCCCATAGAGGGCTAGGGTGAAAAAGGAAATCTCTTCAGTTAAAAACTGGAAAGAAGCTTTTTGAGAGACTGCATTGTGTTCTGCTAATGCATCTCACTGAGTTACAGCTCTCCCCTGAAAAAGCCTCTCGGTAAGACTGTTCTTGTGGAATTTGCAGAGTGATATTTGGAAGCCCCTAGAGGTCTATGGTAAATTAGAAATATCTTCAGTTAAAAACTGGAAAGAAGCTTTCTGAGAAACTGCTTTGTGTTCTGTGAATTCATCTCACAGAGTTACAGCTTTCCCCTCAAGAAGCCTTTCGCTAAGACTGTTCTTGTGGAATTTCCACAGTGATATTTGGAAGCCCATAGAAGGCTATGGTGAAAAAGGAAATATCTTCTTTGAAAAACTGGAAAGAAACTTTCTCAGAAACTGCGTTGTGTTCCGTTAATACATCTCACAGAGTTACAGCTTTCCCCTCAAGAAGCCTTTCGCTAAGACTGTTCTTTAGGAATTTGCAAAGTGATATTTGGAAGCCCATAGATGTCTATCGTTAAAAAGGACATCTCTTCCGTTAAAAACTGGAAAGAAGCTCTCTGAGAAACGGCTTGGTGTACTCTTAATTCATCTCACATAGTTGCAGCTTTCCCCTTAAGAAGCCGTTCGCTATGACTCTTCTTGTGGAATTTACAAAGTGATATTTGGAAGCCCATAGACGGCTATGGTGAAAAAGGCAATATCCTAAGATAAAAAGAGAAAAGAAGCTTTCTGAGGAACTGATTTGTGTTTTGTTAATTCATCTCACAGAGTTATAGCTTTCCTCTCAAGAAGCCTTTCACTAAGACTCTTCTTGTGGAATTTGCAAAGTGATATTTGGAAGCCCTTATAGGGCTACGGTGTTAAAGGAAGTATCTTCAGTCAAAAAATTGGAAAGAAGTTTTATGAGAAACTGCATTATGTTCTGTTAATTAATCTCACAGAGTTACAGCTTTCCACTCAAGAAACCTTTCACTAAGCCTGTTCTTGTGGAATTTGCAAAGTGATATTTGGAAGCCCATAGAGGGCTATGGAGAAAAAGGAAATATATTCAGTTATGAACTGGAAAGAAGCTTTCTGAGAAACGAACTTGTGTTCTCTTAATTCATCTCACAGAGTTACAGCTTTCCCCTCAAGAAGCCTTTCGCTAATAGAGTTCTTGTGGAATTTAAAAAGTGATATTTGGAAGCCCATAGAGAGCTGTGGTGAAAAAGGAAATATCCTAAGGTAAAAACTGAAAAGAAGGTTTTTGAGAAACTGCTTTGTGTTCTGTTAATTCATCTTACAGAGTTACAGCTTTCCCCTAAAGAAGTCTTTCGCTAAGACTGATCTTCCGGAACTGGCAAAGTGATATTTGGAAGGCCATAGAGGGCAACGGTGAAACAGGAAATATCTTCAGTTAAAAACTGGAAACAAGCTTTTTGAGGAACTGCATTGTGTTCTGTTAATACATCTCACAGAGTTACAGCATTCCCCTCAAGGAGTCTTTCACTTAGACTGTTCTTGTGGAAATTGCAAAGTGATATTTGGAAGCCCATAGAGGGCTATGGTTAAAAAGGAAATATCTTCAGCTAAAAACTTGAAATAAGCTTTCTGAGAAATGGCTTTGTGTTCTCTTAATTCATCTCACAGGGTTACAGCTTTCCCCTCAAGAAGCCTTTCGATAAGAATGTTCTTGTTTAATTTGCAAAGTGATATTCGGAAGCCTATAGATAGCTATTGTGAAAAACGAATTATCTTCATTTAAAAAGTGGAAAGAAGTTTTCTGAGAAACTGCTCTGTGTTCTGTAATTCATCTCACAGAGTTACAGCTTTCCCCTCAAGAAGGCCTTCGCTAAGACTGTTATTGTGGATTTTGCAAAGTGATATTTGGAAGCCCATAAAGGGCTTTGGTGAAAAAGGAAATCTCTTCCGATGAAAACTGGAAAGAAGCTTTCTGAGAAACGGCTTTGTGTTCTGTTAATTCATCTCACAAAGTTAAAGCTTTCCCCTCAAGTAGCCTTTCGCGAAGTATGTTCTTGTGGAATTTTCAAAGTGATATTTGGAAGCCTATAGAGGGCTATGGTGAAGAAGGTAATGTCTTCAGGTAAAAACTGGAAAGAAGATTGCTGAGAAACTGTTTTGTGTTCTGTTAATTCATCTCAAAGGGTTACAGCTTTCCCCTGGAGGAACCTTTCGCTAAGACTGTTCTTGTGGAATTTGCAAAGTGATATTTGGAAGCCCATGGAGGGCTATGGTGGAAAAGGAAATATCTTCATTTTAAAACTGGAAAGAAGCCTTCTGAGAAACTTCTTTGTGTTCTGTTAATTCATCTCACAGAGTTACAGCTCTCCCCTCAAGAAGCCTTTTGCTAAGAGAGTTCTTGTGGAATTTAAAAAGTGATATTTGGAAGAACATAGAGAGCTGTGGTGAAAAAGGAAATATCCTAAGATAAAAAGTGGAAAGAAGCCTTTTGAGAAACTGCTTTGTGTTCTGTTAATTCATCTCACAGTGTTACAGCTTTCCCCTCAAGAAGCCTTTCGCTAAGAGGCTTCTTGTGGAATTTAAAAAGTGATATTTGGAAGCCCATAGAGAGCTGTGGTGAAAAAGGAAATATCCTAAGATAAAAACTGAAAAGAAGCCTTTTGAGAAACTGCTTTGTGTTGTGTTAATTCATCTCACAGAGTTACAGCTTTCCCCTCAAGAAGCCTTTCGGTAAGACAGTTCTTGTGGAAGTTTCAAAATGATATTTGGAAGCCCATAGAGGGCTAGGGTGAAAAAGGAAATCTCTTCAGTTAAAAACTGGAAAGAAGCTTTTTGAGAGACTGCATTGTGTTCTGCTAATGCATCTCACTGAGTTACAGCTCTCCCCTGAAAAAGCCTCTCGGTAAGACTGTTCTTGTGGAATTTGCAGAGTGATATTTGGAAGCCCCTAGAGGTCTATGGTAAATTAGAAATATCTTCAGTTAAAAACTGGAAAGAAGCTTTCTGAGAAACTGCTTTGTGTTCTGTGAATTCATCTCACAGAGTTACAGCTTTCCCCTCAAGAAGCCTTTCGCTAAGACTGTTCTTGTGGAATTTCCACAGTGATATTTGGAAGCCCATAGAGGGCTATGGTGAAAAAGGAAATATCTTCTTTGAAAAACTGGAAAGAAACTTTCTGAGAAACTGCGTTGTGTTCCGTTAATACATCTCACAGAGTTACAGCTTTCCCCTCAAGAAGCCTTTCGCTAAGACTGTTCTTGTGGAATTTGCAAAGTGATATTTGGTTGCCCTTAGAGGGCTATTGTGAAAAAGGAAATCTCTTCCGTTAAAAACTGGAAAGAAGCATTCTGAGAAACGGCTTTGTGTTCTGTTAATTCATCTCATAAAGTAACAGCTTTCCCCTGAAGAAGCCTTTCACTGAGACTGTTCTTGTTGAATTTGGAAAGTGATATTTGGAAGCCTGTAGAGGGCTATGGTGAAAAAGCTAATATCTTAAGTTAAAAACTGGAAAGAAGCTTTGTAAGAAACTATTTTGTGTACTGTTAATTCATCTCACAGAGTTATAGCTTTCCCCTCAAGAAGCCTTTCGCTAAGACTGTTCTTGTGAAATTTGCAAAGTGATATTTGGAAGACCGTAGAGGGCTACGGTGAAAAAAGAAATATCTTCAGTTAAAAACTGGAAAGAAGCTTTCTGAGAAACACTTTCGTGTTCTTCTAGTTCCTCTCACAGAGTTACAGCTTTCCCCTCAAGAGGCCGTTCACCAAGACTGTTCTTTTGGAATTTGCAAAGTGATATTTGGAAGCCCATGGAGGGTTATGGTGAAAAATAAAATATCTTCAGCGAAAAACTGGAAGGAATCTATCTGAGAAACTGCTTTGTGGTCTGTTAATTCATCTCACAGAGTTTCAGCTTTTCCCTCATGAAGCCTTTCGCAAAGATTGTTCTTGTGGAATTTGCAAAGTGATATTTGGAAGACCCTAGAGGGATACGGTGAAAAAGTAAATGTCCTCAGATCAAAATCGGATAGAAGCTTTCTGTGAATCTGCTTTGTGTTCTGTTAATTCATCTCACAGTGTTACAGGTTTCCCCTCAAGAAGCCGTTGACTAAGACTCTTCTTCTGTAATATTCAAAGTGATATCTGGAAGAACATAGAGAGCGATGGTGAAAAAGAAAATATCTTCATTAAAAACTGGAAAGAAGTTTTCTGAAAAACTGCTTTATATTCTGGTAATTTATCTTACAGAGTAACAGATTCCCCTCAAGAAGCCTTTCGCTAAGACTGTTCTTGCGGAATTTGCAAAGTGATATTTGGAAGCCCTTAGAGGGCTATGGTTAGAAAGGAATTATCCTAAGATAAAAACTGAAAAGAAGCTTTCTTAGAAACTGCTTTGTGTTCTGTTAATTCATCTCACATAGTTACAGCTTTCCCCTCAAAAAGTCGTACACTAAGACTGTTCTTGTGGAATTTCCAAAGTGATATTTGTTACCCCCGAGACTCCTATTGTGAAAAAGTAAATATCTTCAGTTAAAAACCTGAAAGAAGCTTTCTGAGAAACTGCTTTGTGTTCTGTTATTTCATCTCAAAGAGCTACAGCTTTCCCCTCAAGAAGTCTTTCGCTAAGACTGTTCTTGTTTAATTTGCAAAGTGATATTTGGAAGCCCATAGAGGGCTACGGAGAAAAAGGAAATGTCCTTAGATAAAAACTGGAAAGAAGCTGTCTGAGAAACTGCTTTGTGTTCTGTTAATTCATCTCACAGAGTTACAGCTTACCCCTCGAGAAGCCTTTCGTTAAAACTGTTCATGTGTAATTCGCAAAGTGATATTTGGAAGCCCATATAGGGTTATGGTGAAAAAAGGAATATCTTCAGTTAGAAACTGTATAGAAGCTTTCTGAGAAACTGCTTTGTTTTCTGTTAATTCATCTCACAGAGTTACAGCTTTCCCCTCAAGAAGTCTTTCGCTAAGACTTTTCTTGTGGAATTTGAAAAGTGATATTTGGAAGCCCATAGAGGGCTATGGGGAAAAGGAAATGTCCCCTGATGAAAACTAGAAAGAAGCTTCTTGAGAAACTGCTTTGTGTTCCGTTAATTCATCTCACAGAGTTACAGCTTTGCCCTCCAGAAACCGTTCACTAAGACCGTTCTTGTGGAATTTTCAAAGTGATATTTGGAAACCCTTAGGGGGCTATGGTGAAAAAGGAAATATCTTCAGTTATAAACTGGAAAGAAGTTTTCTGAGAAACTGCTTTGTGTTCTGTTATTTCATCTGACAGTGTTACAGCTTTCCCCTCAAGAAGCATTCCGCTAAGACTGTTCTTGTGGAATTTGCAAAGTGATATTTCGAAGCCCATAGAGGGCTGTGGTGAAAAAGAAATTTCCTAAGATAAGAACTGAAAAGAAGCTTTCTGAGAAACGACTTTGTGTTCTGTTAATTCATCTTATAGAATTACTGCTTTCCCCTCAAGAAGTCGTTCACTAAGACTGTTCTTGTGGAATTTGCAAAGTGATATTTGGAAGCCCTTAGAGGACTATGGTGTAAAGGAAATATCTTCAGATAAAAACTGGAAAGAAGCTTTCTGAGAAATTGCTTTGTGTTTGTGGAATTTGGAAAAAGATATTTGGAAAACCATAGAGATCTATGGTTAGAAAGAAAATATCCTAAGATAAAAACTGAAAAGAAAATTTCTGAGAAACTGCTTTGTGTTCTCTGAATTCATCTCACAGACTTACAGCTTTCCCCCTAAGAAACCGTTCCCTAAGACTGTTCTTGTGGATTTTGCAAAGTGATATTTGGAAGCCCATAGAGTGCTATGGGGAAAAAGGAAATATCTTCAGTTAAAAAGTGGAAAGAATGTTTCTGAGAAACTGCTTTGTGTTCTGTTAATCCATCTCACAGAGTTACAGCATTCCCCTCAAGAAGTCGTTCACTAAGACTGTTCTTGTGAAATTTGCAAAGTGATATTTGGAAGTGCTTAGGGAACTATGGTGAAAAACGAAATATCGTAAGATAAAAAACTGAAAAGAAGCTTTCTGAGAGACTGCTTTGTCTTTTGTTAATTCATCTCAGAGAGTTACAGCTTTCCGAACAAAAAGCCGTTCACTAAGACTGATCTTGTGTTATTTTCAAATTGATATTTGGAAGCCCGTAGAGGGCTATGGTGAAAAGGGAAATATCTTCAGTTAAAAACTGGAAAGAAGCTTTCTGAGAAACGGTTTTGTGTTCTCTTAGTTCATCTCACAGAGTTACAGCTTTCCCCTCAAGAAGCCTTTCACCAAGACTGTTCTTGTGGAATTTGCAAAGTGGTCTTTGGAAGTCCAAAGATCGCTATGGTGAAAAAGGATATAGCTTCAGTTAAAAAGTGAAAAGAAGCTTTCTGAGGAACTGCTTTGTGATATGTGATTTCCTGTCACTGAGATACAGCTGTATTTCGTAGAACTGTTGGCTAGCCTTATTTCTGTGGAATCTGAGAAATGTTACTTCGGATCTCTTTGAAGACTATAGGTCCAAAGGAAATATCCGACGCTAAATGTGTGAAAGAAGCTTTCTGAGAAACTTCTTTGTGATCTGTGAATTGATCTCACTGAGCTACAGTTTCCCCTCAAGAAACCTTTCGCTAAGACTGTTCTCGTGGAAATTGCAAAGTGATATTTGGAAAACAATAGAGGGCTATGGTGAAAAAGGAAATATCCTAAGATAAAAACTGAAAAGAAGGTTTTTGAGAAACTGCTTTGCGTTCCGTTAATTCATCACACAGAGTTATAGCTTTCCCCTCAAGAAGCCGTTCATTAAGACTGTTGTTGTGAAATTTGCAAAATGATATTTGGAAGCTCATAGAGGGCTATGGTGAAAATGGAAATATCTTCACTTAAAAACTGGAAAGAAGCTTTCTGAGAAACCGCTTTGTGTTCTGTTAATTCATCTCACAGAGGTACAGCTTTCCCCTCCAGATGCCTTCCGCTAAGACTGTTCTTGTGGAATTTGCAAAGTGATATTTGGAAGCCCATAGTGGGCTATGGTGAAAAAGGATATATCTTTTGTTAAAAACTGAAAAAAAGGTTTCAGAGGAACTGCTTTGTGATATGTGACTTCCACTCACAGGAAGAAGCTTTTTGAGAAACTGCTTTGTGTTCTGTTAATTCATCTCACAGACTTACAGCTTGCCCCTCAAGAAGCCATTCACGAAGACTGTTCTTGCGGAATTTGCAAAATGATATTTCGCAGCCCAAAGAGGGCTAAGGGTGAAAAAGAAAATATCTTCAGTTAAAAAACGGAAACAAGCTTTCTGAAAAACGGCTTTGTGTTCTGTTAATTCATCTCACAGATTTACTCCTTTCCCCGCAAGAAGTGGTTCACTAAGACTGTTCTTGTGGAATTTGCAAAGTGATATTTGGAAATACACAGAGAGCTAGAGTTAAAAGGAGATATCTACAGTTAAAAACTGGAAAGAAGCTTTCTGAGAAACCGCTTTGTGTTCTGTTAATTCATCTCACAGTGATACAGCTTTCCCCTCAAGGAGTCCTTCAACTAAGACGGTTCGTGTGGAATTTGAAATGTGATATTTGGAAGCCCATAGAGGGCTATGGTGGAAAAGGAAATAACTTCAGTTAAAAACTGGAAAGAAGATTTCTGAGAAACTGCTTTGTGTTGTGTTATTTCAACTCACAGAGTTACAGCTTTCCCCTCTAGAAGCCTTTCGCTAAGTCTGCTTTTGTGGAATTTGCAAAGTGATATTTGGAAGCGCTTAGAGAACTATGGTGAAAACGGAAATATCCTAAGATAAAAATTGAAAGGAAGCTTTCTGAGAAACGGCTTTGTGTTCTGTTAATTCTTCTCAACAGAGTTACAGCTTTCCCCTCAGGAAGTCGTTCACTAAGACTGTTCTTGTGGAATCTGCAAAGTGATATTGGAATGCCCATAGAGGGCTATGGTGAAAAAGGAAGTGTCCTCAGATAAAAACCGCAAAGAAGCTTTCTGAGAAACTACTTTGTGTTCTGTTAATTCATCTCACAGAGTTACAGTTTTCCCCTCAAGAAATCGACCACTAAGACTGCTCTTGTGGAGTTTGCAAGGTGATATTTGAAGCCCATAGAGGGCGATTGTGAAAAGGAAATATCTTCACATAAAAACTGGAAAGAAACTTTCTGAGAAACTGCTTTGGGTTCTGTTAATTCATCTCACAGACTTACAGCTTTCCCCTCAAGATGCCTTTCACTAAGATTGTTCTTGTGGAATTTGCAAAGTGATATTTGGAAGCCCAGAGGGCTATGGTGAAAAAGGAAATAGCCTAAGATAAAAACTGAAAAGAAGCTTTCTGAGAAACTGCTTTGTGATCTATTAATTCATCTCACAGATTTACAGCTTTCCCCTGAAGAAGCCGTTCACTAAGACTCTTCTTGTGGATTTTGCAAAGTGGTATTTGGAAGCCCATAGAGGGCTATGGTGAAAAAGGAAATACCTTCAGTTCAAAACTGGAAAGAAGCGTTCTGAGAAACTGCTTTGTTTTCTGTTAATTCATCTCACAGAGTTACAGCTTTTCCCTCAAGAAGTCTTTCGCTAAGACTGTTCTTGTGGAATTTGCAAAGTGACATTTGGAAGCCCATAGAGGGCTATGGGGAAAAAGGAAATATCTTCAGTTAAAGAGTGGAAAGAAGCTTTCTGAGAAACTGCTTTGTGTTCTATTAATTCATCTCACTGTGTGACAGCTTTCCCCTCAAGAAGCCGTTCCCTAAGACTGTTCTTGTGTAATTTTCAAAGTGATATTTTGAAACCGATAGATGGCTATGGTGAAAAAGGATATTTCTTCAGTTAAAAACGGAAAATAGGCTTTCAGAGAAACTGGTTTGTGATATGTGACTTCCACTCACTGAGTTACAGCTGTGTTTCGTAGAGCTGTTTTCTAGCCTTATTACTGTGGAATCTGAGAACTGTTATTTCGGATTCCTTTGAAAACTATCGGGACAAAGGAAATATCGACCGCTAAGAGTGAGAAAGAAGCTTTCTGAGAAACTTCTTTGTGTTCTGTGAATTCATCTCACAGAGTTACAGCTTTCTCTTCAATAAGCCTTTCGCTGAGACTGTTCTTCTGGTATTTGCAAAGTGATATTTGGAAGCCCAGAGAGGTCTATGGTGAAAAGGAAATATCTTCAGTTGAAAACTGGAAAGAAGCTTTCTGAGAAACTCTTTTATGGTCTTTTAATTCATCTCACAGAGTTACAGCTCTCCCCTCAGGAAGCCTTTCGTTAAGACTGTTTTTGTGGAATTTGCAAAGTGATATTTGAAAGCCCATAGATGGCTATGGTTAATAAGGAAATATCCTAACATAAAAACTGATAAGAAGCTTTGTGAGAAACTGCTTTGTGTTCTGTTAATTCACCTCACTGAGTTACAGCTTTGCCCTAAAGAAGTCGTTCACTAAGACTGTTCTTGTGGAATATGCAAAGTGATATTTGCAACCCCTTAAAGGGCTACGGTAAAAAAGGAAATATCTTCAGTTAAAAACTGGAAAGAAGCTGTCTGAGAAACTGCTTTGTGTTCTTTTAATTCATCTCAGAGTGTTACAGCTTTCCTCTAAAGAAGCCGTTCACGAAGACTGTTCTTGTGGAATTTGCAAAGTGTGATTTGGAAGCCCATTGAGGGCTATGGTGAAAAAGGAAATATCTTATGATAAAAACTGAAAAGAAGCTTTCTGAGAAATTGCTTTGTGTTCTGTGAATTCATCTCACAGATTTAGAGCTTTCCCCTAATGAAGCCATTTACTAAGACAGTTCTTGTGGAATTTGAAATGTGATACTTAGAAGCCCATAGAGGGCTATGGTGAAAAGGGAACTATCCTAAGATAAAAACTGAATAGAAGCATTCTGAGAAACTTCTTTTTGTTCTGTTAATTCATCTACCGTGTTACAGATTTCCCCTCAAGAAGCCGTTCACGAAGACTGTACTTGGAGAATGTGCAAAGTGATATTTGGAAGCCCAAAGAGGGCTATGGTGAAAAAGGAAATATCCTAAGATAAAAACTAAAAAGAAGCTTTCTGAGAAACTGCTTTGTGTTCTGTTAATTCATCTCACAGCGTGGCAGCTTTACCCTCAAGAATCCGTTGACTAATACTGTTCTTGAGGAATTTGAAAAGTGATATTTGGAAGCCCAGAGTGGGCTACGGTTAAAAAGGAAATATCTTCAGTAAAAAACTGTAAAGAAACTTTCTGAAAAACTGCTTGTGTTCTGTTAATTCTGTAGCTTTCCCCTCAAGAAGCCTTTCCTAAGACAGTTCTTGTGGAATTTACAAAGTGATATTTGGAAGCCAGAGAGGTCTAAGGTGAAAAAGGAACTGTCCTCAGATAAAAACTTAAAAGAAGCTTTCTGAGAAACTACTTTGGGTTACTTTAATTCATCTCACAGGGTTAAACCTTTCCCCTCAAGAAGCCTTTCGCTAAGACTGTTCTTGTGGAATTTTCAAAGTGATATTTCGAAGCACATAGAGGGCTATGGTGAAAAAGGAAATGTCCTCAGATAGAAATTGGAAGGAAGCTTTCTGAGAAAATGCTTTGTGTTCTGTTAATTCATCCCACAGATTTACAGCTTTCCCCTCAAGACGTCGTTCACTAAGAGTGTTCTTGTGGAATTTGCAAAGTGATATTTGAAAGCCAGTAGAGGTCTGTGGTGAAAAAGGAAATATGTCTCAGTTAAAAACTGGAAAGGAGCTTTGTGAGAAACTGCTCTGTGTTCTGTTAATTCATCACACACAGTTACAGCTTTCCCCTCAAGAAGCCTTTCGCAAAGACTGTTCTTGTGGAATTTGCAAAGTGATATTTGGAAGCCCTTAGAGGGCTATGGTGAAAAAGGAAATAGCGTCTGTTGAAAACTGGAAAGAAGCTTTCTGAGAAACTGCTTTGTGTTCTGTTAATTCATCTCACAGAGTTACAGCTTTCCCTTCAAGAAGCCTTTCGCTAAGAATGTTCTTGTGGAATTTGCAAAGTGATATTTGGAAGTCCTTAGAAGGCTAAGGTGAAAAAGGAAATATCTTCAGTTAAAAAACTGGAAAGAAGCTTTCTGAGAAACTGCTTTGTGTTCTGTTAATTCATCTCATAGAGTTACAGCTTTCCCCTCAAGAAGCCTTTCGCTAAGACTCTTCTTGTGGAATTTGCAAAGTGATATTTGGAAGCCCATTGTGGGCTATGGTGAAAAAGGAAATATTCTAACATAAAAACTAGAAAGAAGCTTTTGAGAAACTGCTTTGTGTTCTGTTAATTCATCTTACAGAATTACAGCATTCCCCTCAAAAAGCCTTTTGCTAAGACTGTTCTTGTGGAATTTGCAAGGTGATATTTGGAAGCCCATAGAGAGCTAAGGAGAAAAAGTATATATCTTCCCATAAAAATTAAAAAGAACCTTCCTGAGAAACTGCTTTGTGATATGTGACTTCCACTCACTGAGTTACATCTGTATTTCGTAGAGCTGTGTGCTAGCTTTATTTCTGTGGAATCTGAGGACTGTTATTTCGAAATCCATTGAAGACTATAGCGATAAAGGAAATATCCGCTGCTAAACGTGAGAAAGAAGCTTTCAGAGAAACTTCTTTGTGATCTGTGAATTCATCTCACAGAGTTACAGCTTTCCCCTCAAGAAGTTTTTCGCTAACACTTTTCTTGGGGAATTTGCAAAGTGATATTTGGAAGCCCATAGAGGGCTTTGGTGAAAAATTGAAAATCCTAAGATAAAAAATGAAAAGAGGCTTTCTGAGAAACTGCCTTGTGTTCTGTTAATTCATCTCACAGAGTTACAACTCTCCCCTCAAGAAGCCGTTCGCTAAGTATGTTCTTGGGGAATTTTCAAAGTGATATTTGGAAGCCTATAGAGGGATATGGTGAAAAAGGTTATGTCTTCAGGTAAAAACTGGAAAGAAGATTTCTGAGAAACTGTTTTGTGTTCTGTTAATTCATCTCAAAGAATTACAGCTTTCCCCTGGAGAAACCTTTCGCTAAGACTGTTCTTGTGGAATTTGCAAAGTGATATTTGGAAGCCCATGGAGGGCTATGGTGAAAAAGGAAATATCTTCATTTTAAAACTGGAAAGAAGCGTTCTGAGAAACTTCTTTGTGTTCTGTTAATTCATCTCACAGAGTTACAGCTATCCCCTCAAGAAGCCTTTTGCTAAGAGTGTTCTTGTGGAATTTAAAAAGTGATATTTGGAAGAACATAGAGAGCTGTGGTGAAAAAGGAAATATCCTAAGATAAAAACTGAAAAGTAGCCTTTTGAGAAACTGCTTTGTGTTCTGTTAATTCATCTCACAGAGTTACAGCTTTCCCCTCAAGAAGCCTTTCGCTAAGAGACTTCTTGTGGAATTTAAAAAGTGATATTTGGAAGCCCATAGAGAGCTGTGTTGAAAAAGGAAGTATCCTAAGATAAAAACTGAAAAGAGCCTTTTGAGAAACTAGTTTGTGTTGTGTTAATTCATCTCACAGAGTTACAGCTTTCCCCTCAAGAAGCCTTTCGCTAAGACTGTTCTTGTGGAATTTTCAAAATGATATTTGGAAGCCCATAGAGGGCTAGGGTTAAAAAGGAAATCTCTTCAGTTAAAAACTGGAAAGAAGCTTTTTGAGAAACTGCATTGTGTTCTGCTAATGCATCTCACTGAGTTACAGCTCTCCCCTCAAGAAGCCTCTCGGTAAGACTGTTCTTGTGGAATTTGCAGAGTGATATTTGGAAGCCCCTAGAGGGCTATGGTAAATTAGAAATATCTTCAGTTAAAAACTGGAAATAAGCTTTCTGAGAAACTGCTTTGTGTTCTGTGAATTCATCTCACAGTGTTACAGCTTTCCCCTTAAGAAGCCTTTCGCTAAGTCTGTTCTTGTGGAATATCCACAGTGATATTTGGAAGCCCATAGAGGGCTATGGTGAAAAAGGAAATATCATCTTTGAAAAACTGGAAAGAAACTTTCTGAGAAACTGTGTTGTGTTCTGTTAATATATCTCACAGAGTTACAGCTTTCCCCTCAAAAAGCCTTTCGCTAAGACTGTTCTTGTGGAATTTGCAAAGTGATATTTCGAAGCCCATTGAGGGCTATGGTGAAAAAGGAAATATCTTCATTTTAAAACTGGAAAGAAGCGTTGTGAGAAACTTCTTTGTGTTCTGTTAATTCATCTCACAGAGTTACAGCTCTCCCCTCAAGAAGCCTTTTGCTAAGAGAGTTCTTGTGGAATTAAAAAGTGATATTTGGAAGAACATAGAGAGCTGTGGTGAAAAAGGAAATATCCTAAGATAAAAACTGAAAAGAAGCCTTTTGAGAAACTGCTTTGTGTTCTGTTAATTCATCTCACAGTGTTACAGCTTTCCCCTCAAGAAACCTTTCGCTAGGAGACTTCTTGTGGAATTTAAAATGTGATATTTGGAAGCCCATAGAGAGCTGTGGTGAAAAAGGAAATATCCTAAAATAAAAACTGAAAAGAAGCCTTTTGAGAAACTGCTTTGTGTTGTGTTAATTCATCTCACAGAGTTACAGCTTTCGCCTCAAGAACTCATTGACTAAGACTGCTCTTGTGGAATTTGAAAAGTGATATTTCGAAGCCCATAGCGGCCTATAGTGAAAAAGGAAATATCCTAAGATAAAAACTGAAAGGAAGCATTCTGAGAAACGGCTTTGTGATTTGTTAATTCATCTCACAGGGTTAAAGCTTTCCCTTCTAGAAGCCTTTCGCAAAGGGTCTTCTTGTGGAATTGGAAAAGTGATATTTGGAATCCCATAGAGGGCTATGGTGAAAAAGGAAATATCTTCATTTAAAAATTGGAAAGAAGCTTTCTGTGAAACTGCTTTTTGTTCTGTTAATTCATCTCACAGAGTTAAATCTTTCTCCTCAGGATGCCTTTCGCTAAGACTGTTCTTGTGGAATTTGGAAACTGATATTTGGAAGCCCATAGAGGACTATGGTGAAAAACGAAATATCTTTCGTTAAAAACTGGAAAGAAGCTTTCTGAGCAACTACTTTGTGTTCTGTTAATTCATCTCACAGATTTACAGCTTTCCCCTCAAGAAGGCTTTCGTTAAGACTGTTCTTGTGGAATATGGAAAGTGATATTTGGAAGGCCATAGAGGGCTATGGTGAAAAAGGAAATATCTTCCGTTAAAAACTGGAAAGAAGCTTTCTGAAAAACTCCTTTATGTTCTGTTAATTCATCTCACCGAGTTACAGCTTTCCCTTCAAGAAGCCTTTCGCTAAGCTTGTTCTTGTCCATTTAGAAAGTAATATTTGGAAGCCCATAGAGGGGTGTGGTGAAAAAGTAAATATCTTTAGTTACAAATTTGAAAAAATTTTTCTGAGAAACTACTTTGTGCTCTGTTAATTCATCTCACAGTGTTACAGTTTTCCCTTCAAGAAGCCTTTCGCTAAGACTGTTCTTGTGGAATTTGCAAAGTGATATTTGGAAGCACAGAGAGGTCTAGTTTAAAAAAGGAAATACCTTCAGTTAAAAACTGGAAAGAAGCTGTCTGAGAAACTGCTTTGTGTTCTGTTCATCCTTCTCACAGAGTTACAGCTTTTCCCTCAAGAAAACTTTTGCTAAGACTGTTCTTGTGAGATTTGCAATGTGTTATTTGGAAGCCCATAGAGGTCTTTGGTGAAAAAGGGAATATCCTAAGATAATAACTGAAAAGAAGCACTCTGAGAAACTGCTTTATGTTTCGTTAATTCACCTCACAGAGTTACAGCTTTCCCCTCAAGAAGCCTTTCGCTAAGACTGTTCTTGTGGAATTTTCAAAGTGATATTTGAAAGCCCATAGAGGGCTACGGTGAAAAAGGAAATATCTTCCTTTAAAAACTGGAAAGAAACTTTCGAGAAACTGCTTTGTATTCTGTTATTTCAACTCACAGAATTACAGCCATCCCCTCAAGAAGCCTTTCACTAAGACTGTTTTTCTGGAATTTGCAAAGTGATATTTCGAAGCCCAAAGTGGTCTAGGGTGAAAAGGAAATATCTTCAGTTAAAAACTGGAAAAAAGCTATCTGAGAAACTGCTTTGTGTTCTGTTAATTCATCTCACGGAGTTACAGCTTTCCCTTCTAGAAGCCTTCGCTAAGAGAGGTCTTGTGGAATTTGCAAAGTGATATTTGGAAGCCCATAGTGGGCTACGGTGAAAAAGGAAACATCCTAAGTTAAAAACTGAAAAGAAACATTTTGAGAAACTGCTTTGTGTTCTGTTAATTCATCTCACCGAGTTACTGCTTTCCCTTCAAGATACCTTTATCTAAGGCTGTTCTTGTGGAATTTGCAAAGTGATATTTGGAAGCCCATAGAGGGCAATTGTGAAAAAGGAAATCTCTTCCGTTAAAAACTGGAAAGAAGCATTATGAGAAATGGCTTTGTGTTCTGTTAATTCATCTCATAAAGTAACAGCTTTCCCCTGAAGAAGCCTTTCACTAAGACTGTTCTTGTTGAATTTGGAAAGTGATATTTGGAAGCCTGTAGAGGGCTACGGTGAAAAAGCTAGTATCTTAAATTAAAAACTGGAAAGAAGCTTTGTAAGAAACTATTTTGTGTACTGTTAATTCATCTCACAGAGTTATAGCTTTCCCCTCAAGAAGCCTTTCGCTAAGACTGTTCTTGTGAAATTTGCAAAGTGATATTTGGAAGACCATAGAGGGCTACGGTGAAAAAAGAAATATCTTCAGTTAAAAACTGGAAAGAAGCTTTCTGAGAAACTGCTTTGTGTTTTGATAATTCATCTCACAGAGTTTCAGCTTTTCCTTCAAGAAGCCTTTCGTTAAGACTGTTCTTGTGGAATTTGCAAAGTGATATTTGCAAGCCCCGGAGGGTTATGGTGAAAATGAAATATCTTCCGTTAAAAACTGGAAAGAAACTTTCTGAGAAACTGCTTTGTGTTCTGATAATTCATCTCACAGAGCTACAGCTTTCCCCTCAAAAAGCCATTCGCTAAGACTGTTCTTGTGGAATTTCCAAAGTGATATTTGGAAGCCCATAGAGGGCTATGGTGAAAAAGGAAATATCTTCAGTTAAAACTGCAAAGAAAATTTCTGAGAAACTGCCCTGTGTTCTGTTAATATCATCTCACAGAGTTACAGCTTTCCCCTCAAGAAGCCTTTCGCTGAGACTGTTCTTGTGGAATTTCCAAAGTAATATTGGGAAGCCCAAAGTGGGCCATGGTGAAAAAGGAAATATCTTCATTTAAACTGGAAAGAAGCTTTCTGGGAAATTGCTTTGTGTTCTGTTAATTCATCTAACAGAATTACAGCTTCCCCCTCAAGTAGCTTTTCGCTAAGACTCTTCTTGTGGAATTTTCAAAGTGATATTTGGAAGCCCCTAGAGGGCCACGGTGAAAAAAGAAATATCCTAAGATAAAAACTGAAAAGAAGCTTTCTGAGAAACGGCTTTGTGTTCCGTTAATCATCTCACAGAGTTACAGCTTTCCCCACATGAAACGTTTCGCTAAGACTGTTCTTGTGGAATTTGCAAAGTGATACTTGGAAGCCCATAGAGGGCTATTGTGAAAAAGGAAATATCTTCCGTTAAAAACTGGAAAGAAACTGTCTGAGAAACTGCTTTGTGTTCTGTTAATTCATCTCACAGAGTTACAGCTTTCCCCTTAATACTCCTTTCGATAAGTCTGGTCTTGTGGAATTTGCAAAGAGATTTTTGGAAACCCCTAGAGGGCTAGGGTAAAAAAGGAACCATCTTCCGTTAAAAACTGGAAAGAACCTTTCTGAGAGACTGCTTTGTGTTCTGTTATTTCATCTCACAGAGCTAAACTTTCCCCTCAAGAAGGCGTTCCCTAAAACTGTTCTTGTGGAATTAGCGAAGTGATATTTGGAAGCCCATAAAGGGCTATGGTGAAACAGGAAATATCTTCCGTTAAAAACTGGAAATAGGCTTTCTGAGAAACTGCTTTGTGTTTTGTTAGTTCATCTCACAAAGTTACAGCTTCCCCCTCAAGAAGCCTTTCGATAAGATTCTTCTTGTGGAATTTCCAAAGTGATATTTGAATGCCCATAGACTGCTACCGTGAAAAAGGAAATATCTTCAGTTAAAGACTGAAAAGAAGCTTTCTGAAAACTGCTTTGTGTTCTGTTAATTCATCTCACAGTGTTACAGCTATCATCTCAGGAAGCCATTCGCTAACACTGTTGTTGTGTAATTTCCAATGTGATATTTCAAAGCCCAAGAAGGCTATGGTGAAAAAGGAAATATCCTAAGGTAAAAACTGAAAAGAATCTTTCTGAGAAACTGCTTTGTGTTCTGTTAATTTTTCTGACAGAGTTACAGCTTTCCCCTCAGGAAGCCTTTCGCTAAGACTGTTCTTGTGGAATGTTCAAAGGGATATTTGGAAGCCCATAGAGGGCTATGGTAAAAAGGAAATATCTTCCGTTAAAAACTGGAAAGAATCTATCAGAGAAACTGCTTTGTGTTGTGTTAATTCATGACACAGAGTTACAGCTTTCCCCTCAGATAGCCGTTAACTAAGACTGTTCTTTTGAAATTTGCAAAGTGATAATTCGAAGCCCATAGAGGGTTATGGTGAAAAAGGAAATATCTTCAGTTAAAAAGTGGAAAGAAGCTTTCTGAGAAACTGCTTTGTGTTCGGTTAATTCATCTCACAAAGTTACAGCTTTCCCCTCAAGAAGCCGTTAACTAAGACTGTTCTAGTGGAATTTGCAAAGTGATATTTGTAAGCCCATAGAGGGAAATGGTGAAAAAGGAAATATCTTCAGATAAAAACTGGAAAGAAGCTTACTGAGAAACTGCTTTTTGTTCTGTTAATTCATCTCACAGAGTTACAGTCTTCAACTCAAGAAGCCTTTCGCTAAGACTGTTCTTGTGGAATTTGCAATGTGATATTTGGAAGCCCATGGAGGGCTATGGTGAAAAAGGAAATATCTTCCATTAAAATCTGGAAAGAAGCTTTCTGAGAATCTGCCTTGTGTTCTGATAATTCATCTCACAGAGTTACAGCTTCCCCCCCAAAAAGCCCTTCGCTAAGACTGTTGTTGTGGAATTTGAAAAGTTATATTTGGAAGCTCCAGAGGGCTATGTTGAAAAGGAAATATCTTAAGTTAAAAACTGGAAAGAAGCTTTCTGAGAAACTGCTTTGTGTAATGTTAATTCATCTCACAGAGTTACAGCTTTCCCCTCAAGAAGCCGTTAACTAAGACTGTTCTTGCGAAATTTGCAAGGTGTTATTTGGAAGCCCATTTTGGGCTATGGTGAAATAGGAAATATCCTAAGATAAAAACTGAAAACAAGTTTTCTGAGAAACGGCTTTGTGTTCTGTTAATTCATCTCACAGAGTTACAGCTATCCCCACAAGAAGCCATTCGATAAGACGGATCTTGTGGAATTTGCAAAGTGATATTTGGAAGCCCATAGAAGGCTATGGTGAAAAATGAAATATCCTATGATAAAAACTGAAAAGAAACTTTGTGAGAAACTGCTTAGTGTTCTGTTAATTCATCTCACAGAGTTACAAGTTTCCCCTCCAGAAGCCTTTCGCTAAGACTGTTTTTGCGGAATTTGCAAAGTGATATTTGGAAGACCATAGAGGGCTATGGTGAAAAAGGAAATATCCTAAAATAAAAACTGAAAAGAAGCTTTCTGAGAAACTTCTTTGTGTTCTGTTAATTCATCTCAGAGAGTTACAACTTTCCCCTTAAAAAGCCATTCGCTAAGACTGTTCTTGTGGAATTTGCATAATGATATTTGGAAGCCCTTAGAGTGCTATGGTGATAGAGGAAATATATTCAGTTAAAAACTGGAAAGGAGCTTACCGAGAAACTTTTTTCTGTTCTGTCAATTCATCTCACAGAGTTCCAGCTTTCCCCTCAAGAAGTCGTAGACTAAGACAGTTCTTGTGAAAATTGGTAAGTGATATTTGGAAGCCCATAGAGGGCAATGGTGAAAAAGGAAATATCTTCAGTTAAAAACAGCAAAGAAACTTTTGAGAAACTGTTCTGTGTTCTGTTAATTCATCTTACAGAGCTAAAGCATTCCCATCAAGAAGCTTTTCGCTAAGACTGTTCTTCTGGAATTTGCAAAGTAATATTTGGAAACCCATAGAGGGCTATGGTGAAAAAGGAAATATCTTCAGTTAAAAATTGGAAATAAGCTTTCTGAGAGACTGCTTTGTGTTCTGTTAATTCATCTCACAGAGATACAGCTTTCCCCTCAAAAAGCTTTTCGCTAAGACTGTTCTTGTGGAATTTGCAAAGTGATTTTTGGAAGCCCCTACAGGGCTATGGTGAAAAAGGAAATCTCGTAAGATAAAAACTGAAAAGAAGGTTTCTGGGAAACTGCTTTGTTTTCTGTTAATTCGTCTCACAGAGTTACAGCTTTCCTCTTAAGAAGTCTTTCGCTAAGACTGTTCTTGTTGCATATGCAAAGTGATATTTGGAAGCCCATAGAAGGCTATGGTGAAAAAGAAAATATCTTGCGTTAAAAACTTCAAAGAAGATTTCAGAGAAACTTCTTCGTGTTCTGTTGATTCATCTCACAGAGTTACAGCTTTCCCCTCAAGAAGCCTGTCGCTAAGTCTGTTCTTGTGGAATTTGCATTGTGATATTTGGAAGCCCATAGAGGGCTATGGTGAAAATGAAATATCTTCCGTTAAAAACGGGAAATAAGTTTTCTGAGAAACTGCTTTGTGCTCTGTTAATTCATCTCACAGAGTTTCAGCTTTCCTCTTAAGAAGCCTTTCGGTAAGACTGGTCTTTTGGTATTTGCAAAGTGATATTTGCAAGCCCTTAGAGGGTTATGGTGTAAAGGAAATATCTTCAGATAAAAACTGGAAAGAAGCTTTCTGAGAAATTGCTTTGTGTTTGTGGAATTTGGAAAAAGATATTTGGAAAACCATAGAGATCTATGGTTAGAAAGAAAATATCCTAAGATAAAAACTGAAAAGAAAATTTCTGAGAAACTGCTTTGTGTTCTCTGAATTCATCTCACAGACTTACAGCTTTCCCCCTAAGAAACCGTTCCCTAAGACTGTTCTTGTGGATTTTGCAAAGTGATATTTGGAAGCCCATAGAGTGCTATGGGGAAAAAGGAAATATCTTCAGTTAAAAAGTGGAAAGAATGTTTCTGAGAAACTGCTTTGTGTTCTGTTAATCCATCTCACAGAGTTACAGCATTCCCCTCAAGAAGTCGTTCACTAAGACTGTTCTTGTGAAATTTGCAAAGTGATATTTGGAAGTGCTTAGGGAACTATGGTGAAAAAGTAAATATCTTTAGTTACAAATTTGAAAAAATTTTTCTGAGAAACTACTTTGTGCTCTGTTAATTCATCTCACAGTGTTACAGTTTTCCCTTCAAGAAGCCTTTCGCTAAGACTGTTCTTGTGGAATTTGCAAAGTGATATTTGGAAGCACAGAGAGGTCTAGTTTAAAAAAGGAAATACCTTCAGTTAAAAACTGGAAAGAAGCTGTCTGAGAAACTGCTTTGTGTTCTGTTCATTCTTCTCACAGAGTTACAGCTTTCCCCTCAAGAAACCTTTTGCTAAGACTGTTGTTGTGGAATTTGCAAAGTGATATTTGGAAGCCCATAGAGTGCTATGGTGAAAAAGGAAATATCTTCCGTTAAAAACTGGAAAGAAGCTTTCTGAGAAACTGCTTTGTGTTCTGTTAATTCATCTGAAACAATTACAGCTTTCCCTTCAAGAAGCCTTTCGCTAAGGCTGTTCTTGTGGAATTTGGTAAGTGATATTTGGAAGTCCACATGGGGCTAGGGTGAGAAAGGAAATATCTTCAGTTAAAAACTGGAAAGAAGCTGTCTGAGAAACTGCTTTGTGTTCTGTTCATCCTTCTCACAGAGTTACAGCTTTTCCCTCAAGAAAACTTTTGCTAAGACTGTTCTTGTGAGATTTGCAATGTGTTATTTGGAAGCCCATAGAGGTCTTTGGTGAAAAAGGGAATATCCTAAGATAATAACTGAAAAGAAGCACTCTGAGAAACTGCTTTATGTTTCGTTAATTCACCTCACAGAGTTACAGCATTCCCCTCAAGAAGCCTTTCGCTAAGACTGTTCTTGTGGAATTTTCAAAGTGATATTTGATAGCCCATAGAGGGCTACGGTGAAAAAGGAAATATCTTCCTTTAAAAACTGGAAAGAAACTTTCGAGAAACTGCTTTGTATTCTGTTATTTCAACTCACAGAGTTACAGCCATCCCCTCAAGAAGCCTTTCGCTAAGACTGTTTTTCTGGAATTTGCAAAGTGATATTTCGAAGCCCAAAGTGGTCTAGGGTGAAAAGGAAATATCTTCAGTTAAAAACTGGAAAAAAGCTATCTGAGAAACTGCTTTGTGTTCTGTTAATTCATCTCACGGAGTTACAGCTTTCCCTTCTAGAAGCCTTCGCTAAGAGAGGTCTTGTGGAATTTGCAAAGTGATATTTGGAAGCCCATAGTGGGCTACGGTGAAAAAGGAAACATCCTAAGTTAAAAACTGAAAAGAAACATTTTGAGAAACTGCTTTGTGTTCTGTTAATTCATCTCACCGAGTTACTGCTTTCCCTTCAAGATGCCTTTATCTAAGGCTGTTCTTGTGGAATTTGCAAAGTGATATTTGGAAGCCCATAGAGGGCAATGGTGAAAAAGGAAATATCTTCCGGAAAAACTGGAAAGAAGCTTTCTGAGAAACTGCTTTGTTTTCTGTTAATTCATATCACCGAGTTACAGGTTTTCCTTCAAGAAGCCTTTCGCTAAGGCTGTTCTTGTGGAATTTGGTAACTGATATTTGGAAGCCCTTAGAGGGCTATGGTGTAAAAAATAAATATCTTTAGTTAAAAACTGGAAATAATCTTTCTGAGCAACTGCTTTGTGTTCTGTTAATTCCTCTCACAGAGTGACTGCTTTCCCCTCAAGAAGCCTTTCGCTAAGACTGTTGTTGTGGTATTTGCAAAGTGATATTTGGAAGTCCCTAGAGGGCTATGGTGAAAAAGGAAATATCTTCCGTTAAAAACAGGAAAGAAGCTTTCTGAGAAACTGCTTTGTGTACATTGAATTCTTCTCACAGAGTTACAGCTTTCCCCTGAAGAAGCCTTTTGCTAAGACTGTTCTTGTGGAGTTTGCAAAGTGATATTTGGAAGCCCCTAGAGGGCTATGGTGAAAAAGGAAATATCTTCCGTAAAAAACTGAAAAGAAGCTTTCTGAGAAACTCCTTTGTGTTCGGTTAATTCATTTTACAGAGTTACAGCTTTCCATTCAAGAAGCCTTTCGCTAAGGCTGTTTTTGTGGAGTTTGGAAAGTGATATTTGGAAGCCCATAGAGGGCTACGGTGAAAATGGAAATATACTAAGTTAAAAACTGAAAAAAAAAAAAAAATTCTGAGAAACTGCTTTGTGTTCTGTTAATTCATGACACAGAGTTACAGATTTCCCTTCAAGAAGCCTTTCGCCAAGGCTGTTCTTGTGGAATTGGCAAAGTGATATTTGGAAGCCCATAGAGTGCTAGGGTGAAAAGTGAATATCTTCAGTTAAAAAATGGAAAGAAGCTGTCTGACAAACTGCTTTGTGTTCTGTTAATTCATCTCACAGAGTTACATATTTCCCCTCAAGAAGCCTTTCGCAAAGACTGTTCTTGTGGAATTTTCGAAGTGATATTTGGAAGCCCCTAGAGGGCTGTGGTGAAAAACGAAATATCTTCCGTAAAAAACTGGAAAGAAGCTTTCTGAGAAATTGCTTCGTGTTCTGTTAATTCATCTCACAGACGTACAACTATCCCTTCAAGAAGCGTTCCGCTAAGGCTGTTCTTGTGAAATTGGCAAAGTGATATTTGGAAGCCCATAGAGGGCTATGGTGAAAAGGAAATATGTTCATTTAAAAAATGGAAAGTAGCTTTCTGAGAAACTGCTTTGTGTTCTGTTAATTCATCTAACAGAGTTACAGCTTTCCCCTCAAGAAACCTTCCGCTAGGACTGTTCTTTTGGAATTTGCAAAGTGATATTTGGAAGCACATAGAGGGCTATGGTGAAAAAGGAAATATCTTCTGTTAAAAACTGGAAAGAAGCTTCCTGAGAAACTGCTTTGCGTTCTGTTAACTAATCTCACAGAGTTACAGCTTTCCCTTCAAAAAGCCTTTCGCTAGGGCTGTTCTTGTGGAATTTCTAAAGTGATATTTGGAAGCCCATAGAGGGCTACGGTGAAAAAGGAAATATCTTCAGTTAAAAACTGGAAAGAAGTTGTCTGAGAAACTACTTTGGGTTCCGTTAATTCACCTCACAGAGTTACAGATTTCCCTCAAAAATCCTTTCGCTAAGACTGTTCTTGTGGAATTTGCAAAGGGATATTTGGAAGCCCTTCGAGGGCTATGGTGAAAAAGGAAATATCTTCAGTTAAAAACTGGAAAGAATCTTTCTGAGAAACTGCTTTGTGTTCTGTTAATTCATTTCACAGAGTTACTGCTTTCCCCTCAAGAAGCCTTTCGCTAAGACCGTTCTTGTGGTCTTTGCAAAGTGGTATTTGGAAGTCCCCAGAGGGCTATGGTGAAAAAGGAAATATCTTCCGTTAAAAACTGGAAAGAAGCTTTCTGAGAAACTGCTTTGTGTTCTGTTAATTCTTCTCACAGAGTTACAGCTTTGCTCTGCAGAAGGCTTTCTCTAAGACTGTTCTTGTCGAATTTTCACAGTGATATTTGGATCCCCATACAGGGCTATGGTGAAAAAGGAAATAGCCTAAGTAAAAAACTGAAAAGAAGCCTGCTGAGAAACAGCTTTGTGTTCTGTTAATTCATCTCACAGAGTTACAGCTTTCCGCTCCAGAAACCTTTCGCTAAGTCTGTTCTTGTGAAATTTGCAAAGTGATATTTGGAAGCCCATAGAGAGCTATGGTGAAAAAGGAAATATCTTCCGTTAAAAACTGGAAAGAAGCATTCTGAGAAACTGCCGCGTGTTCTGTTAATACATCTAAAAAAATTACAGCTTTCCACTCCAGAAACCCTTCGCTAAGTCAGTTCTTGCGGAATAATCAAAGTGATATTTGGAAGCCCTTAGAGGGCTATGGTGAAAAAGAAAATATCTTCAGTTAAAAACTGGAAAGAAGGTTTCTGAGAGACAGCTTTGTGTTCCATTAATTAATCTCACAGAGTTACAGCTTTCCCCTCAAGAAGTCTTTCGTTAAGACTGTTCTTGTGGAATTTGCAAAGTGATATTTGGAAGCCCATAAAGGGCCATGGTGAAAAAGGAAATATCTTCAGTTAAAATCTGGAAGGAAGATTTCTGAGAAACTACTTTGTGTTCTGTTAATTCCTCTCAGAGACTTACAGATTTCCCCTCATGAAGCCTTTCCCTAAGACTGTTCCTGTGGAATTTACAAAGTGATATTTGGAAGCCCGCAGAGGGCTATGGTGAAAAAGGAGATATCCTAAGATAAAAACAGAAAAGAAGCTTTCTGAGAAACTGCTTTGTGTTCTGTCAATTTATTTCACAGAGTTACCGCTTTCCCCTCAAGAACACTTTCGCGATGGCGGTTCTTATGCAATTTGCAAAGTGATCTTAGAAGCCCGTAGAGGGCTATGGTGAAAAAGGAAATAACTTACACTAAAAATTGGAAAGAAGCTTTTTGAGAAACTGATGTGTGTTCTGTTAAAACACCTCACCGAGTTACAGCTTTCACCTCAAGAAGCCTTTCGCTAAGACTGTTCTTGTGGGATTTGCAAAGTGACATTTGGAAGCCCATAGAGGGCTATGGTGAAAAAGGAAATATATTTCGTTAAAAACTGGAAAGAAGATTTCTAAGAAACTGCATTGTGTTCTGTTAATTCATCTCGCAGAGTTACAGCTTTCCCCTCCAGAAGCCTTTCGGTAACATTGTTCTTGTGAAATTTGCAAAGTGATATTTGGAAGCCCGTATAGGGCTATGGTGAAAAAGTAAATATATTTCGTTAAAAACTGGAAAGAAGAATTCTGAGAAACTGCATTGTGTTCTGTCAATTCATCTCGCAGAGTTACAGCTTTCCCCTACAGAAGCCTTTCGCTAACACTGTTCTTGTGGAATTTGCAAAGTGATATTTGGAAGCCCATAGAGGGCTATGGTGAAAAGGAAATCTCCTAAGATAAAAATTGAAAAAAAGCTTTCTGAGAAACTGGTTTGTGTTCTGTTAATTCATCTCACAGAGTTACAGCGTTCCCCTCAAGAAGCCTAACGCTAAGGGTCTTTCTGTGGAATTTGCAAAGTGATATTTGGAAGCCCATAGAGGGCTATGGTGAAAAAGGAACTATGTTCCGTTAAAAACTGCAAAGAAGATTTCTGACACACTGATTTGTATTCTGTTAATTCATCTCACACAGATACAGCTTTCCCCTCCAGAAGCCTTTCGCTAAGACTGTTCTTGTGGAATTTGCATATTGATATTTGGAAGCCCATAGAGGGCTATGGTGAAAAAGGAAAATCCTAAGATAAAAACTGAAAAGAAGCTTTCTGAGAAACTGCTTTGTGTTGTGTTAATTCATCTCACAGAGTTACAGCTTTCCCCTCAAGAAGTCGTTCCCTAAGACTCTTCTTATGAAATTTGCGAAGTGATATTTGGAAGCCCTTTGAGGCGTATGGTGAAAAAGGAAATATACAAAGAAAAAAACTGAAAAGAAGCTTTCTGAGAAACTGATTTGTGTTCTGTTAATTCCTCTCACAGATTATAGCTTTCACCTCAAGAAGCGTTTCGTTAAGACTGTTCTTGTGGAAATTGCAAAGTGATATTTGGAAGCTCCTAGAGGGTTATGGTGAAAAAGGAATTATCCTAAGATAAAAACTTAAAAGAAGCTTTCTGAGAAACTGCACTGTGTTTTCCTAAATGATCTCACGGAGTTTTAGATTTCCCCTCCAGTAGCCTTTCGCTAAGACTGTTCTTGTGGAATTTACAACGTGATATTTGGAAGCCAGTAGAGGGCTATGGTGAAAAAGGAAATATCTTCCGTTAAAAACTGGAAAGAAGATTTCTGAGAACCTCCTTTGTGTTCTGCTAATACATCTCATAGAGTTACAGATTTCCCCTCAAGAAGCCGATCACTAAGACTGTTCTTGTGGGATTTGCAAAGTGATATTTGGAAGCCCATAGAGGGCAATGGTGAAAAAGGAGATATCTTCCCTTAAAAACTGGAAACAAGCTTTCTGAGAAACTGCCATGTGTTCTCTTAATGCACCTCACCGAGTTACAGCTTTCCCCTCAAGAAGACTTTCGCTAGGACTGTTCTTGTGGGATTTGCAAAGAGATATTTGGAAGTCCATAGAGGGCTATGGTGAAAAAGGAAATTTCTTCCGTTAAAAACTGTAAAGAAGTTTTCTGAGAAATTGCTATTTGTTCTGTTAATTCATCTCACAGAGTTACAGCATCACCTCCAGAGGCCTTTCGCTAAGACTGTTCTTGTGGAATTTGCAAAGTGATATTTGGAACCCCTTTGAGGGCTTTGGTGAAAAAGGAAATATCCTAAGATAAAAACTAAAAAGAAGCTTTCTGAGAAACTGCTTTGTGTTCTGTTAATTCATCTCACAGAGTTACAACTTATCCCTCCAGAAGACTTTCGCTAACACTGTTCTTGTAGAAATTGCAAAGTGTAATTTGGAAGCCCATGAAGGGCTATGGTGAAATAGGAAATATTTTCCATTAAAAACCGGCAAGAAGCTTTCTGAGAATCTGTTTTGTGTTCTGTTAATTCATCTCACAACGTTACAGCTTTCCCATCAAGAAGCCGTTAACTAAGACTGTTCTTGTGGAATTTGCAAAGTGAAATTTGGAATCCCATAGAGAGCTATGGTGAAAAAGGAAATATCTTCCGTTAAAAACAGAAAAGAAGCTCTCTGAGAAACTGCTTTGTGGTCTGTTATTTCATCTCACAGAGTTACAGCTTTCGCCTGAAGAAGCCTTTCGCTAAGACTGTTCTTGTGGAATTTGTAAAGTGATATTTGGAAGCCAATAGAGGGCTATGGTGAAAAAGGAAATATCTTCAGTTAAATACTGGAAAGAAACTTTCTGAGAAACTGCTTTGTGTTCTATTAATTCATCTCAGAGAGTTACAGCTTTCCCCTCAAGAAGCCTTTCGCTAAGACTGTTCTTGTGGAATTTGCAAAGTGATATTTCGAAGCCCATAGAGGGCTATGAAGA
Organism: Chlorocebus sabaeus; assembly: GCF_047675955.1. Taxonomy (NCBI): domain Eukaryota; kingdom Metazoa; phylum Chordata; class Mammalia; order Primates; family Cercopithecidae; genus Chlorocebus; species Chlorocebus sabaeus. Next base: position 945,909 of record NW_027327593.1, read on the forward strand.
AAAAGGAAATATCCTTAGATAAAAAAAGAAAAGAAGCTTTCTGAGAAACTGCTTTGTGTTCTGTTATTTCATTTCAGAGAGTTACAGCTTTTCCCTCAAAAAGCCTTTTACTAAGACTGTTGTTGTGGGATTTGCAAAGTGATATTTGGAACACCATAGAGTGCTACAGTGAAAAAGGAAATATCTTCAGATAAAAACTGGAAAGAAGCTTTCTGGGAAATAGGTTTTTGTTCTGTTAATTAATCTCGAAGAGTTACAGCTTTCCCCTCAAGAAGCCTTTCGCTAAGACTGTTCTTGTGGAATTTGCACAGTGATAGTAGGAAGCCCATAGAGGGCTACGGTCAAAAAGTAAATATCTTACGTTAAAAACCGGAAAGAAGATTTCTAAGAAACTGCTTTGTGTTCTGTTAATTCATCTCACAGAGTTACAGCTTTCCCCTCAAGAAGCCTTTCGCTAAGACGCTTCTTGTGGAATTTCCAAAGTGATATATTTTTTAATAATCCTCTAGAGGGCTACGGTGAAAAAGGAAATATCATCCGTTAAAAACTGGAAGGAAGCTTTCTGAGAAACTGCTTTTTGTTCTGCTATTTCAACTCACAGAGTTTCTGTTTTCACCTCAAGAAGCCATTCACTATGACTCTTCTTGTGGAATTTGCAAAGTGATATTTGGAAGCCCATAGAGGGCCATGGTGAAAAACGAAATATCTAAAGATAAAAAGTGAAAAGAAGCTTTCTGAGAAACTGCTTTGGTTCTGTTAATTCAACTCACAGAGGTACAGCTTTATCCTCAAGCAGACTTTCGCTAAGTTTGTTGTTGTGGAATTTGCAAAGTGATATTTGGAAGCACATAGAGGGCTATGGTGAAAAAAGAAATATCTTCAGTTAAAATCTGAAAAGAAGCTTTCTGAGAAACTGCTTTGTGTTCTGTTAATTCATCTCCCAGAGTTACAGCTTTCCCTTGAAGAAGCCTTTCGTTAAGACTGCTTTTGTGGAATTTGCAAAGTGATATTTGGAAGCACATAGAGGGCTACGGTGAAAATGGAAATATCCCGAGATAGAAACCTAAAAGAAGCTTTCTGAGAAACTGCTTCGTGTTCTGTGAGTTCATCTCACAGAGTTACAGCTTTCCCCTCAAGAAGTCGTTCACTAAGACTGCTCTTGAGAAATTTGTAAAGTGATATTTGGAAGCCCATAGAGGGCTACAGTGAAAAAGGAAATATCTTCAGTTAAAAACTGGAAAGAAGCTTTCTGAGAAACTGCCGTGTTTTCTCTTAATATATCTGACCGAGTTACAGATTTCCCTACAAGAAGCCTTTCGCTAAGACTGTTCTTGTCGGATTTGCAAAGTGATGTTTGGAAGCCCATAGAGTGCTATCGTTAAAAAGGTAATATCATCAGTTAAAAACTGGAAAGAATCTTTGTGAGAAACTGCTTTGTGTTCTGTTAATTCATCTCACAGAGTTACAACCTTCCCCTCCAGAAGCCTATCGCTAAGACTGTTCTTGTGGGATTTTCAAAGTGACATTTGGAAGCCCGTAGAGGGCTAGGATGAAAAAGGAAACATCTTCTGTTAAAAACTGCAAAGAAGTTTTCTGAGAAACTGCTTTGGGTTCTGTTTATTCATCTCACAGAGTTACAGCTTTCCCCTAAGGAAGCCTTTCGCTAAGACTGTTCTTGTGGAATTTCCAAAGTGATATTTGGAAGTCCATAGAGCGCTAAGGTGAAAAAGGAAACATCTTCTGTTATAAACTGCAAAGAAGCTTTCTGAGAAACTGCTTTGTGTTCTGTTAATTCATCTCAGAGAGTTACTACTTTTGCCTCCAGAAACCTTTCGCTAAGACTGTTGTTTTGGAATTTGCAAAGTGATATTTGGAAGCCCATACAGGGCTATGGTGAAAAAGGAAATATCCTAAGATAAAAACTGAAAAGAAGCTTTCATAGAAACTGCTTTGTGTTCTCTTAATTCATCTCACAGAATTACAGCTTTCCCCTCCAGAAGACTTTCGCTAAGACTGTTCTTGTGGAATTTGCAAAGTGATATTTGGAAGCTCATAGAGGGCTACGGTAAAAAAGGAAATATCTTCAGTTAAAAACTTGAAAGAAGCATTTTGAGAAACTGCTTTGTGCCCTGTTAATTCATTTCACAGAGTTACATCTTTCCCCTCAGGAAGCCTTTCGCTAAGACTGTTCTTGTGGAATATGCAAAGTGATATTTGGTAGCCCATAGAGGGCTATGGTGAAAAAGGAAATATCTGCATTTAAAAACTTGAAAGAAGCTGTCTGAGAAACTGCTTTGTGTTCTGTTAATTCATCTCACAGAGTTACAGCTTTCTCTTCAAGAAGCCATTCGCTAACACTGTTCTTGCGGATTTTCCAAAGTAATATTTGGAAGCCCATAGAGGGCTATGGTGAAAAAGGAAGAATCATAACATAAAAACTGAAAAGAAGCCTTCTGAGGAACTGCTTTGTGTTCTGTTAATTCATCTCACAGAGTTACAGCTTTCCCTTCAAAAAGTCTTTATTAAGACTGTCCTTGTGGAATTTGCAAAGTGATATTTGGAAGCCCATGTAGGGCTATGGTGTAAAAGGAATTATCTTCCGTTAAAAACTGTAAAGAAGCTTTCTGAGAAACTGCTTTGTGTTCTGTTAATTCATCTCACAGAGTTACAGACTTCCCCTCAAGAAGACTTTCACTGAGATTGTTCTTGTGGAATTTCGTAAGTGATATTTGGAAGCCCATAGAGGGCTATGGTGAAAATGAAATATCTCCCTTTAAAAACTGAAAAGAAGCTTTCTGAGAAACTGCCTTGTGTTCTGTTAATTCATCTCTCATAGTTACAGATTTCCCTTTAGTAAGCCTTTCGCTAAGACTGTTTTGTGGAATTTGCAATGTGATATTTGGAAGCCCATAGTGGGCTATGATGAAAAAGGAAACATCCTAAGATAAAAACTGGAAAGAAGCTTTCTAAGAAACTGCTTTGTGTTATGTTAATTCATCTCACAGAGTTACAGATTTCCCCTGAAGAAGACTTTCGAGAAGACAGTTCTTGTGAAATTTGCAAAGTGATATTTGGAATCCCGTAGAGGGCTATGGTGAAAAAGAAAATATCTTCCGTTAAACACAGGAAAGAAGCTTTCTAAGAAACCGCTCTGTGTTCTGTTAATTTATCTCACAGAGTTACAGCTTCCACCTCAAGAATCCTTTTGCTAAGATTGTTCTTGTAGAATTGGCAAAGTGATATTTGGAAGCCCATAGAGCGCTATGGTGAAAAAGGAAATATCTTCAGTTAAGAACTGCAAAGAAGCTTTCTGAGAAACTGCTTTGTGTTCTGTTAATTCATCTCACAGAGTTACATCTTTCCTCTTAAGAAGCATTTCGCTAAGACTGTTCTTGTGTAATTTGCAAAGTGATATTTGGGAGCCCCTAGATGTCTATGGTGAAAAAGTAAATATCTTCAGTAAAAAACTGAAAAGGAACTTTCTGAGAAACTGCTTTGTGTTCTGTTAATTCAGCTGACAGAGTTACAGCTTTCCCCTCAAGAAGCCCTTCGCTAAGGGTGTTCTTGTAGAATTTGCAAAGTGATATTTGGAAGCCCTAGAGGTCTCTAGTGAAAAAGGAAATATACTAAAATAAAAACTGTAAAGAAGCTTTCTGAGAAACTGCTTTGTGTTCTGTTAATTCATCTCACAGAGTTACAGTTTTCCCCTCAAGAAGCCTTTCGCTGTGACTGTTCTTTTGGAATTTGCAAAGTAATATTTGAAAGCCCATAGAAGGCTCTGGTGAAAAAGGAAATAGTTTCAGTTAAAAACTGGAAGGAAGCTTTCTGAGAAACATCTTTGTGTTCTGTAAATTCATCTCACACATTTACAGCTTTACTCCCAAGAAGCCTTTGGCTAATAATGTTCTTGTGGAATTTCCAAAGTGATATTTGTAAGCCCACAGAGGGCTATGGCGAAACAGGAAATATTTTCTGTTAAAAACTGGAAAGAAACTTTCTGAGAAACTGCTTTGTGTTCTGTTAATTCTTCTCACAGAATTACAGCTTTCCCTTCAAGAAGCCTTTCGCTAAAGCTGTCTTGTGGAATTTGCAAAGTGATATATTGAAGCACATAGAGGTCTATGGTGCAAAAGGAAATATCCTAAGGTAAACCTGAAAAGAAGCTTTCTGAGAAACTGCTCTGTGTTCTGTTAATTCATCTCAGAGAGATAAAGCGTTCCCTCAAGAAACCTTTCGCTAAGACTGTTCTTGTGGCATTTGCAAAGTGATATATTGAAGCACATAGAGGGCTATGGTGCAAAAGGAATTATCCTAAGATAAAAACTGAAAAGAAGCTTTATGAGAAACTGCTTTGTGTTCTTCTAATTCATCTCAGAGAGTTACAGCTTTCGCCTCAAGAAGCCTTTGGCTAAGACTGTTCTTTTGGAATTTGAAAAGTGATATTTGTAAACCCATAGAGGGCTATGGTGAAAAAGGAAATACCTTCAGTTAAAAACTGAAAAGAAGATTTCTGTCAAACTGCTTTGAGTTCTGTTAATTCATCTCACAGAGTTACAGCTTTCCCTCAAGAAGCCTTTCGCTAAGACTGTTCTTGTGGAATTTGCAAAGTTATATTTGGAAGCCCATAGCGGGCTATGGTGTAAAAGGAAATATATTCGGTTAAAAACAGGAAAGAAGCTTTCTGAGAAACTGCTTTGTGTTCTGTTAATGCATCTGACAGAGTTACAGCTTTCCCCTAAAGAAGCCTTTCGCTAAGAATGTTCTTGTGGAATTTCCAAAGTGATATTTGGAAGCCCGTAGAGGGCTATGGTGAAAAAGGAAATATCTTAAGATAAAAACAGAAAAGAAACTTTATGAGAAAGTGCTTTCTGTTCGGTTAATTCATCTCACAGAGTTTCAGATTTCCCCTCAACAAGACTTTTTCCAAGACTGTTCTTGTGGAATTTGCAAAGTGATACTTGGAAGCCCTACAGGGTTATGGTGAAAAAGGAAATATCTTCCGTTAAAAACTGGAAAGACGCTTCCTGAGAAACTGCTTTGTGTTCTGTTAATTCATCTCACAGAGCTACAGGATTCCCCTAAAGAAGCCTTTCGCTACGACTGTTCTTGTGGAATTTGAAAAGTGATATTTGAAAGCCCATAGAGTGCTATTTTGAAAAAGGAAATATCCTAAGATAAAACTGAAAAGAAGTTTTATGAGAGACGGCTTTGTGTTCTGTTAATTCATCTCACAGACTTACAGCTTTCCCCTCAAGAAGTCATTTGCTAAGTCTGTTCTTGTGGAATTTGCAAAGTGATATTTGGAAGCCCATAGAGGGCTATGATGAAAAAGGAAATATCCTAAGATAAAAACTGAAAAGAAGCTTTCTGAGAAACTGCCTTGTGTTCTGCTATTCACTTCACAGAGATACAGATTTCCCCTCTAGAAACCTTTTGCTAAGACTGTACTTGTTTAATTTGCAAAGTGATATTTGGAAGCACATAGAGGGCTACGGTAAAAAAGGAAATATCTTCAGTTAAAAACCTGAAAGAAGCATTTTGAGAAACTGCTTCGTGTTCTGTTAATTCATTTCACAGAGTTACATCTTAACCCTCAGGAACCCTTTCGCTAAGACTGTCCTTGTGGAATTTGCAAAGTGATATTTGGAAGCCCATAGAGGGCTATGGTGAAAAAGGAAATATCTTCCGTTAAAAACTGTAAAGAAGCTTTCTGAGAAACTGGTTTGTGTTCTGTTAATTCATCTCATAAAGTTACAGATTTCCCCTCAAGAAGACTTTCGCTAAGATTGTTCTTGTGGAATTTCCTTAGTGATATTTGGAAACCCATAGAAGGCTATGGTGAAAATGAAATATGTCCCTTTAAAAACTGGAAAGAAGCTTTCTGAGAAACTGATTTGTGTTCTGTTAATTGATCTTTCATAGTTACACATTTCCCTTCAGGAAGCCTTTGCTAAGACTGTTTTGTGGAATTTTCATTGTGATATTTGGAAGCCCATAGTGGGCTATGGTGAAAAAGGAAATATACTAAGATAAAAACTGATAAGAAGCTTTCTGATAAAGTGTTTTGTGTTCTGCTAATTCATCTCACAGAGTTACAGCTTTCATCTCAAGAAGCCTTTCGCTAAGACTGGTCTTGTGGAATTTGCAAAGTGATATTTTGGAGCCCTTAGAGGGCTATGGTGGAAAAGGAAATATCTTTAGTTAAAAACTGGAACGAAGCTTTCTGAGAAACTGGTTTTTGTTTTTTTAATTCATCTCACAGAGTTACAGCTCTCCACTCAAGAAGCCAGTCGCTGAGACTGTTCCTTTGGAATTTCCAAAGTGATATTTGGAAGCCCATTGAGGGCTATGGTGAAAAAGGAAGTATCCTAAGATAAAAACTGAAAAGAAGCTTTCTGAGAAACTGCTTCATGTTGTGTTAATTCAACTCACAGTCTTACAGTTTTCTCCTCAAGAAGCTGTTCACTAAGACTGTTCTTGTGAAATTTGCAAAGTGATATTTGGAAGCCCATAGAGGCCTATGGTGAAAAAGGAAATATCCTCAGTTAAAAACTGGAAAGAAGCTTTCTGAGAAACTGTCCTGTGTTCTGTTAATTTATCTCACAGAGTTACAGTTTTCCCGTCAAGAAGTCTTTCGCTAAGATAGTTCTTGGGGAATTTCCAAAGTGATATTTGGAAGCCCATATTGGGCAGTGGTGAAAAAGGAAATAACTTCAGATAAAACTGGAAAGAATCTTTCTGAGAAACTGCTTTGTTTTGTGATAATTCACCTCACAGAGTTACCGCTTTCCCCTCAAGAAGCCGTTCACTAAGACTGTTCTTGTGAAATTTGCAAAGTGATATTTGGAAGAACAAAGAGGGCTATGGTGAAAAAGGAAATATCTTCCGTTAAAAACTGGAAAGAAACTTTCTGAGAAACTTCTTTGTGTCCTCTTTTTTCATCTCACTGAGTTACAGCTTTTAACTCAAGAAGGCTTTCGCTACGTATGTTATGGTGGAGTTTGCTACGTGATATTTGGAAGCCCATAGACGGCTCTGGTGAAATAGAAAATATCTTCAATTAAAAACTGCAAAGAAGATTTCTGAGAAACTGCTTTGTGTTCTGTTAATTCATGTCAAGGAGTTACAGCTTTACCCTCAAGAAGCCATTCGCTAAGACTGTTCTTGTGGAATTTGAAAAGTGATATTTGGAAGCCCCTCATGGTTATGGTGAAAATGAAATATCTTCCGTTCAAAAATGGAAAGAAGCTTTCTGAGAAACTGCTTTGTGTTCTGTTAATTCATCTCCAAGAGTTACAGTTTCCCCTCAATAAGCCTTTCGATAAGACTGTTCTTGTTGAATTTGCAAAGTGATATTTGGAAGCCCATAGAGGGCTATGATGAAAAAGGAAATATCTTCAGTTAAAAACTGAAAAGAAGCTTTCTGAGAAACTGCTCTGTGTTCTGTTACGTTATCTCACAGAGTTACAGCTTTCCCCTCAAGAAGCCTTTCGCGAAGACTGTTCTTGTGGAATTGGCAAAGTGATATTTGGAAGCCCATAGAGGGCTATGGTGAAAAAGGAAATATCCTATGATAAAAACTGAAAAGAAGCTTTCTGAGAAAGTGCTTTGTGTTCTGCTAATTCATCTCACAGAGTTACAGCTTCCCCCTCAAGAAGCCTTTCACTAAGACTGTTCTTGTGGAATTTGCAAAGTGATAATTGGGAACCCATAAAAGGCTATGGTGAAAAAGGAAATATCTTTAGTTAAAAACTGGAAAGAAGCTTTCTGAGAAACTGCATTGTGTTCTGTTAATTCATCTCACAGAGTTACAGCTTCTCAATCAGAAGCCTTTCGCTAAGACTCTTCTTGTGGAATTTGCAAAGTGATATTTGGCAGACAATAGAGGGCTATGGTGAAAAAGGAAATATCTTCAGTTAAAGACTGAAAAGAAGCTTTCTGAGAAACTGCTTTGTATTCTGCTAATTCATCTCACAGAGTTTCAGCTCTCTCCTCAAGAAGTCATTCGCTAAGACTGTTCTTGTGGAATTTCCAAAGTGATATTTGGAAGCCCATAGAGGGCTACGGTGTAAAATGAAATATCCTAAAATAAAAACTGAAAAGAATCACTCTGATAAACTGCTTTGTGTTCTCTTATTTCTTCTCACAGAGTTACAGTTTTTCCCTCAAGAAGTCTTTCCCTAAGTCTGTTCTTGTGTAATTTGCAAATTGATATTTGGAAGCTCATAGAGGTCTATGGTGAAGAAGGAAATATCTTCCGTTAAAAACTGGAAAGAAGCTTTCTGAGAAACTGCTTTATGTTGTTTTAATTCATCTCACCGACTTACATCTTTCTCCTCAAGAAGCGTTTCACTAAGACTGTTCTTGTGAAATTTGCAAAGTGATATTTGGAAGCCCATAGAGGGCTATGGTGAAAAAGGAAATATCCTCGGTTAAAAACTGCAAAGAATGTTTCTGAGAAACTGCCCTGTGTTCTGTTAATTCTTCTCACAGAGTTACAGTTTCCTCTCAAGAAGCCTTTCGCTAAGACTGTTCTTGTGGAATTTCCAAAGTAATATTTGGAAGCCCATAGTGGGCCATGGTGAAAAAAGAGATACATTCAGTTAAAACTGGAAAGAAGCTTTCTGGGAAATTGCTTTGTGTTCTGTTAATTCATTTCACAGAATTACAGCTTCCCCCTCAAGTAGCTTTTTGCTAAGACTGTTCTTGTGGAATTTGCAAAGTGATGTTTGGAAACCCCTAGAGGGCTATTGTGAAAAAAGAAATATCCTAAGATAAAAACTGAAAAGCAGCTTTCTGAGAAACGGCTTTGTGTTCTGGTAATTCATCTCACAGAGTTACAGCTTTCCCCTCAAAAAGCCATTCTCTAAGACTATTCTTCTGGAATTTGCAAAGTGATATTTGGAAGCCCATAGAGGGCTATGGAGATAAAGGAAATATCCTGAGATAAAAACTGAAAAGAAACTTTCTGAGAAACTGCTTTGTGTTCTGTTAATTCATTTCACAGAGTTACAGCTTTCCCCACGAGAAGTTTTTCGCTAAGACTGTTCTTGTGCAATTTGCAGAGTGATATTTGGAAGCCCATAGAGGGCTATGGTGAAAAAGGAAATATCTTTAGATAAAAACTGAAAAGAAGCTTTCTGAGAAACGGCTTTGTGTTCTGTTAATTCATCTCACAGAGTTACAGCTTTCTCCTCAAAAAGCCATTCGCTAAGACTGTTGTTGTGGAATTTCAAAGTGATATTTGGAAGCCCATAGAGGGCTATGGAGAAAAAGGATATATCCTGAGATAAAAACTGAAAAGAAGCTTTCTGAGAAACTCCTTTGTGTTCTGTTAACTCATCTCACAGAGTTACAGCGGTCCCCTCAGGAAGCCTTTCGCTAAGACTGTTCTTGTGGAATTTGCAAAGTGATATTCGGAAGCTTAGAGGGCTATGGTGAAAAATGTAATATCTTCCGATTAAAACTGGTAAGAAGCTTTCTGAGAAACTGCTTAGAGTTGTGTTAATTCATCTCACAGAGTTACAGCTTTCACCTAAAGAAGCCTTTCTCTAAGACTGTTCTTTTGGAATTTGCAAAGTGATATTTGGAAGCCCATAGAAGTCTATGGTGAAAAAGGAAATAGCTTTAGTTACAAACTGGAAAGAATCTTTCTGAGAAACTGCTTTGTGTTCTCTTAATTCATCTCACAGAGTTACACCTTCCCCCTCAAGAAGCCTTTCACTAATACTCTTCTAGTGGAATTTGCAAAGTGATATTTGGAAGCCCATAGAGGGCTATGGTGAAAAAGGAAATATCTTCAGTTAATACTGAAAAGAAGCTTTCTGAAAAACTGCTTTGTGTTCTGTTAATTCATCTCACAGAGTTGCAGCTCTCCCCTCAGGAAGCCATTCGCTAAGACTGTTCTTGTGAAATTTCCTAAGTGATATTTGGTAGCCCATAGAGGGCTATGGTGAAAAAGGAACTATCCTAAAATAAAAAGTGAAAAGAAGCTTTCTGAGAAACTGCTTTGTGTTCTGTTAATTCTTCACACAAAGTTACAGCTTTTCCATCAAGAAGCCTTTTGCTAAGACTGTTCTTGTGGAATTTGCAAAGTGATATTTTGAGTCCCAAAGAGGGCTATGGTGAAAAAGGAAATATAATCAGTTTAAAACTGCAAAGAAGTTTTCTGAGAAACTCCTTTGTTTTCTGTGAATTCATCACACAGAGTTACCGTTTTCCCTCAAGACGCTATTCGCTAAGACTGTTTTTCTGGAATTTGCGAAATGATATTTGGAAGTGCATAGAGGGCTGTGGTGAAAAAGGAAATATCCTGAGATAAAAACGGAAAAGATGATTTCTGAGAAACTGCTTTGAGATCTGTTAATTCATCTCACAGAGTTCCAGCATTCCCCTCAAGAAGCCTATCGCTAACACTGTTCTTGTCGAGTTTGCAAAGTGATATTTGGAAGCCAATAGAGGGCTATGGGAAAAAGGAAATATCTTCAGTTGAAAACTGGAAAGAAGCTTTCTGAGAAACGGCTTTCTGTTCTGTCAATTCATCTCACAGATTTGCAGCTTTCTCCTCAAGAAGCCGTAGACTAAGACAGTTCTTGTGAAATTTGGAATGTGATATTTGGAAGCCCATAGAGGGCTATGGTGAAAAAAGAAATATCTTCCGTTAAAAACTGAAAAGAAGCTTTCTGGGAAACTGCTTTGTGTTCTGTTAATTCATCTAAGAGAGTTACAGCTTTCCCTTCAAAAAGCCATTCGCTAAGACTGTTCCTGTGGAATTTGCAAAGCGATAATTGGAAGCCCTTAGAGGGCTATGGTGAAATTGAAATATCTTCCATTAAAAACCGGAAAGAAGCTTTCTGAGAAACTGCTTTGTGTTCTGTTAATTCATCTCACAGAGTCAAACCTTGCCCTTCAAGAAGCGGTTCACTAAGTCTGTTCTTGTGAAATTTGCAAAGTGATATTTCGAAGCCCAAGGAGTGCTATTGTGAAAAAGGAAATATCTTCAGTTTAAAACTGCAAAGAAGTTTTCTGAGAAACTCCTTTGGTTTCTGTGAATTCATCTCACAGAGTTACAGCTTTCCCTCCACAAGCCATTCGCTAAGACTGTTCCTGTGGAATTTGCGAAGTGATATTTGGTAGTGCATAGAAGTCTGGTGAAAAAGGAAATATCCGAAGATAAAAACCGCAAAGAAGCTTTCTGAGAAACTGCTGTGTGTTCTGTTAATTCATCTCACAGTGTTACAGCTTTCCCCTCAAGAAGCCTTTCCCTAGGAATGTTCTTTTAGAATTTGCAATGTGATATTTGGAAGCCCATTGAAGGCTATAGTGAAAATGAAATATCTTTTGTTAAAAACTGGAAAGAAGCTTTCTGAGACTCCTTTGTGTTCTGTTAATTCATCTCAGAGAGTTACAGCATTCCGCTCAAGAAGCGGTTCACTAAGACTCTTCTTGTGAAATTTGCAAAGTGATATTTGGAAGCCCATAGAGGGCTATAGAGAAAAAGGAAATATCTTCAGTTAAAAACTGCAAAGAAGCTTTCTGAGAAACTGCTTTGTGTTCTGTTAATTCATCTCAGAGAGTTATAGCTTTCCTCTTAAGAAGCCATTCGCTAAGACTGTTTTTCTGGAATTTGCAAAGTGATATTTCTAAGCCCATAGAGGGTTATGGTGAAAATGAAATATCTTTCGTTAAAAACTGCAAAGAAGTTGTCTGAGAAACTGCTTTGTGTTCTTTTAATTCGTCTCACAGAGTTACAGCTTTCCCCTCAAGAAGAGTTTCACTAAGACTGTTCTTGTGAAATTTGCAAAGTGATATTTCGAAGCCCATAGAAGGCTATAGTGAAAAAGGAAATATCTTCAGTTTAAAACTGCAAAGAAGCTTTCTGAGAAACTGCGTTGTGTTCTGTTAACTCATCTCCCAGAGTTACAGCTTTCCCCTTAAGAAGCCTTTCGATAAGGCTGTTCTTGTGGAATTTGCAAATTGATCTTTGGGTGCCCTTAGAGGTCTATGGTGAAAAAGAAAATATCTTCCGTTAAAAACTTTAAAGAAGCTTTCTTAGAAAGTTCTTTCTGTTCTGATAATTCATCTCACAAAGTTACAGTTTTCCCTTCAAGAAGCCTTTCGATAAGACTGTTCTTGTCGAATTTGCAAGGTGATATTTGGAAGCCCATAGAGGGCTACGCTGAAAAAGTAAATACCTTCAGTTAAAAACTGGAAAGAAGCTTTCTGAGAAACATCTTTGTGTTCTCTTAATTCATCTCACAGAGATACAGCTTTCCGCTCAAGAAGCCTTTGGATAAGACTGTTCTTGTGGATTTGCAAAGTGATATTTTAAAGACCATAGAGGGCTATAGTGAAAAAGGAAATACCTTCCGTTAAAAACTGGAAAGAAGCTTTCTGAGAAACTGCTTTGTGTTCTGTTAATTCATCTCACAGAGTTACAGCTTTCCCCTCAAGAAGCCTTTCGCTAAGACTGTTCTTGTGGAATTTGCAAAGTGATATTTGGAAAACCTTGGAGGGTTATGGTGAAAATGAAATATCTTCCTTTAAAAACTGGAAAGAAGCTTTCTGAGAAACTGCTTTGTGTTCTGATAATTCATCTGACAGAGTTACAGCTTTCCCCTCAAAAAGCCATTCGCTAAGACTGTTCTTGTGGAAATTGCAAAGTGGTATTTGGAAGCCCATAGAGTGCTATGGTGATAAAGGAAATATCTTCAGTTAGAATCTGGAAAGGAGCTTACCGAAAATCTGCTATCTGTTCTGTCAATTCATCTCACAGAATTCCAGATTTCCCCTCAAGAAGTCGTAGACTAAGACAGTTCTTGTGAAAATTGGTAGGTAATATTTGGAAGCCCATAGAGAGCTATGGTGAAAAAGTAAATATCTGTAGTTAAAAACTGAAAAGAAACTTTCTGAGAAACAGCTTTGTGTTCTGTTAATTCACCTCATATGGTTACAGCTTTCCCCTCAAGAAGCCATTCGCTAAGACTGTTCTTGTGGAATTTGCAAAGTGATATTTGGAAGCCCATAGAGGGCTATGGTGAAAAACGAAATATCCTAAGATAAAAACTGAAAAGAAGCTTTCTGAGAAACTGCTTTGTGTTCTGTTAAACCATCTCACAGGGTTACAGCTTTCCCCTAAAGAAGCCTTGTGCTAATACTGTTCTTGTGGAATTTACAAAGTGATATTTTGAGGCCCATAGAGGGCTATGGTGAAAAAGGAAATAGCTTCAGTTAAAAACTGGAAAGAATCTTTCTGAAAAAGTGCTTTGTGTTCTGTTAATTCATCTCAGAGTGTTACAGCTTCCCTGTTCTTGTGGAATTTGGAAAGTGATATTTGGAAGCCCTTAGAGGGCTATGGTGAAAAAGAAATATCTTCAGTTAAAAACTGAAAACAAGGTTCCTGAGAAACTCCTTTGTGTTCTGTTAATTCATCTCACAGAGTTACAGCTTTCCCCTCAAGAAGCCATTCCCTAAGACTGTTCTTGTGGAATTTGCAAAGTGATATATGAAAGCGGGTAGATGGCTATGGTGAAAAAGGAAATATCCTAAGATAAAAATTGAAAAGAAGCTTTCTGAGAAACTGCTTTGTGTTATGTTAATTCGTCTCACAGAGTTACAGCTTTCCCCTCAAGAAGCCTTTCACTAAGACTGTTCTTGTGTAATTTACAAAGTGATATTTGGAGGCCCATAGAGGGCCAAGGTGAAAAAGGAAATATCTTCCGTAAAAAACTGGAAAGAGGCTTTCTGAGAAACTGCTTTGTGTTCTGTTAATTCATCTAACAGAGTTACAGCTTTCCCCTCAAAAAGCCATTCGCTAAGACTGTTCTTGTGGAAATTGCAAAGTGGTATTTGGAAGCTCATAGAGTGCTATGGTGATAAAGGAAATATCTTCAGTTAGAATCTGGAAAGGAGCTTACCGAAAATCTGCTATCTGTTCTGTCAATTCATCTCACAGAATTCCAGATTTCCCCTCAAGAAGTCGTAGACTAAGACAGTTCTTGTGAAAATTGGTAGGTAATATTTGGAAGCCCATAGAGGGCTAAGGTGAAAAAGGAAATATCTTCAGTTAAAAATTGGAAATAAGATTTCTGTGAGACTGCTTTGTGTTCTGTTAATTCATCTCACAGAGTTACAGCTTTCCCCTCAAAAAGCCTTTCGCTAAAACTGTTCTTGTGGAATTTGCAAAGTGATATTTGGAAGCCCCTAGAGGGCTATGGTGAAAAAGGAAATCTCGTAAGATAAAAACTGAAAAGAAGCTTTATGAGAAACTGCTTTGTGTTCTGTTAATTCATCTCACAGAGTTACATCTTTCCCCTTGAGAAGCCTTTCGCTAAGACTGTTCTTGTTGCATCTCCAAAGTGATATTTGGAAGCCAATAGAGGGCTATGGCAAAAAAGGAAATACCTTGCGTTAAAAATTTCAAAGAAGTTTTCAGAGAAACTGCTTTGTGTTTTGTTGATTCATCTCACAGAGTTACAGCTTTCCCCTCAAGAAGCCTTTCGCTAAGTCTGTTCTTGTGGAATTTGCATTGTGATATTTAAAAGCCCATAGAGGGCTCTGGTGAAAATGAAATATCTTCCGTTAAAAACTGGAAAGAAGCTTTCTGAGAAACTGCATTGTGTTCGGTTAATTCATCTCACAGAGTTACAGCTTTTCCCTAAAGAAGCCTTTCGATAAAACTGCTCTTTTAGAATTTGCAAAGTGATATTTGCAAGCCCTTAGAGGGCTGTGGTGAAAAAGGAAATATCCTAAGATAAAAAGTGGGAAGAAATTTTCTGAGTAACTGCTTTGTGTTCTGTTAATTCATTTCACAGAGTTACAGCTTTCCCCTCAAGAAGCCTTTGGCTACGTCTGTTCTTGGGGAATTTGCAAAGTGATATTTGGAAGCCCATAGAGAGCTATGGTGAAAAAGTAAATATCTGTAGTTAAAAACTGAAAAGAAACTTTCTGAGAAACAGCTTTGTGTTCTGTTAATTCACCTCATACGGTTACAGCTTTCCCCTCAAGAAGCCATTCGCTAAGACTGTTCTTGTGGAATTTGCAAAGTGATATTTGGAAGCCCATAGAGGGCTATGGTGAAAAACGAAATATCCTAAGATAAAAACTGAAAACAAGCTTTCTGAGAAACTGCTTTGTGTTCTGTTAAATCATCTCACAGGGTTACAGCTTTCCCCTAAAGAAGCCTTGTGCTAATACTGTTCTTGTGGAATTTACAAAGTGATATTTTGAGGCCCATAGAGGGCTATGGTGAAAAAGGAAATAGCTTCAGTTAAAAACTGGAAAGAATCTTTCTGAAAAAGTGCTTTGTGTTCTGTTAATTCATCTCAGAGTGTTACAGCTTCCCTGTTCTTGTGGAATTTGGAAAGTGATATTTGGAAGCCCTTAGAGGGCTATGGTGAAAAAGAAATATCTTCAGTTAAAAACTGAAAACAAGGTTCCTGAGAAACTCCTTTGTGTTCTGTTAATTCATCTCACAGAGTTACAGCTTTCCCCTCAAGAAGCCATTCCCTAAGACTGTTCTTGTGGAATTTGCAAAGTGATATATGAAAGCGGGTAGATGGCTATGGTGAAAAAGGAAATATCCTAAGATAAAATTGAAAAGAAGCTTTCTGAGAAACTGCTTTGTGTTATGTTAATTCGTCTCACAGAGTTACAGCTTTCCCCTCAAGAAGCCTTTCACTAAGACTGTTCTTGTGTAATTTACAAAGTGATATTTGGAGGCCCATAGAGGGCCAAGGTGAAAAAGGAAATATCTTCCGTAAAAAACTGGAAAGAGGCTTTCTGAGAAACTGCGTTGTGTTCTGTTAATTCATCTAACAGAGTTACAGCTTTCCTCTCAAAAAGCCATTCCCTAAGACTGCTTTTGTGGAATTTGCAAAGTGATATTTGGAAGCCCTTAGAGGGCTATGTTGAGGAAGAAAACATCCTAAGATAAAAATTGAAAAGAAGCCTTCGGAGAAAGAGCTTTTTGTTTTGTTAATGCATCTCACAGAGTTACAGCTTCTCCCTCAAGAAGCCTTTCACTAAGACTGTTCTTGTGGAATTTGTAAAGTGATATTTGGAAGCCCATAGAAGTCTATGGTGAAAAGGAAATAAATTCAGTTAAAACCTGGAAAGAAGCTTTCTGAGAAACTGTTTTGTGTTCTGTTAATTTCATCTCACAGTTACAGCTTTCCACTCAAGAAGCCTTTCGCTATGACTCTTCTTGTGGATTTTGCAAAGCGATATTTGGAAGCCCATAGAGAGCTATGGTGAAAAAGGAAATATCTTCAGTTAAAAACTGCCAAGAAGTTTTCTGAGAAACTGCTTTGTGTTCTGTTAATTCATTTCACAGAGTTACAGCTTTCCCCTCAAGAATCCATTCGCTAAGACTGTTCTTGTGGAATTTCCTAAGTGATATTTGGAAGCCCATAGTGGGCTAGGGTAAAAATGAGATATCTTCCGTTAAAATCTGCAAAGAAGATTTCTGAGAAACTGCTTTATGTTCTGCTAATTCGTCTCACAGAGTTACAGCTTACCCCTCAAGAATCCTTTCGATAAGGTTGTTCTTGTGGAATTTGCAAAGTGATATTTGAAAGCTCACAGAGCGCTATGGTGAAAAAGGAAATATGTTCAGTTAAAAACTGGAAAGAAGCTTTCTGAGAAACTGCTTTGTGTTCGGTTAATTCATCTCACAGAGTTGCAGCTTTCCCCTCGACAAACCTTTCGCAAAGATGTTCCTGTGGAATTTGCAAAGTGATATTTGGAAGCCCATAGAGGAATATGGTGAAAAAGGAAATATCCTAAGATAAGAACTGAAAAGAAGCTTTCTGAGAAACTGCTTCGTGTTCCGTTAATTCATCTCACAGAGTTACAGCTTTCCCGTCAAGAAGTCTTTCTCTAAGACTGTTCTTGTGTAATTTGCAAGGTGATATTTGGAAGCCCAGAGAGTGCTATGGTGAAAAAGGAAATATCCTAAGATAAAAACTGAAAAGAAGCTTTATAGAAAGTGCTTTTTGTCTGTTAATTCATCTCACACTGTAACAGCTTGGCCCTGAGAAGCCTTTCACTAATACTGTTCTTGTGGAATTTGTAAAGTGATATTTGCAAGCCAATAGAGGGCTACGGTGATAAAGGAAATATCTTCAGTAATAACTGAAAAGAAGCTTTCTGAGAAACTGATTTCTCTTCTGTTAATTCATCTCACAGAGTTACAACTTTCCCCTCAAGAAGCCATTCGCTAAGAGTGTTCTTGTGGAATTTGCAAAGTGATATTTGGAAACCCATAGAGGACCATGTTGAAAAAGGAAATATCGTAAGAGAAAAACTGACAAGAAGCTTTCTGAGAACCTGCTTTGTGTTCTGTTAATTCATCACACAGAGTTACAGCTTTCCCCTAAAGAAGCCTTTCGCTAAAGTGGTGTTGTGAAATTTGCAAAGTGATAGTTGCAAGCCCAAAGACGGCTATGGTGAAAAAGGAAATATCTTCAGTTAAAAACTGGAAAGAAGCTTTCTGAGAAACTTCTTTGTGTTCTGTTAATTCATCTCACAGAGTTACACCCTCCCATGAAGAATCCTTTCACTAAGACTGTTCTTGTGGAATTTGCAAATGGATATTTGGAAGTCCATAGCGGGTATGGTGAAAAATTAAATATCTTCCGTTAATAACTGTAAAGAAGCTTTCTGAGAAACTGTTTTGTCTTCTGTTAATTCATCTCACAGATATACAGCTTTCCACTCAAGGAGCCGTTCACTAAGACTGTTCTTGTGGAATTTGCAAAATGATGTTTGGAAGCCCGTAGAGGACTATGGTGAAAATGAAATATGTTCCGTTAAAAACTGCAAAGAAGATTTCTGAGAAACTGCTTTGTGTTCTGTAAATTGATCTCACAGAGTTACAGCTTTCGCCTCAAGAAGCCTTTCGCTAAGACTGTCCTTGTCGAATTTGCAAAGTGATATTTGGAAGCCCATAGAGGGCTATGGTGAAAAAGGAAATATCCTAAGATAAAAACTGACAAGAAGGTTTCTGAGAACCTGCTTTGTGTTCTGTTAATTCATCCCACAGTGTTACAACTTTCCCCTCAATAAATCTTTTGCTAAGGTGTTCTTGTGGAATTTGCAAAGTGATATTTGGAAGCCCATAGAAGACTAGGGTGAAAAAGGAAATATCCTAAGATAAAAATTGAAAAGAACCTTTCTGAGAAACTGCTTTGTGTTATGTTAGCTCATATCACACAGTTACAGCTTTCCCCACAAGATGCCTTTCGCTAAGACTGTTCTTGTGGAATTTGCCAAGTAATATTTGGAAGCCCTTAGATGGCTACGGGGAAAAAGGAAATATCTTCCGTTAAAACTGGAGAGAAGTTTCTGAGAAACTGCTTTGTGTTCTGTTAATACATCTCACAGAGTTACAGCTTTCCCCTCAAGAAGCCTTTCGCTAAGACTGTTCTTGTGGAATTTACAAAGTGATATTTGGAAGCCCCTAGAGAGCTATGGTGAGAAAGTAAATATCTGTATTTAAAAACTGAAAAGAAGCTTTCTGAGAAACTGCTTTGTGTTCTGTTAATTCATCTCATACGGTTACAGCTTTCCCCTCAAGAAGCCATTCGCTAACACTGTTCTTGTGGAATTTGCAAAGTGATATTTGGAAGCCCATAGAGGGCTATGGTGAAAAACGAAATATCCTAAGATAAAAACTGAAAACAAGCTTTCTGAGAAACTGCTTTGTGTTCTGTTAAATCATCTCACAGGGTTACAGCTTTCCCCTAAAGAAGCCTTTTGCTAATACTGTTCTTGTGGAATTTACAAAGTGATATTTTGAGGCCCATAGAGGGCTATGGTGAAAAAGGAAATAGCTTCAGTGAAAAACTGGAAGGAAGCTTTCTGAAAAAGTGCTTTGTGTTTTGTTAATTCATCTCAGAGTGTTACAGTTTCCCCCTCAGGAAGCCTTTCGCTAAGACTGTTCTTGTGGAATTTGGAAAGTGATATTTGCAAGCCCTTAGAGGGCTATGGTAAAAAAGGAAATATCTTCAGTTAAAAACTGAAAAGAAGCTTCCTGAGAAACTGCTTTGTGTTCTGTTAATTCATCTCACAGAGTTACAGCTTCCCCTCAAGAAGCCATTCCCTAAGACTGTTCTTCTGGAATTTGCAAAGTGATATATGGAAGCCCATAGAGGGCTATGGTGTAAAAGGAAATATCCTAAGAAAAAAATTGAAAAGAAGCTTTCTGAGAAACTGCTTTGTGTTCCGTCAATGCATCTCACAGAGTTACAGCATTCCCCTCAAGAAGCCTTTCACTAAGACTGTTCTTGTGTAATTTGCAAAGTGATATTTGGAAGCCCACAGAAGGCTATGGTGAAAAATGAAATATCTTCCGTAAAAAACTGGAAAGAGGCTTTCTGAGAAACTGCTTTGTGTTCTGTTAATTCATCATACGGAGTTACAGCTTTCTTCTGAAAAAGCCATTCCCTAAGACTGCTTTTGTGGAATTTGCAAAGTGATATTTGGAAGCCCATAGAGGGCTATGGTGAAGAAGAAAACATCCTAAGATAAAAATTGAAAAGAAGCCTTCGGAGAAACCGCTTTGTGTTTTGTTAATGCATCTCACAGAGTCACAGCTTTTCCCTCAAGAACCTTTCGCTAAGACTGTTCTTGTGGAATTTGCAAAGTGATATTTGGAAGCCCACTGAGGGCTATGGTGGAAAAGGAAATATCCTAAGATAAAAATTGAAAAGAAGCTTTCTGAAAATCTGCTTTGTGTTCTGTTAATTCATCTCACAGAGTTACAGCTTTCCCCTTAAGAAGATAAAAATTGAAAAGAAGCCTTCGGAGAAACCGCTTTGTGTTTTGTTAATGCATCTCACACAGTCACAGCTTTTCCCTCAAGAAGCCTTTCGCTAAGACTGTTCTTGTGTAATTTGTAAAGTGATATTTGGAAACCCATAGAGGTCTATTTTGAAAATGAAATATCTTCCGTTCAAAACTGGAAAGAAGCTTTCTGAGAAACTGCTCTGTGTTCTGTTAATTCATCTCACACAGTTACATCTTTCCCTTCAAGAAGCCTTTCGCTAAGGCTGTTCTTATGGAATTGGCAAAGGGATATTTGGAGGCCCATAGAGGGCTATGGTGAAAAAGGGAATATCTTCCGTTCAAAACTGGAAAGAAGCTTTCTGAGAGACTGCTTTGTGTTCTATTAATTCATCTCACAGAATTACACGTTTCCCCTCAAGAAGCCTTTCGCTAAGACAGTTCTTGTGGAATTTACAAATTGATATTTGGAAACCCATAGAGGGCTATGATGAAAAAGGAAATATCCCAAGATAAAAACTGAAAAGAAGCTTTGTGAGAAACTACTTTGTGTTGTGTTAGTTCATCTCTCAGAGTTACTGCTTTTCAATCAAGAATCCATTCACTAAGAATGTTCTTGTGGACTTTGCAGAGAAATATTCGGAAGCCCATAGAGGGATTTGGTGAAAAAGGAAATATCTTCAGTTAAAAAATGGAAAGAAGTTTTCTGTGAAACTGCTTTGTGTTCTATTAATTCATCTCACAGAGGTACCGCTTTTCCATCCAGGAGCCGTTCACTAAGACTATTCTTGGGAAATTTGCAAAGTGATATTTCGAAGCCCATAGAGGGCTATGGTGAAAATGGAAGTATCCTAAGATAAAAACCGAAAAGAAGCTTTCTGAGAAACTACTTTGTGTTCTGCTAATTCACGTGACAGAGTTACAGCTTTCCCCCTAAAGAAGCATTTCCTTAAGACTGTTCTTGTGGAATTTTCAAGGCGATATTTGGAAGCCCATAGAGGGCTATGGTAAAAATAGAAATATCTTCCGTTAAAAACTGGAAAGAATCTTTTTGAGAAACTGCTTGGTGTTCTGTTAATTCATTCACTAAGTTACAGCGTTCCCCTCAAAAAGCCTTTTGCTAAGACTGTTCTTGTGGAAATTGCAAAGTGATATTTGGAACCCCTAGAGGGCTAAGGTGAAAAAGGAAATATCTTCCGTTAAAAACTGAAAAGAAGCTTTCGAGAAACTGCTTTGTGTTCTCTTAATTCATCTCACAGAGTTACAGATTTCTCCTCCAGAAGCCTTTCGCTAAGAACGTTCTTGTGGAATTTGCAAAGTGATATATGGAAGTCCATAGAGGGCTATGGTGAAAAATAATATATCTTCCGTTAAATACTGGAAAGAAACTTTCGGGAAACTGCTTTGTGTTCTGTTAATTCATCCCACACAGTTACAATTTTCCCCTCCAGAAGCCTTTCGCTAACAATGTTCTTGTGGAATTTGCAAAGTGATATTTGGAAGCCCATAGAGGGCTATGGTGAAAAAGGAAATATCCTAAGATAAAAACTGAAAAGAAGCTTTCTGAGAATCTACTTTGTGTTCTGTTAATTCATCTCACAGAGTAACAGCTTTCACCTCAAGAAGCCTTTCGCTAAGTCTGTTCTTGTGGAATATTCAAAGTTATATTTGTAAGCCCATAGAGGGCTAAGGTAGAAAAGGAAATATCCTAAGATAAAAACTGAAAAGAAACTTTCTGAGAAACTGCTTCGTGTTCTGTTAATTCATCTCACAGAGTTACCGCTTTCCCCTCAAGAGGCCTTTCGCTAAGACTGTTCTTGTGGAATTTCCAAATTGATATTTGGAAGCCCATAGAAGGCAATGGTGATAAAGGAAATATCTTCTGTTAAAAACTGGAAAGAAGCTTTCTTAGAAACTGCTTTGTGTTCTGTTAATTCATCTCAAAGAGTTACAGCTTTCCCCTCAAGTAGGCTTTCGCAAAGACTGTTCTTGTAGAATTTAAAAATGATATTTGGAAGCCCATAGTGGGCTACGGTAAAAAAGGAATATCTTCAGTTAAAAACTGGAAAGAAGCTTTCTGAGAAACAGCTTTGTGTTCTGTTAATTCAACTCACAGAGTCACAGCTTCCTCCTCAAGAAGCCTTTGGCCAAGGCTCTTCTTTTGGAATTCGCAAAGTGATATTTGTAAGCCCATAGAGGGCTATTGTGAAAATGGAAATATCCTAAGATAAAAACCGATAAGAAGCTTTCTGAGAAACTACTTTGTGTTCTGAAAGTTCATCTCACAGTGTTACAGCTTTCCTTTCATGTGGCCGTTCACTAAGACTCTCCTTGTGAAATTTGCAAAGTGATATTTGGAAGCCCATAGAGGGCTATGGTGAAAAAGGAAATATCTATCGTTGAAAACTGGAAAGCTTTCTGAAAAACTGTCTTGTCTTCTGTTAATTCATCTCAAACAGTTACAGCTTTCCCCTCTAGAAGCCTTTCGCTAAGACTGCTCTTGTGGGATTTGCAAAGTGATATTTGGAAGCCCCTAGAGGACTATGGTGAAAAAGGAATTTTCTTCAGTTAAAAACAGGAAAGAAGCCCTCTGGGAGACGGCTTTGTGATCTGTTAATTGATCTCACAGTGTTAGAGCTTTCCCCTCAAGAAGCCTTTCACTCAGGCTGTTCTTGTTTAATTTTCAAAGTGATATTTGGAGCCCATAGAGGGACATGGTGAAAAAGAAAATATCATCTGTTAAAAACTGGAAGTAAGCTTTCTGAAAAACTGCTTTGTGTTCTGTTAATTCATCTCACACAGTTACAACTTTCCCCTCAAGAGGCCTTTCGCTAAGACTGTTCTTGGGGAATTTGCAAAGTGATATTTGGAAGCCCATAGAGGGCTATGGTGAAAAAGAAAATATCTTCAGTTAAAAACTGGAAAGAAGCTTTCTGAGAAACAGCTTTGTGTTCTGTTAATTCATCTCTCAGAGTTACGGCGTTCCACTCATGAAGCCTTTCGCTAAGACTGTTCTTGGGGAATTTGCAAAGTGATAATTGGAAGCCCATAGAGGTCTATGGTGAAAAAGGTAATATCTTCCATTAAAAACTGGAAAGAAGCTTTCTGACAAACTGCCTTGTGTTCTGTTAATTCATCTCACAGAGTTACAGCTTTCTCCTAAAAAGCCTTTCTCAAAGACCCTTTCGCTAAGACTGTTCTTGTGGAATTTGCAAAGTGATATTTTGAAGCACATAGACGGCTATGGTGAAAAAGGAAATATCTTTAGTGAAAAACTAGAAAGAAGCTTTCAGACACACTGCTTTGTGTTCTGTTAATATATCTCTCAGTCGTACAGCTTTCCCCTCAAGAAGCCTTTCGCTAAGAGTGTTCTTGTTGAATTTCCAAAGTGATATTTGTAAGACCTTAGAGTTCTACGGTGAAAAAGGAAATATCCTAAGATGAAAAACGAAAAGAAGCTTTCTGAGATACTGCTTTGTGTTCCGTTAGTTCATCTTCAGAGTTACAGCTTTCCCCTCAAGTAGCCATTCTCTAAGACTGTTCTTGTGGAATTTGCAAAGAGATATCTGGGTGCCCACAGAGGGCTATGGTGAAAAACGAAATCTCTTCTATTAAAAGGGGAAAGAAGCTTTCGGTGAAACTGCTTTGTGTTCTGTTAATTCATCTCAGAGAGTTATAGCTTTCCCCTCAAGAAGCCTTTGGCTAAGACTGTTCTTCTGGAATATACAAAGTGATATTTGGAACCCCATAGAGGGTTATGGTCAAAAAGAAAATATCTTCAGTTAAAAATTGGAAAGAAGCTTTCTGAGAAACTGATTTGTGTTCTGTTAATTCATCTCACAGAGTTATAGCTTTCCTCTCAAGAACACTTTCGCTAAGACTGTTCTTGTGGAATTTGCAAAGTAATATTTTGAAGTCCATAGAGGGCTACGGTGAAAAAGAAAATATCTTCAGTTGAAAACTGGAAAGGAGCTTTCTGAGAACCTGCTTTGTATTCTGTTAATTCATCTCAAAGAGTTACATCTTTTCCCTCAAGAAACCTTTCGCTAAGACTGTTCTTGTGGAATTTGCAAAGTGATATTTGGAAGCCCATGGAGGGCTATGGTGTAAAAGGAATTCTCTTCCGTTAAAAACTGGAAAGAAGTTTTCTGAGAAACGGCTTGGTGTTCTCTTAATTCATCTCACAGAGTCACAGCTTTCCCCTCAAGAAGCCTTTCGCTAAGACTCTTCTTGTGGAATTTACAAAGTGATATTTGGAAGCCCATAGAGGGCTATGGTGAAAAAAGAAATATCCTAAGATAAAAACAGAAAAGAAGCTTTCTGAGAAACTGCTTTGTGTTTTGTTAATTCATCTCACAGTGTTATAGCTTTCCTCTCAAGAAGCCTTTCGCTAAGACTCTTCTTGTGGAATTTACAAAGTGATATTTGGAAGCCCTTAGAGGGCTACGGTGTTAAAGGAAGAATCTTGAGATAAAAACTGGAAAGAAGTTTTTTGAGAAACTGCATTGTGCTCTGTTAATTCATCTCACAGAGTTACAGCTTTCCCCTCAAGAAGCCTTTCGCTAAGATTGTTCTTGTTTAATTTGCAAAGTGATATTCGGAAGCCTATAGAGAGTTACTGTGAAAAACGAATTATCTACATTTAAAAAGTGGAAAGAAGTTTTCTGAGAAATTGCTTTGTGTTCTGTAATTCATGTCACAGAGTTACAGCTTTCCCCTCAAGAAGCCCTTTGCTAAGACTGTTTTTGTGGATTTTGCAAAGTGATATTTGGAAGCCCATAATGGGCTATGGTGAAAAAGGAAATCTCTTCCGTTAAATACTGGAAAGAAGCTTTCTGAGAAACGGCTTTGTGTTCTGTTAATTCATCTTACAGAGTTAAATCCTTCCCCGCAAGTAGCCTTTCGCTAAGTATGTTCTTGTGGAATTTTCAAAGTGATATTTGGAAGCCTGTAGAGGGCTATGGTGAAAAAGGTAATGTCTTCAGGTAAAAACTGGAAAGAAGATCTCTGAAAAACTGTTTTGTGTTCTGTTAATTCATCTCAAAGAGTTACAGCTTTCCCCTGGAGAAACCTTTCGCTAAGGCTGTTCTTGTGGAATTTGCAAAGTGATATTTGGAAGGCCATGGAGGGCTATGGTGAAAACGGAAATATCTTCATTTTAAAACTGGAAAGAAGCGTTCTGAGAAACTGCTTTGTGTTCTGTTAATTCATCTCACAGAGTTACAGCTTTCCCCTCGAGAAGCCTTTCACTAAGACTGTTCTTGTGTAATTCGCAATGTGATATTTGGAAGCCCTTATAGGGTTATGGTGAAAAAAGGAATATCTTCAGTTAGAAACTGTATAAAAGCTTTCTGAGAAACTGCTTTGTTTTCTCTTAATTCATCTCACAGAGTTACAGCATTCCCCTCAAGAAGTCTTTCGCTAAGACTTTTCTTGTGGAATTTGCAAAGTGATATTTGGAAGCCCATAGAGGGCTATGGTGAAAAAGGAAATGTCCTCAGATGAAAACTAGAAAGAAGCTTCTTGAGAAACTGCTTTGTGTTCCGTTAATTCATCTCACAGAGTTCCAGCTTTGCCCTCCAGAAACCGTTCACTAAGACCATTCTAGTGGAATTTTCAAAGTGATACTTGGAAACCCTAGGGGGCTATGGTGAAAAAGGAACTATCGTCAGTTATAAGCTGGAAAGAAGTTTTCTGAGAAACTGCTCTGTGTTCTTTTAATTCATCTCACAGAGTTACATCTTTCCCTTCAAGAAGCATTCCGCTAAGGCTGTTCTTGTGGAATTTGCAAAGTGATATTTGGAAGCCCATAGAAGGCTACGGTGAAAAAAGAAATATGTTCAGTTAAAACCTGGAGAGAAGCTTTCTGAGAAACTGCTTTGTGTTCTCTAAATTCATCTCACAGCGTTACAGCTTGTCCCTAAAGAAGCCGTTCGCTAAGACTGTTCTTGTGGAATTTGCTAAGTGATATTTGGAAGCCCATAGTGCGCTACGGTGAAAAAGGAATATCTTCAGTTAAAAACTAGAAAGAAGCTTTCTGAGAAACTGCTTTGTGTTCAGTCAATTCATCTCACAGAGGTACAGCTTTCCCCTCCAGATGCCTTCCGCTAAGACTGTTCTTGTGGAATTTGCAAAGTGATATTGGAAGCCCATAGTGGGCTATGGTGAAAAAGGATATATCTTCTGTTAAAAACTGAAAAAAAGGTTTCAGAAGAACTGCTTTGTTATATGTGACTTCCACTCACTGAGCTACAGCTGTATTTCGTAGAGCTGTTTGCCAGCCATATTTCCTTGTAATATGAGAACTGTTATTTTGTATCCCTTTGAATACTATAAGATTAAAGAAAATATCCACCGCTAAATGTGAGAAAGAAGCTTTCTGAGAATCTTATTTGTGATCTGTGAATTCATGTCTCCGAGTTTCGGCTTTCCCCTCAAGAAGGCTTTCGGTGAGACTGTTCTTGGGGACATTACAAAGTGATATTTGGAAGCCCCTAGAGGGCTACGGTGAAAAGGAAATATCTTCAGATAAAAACAGGAAAGTAGCTTTTTGAGACACTGCTTTGTGTTCTGTTAATTCATCTCACAGAGTTACAGCTTGGCCCTCAAGAAGCCGTTCATAAAGACTGTTCTTGCGGAATTTCCAAAATGATATTTCGCAGCCCAAAGAGGGCTAAGTGTGAAAAAGAAAATATTTTCAGTTAAAAAATGGAAACGGCCGGGCGTGGTGGCTCAAGCCTGTTATCCCAGCACTTTGGGAGGCCGAGATGGGCGGATCACAAGGTCAGGAGATCGAGACCATCCTGGCTAACACGGTGGAACCCCGTCTCTACTAAAAAATACAAAAAACTAGCCGGGCGAGGTGGCGGGCGCCTGTAGTCCCAGCTACTCGGGAGGCTGAGGCAGGAGAATGGCGTGAACCCAGGAGGAGGAGCTTGCAGTGAGCCGAGATCTGGCCACTGAACTCCAGCCTGGGCGACAAAGCAAGACTCTGTCTCAAAAAAAAAAAAAAAAAAAAAAAAAAAAAGGAAACAAGCTTCTGAAAAACGGCTTTGTGTTCTGTTAATTCATCTCACAGATTTACTACTTTCCCCGCAAGAAGTGGTTCACTAAGACTGTTCTTATGGAATTTGCAAAGTGATATTTGGAAATACACAGAGGGCTAGAGAGAAAAAGGAGATATCTTCAGTTAACAACTGGAAAGAAGCTTTCTGAGAAACCGCTTTGTGTTCTATTAATTCATCTCACAGTGATACAGCTTTCCCCTCAAGGAGCCCTTCAACTAAGACTGTTTGTGTGGAATTTGAAATGTGATATTTGGATGCCCATAGAGGGCTATAGTGGAAAAGGAAATAACTTCAGTTAAAAACTGGAAAGAATATTTCTGAGAGACTACTTTGTGTTCTGTTATTTCAACTCACAGAGTTACAGCTTTCCCCTCTAGAAGCCTTTCGCTAAGTCTGCTCTTGTGGAATTTGCAAAGTGATATTTGAAAGCGCTTAGAGAACTAGGGTGAAAACGGAAATATCCTAAGATAAAAATTGAAAGGAAGCTTTCTGAGAAACGGCTTTGTGTTCTGTTAATTCTTCTCACAGAGTTACAGCTTTACCCTAAGGAAGTCGTTCACTAAGACTGTTCTTGTGGAATCTGCAAAGTGATATTGTAATGCCCTTAGAGGGCTACGGTGAAAAAGGAAGTGTCCTCAGATAAAAACCGCAAAGAAGCTTTCTGAGAAACTACTTTGTGTTCTGTTAATTCATCTCACAGAGTTACAGGTTTCCTCTCAAGAAATCGATCACTAAGACTGCTCTTGTGGAGTTTGCAAAGTGATATTTGAAGCCAATAGAGGGCGATTGTGAAAAGGAAATATCTTCAGATAAAAACTGGAAAGAAACTTTCAGAGAAACTGCTTTGTGTTTTGTTAATTCATCTCACAGATTTACAGCTTCCCCCTCAAGAAGCCTTTCGCTAAGAATGTTCTTGTGGAATTTGGAAAGTGATATTTGGAAGTCCTTAGTGGGCTAAGTTGAAAAAGGAAATATCTTCAGTTAAAAAACTGGAAAGAAGCTTTCTGAGAAACTGCTTTGTGTTCTGTTAATTCATCTCACAGTGATACAGCTTTCCCCTCAAGGAGCCCTTCAACTAAGACTGTTTGTGTGGAATTTGAAATGTGATATTTGGATGCCCATAGAGGGCTATAGTGGAAAAGGAAATAACTTCAGTTAAAAACTGGAAAGAATATTTCTGAGAGACTACTTTGTGTTCTGTTATTTCAACTCACAGAGTTACAGCTTTCCCCTCTAGAAGCCTTTCGCTAAGTCTGCTCTTGTGGAATTTGCAAAGTGATATTTGAAAGCGCTTAGAGAACTAGGGTGAAAACGGAAATATCCTAAGATAAAAATTGAAAGGAAGCTTTCTGAGAAACGGCTTTGTGTTCTGTTAATTCTTCTCACAGAGTTACAGCTTTACCCTAAGGAAGTCGTTCACTAAGACTGTTCTTGTGGAATCTGCAAAGTGATATTGTAATGCCCTTAGAGGGCTACGGTGAAAAAGGAAGTGTCCTCAGATAAAAACCGCAAAGAAGCTTTCTGAGAAACTACTTTGTGTTCTGTTAATTCATCTCACAGAGTTACAGGTTTCCTCTCAAGAAATCGATCACTAAGACTGCTCTTGTGGAGTTTGCAAAGTGATATTTGAAGCCAATAGAGGGCGATTGTGAAAAGGAAATATCTTCAGATAAAAACTGGAAAGAAACTTTCAGAGAAACTGCTTTGTGTTTTGTTAATTTATCTCACAGATTTACAGCTTCCCCCTCAAGAAGCCTTTCGCTAAGAATGTTCTTGTGGAATATGGAAAGTGATATTTGGAAGTCCTTAGTGGGCTAAGTTGAAAAAGGAAATATCTTCAGTTAAAAAACTGGAAAGAAGCTTTCTGAGAAACTGCTTTGTGTTCCGTTAATTCATTTCATAGAGTTACAGCTTTCCCCTCAAGAAGCCTTTCGCAAAGACTCTTCTTGTGGAATTTGCAAAGTAATATATGGAAGCCCATTGTGGGCTATGGTGAAAAAGGAAACATTCTAACATAAAAACTAGAAAGAAGCTTTTGAGAAACTGCTTTATGTTTTGTTAATTCATCTCACAGAGTTACAGCATTCCCCTCAAAAAGCCTTTCGCTAAGACTGTTCTTGTGGGATTTGCAAAGTGATATTTGGAAGCTAATAGAGAGCTAAGGAGAAAAAGGATATATCTTCTGATAAAAACTGAAAAGAACCTTTCTGAGAAACTGCTTTGTGATATGTGACTTCCACTCACTGAGTTACAGCTGTATTTCGTAGAGCTGTGTGTTAGCCTTATTTCTGTGGACTCTGAGGACTGTTATTTCGAATCCCTTTGAAGACTATAGGGATAAAGGAAATATCCGCTGCTAAAAGTGAGAAAGAAGCTTTCTGAGAAACTTCTTTGTGATCTGTGAATTCATCTCACAGAGTTACAGCTTTCCCCTCAAGAAGTTTTTCGCTAACACTTTTCTTGGGGAATTTGCAAAGTGATATTTGGAAGTCCACAGAGGGCTTTGGTGCAAAATTGAATATCCTAAGATAAAAACTGAAAAAAAGCTTTCTGAGACACTGCTTTGTGTTCTGTTAATTAATCTCACAGAGTTACAGCTTTCCCCTCAAGGAGAACTTTACTAAGTCTGTTCTTGTGGAATTTGGAAAGTGATATTTAGAAGCCATATAGGGCTATGGTTAAAAAGGAAACATCTTCAGTTGAAAACTGGAAAGAAGCTTTCTGAGAAACTGCATTTTGTTCTGTTAATTCATCTCACAGAGTTACAGCTTTCCCCTAAAGAAGTCTTTCGCTAGGACTCTTCTTGTGTCATTTGGAAAGTGGTATTTAGAAGGTCATAGAGAGCTATGGTGAATAAGGAAATATCTTCCGTTATAAATTTGGAAAGAAGCTTTCCGAGAAAGTGCTTTGTGTTCTGTTAATTCCTCTCACAGAGTTACAGCTTTCTCCTCAAGAAGACTTTCGCTAAGACTGTTCTTGTGGAATTTGCAAAGTGATATTTGGAAGCTCATAGAGGGCTGTGATATAAAATGAAATATCTTCATTTAAAAACTGGAAAGAAGCTTTCTGAGAAACTGCTTTGTGTATTATTAATTTATCTCACAGATTTACATCTTTCCCCTCAAGAATCCTTTCGCTAAGACTGTTCTTGTGGAATTTGGAAAGTGATATTTAGAAACCTTAGAGGGCTATGGTGAAAAAGGAAATATCTTCCATTAAAAATCGGAAAGAAGCTTTCTGAGAAACTGCTTTGAGTTCTGTTATTTCATCTCACAGAGTTACAGCTTTCCCTTCGAGAATCCATTCATTAAGAATGTTCTTGTGGAATTTGCAAAGTGGTATTTGGAAGAACTTAGAGGGCTATGTTGAAAAAGGAAATATCCTACGACAAAAACCGAAAAGAAACTTTCTGAGAAACTGCATTGTGTTCTCTTAACTCATCTCACGGAATTATAGCTTTCCCCTCAAGAAGTCGATCACTAAGACTGTTCTTGTGGAGTTTGCAAAGTGATATTTGGAAGTTCATAGAGGGCTATGGGGAAAAAGGAAATATCTTCAGTTAAAAACTGGATAGAAGCTTTCTGAGAAACTGCTTTGTGTTCTGTTAATTCATCTCACAGAGTTACAGCTTTCCCCTTAAGAAGCCTTCCCTAAGACTGTTCTTGTGGAATTTGGAAAGTGATATTTAGAAGCCCGTAGAGTTCTATGAAAAATGAAATAGCCTAAGATAAAAACTGAAAACAAGCTTTCGGAGAAACTGCTTTGTGTTCTGTTAATTCATCTCACAGAGTTACAGCTTTCCCCTCAAGAAGCCTTTCGCTAAGACTGTTCTTGTGGAATTTGCAAAGTGATATTTGGAAGCCCATAGAGGTCTATGGTGAAAAAGGAAATATCCTAACATAAAAACTTAAAAGAAGCTTTCTGAGAAACTGCTTTGCGTTCTGTTAATTCATTTCACAGAGTTACAGCTTTGCCCTCAAGAAGCCCTTTGCTAAGGCTGTTCTTGTGGATTTTGCAAAGTGGTATTTGGAAGCCCATCGAGGGCTATGGTGGAAAAGGAAATATCTTCAGTTAAAAACTGGAAAGAGGCTTTCTGAGAAACTGCTTTGTGTTCTGTTAATTCATCTCACAGAGTTACAGCTTTCTCCTCAAAAAACCTTTCGCTAAGACTGTTCTTTTGCAATTTGCAAAGTGGTATTTGGAAGTCCTTAGAGGGCTATGGTGTAAAAGGAAATATCTTCAGTTAAAAACTCGAAAGAAGCTTTCTGATTACAGCTTTTCCCTCAAGAAGCCTTTCACTACGACTCTTCTTGTGGAATATGCAAAGTGATTTTAGAAGCCCATTGAGGGTTATGGCAAAAAGGAAATATTCTAAGACAAAAACCGAAAAGAAGCTTTCTGAGAAACTGCATTATGTTCTCTTAATTCATCTCACAGTTTTATAACTTTCTCCTCAAGAAGCCATTCACTAAGGTTGTTCCTGTGGAATTTTCAAGGTGATATTTGGAAGCCCCTAGAGGGCTATGATGAAAAAGGAAATATCTTCCGTTAAGAACTGTAAAGAGTGTTTTTTAGAAACTGCTTTGTGTTCTGTTAATTCATCTCACAGATTTACAGCTTTCCCCTCAAGATGCCTTTCGCTAAGACTGTTCTTGTGGAATTTGCAAAGTGATATTTGGAAGCCCATAGAGGGCTACGGTGAAAATGGAAATATCCTAAGATAAAAACCGAAAAGAAGCTTTCTGAGAAACTGCTTTGTGTTCTGGTAATTCATCTCACAGAGTTACACCTTTCTTCTCAAGAAGCCTTTCACTAAGACTGTTCTTGTGGAATTTGAAAAGTGGTATTTCGACGCCCATGGCGGCTATGGTGAATAAGGAAATATCTTTCATTAAAAACTGGAAACAAGATTTCTGAGAAACTGCTTTGTGTTCTGTTAATTCATCTCACAGAGTTACAGCTTTCCCCTCAAGAAGCCATTCACTAAGATTGTTCTTGTGAAATTTGCAAAGTGATATTTGGAAGCCCATAAGGGCTGTGGTGAAAAAGGAAATATCTTCCTTTAAAAACCAGAGGCAGATAAAGCCACAAAGATGGGGAAATAGCAGGGCAGAAAAGCTGGAATTTCAAAACATAAGAGCGCATCTCCTCCGGCAAAGGAGCGCAGCTCATCGCCAGCAACGGATCAAAGCTGGATGGAGAATGACTTTGACGAGATGATAGAAGAAGGCTTCAGTCCATCAAACTTCTCAGAGCTAAAGGAGGAATTACGTACCCAGCGCAAAGAAACTAAAAGTCTTGAAAAAAAAGTGGAAGAATTGATGGCTAGAATAATTAATGCAGAGAAGGTCATAAACGAAATGAAAGAGATGAAAACCATGACACGAGAAATACGTGACAAATGCACAAGCTTCAGTAACCGACTCGATCAACTGGAAGAAAGAGTATCAGTGATTAAGGATCAAATGAATGAAAAGAAGCGAGAAGAGAAATCAAAAGAAAAAAGAAAAAAAGAAATGAACAAAGCCTGCAAGAAGTATGGGATTATGTAAAAAGACCAAATCTACGTCTGATTGGGGTGTCTGAAAGTGAGGGGGAAAATGGAACCAAGTTGGAAAACACTCTTCAGTATATCATCCAGGAGAACTTCCCCAACCTAGTAGGGCAGGCCAACATTCAAATCCAGGAAATACAGAGAACAACACAAAGATACTCCTCGAGAAGAGCAACTCCAAGACACATAATTGCCAGATTCACCAAAGTTGAAATGAAGAAAAAAATCTTAAGGGCAGCCAGAGAGAAAGGTCGGGTTACCCACAAAGGGAAGCCCATCAGACTAACAGCAGATCTCTCGGCAGAAACTCTACAAGCCAGAAGAGAGTTGGGGCCAATATTCAACTTTCTTAAAGAAAAGAATTTTCAACCCAGAATTTCATATCCAGCCAAACTAAGTTTCATAAGTGAAGGAGAAATAAAATCCTTTACAGATAAGCAAATGCTTAGAGATTTTGTCACCACTAGGCCTGCCTTACAAGAGACCCTGAAGGAAGCACTAAACATGGAAAGGAACAACCGGTACCAGCCATTGCAAAAACATGCCAAAATGTAAAGACCCTCAAGGCTAGGAAGAAACTGCATCAACTAACGAGCAAAATAACCAGTTAATATCATAATGGTAGGATCAAGTTCACACATAACAATCTTAACCTTAAATGTAAATGGACTAAATGCTCCAATTAAAAGACACAGACTGGCAAACTGGATAAAGAGTCAAGACCCATCAGTCTGCTGTATTCAGGAGACCCATCTCACATGCAGAGACATACAGAGGCTCAAAATAAAGGGATGGAGGAAGATTTACCAAGCAAATGGAGAACAAAAAAAAGCAGGGGTTGCAATACTAGTCTCTGATAAAAGAGACTTTAAACCATCAAAGATCAAAAGAGACAAAGAAGGCCATTACATAATGGTAAAGGGATCAATTCAACAGGAAGAGCTAACTATCCTAAATATATATGCACCCAATACAGGAGCACCCAGATTCATAAAGCAAGTCCTTAGAGCCTTACAAAGAGACTTAGACTCCCATACAATAATAATGGGAGACTTCAACACTCCACTGTCAACATTAGACAGATCAACGAGACAGAAAATTAACAAGGATATCCAGGAATTGAACTCATCTCTGCAGCAAGCAGACCTAATAGACATCTATAGAACTCTCCACCCCAAATCAACAGAATATACATTCTTCTCAGCACCATATCGCACTTATTCCAAAATTGACCACATAGTTGGAAGTAAAGCACTCCTCAGTAAATGTACAAGAACAGAAATGGTAACAAACTGTCTCTCAGACCACACTGCAATCAAACTAGAACTCAGGACTAAGAAACTCAATCCAAACCGCTCAACTACATGGAAACTGAACAACCTGCTCCTGAATGACTACTGGGTACATGACGAAATGAAGGCAGAAATAAAGATGTTCTTTGAAACCAATGAGAACAAAGATACAACATACCAGAATCTCTGGGACACATTTAAAGCAGTGTGTAGAGGGAAATTTATAGCACTAAATGCCCACAAGAGAAAGC
This sequence comes from Chlorocebus sabaeus, assembly GCF_047675955.1. Taxonomy (NCBI): domain Eukaryota; kingdom Metazoa; phylum Chordata; class Mammalia; order Primates; family Cercopithecidae; genus Chlorocebus; species Chlorocebus sabaeus. The sequence continues at coordinate 979,858 of NW_027327593.1, forward strand.
AGGAAAGATCTAAAATTGACACTCTAACATCGCAATTAAAAGAACTAGAGAAGCAAGAGAAAACTCATTCAAAAACTAGCAGAAGGCAAGAAATAACTAAGATCAGAGCAGAACTGAAGGAGATAGAGACACAAAAATCCCTCCAAAAAATCAATGAATCCAGGAGTTGGTTTTTTGAAAAGATCAACAAAATTGACAGACCGCTAGCAAGACTAATAAAGAAGAAAAGGGAGAAGAATCAAATAGACGCAATAAAAAATGATAAAGGGGTTATCACCACCGACCCCACAGAAATAAAAACTACCATTAGAGAATACTATAAACACCTCTATGCAAATAAACTAGAAAATCTAGAAGAAATGGATAATTTCCTGGACACTTACACTCTTCCAAGACTAAATCAGGAAGAAGATGAATCCCTGAATAGACCAATAGCAGGCTCTGAAATTGAGGCAATAATTGATAGCCTACCAACGAAAAAAAGTCCAGGATCAGGTGGATTCACAGCTGAATTCTACCAGATGTACAAGGAGGAGCTGGTACCATTCCTTCTGAAACTATTCCAATCAATAGAAAAACAGGGAATCCTCCCTAACTCATCTTATGAGGCCAACATCATCCTGATACCAAAGCCTGGCAGAGACACAACAAAAAAAGAGAATTTTAGACCAATATTCCTGATGAACATCGATGCAAAAATCCTCAATAAAATACGGGCAAACCGGATTCAACAGCACATCAAAAAGCTTATCCACCATGATCAAGTGGGCTTCATCCCTGGGATGCAAGGCTGGTTCAACATTCACAAATCAATAAACATAATCCAGCATATAAACAGAACCAAAGACAAGAACCACATGATTATCTCAATCGATGCAGAAAAGGCTTTTGACAAAATTCAGCAGCCCTTCATGCTAAAAACGCTGAATAAATTCGGTATTGATGGAATGTACCTCAAAATCATAAGAGCTATTTATGACAAACCCACAACCAATATCATACTGAAAGGGCAAAAACTGGAAAAATTCCCTTTGAAAACTGGCACAAGACAGGGATGCCCTCTCTCACCACTCCTATTCAACATAGAGTTGGAAGTCCTGGCTAGGGCAATCAGGCAAGAGAAAGAAATCAAGGGGATTCAGTTAGGAAAAGAAGAAGTCAAATTGTCCCTGTTTGCAGATGACATGATTGTATATTTAGAAAATCCCATTGTCTCAGCCCGAAATCTACTTAAGCTGATAAGCAACTTCAGCAAAGTCTCAGGATACAAAATTAATGTGCAAAAATCCCAAGCATTCGTATACACCAGTAACAGACAAACAGAGAGCCAAATCATGAATGAACTTCCATTCACAATTGCTTCAAAGAGAATAAAACACCTAGGAATCCAACTTACAAGGGATGTAAAGGACCTCTTCAAGGAGAACTACAAACCACTGCTCAATGAAATAAAAGAGGACACAAACAAATGGAAGAACATACCATGCTCATGGATAGGAAGAATCAATATTGTGAAAATGGCCATACTGCCCAAGGTTATTTATAGATTCAATGCCATCCCCATCAAGCTACCAATGAGCTTCTTCACAGAATTGGAAAAAACTGCTTTAAAGTTCATATGGAACCAAAAAAGAGCCCGCATTTCCAAGACAATCCTATGTCAAAAGAACAAAGCTGGAGGCATCACGCTACCTGACTTCAAACTATACTACAAGGCTACAGTCACCAAAACAGCATGGTACTGGTACCAAAACAGAGATATAGACCAATGGAACAGAACAGAGTCCTCAGAAACAATACCACACATCTACAGCCATCTGATCTTTGACAAACCTGAGAGAAACAAGAAATGGGGAAAGGATTCCCTATTTAATAAATGGTGCTGGGAAAAATGGCTAGCCATAAGCAGAAAGCTGAAACTGGATCCTTTCCTTACTCCTTATACGAAAATTAATTCAAGATGGATTAGAGACTTAAAGGTTAGACCTAATACCATAAAAACCCTAGAGGAAAACCTAGGTAGTACCATTCAGGACATAGGCATGGGCAAAGACTTCATGTCTATAACAGCAAAAGCAATGGCAGCAAAAGCCAAAATTGACAAATGGGATCTCATTAAACTAAAGAACTTCTGCACAGCAAAAGAAACTACCATCAGAGTGAACAGGCAACCTACAGAATGGGAGAAAATTTTTGCAATCTACTCATCTGACAAAGGCTAATATCCAGAACCTACAAAGACCTCAAACAAATTTACAAGAAAAAAACAAACAACCCCATCAAAAAGTGGGCAAAGGATATGAACAGACATTTCTCAAAAGAAGACATTCATACAGCCAACAGACACATGAAAAAATGCTCATCATCACTGGCCATCAGAGAAATGCAAATCAAAACCACACTGAGATACCATCTCACACCAGTTAGAATGGCGATCATTAAAAAGTCAGGAAACAACAGGTGCTGGAGAGGATGTGGAGAAATAGAAACACTTTTACACTGTTGGTGGGATTGTAAACTAGTTCAATCATTATGGAAAACTGTATGGCGATTCCTCAAGGATCTAGAACTAGACGTACCATATGACCCAGCCATCCCATTACTGGGTATATACCCAAAGGATTATAAATCATGCTGCTATAAAGACACATGCACACGTATGTTTATTGCGGCACTATTCACAATAGCAAAGACTCTGAATCAACCCAAATGTTCATCAGTGACAGACTGGATTAAGAAAATGTGGCACATATACACCATGGAATACTATGCAGCCATAAAAAAGGATGAGTTTGTGTCCTTTGTAGGGACATGGATGCAGCTGGAAACCATCATTCTTAGCAAACTATCACAAGAACAGAAAACCAAACACCGCATGTTCTCACTCATAGGTGGGAACTGAACAATGAGATCACTTGGACTCGGGAAGGGGAACATCACACACGGGGGCCTATCATGGGGAGGGGGGAGGGAAGAGGGATTGCATTGGGAGTTATACCTGATGTAAATGACGAGTTGATGGGTGCTGACGAGTTGATGGGTGCAGCACAGCAACAGGGCACAAGTATACATATGTAACAAACCTGCACGTTATGCACATGTACCCTAGAACTTAAAATATATATATTAAAAAAACAGAAGCAACCAACCACATCCCTCCTTCCCACTAGAGGCTTCCAGGCTGAAACAGGTTGATACAGGGAGAGGAGGAGAAGATACGTAACTAAGTCACATTTTGAGATCTGTTTAATAATAATTCTAATTTCATGTTCTCACTTATTTGTGAGATCTAAAAATCAAAACAATTGAACTCATGGAGATAGAGAGTAGAAGCATGGTTACCAGAGGCTGGGAAGGGTAGTGGGGGTTTGAGGCAAAGCTGGAGATGGTTAATGGGTACAAAAAAACAGAAAGAATAAATAAGATCTAGTATTTGATAGCACAACAAGGCGACTATAGTCAGGAATAATTTAACTGTGCATTTTAAAATAACTAAAAGAGTCTAATTGGATTGCTTGTAACACAAAGGATAAATGCTTGAGAGAATGGATACCCCATTTTACATGATGTGATTATTATTCATTGCATGCCTGAATCAGAACATCTCATGCACCCCATAAATACATACATCTACTATATACCAACAAAATTGTAATAAATAATTTTAAAAAATAAAACATAAAAAATAATCTTCCACTTATTTTTTAGGAAAAGCACATAACTAAATTGTTACAAAAGGATTGACCAAACAATCCTTTGAACGGTTTGAGTCAGCAGTTGTGGGAGGAATGCGGTTGGGGGAAATGGGGAGAAGTGAGTGAAGATAAAAGGAATTGGACAAGTGCTGATGTTGGTGAAATGAATGATGAGTACCTAGAGGTAATCCACTATTGTATGCATTTGGAATTTATCATAAAAATATTTTTGAAAGAACATATTCACTACTGAAAATTCAAAAAAGGGGAATAAATTAAAGACCACTTATCCTATAATTTCAAACATTAAAAAGACTTATTATTTTATGAGAAAATTATAGCATTATTATATAAATATGGCATATTAATTTTTAAATAGCATTATAACTGAGCATTTTGCTGTTATTGTAATGTATCAAATATATATTTTATTTATTTTTATAAAAGTGAGACATAAAGTAAGCCTAAAAGAGATATACTAGAATAATAAGTACTAGAAATATAAAATAATTCTATATAAAATGATTAAATATAAATATGAAAAGAATTATAATTTAATGGCACCAGGAAAAATCATAGTTGATTTAAAAAAACTTGTAAAGTAAAATAGAATTCAAAAAGCTTTAATTGTATTTGTATTTGACACTGTTATACTTAGTTTTTTAGCATGATATAATTATGAAAAATATTGAAAGCAATGTTATTACCTGTGGAAGACATCCGAGTTCTGGGGACATTGGCGGCGAATCTGTATAGGTTTGCAGCACCCTCCATTCTTGCTTCCTCAGAAGGAATTCCACTAAGGGGCATAAGGCAGAAAGTGAGACAGAGGTAATTCTCAGAGCAGGAGTGAAGGATTATTAAAAGGCTTTAAAACAGAAAGGAAAAGAAGGGAAGTACAACCTGGAAGAGGGCCAAGTGGGAGACTTGAGAAGCCAAGTTCACAGCTTGATTTCTTGACTTGGGGTTTTATACATTGGCATACTTCCGGGATCTTGCCTTACTTCTCCTCACTCCTGAGATCTCATTGGGAAGTTGCTGATCAGTTTCAGGTGTTTTCTATTAGAAGCCTGCCTTCCCTTGACACCAGGTATGACCAATTACTACTTTAGAGAAACAGTTAACAACCCCTTGACCATCACCTGAGGGTCTCCCAACACATTTGGTGTGTGGAAGAGGGCAGCCCTCTACTGCCCTGCTCATATTTGACTAGCTTTCTATTGCAACAATATTTGTTGAATATTCTTTATGTAGTAAGTAATAAGAATTCTGATATTTCATGAGTGATTGTTACACAAAATTATATAAATAAAAAAGAAATTAAGCATGTAATATTTAAAAAAAAGTGAAAAGAAGCTTTCTGAGAAACTGATTTGTGTTCTGTTAATTCCTCTCACAGAGTTACAGCTTTCCCCTCAAGAAGCCTTTCGGTAAGAGTGTTCTTGTGGAATTTGCAAAGGGATATTTGGAAGACCTTAGAAGGCTACGGTGAAAAAGGAAATATCCTAAGATAAAAGCTGAAAAGAAGCTTTCTGAGAAACTGCTTTGTGTTCTGTTAATTCATCTCAGAGAGGTACAGCTTTCCCCTCAAGAAGTCTTTCTCTAAGACTGATCTTGTGAAAATTGCAAAGTGATGTTTGGAAGCTCATAGGGGCTTTGGTGAAAAAGGAAATATACTAAGATAAAAACCGAAAAGAAACTTTCTGAGAAACTGCTTAGTGTTCTGGTAGTTCATCTCACAGAGTTACAGCTTTCCCCTCAGGAAGCCGTTCACGAAGACTGTTCTTGTGAAATTTGGAAAGTAATATTTGGAAGCCCATAGAGGGCTATGGTGAAAAAGAAAATATCTTCAATTAAAAACTCTAAAGAATCTTTCTGATAAACTGCCTTGTGTTCTGTTAATTCATGTCACAGAGTTACAGCTTTCCCCTCAAGAAGACTTTTGCTAAGACTGCTCTTGTGGAATTTGCAATGTGATATTTCGAAAACCGTAGAGGGCTATGGTGAAAATGGAAATATCCTAAGATAAAAACTGAAAAGAAGCTTTCTGAGAAACTGCTTTGTGTTCCGTTAATTCATCTAACAGTGTTACAAATTTCTGTTCAAGAAACCTTTAGCTAAGTCTTATCTTGTGGAGTTTGAAAAGAGATATTTGGAACCCCATAGGGGGCTATGGTGAAAAAGGAAGAATCTGCCATTAAAATCTGGAAAGAAGATTTCTGAGAAACTACTTTGTGTTCTGTTAATTCATCTCAGAGATTTACAGCTTTCCCCTCAGGAAGCCGTTCACTAAGACTGTTCTTGTGATATTTGGAAAGTAATATTTGGAAGCCCATAGAGGGCTATGGTAAAAAAGGAAATATCCTAAGGTAAAAACTGAATGAAGCTTTCTGAGAAACTGATTTGTGTTCTGTTAATTTATCTCACATAGTTACATCTTTCCCCTCAAGAAGCCTTTCGCTAAGAGTGTTCTTGTGGAATTTGCAAAGTGATATTTCGAAGTCCATAGAGGGCTATGGTGAAAATGGAATTATGCTAAGATAAAAACAGAAAAGAGGCTTTCTGAGAAACTGCTTTGTGTTCTGTTAATTCATCTCACAGAATTACAGCTTTCTCCACAAGAAGCCTTTCGCTAAGACTGTTCTTGTGGAATTTGCAAGGTGATATTTGGAAGCCCATAGAGAGCTATGGTGAAAAAGGAAATATACTAAAATAAAAACACAAAGGAATCTTACTGAGAAACTGCTTTGTGTTCTGTTAATTCATCTCACAGAGTTACAGCTTTTCCCTTAAGAAACTTTTCTCTAAGATTGTTCTTGTGGAATTTGCAAAGTGGTATTTCGAAGCCCATAGAGGGCGATGGTGAAAAAGGATATATCTTCCATTAAAAACTGGAAAGAATCTTTCTAAGAAACTGCTATGTGTTTTTTTAAATTCATCTCAGAGAGTTACAGCTTTTCCTCTAGAAGCCTTTCGCTAAGACTGTTGTGTGGAATTTGCAAAGTGATATTTGGAAGCCCATACGGCCATGTTGAAAAAGGAAATATCTTCAGTTAAAAACTGGAAAGATTTCTGAGAGACTACTTTGTGTTCTGTTAATTCATCTCACAGAGTTACAGCTTTCCCCTCAAGAATTCTTTCGCGAAGGCTGTTCTTGTTTAACTTGCAAAGTGATATTTGCAAGCCCGTAGAGGGCTTTGGTGAAAAAGGAAATATCTTCAGTTTAAAACTGAAAAAAAGCCTTCTGAGAAACTCCTTTTTGTTCTGTTAATTCATCTCAGAGGGTTACAGCTTTCTCCTCAAGAACCCTTTCGCTAGGACTGTTCTTGTGGAATTTGGAAAGTGATATTTGGACGCACATAGAGTGCTATGGTGAAAAAGGAAATATCTTAAGTTAAAAACTGGAAAGAAGCTTTCTGAGAAACTTCTTTGTGTTCTGTTAATTCATCTCACAGAATTACAGCTTTCTCCACAAGAAGCCTTTCGCTAAGACTGTTTTTGTGGAATTTGCAATGTGATATTTGAAAACCCAAAGAGGTCTATGGTGAAAAAGGAAATATCTTCAGTTAAAAACTGGAAAGAAGTCTTCTGAGAAAACGCTTTGTGTTCTGTTAATTCATCTCACAGAGTTACAGCTTTCTCCTCAAGAAGCCTTTTGCTAAGACTGTTCTCATGGAATTTGCAAAGCGATATTTGGAAGCCTTTAGGGGGCTTAGGAGAAAAAGGAAATATCCTAAGATAAAAACTGAAAAGGAGCTTTCTGAGGAACTGCTTTCTGTTCTGTTAATTCATCTCAGAGATTAACAGCTTTCCGTTTAAGAAGCCTTTCGGAAGGACTCTTCTTTTGTAATTGGCAAAGTGATATTTGGAAGCCCATAGAGAGCTATGGTGCAAATGGAAATATCCTAAGATAAGAACCGAAAAGAAATTTTCTGAGAAACTGCTTAGTCTTCTGTTAATTCATCTCACAGTGTTACAGCTTTCCCCCCAAGAAGCCTTTCGCTAAGACTGTTCTTGTGGAATTTGTAAAGTGATATTTGGAAGCCCATCGAGGGCTAAGGTGAAAATGGAAATATCCTAAGATGAAAACTGAAAAGAAGCTTTCTGGGAAATTGTTTTTGTGTTCTGTTAATTCATCTCAGAGAGTTACAGCTTTCCCCTCAAGAAGCCTTTCACTGAGGTTGTTCTTGTGGAATTTGCAACGTGATATTTGGAAGCCCATAGAGGGATACGATGAAAAAGGAAATATCTTCCTTTAAAAACTGGAAAGAAGCTTTCTGAGAAACTGTTTTGTGGGGGAATTTGCAAAGTGATATTTGGAAGCCCACAGAGGGCTAAGGTGAAAAAGGAAATATCTTCCATTAAAAACTGGAAGGAAGATTTCTCAGAGACTGCTTTGGGTTCTGTTAATTCATCTCACAGAGTTACAGCTTTCCCCTGAAGAAGCCTTTCCCTAAGACTGTTCTTGTGGAATTTGCAAGGTGATATTTGGAAGCCCATAGAGAGCTATGGTGAAAAAAGAAATATACTAAAATAAAAACCCAAAGAAATCTTACTGAGAAACTGCTTTGTGTTCTGTTAATTCATCTCACAGAGTTACAGCTTTCCCCTCAAGAATTCTTTCGCGAAGGCTGTTCTTGTTTAACTTGCAAAGGAATATTTGCAAGCCCGTAGAGGGCTATGGTGAAAAAGGAAATATCTTCAGTTTAAAACTGAGAAGAAGCCTTCTGAGAAACTCCTTTTTGTTCTGTTAATTCATCTCAGAGGGTTACAGCTTTCTCCTCAAGAAACCTTTCGCTAGGGCTGTTCTTGTGGAATTTGAAAAGTGATATTTGGACGCACATAGAGTGCTATGGTGAAAAAGGAAATATCTTAAGTTAAAAACTGGAAAGAAGCTTTCTGAGAAACTTTTTTGTGTTCTGTTAATTCATCTCACAGAATTACAGCTTTCTCCACAAGAAGCCTTTTGCTAAGACTGTTCTTGTGGAATTTGCAATGTGATATTTGAAAGCCCAAAGAGGTCTATGGTGAAAAAGGGAATATCTTCAGTTAAAAAATGGAAAGAAGTCTTCTGAGAAAACGCTTTGTGTTCTGTTAATTCATCCCATACAGTTACAGCTTTCCCCTCATGAAAACTTTCGCTAACACTGTTCTTGTGGAATTTGCAAAGTGATATTTGGAAGCCCTTGGAGCACTATGGAGAAAAAGGAAATATCCTAAGATAAAAACTGAAAAGAAGCTTTCTGAGGAACTGCTTTCTGTTCTGTTAACTCATCTTAGAGACTTACAGCTTTCCGTTCAAGAAGCCTTTCGCAAAGACTGTTCTTTGGAATTGGCAAAGTGATATTTGGAAGCCCATAGACAGCTATGGTGCAAATGAAAATATCCTAAGATAAAAACCGAAAAGAAGCTTTCTGAGAAACTGCTTTGTCTTCTGTTAATTCATCTCACAGAGCTTCAGCTTTCCCCTCAAGAAGCCTTTCTCTAAGACTGTTCTTGTGGAATATGCAAAGTGATATCTGGAAACCCATAGAGGTCTAAGCTGAAAATGGAATTATGCTAAGATAAAAACTGAAAAGAAGCCTTCTGGGAAATTGCTTTGTGTTCTGTAAGTTCATCACACAGAGTTACAGCTTTCCCCTCAAGAAGCCGTTCACTAAGACAGTTTTTGTGAAATTTGCAAACTGATATTTGGAAGCCCATAGAGGGCTATGGTGAAAAAGGAAATATCCTAAGATATAAACTGAAAAGTAGCTTTCTGAGAAACTGCTTTGTGTTCTGTTAATTCATCTCACAGAGTTACAGCTTTCCCCTCAAGAAGCCTTTCGCTATGGCTGTTCTTGTGGAATTTGCAAAGTGATATTTGGAAGCCCATAGAGGGCTATGGTGAAAAAGGAAATATTTTACTTTAAAAAAGGGAAAGAAGCTTTTTGAGAAACTCTTTTGTGTTCGGTTAATTCATCTCACAGAGTTACAGCTTTCTCCTCAAGAATCCTTTCGCTAAGACGTTTCTTGTGGAATTTGCAAAGTGATATTTGAAAGCCCACAGAGGGTTAAGTTGAAAAAGGAAATATCTTCCGTTAAAAATTTGAAATAAGATATCTGAGAAACTGATTTGGGTTCTGTTAATTCACCTCACAGAGTTACAGCTTTTCCCTAAAGAAACCTTTCCCGAAGACTGCTCTTGTGAAATTTGCAAGGTGATATTTAGAAGCCCAGAAAGAGCTATGGTGAAACAGCAAATATCGTATGATAAAAACCCAAAGGAATCTTTCTGAGAAACTTCTCTGTGTTCTGTTAATTCATTTCAGAGAATTACAGCTTTCCCCTCAAGAAGCCTTTCAATGACGCAGTTGTTGTGGAATTTGCAAAGTCTTATTTGGAAACCCTTACAGGGCTATGGTGAAAATGGAAATATCCTAAGATAAAAACCGAAAAGAAGCGTTCTGAGAAACTGCTTTGTGTTCTGTTAGTTCATCTTACGGAGTCCCAGCTTTTCCCTCAAGAAGGCTTTCCCTAAGACTGTTCTTGTGGAATTTGCAATGTGATATTTGGATGCCCATAGAGGGCTATGCTGAAAAAGGAAATATCTTCCGTTAAAAACTGGAAAGAAGATTTCTGAGAAACTGCTGTGTGTTCTGTTAATTCATCTCACAGAGTTACAGCTTTCCTTTCAAGAAGCCTTTCGCTAAGACTGTTCTTGTGGAATTTGCAAAGTGATATTTGGAAGCCCATAGAGTTCTATGGTAGAAAAGGAAATATCTTCCATTAAAAACTGGAAAAAAAATTTCTGAGAAACTGCTTTGTGTTCTGTTAATTCATCTCACAGAGTTACAGCTTTCTCCCAATGAAGATTTTCGCTAAAGCTGTTCTTGTGGAATTTGCCCAGTGATATTTGAAAGCCCATAGAGGGCTATCGTGAAAAAGAAAACATCTTCCATTAAAAACTGAAAAGAAGATTTCTGAGAAACTGTTTTGTGTCTGTTAAATCATCTTACAGATTTACATCTTTCTCCTAAAAAAGACTTTCGCTAAGACTGTTCTTGTGGAATTTCAAATGTGATATTTGGAAGCCCTTAGAGGACTCTGGTGAAAAAGAAAATATCTTCCGTTAAAAACTTTAGAGAAGATTTCTGAGAATCTGCTTTGTATTTTCTTAAATGATCTCACAGAATTACAGCTTTACACTCAAGAAGCCTTTCCCTAAGACTGTTCTTGTGGAATTTGCAAAGTGATATTTGGAAGGACATAGAGAGCTGTGGCAAAAAAGAAAATATCTTCCGTTAAAAACTGAAAAGAAGATTTCTGAGAAACTGCTTTGTGTTTGTTAATTCATCTCACAGAGTTACAGCTTTCCCGACAACAAGCCTTTCCCCAAGACTGTTTTTGTGGAATTTGAAAGTGATTTTTGGAAGCCCATAGAGGTCTATGGTGAAAAAGGAAATATCCTAAGATAAAAACTGAAAAGAGGCATTTCTGAGAAACTGTTTTGTGTTCGGTTAATTCATCGCACAGAGTTTCAGCTTTCCCCTCAAGAAGCCTTTCTCTAAGACTGTTCTTGTGGAATTTACAAAGTGATATTTGGAAGCCCATAGAGGGCTACGGTGAAAAAGGAAATATCCTAAGATAAAAACTGGAAAGAAGCTTTCTGAGAAACAGTTTTGTGTTTGTTAATTCATCTTACAGATTTACAGCTTTCTCCTCAAATAGCCTTTCTCTAAGACTGTTCTTGTGGAACTTGAAATGTGGTATTTGGAAACCCATAGAGGGCTATGGTGAAAAAGGAAATATCTTCCGTTAAAAACTTGAAAGAAGAATTCTGAGTAACTGCTTTGTTGTCTGTTAATTAATCTCAGAGAGTTACAGCTTTCTCCTCAAGAAGCCCTTCGCTAAGACTGTTCTTGTGAAATTTGCAAAGTGATATATGGAAACCCATAGAAGGCTATGTTAATGAAGGAAATAACTTCCGTTAAAAACTGGAAAGAAGCTTTCTGAGAAACTACTTTGTGGTCTGTTAATTCATCTCACAGTGTTACAGCTTTCTCTTCAAGAAGCCTTCCCCTAAGACTGTTCTTGTGGAATTTGCAAAGTGATATTTAGAAGCCCTTAGAGAGCTATGGTGAAAAAGAAAATATCATAACATAAAAACCGAAAAGATGCTTTCTGAAAAACTGCACTGTGTTCTCTTAATTCATCTCACAGAGTTATAGCTTTCCCCTCAAGAAGCCGTTCACTAAGACTGTTCTTGTGGAATATGCAAAGTGATATTTCGAAGCCCATAGAGGGATATGGTGAAAAAGGATATCTCTATCGTTAAAAACTGGAAAGAAGCTTTCTGAGTAACTGCTTTGTTGTCTGTTAATTAATCTCACAGAGCTACAGCTTTCCCCTCAGGAAGCCTTTCGCTAAGACTGTTCTTGTGGATGTTGCAAAGTGATATTTGGAAGCCCATAGAGGGATACGGTGAAAAAGGAAATATCTTCCGTTAAAAACTGTAAACAAGCTTTCTGATAACCTGCTTTGTGTTCTGTTAATTCATCTCACAGTGTTACAGCTTTCCCCTAAAAAGCCTGTCTCAAGAAGCCCTGTGCTAATGCTGTTCTTGTGAAATTTGCAAAGTGATATTTGGAAGCCCATTGAGGGATATGGTGAAAAAGGAAATATCTTCCGATATAAACTGGAAAGAAGTTTTCTGAGAAACTGCTTTGTGTTCTATTAATTCATCTCACAGAGCTACAGCTTTCACCTCAAGAAGCCTTTTCCTAAGACTGTTCTTGTGGAATTTGCAAAGTGATATTTGGAAGCCCATAGAGGGCTATGCTGAAAAAATAAATATCTTTAGTTAAAAACTGGAAAGAAGCTTTCTGAGAAACTGCTTTGTGTTCTGCTAGTTCATCTCACAGAGTTACAGCTTTCCTCTCAAGAAGCCATTCAGTAAGACTGTTCTTGTGATATTTGCAAAGTGATATTTGGAAGCCCATTGAGGGCCATGGTGAAAAAAGGAAATATCTTCCGTTAAAAAGTGGAAAGAAGCGTTCTGAAAAACAGTTTTTGACTGTTAATTCATATTACAGATTTAAGCTTTCTCCTCCAAAAGCCTTTCACTAAGACTGTTCTTGTGGAACTTGAAATGTGATATTTGGAAACCCATAGAGGGCTATGGTGAAAATGGAAATATCTTCCGTTAAAAATTTGAAAGAAGATTTCTGAGAAACTGCTTTCTTTTGTTGTTAATTGATCAGAGAGTTACAGATTTCCCCTCAAGAAATCTTTCCCTAAGACTATTCTTGTGGAATTTGCAAAGTGATATTTGGAAGCCCATAGGAGGCTCTGGCGAAAAAGAAAATATCCTAAGATAAAAACCGAAAGGAAGCTTTATGAGAAACTGCGCTGTGTTCTCTTAATTCATCTCACAAAGTTACAGCTTTCCTCTAAACAAGCCGTTCACTGAGACTGTTCTTGTGGAATTTGCAAAGTGATATTGGAAGCCCATAGAGGATTATCACGAAAAAGGTAATTTCCTAAGATAAAAACCGAGAAGGAGCTTTCTGAGAAACTTCATTGTATTCTCTTAATTCATCTCACAGAATTACAGCTTTCACCACAACAAGCCATTCACTAAGACTGTTCCTGTGGAATTTGCAAAGTGATATTTGGAAGCCGTTAGAAGTCTATGCAGAAAAAGGAAATATCTTCTGTTAAAAACTGGATAGAAGCTTTCTGAGAAACTGCTTTGTGTTCTCTTAATTCATTTCACAGAGTTACAGCTTTCCCCTGAAGAAGCCTTTCGCTAACTTTGTTCTTGTGGAATTTGCAAAGTGATATTTGGAAGCCCATATAAGGCTATGGTGAAAAAGAAATTGTCCTAAGATAAAAACTGAAAAGAAGCTTTCTGAGAAACTGCTTTGTCTGTTAATTCATCTCACACAGTTACAGCTTTCCCGTCAAGAAGCCGTTCACTGAGACTGTTCTTGTGGAATTTGCAAAGTGATATTGGAAGCCGATAGAGGATTATGGTGAAAAGGGAAATATCCTAAGATAAAAACCGAAAAGAAGCTTTCTGAGAAACTGCTTTGTGCTCTGTTAAATCATCTTACAGAGTTATAGTTTTCCCCTCATGAAGCCTGTCGCTAAGACTGTTCTTGTGGGATTGGCAAAGTGATATTTGGAAGCCCACAGAGGGCTATGGTGAAAAAGGAAATCTCTTCCGTTAAAAACCGGAAAGAAGCTTTCTGAGAAACTGCTTTTTGTTCTGTTAATTCATTTCACAGAGTTAGAGCTTTCCCCTCAAGAAGCCTTTCACTGAGACTGTTTTGGTGGAATATTCAAAGTGATATTTGGAAGCCCATAGGGGGCTATGGTGAAAAACGAAATATCTTCGGTTACAAACTGGAAAGAAGCTTTCTGAGAAACTGCTTTGTTCTGCGTTAAATCATCCTACAGAGTTACAGTTTCCCTTCATGAAGCCTTTCGCTAAGACTTTTCTTGTGGGATTTGCAAAGTGATATTTGGATGTCCTTAGAGGTCTATGGTGAAAAAGGAAATATCTTCCGTTGAAAACTGGAAAGAAACGTTCTGAGAGACTGCTTTGTTTTCCGTTAATTGATCACACAGTGTTACAGCTTTCCCCTCAAGAAGCCTTTCGCAAAGACTGTTCTTGTAGAATTAGCCAAGTGATATTGTGAAGCAAGTAGAGGGCTATGGTGAAAAAGGAACTGTCTTCCGTTAAAAACTGGAAAGAAACTTTCTGAGAAACTGCTTTGTGTTCTGTTAATTGATCTCACAGAGTTATAGCTTTCACACCAAGAAGCCTTTCGGTAAGACTGTTCTTGTGGAATTTGCAAAGTGATATTTGGAAACCCGTAGATGGTTATGGTGAAAAAGGAAATATCCTAAAATAGAAACTGAAAAGAAACTTTCTGAGAAACCGCTTTGTGTTCTGTTAATTGATCTCCCGGCGTTACAGCTTTCCCCTCAAGAAGCCTTTCGCTAAGGCTGTTCTTGTGGAATTTTCAAAGTGATATTTGGAAGTCTATAGAGGGCTATGGTAAAGAAGGAAATATCTTCAGTTAAAAACTGGAAAGAAGCTTTCTGAGAAACTCCTTTGCGTTCTGTTAATTCATCTCTCAGAGTTACAGCTTTCCCCTGGAAAAGACTTTCGCTATGACTGCTGTTGTGAAATTTGCAAAGTGATATTTAGAAGCCCTTACAGGGCTATGAAAAAAGGAATTATCCTAAGATAAAAACTGAAAAGAAGCTTTCTGAGAAACTGCTTTGTGTTCTGTTAATTCATCTCACAGACTTACAGCTTTCCCCTCAAGAGGCCTTTCGCTAAGACTGTTCTTGTGGAATTTGCAAAGTGATATTTGGGAGCCTATAGGGGCCTATGGTGAAAAAGGAAACAACTTCAGTTAAATAGTGGAAAGAAGCTTTCTGAGAAACTGCTTTGTGTTCTGTTAATTCATCTCACAGAGTTACAGCGTTCTCCTGAAGAAGCCTTTCGCTAAGGCTCTTCTTGTGGAATTTGCTAAGTGATATTTGGATGCCCGTAGAGGGCAATGGTGAAAAAGGAAATATGCTAAGATAAAAACTGAAAAGAAGCTTTCTGTGAAACTGCTTTGCGTTCTGTTAATTGATCTCACAGAGCTACAGCTTTCCGCTCAAGAAGCCTTCCGCTAAGGCTGTTCTTGTGGAATTTGCAAAGTGATATTTGGAAGCCTACAGAGGGCTATGGTGAGAAAGGAAATACCTTCAGTTTAAAACTGGAAAGAAGTTTTCTGAGAAACTGCTTTGTGTTCTGTTAATTCATCTCACAAGGTCACAGCTATACCCTCAAGAAGCCTTTCGCTAAGACTGTTGTTTTGGAATTTGCAAAGTGATATTTGAAAGCCCTTAGAGGGCTATGGTGAAAACTGAAATATCTTCTGTAAAAAACTGGAAAGAATCTTTCTGAGAAGCTGCTTTGTGTTCTGTTAATTCATCTCACCGAGTTACAGGTTTCCCCTGAAGAAGCCTTTCACTAAGTCTGTTCTTGTGGAATTTGCAAAGTGATATTTGGAAGCCCATAGAAGGCTATGGTGAAAAAGGAAATGTCCTAAGATAAAAACTGAAAAGAAGCATTCTGAGAAACTGATTTGTGTTCTGTTAATTCTTCCCACACAGTTACAGCTTCCCCGTCAAGAAGCCATACACTGAGACTGTTCTTGTGGAATTTGCAAAGTGATATTGCAAGCCGATAGAGGGTTGTGGCGAAAAGGGAAATATCCTAAGATAAAAACCCAAAAGAAGCTTTCTGAGAAACTGCATTGTGTTTTCTTAATTCATCTCACAGTGTTATAGCTTTCCCCTCATGAAGTTATTCACTAAGACTGTTCCTGTGGAATTTGCAAGGTGATATTTCGAAGCCCTTATAGGGCTATTTTGAAAAAGGAAATGTCTTCCGTTAAAAACTGGAAAGAATCTTTCTGAGAAACTGCTTGATGCTATGATAATTCATCTCACAGAGTTTCAGCTTTCCCCTCAAGAAGCCGATCACTAAGACTGTTCCTGTGGAATTTTCAAAGTGATATATGGAAGCGGATAGAGGGCTATGGTGAAAAAGGAAATATCCTAGGATAAAAACTGAAAAGAAGCTTTCTGAGAAACCGCTTTGTGTTCTGTTAATTCAACTCACAGTGTTAAAGCTTTCTCCACAAGAAGCGTTTCGCTAACACTGTTCTTGTGGAATTTGCAAAGTGATATTTAGAAGCCCATAGAGGGCTATGGTGAAACTGGAAATATCCTAAGATAAAAACCGAAAAGAAGCTTTCTGAGAAACTGCTTTGTGATCTGTTAATTCATCTCCAGAGTTAAAGTTTTCCCCTCAAGAAACCTTTTATGAAGACTGTTCTTGTGAAATTTTCAAAGTGATATTTGGAAGCCCATAGAAGGCTACGGTGAAAAAGGAAACATCTTCAGATAAAAACTGGAAAGAAGCTTTCTGAGAAACTGCTTTGTGTTCTGTTAATTCATCTCACAGGGTTACAGCGTTCACCTCAAGAAGCCTTTCACTAAGGTTGTTCTTGTGGAATTTGGTAAGTGATATTTGGAAGCCCGTAGAGGACTGTGGTCAAAAAGGAAATATCTTCAGTTAACTACTTGAAAGAAGTTTTTTGAGAAACTGCTTTGTGTTCTTTTAATTCATCTCACAGAGTTACAGCTTTCTTCTCAAGAATCCTTTCGCTAAGACTTTTCTTGTGGAATTTGCAAAGTGATATTTGGATGCCCATAGAGGGCTATGGTGAAGAAGGAATTATCCTAATATAAAACCTGAAAACTAGCTTTCTGAGAAACTGCTTTGTGTTCTGTTAATTCAACTCAGAGAGTTACAGCTTTACCCTCAAGAAGCCTATCTCAAGAAGACTTTCGCTTAGACTGTTCTTGTGAAATTTGCAAAGTAATACTTGGAAGCCCATAATGCGCTATGGTGAAAAGGGAAATTCCTTCCGTTAAAAACTGGAAAGAAGTTTTCTGAGAAAATGCTTTGTTTTCTATTAAATCATCTCACAGAATTACAGCTCTCCCCTCAAGAAGCCTTTCCCTGAGACAGTTCTTGTGGAATTTGCAAAGTGATATCTGGAAGCCCATAGAGGGCTATGGTAAATAAGGAAATATCTTCAGTTGAAAACTGGAAAGAAGATTTCTGACAAACTGCTTTGGGTTCTGCTAATACATCTCACAGAGTTGCAACTTTCCCCTCAAGAAGCCTTTTGCTAAGACTGCTCTTATGGAATTTGCAAAGTGATATTTGGAAGCCCATAAAGGGATATGGTGAAAAAGCAAATATCCTAAGATAAAAACTGAAAAGAAACTTTGTGAGAAACTACTTTGTGTTCTGTTAATTCATCTCACAGAGTTATAGCTTTCCCATCAAGAAGCCTTTCGGTAAGAATGTTTTTGTGAACTTTGCAAATTGATATTTAGAAGACCAGAGAGGGCTATGAAAAAAGGAAATATCCTAAGATAAAAACTGAAAGAAGCTTTCTGAGAAACTGCTTTGTGTTCTGTTAATTCATCTCACAGAGTTACAGCATTCTCCTCAAGAAGCCTTTCGCTAAGTCTGTTCTTGTGGAATTTGCAAAGTGATATTGGGAAGCCCGTAGAGGTCTATGGTGAAAAAGGAAATATCTTCCGTTAAAAACGGGAAAGACTCTTTCTGAGAAACTGCTTTGTGTTCTGTTAATTCATCTCACAGAGTTACAGCTTTCTTCGCAAGGAACCGTTCTGTAAGGCTGTTCTTGTGGAGTTTGCAAAGTGATATTTGGAAGCCCACAGAGGGCTATGGTGAAAAAGGAAATATCCGAAGAAAAAAACTGAAAAGAAGCTTTCTGAGAAACTGCTGTGTGTTCTGTTAATTCATCTCACAGAGTTACAGCTTTTCCCTCAAGAAGCCTTTTGCTAAGACTGTTCTTGTGGAATTTGCAAAGAGATATTTGGAAGCCCATTCAGGGCTATTTTGAAAAAGGAAATATCGTCCGTTAAAAACTAGAAAGAAGCTTTCTGAAGGACTGCTTTGTGTTCTTTTAATTCATGTCACAGAGTTACAGCTTTCCCCTCAAGAAGTCTTTCGCCAAGACTGTTCTGCTGGAATTTTTAAAGTGATATTTGGAAGCCCATAGAGGGCTATGGTGAAAAAGGAAATATCTTCTGTGAAAAACTGAAAAGAAACTTTCTGAGAAACTGCTTTGTGTTCTGTTAATTCAACTCCCAGAGTTACAGCTTTCCCCTGAACAAGCTGTTCACTGAGACTGTTCTTGTGGATTGTGCAAAGTGATATTGGAAGCCCATAGAGGATTATCGCGAAAAAGGTAATTTCCTAAGATAAAAACCGAAAAGGAGCTTTCTGAGAAACTGCATTGTATTCTCTTAATTCAGCTCACAGTGTTATAGCTTTCGCCACAACAAGCCGTTCACTAAGACTGTTCCTGTGGAATTTGCAAAGTGATATTTGGAAGCCCATAGAGAGCTATGGTGAAAAAGGGAACATATTCAGTTAAAAACTGGAAAGAAGCTTTCTGAGAAACTGCTTTGTTTTCTGTTAATTCAACCCACCGAGTTACACTTTTCCACTCAAGAGGCCTTTCGCTAAGACTGTTCTTGTGGAATCTGCAAAGTGCCATTTGAAAGCCCATAGAAGGTTATGGTGAAAAAGAAAATATCCTAACATAAAAAGTGCAAAGAATCTTTCTGAGAAACTGCTTTGTGTTCTGTGAATTCAACTCCCAGAATTAAAGCTTTCTCCTCTAGAAGGTTTTCGCTAAGAATGTTGTTGTGGAATTTTCAAAGTGATATTTGGAAGCCCATAGAGGGCTATGGTGAAAAAGGAAGTAGCCTAAATTAACAACTGAAAAGAATCCCTCTGAGAAACTGTTTTATTTTCTGTTAATTCATCTCACAGAGATACAGCTTTCCCCTCAAGAAGCCTTTCGCTAAGACTGTTGTTGTGGAATTTGAAAAGTGATATTCGGAAGCCCATTGATGGCAGTGGTGAATAAGAAAATATCCTATAATAAAAACTGAAGAAAAGCTTTCTGAGAAACTGCTTTGTATTCTGTTAATTCATCTCAAAGAGTTACATCTTTAAACTCAAGAAGTCTTTCCCTAAGATTGTTCTTGTGGAATTAGCAAAGAGATATTTGGAAGCCCATCGTGGGCTATGATGAAAAAGAAATTATCTTCCGTGAAAAACTGGAAAGAAGCTTTCTGAGAAACTGCATTGTTTTCTATTATTTCGTCTCACAGAGTTACAGCTTTCCCCTCAAGAAGCCTCTCGCTAAGACTGTTCTTGTGGAAATTGCAAAGTGATATTTGAAAGCCCATAGAAGGCTATTGTAAAAAAGGAAATATCTTCCGTTAAAAACTGGAAAGAGGCTTTCGAGAAACTTCTTTGTGTTCTGTTAATTCATCTCACAGAGTTACAGTTTTCCCCTCCAGAATCCTTTCGTTAAGACTGTTCTTGTGGAATTTGCAAAGTGATATTTGGAAGCCCATAGAGGGCTGTGGTGAAAAAGGAAATATCTTCCTTTAAAAACAGGAAAGAATCTTTCGAGAAACTGCTTTGTGTTCTGTTAATTCATCTCACACTGTTACAGTTTTCACCTCCAGAAGCCTTTCACTAAGAATGTTATTGTGGAATTTGCAAAGTGATATTGTAAGCCCATAGAGCGTTATGGTGAAAAAGGAAATATCCTTAGATAAAACCCGAATAGAACATTCTGAGAAACTGCATTGTGTTCTCTTTATTCATCTCACAGTGTTGTAGCTTTCCCTTACAGAAACAGTTCATTAAGACTGTTCCTGTAGAATTTGCAAGGTGATATTTGGAAGCCCTTAGAGGGCTTTTTGTAAAAGGAAATATCTCCGTTAAAAACTGGAAAGAAGCTTTCTGAAAAACTGCTTTGTGTTCTGCTAATTCATCTCAGAGAAATACAGCTTTCCCCTTAATAAGCCGCTCACTAAGAATGTTCTTGTGGGCCGGGCGCGGTGGCTCAAGCCTGTAATCCCAGCACTTTGGGAGGCCGAGACGGGCGGATTACGAGGTAAGGAGATTGAGACCATCCTGGCTAACACGGTGAAACCCCATCTCTACTAAAAATACAAAAAACTAGCCAGGCGAGGTGGCGGGCGCCTGTAGTCCCAGCTTCTCCGGAGGCTGAGGTAGGAGAATGGCGTAAACCCGGGAGGCGGAGCTTGCAGTGAGCTGAGATCCGGCCACTGCAGTCCAGCCCGGGCTACAGAGCAAGACTCCGTCTCAAAAAAAAAAAAAAAAAGAATGTTCTTGTGGAATTTGCAAAGTGATATTTGGAAGGCCATAGAGGGCTATACTGTAATAGGAAATATCTTCAGTTAAAAACTGAAAAGAAACTTTCTGAGAAACTGCTTTGTGTTCCGTTAATTCATCTCACAGAGTTGCACCTTTCCCCTCCAGAAGCCTTTCGTTAAGAATGTTCTTGTGGAATTTGCAAAGTGATATTTAAAAGCCCATAGAAGGCTATGGTGAAAAAGGAAATATGACAAGATAAAAACTGAAAAAAAGCTTTTTGAGAAACTGCTTTTTGTTCTGTTAGTTCATGTCTCAGAGTTACTGCTTTTCAATCAAGAAGCCTTTCGCTAAAACTGTTCTTGTGGAATTTGCAGAGAGATATTTGGAAGCCCATAGAGGGCTATGGTGAAAAGGGAAGTATCTTCCGTTAAAAAATGCAAAGAAGTTTACTGTGAAACTGCTTTTTGTTCTATTAATTCATCTCACAGAGGTACAGCTTTCCCCTTCAGGAGCCGTTCACTAAGACTGTTCTTGTGGAATTTGCAAAGTGATGTTGGAAGTCCATAGAGGGCTATGTTGAAAAAGGAAATATCTTCAGTTAAAAACTGGAAAGAAGCTTTCTGAGAAACTACTTTGGGTTCTGTTAATTCATCTCACAGAGTTTCAGCTTTCCCCTCAAGAAGCCCTTCGCTAACAGTGTTCTTGTGGAATTTGCAAAGTGATATTTGGAAGCCCATAGAGGGCTATTGTGAAAAAAGAAATATCTTAAGATAAAAACTGAAAAGAAGCTTTTTGAGAAACTGCTTTGTGTTGTGTTAATACATCTCACAGAGTTACAGCTTTGCCCTCCAGAAGCCTTTCGCTAAAACTGTTCTTGTGGAATTTGCACAGTGTTATTTGGAAGCCCATAGAGGGCTGTGGCGACAAAGGAAATATCCTAAGATAAAATCTGAAAAGAAGCTTTCTGAGAAACATCTTCGTGTTCTGTTAATTCATCTCACAGTGTTACAGCTTCCCCTCAAGAAGCCTTTAGCTAAGACTGTTCTAGTGGACTTTAAAAATTGATATTTGGAAGCCCAATGAGGGAAACCAAAAAGAAGCTTTCAGAGAAACGGCTTTTTGTTCTGTTAATTCATATCACAGAGTTACACCTTTCCCCTTAAGAAGCCTTTGGCTAAGACTGTTGTTGTGGAACTTGCAAAGTGATATTTCGAAGCCCACAGAGGCCTATGGTGAAAAAGGAAATATCTTCAGTTAAAAACTGGAAAGAAGATTTCTGAAAAACTGCTTTGTGTTCTATTAATTCATCTCACAGAGCTACAGCTTTCACCTCAAGAAGCCTTTTCCTAAGACTGTTCTTGTGGAATTTGCAAAGTGATATTTGGAAGCCCATAGAGGGCTATGGTGAAAAAGGAAATATCCTCATTTAAAAACTGGAAAGAAGCTTTCTGAGAAACTGCTTTGTGTTCTGTTAATTAATATCACGGAGTTACAGCTTTCCCCTCAAGAAGCCTTTTGCTAAGACACTTCTTGTGGAATTTGCAAAGTGATATTTGGAAGCCATTAGAGGGCTATAGTGAAAAAGGAAATATCCTCAGTTAAAAAGTGGAAAGAAGATTTCTGAGAAACTGCTTTGTGTTTCGTTAATTCATCTCACGGAGTTACAGCTTTCCGCTCAAGAAGCCTTTCGCTAAGACTGTTCCTCTGGAATATGCAAAGCGTTATTTTGGAGCCCATAGTGGGCTACGGTGAAAAGGAAATATCTTCAGTTTAAAACTGGAAAGAAGCTTTTTGAGAATCTGCTTTGTGTTCTTTTAATTCATCTCGCAGAATAACAGCTTTTCCCTCTAGAAGCCTTTCGTTAAGACTGTTCCTGTGGAATTGGCAAAGTGATATTGGGAAGCCCTTAGAAGGCTATTGTGAAAAAGGAAATATTTTCCGTCAAAACTCTAAAGAACCATTCTGTGAAGCTGCCGTGTGTACTGTTAATACATCTCACTGAGTTACAGCTTTCCCATCAAGATGCCTTTTGCTAAGACTGTTCTTGTGGGATTTGCAAAGTGATATTTGGAAGCCCATAGAGGGCTATGGTGAAAAAGGAAATATCTTCAGTTAAAAACAGGAAAGAAGCTTTCTGAGAAACTGCTTTGTGTTCTCTTAATTCATCTCACAGAGTTACAGGTCTTCCCTCAAGAAGCCTTTCACTAAGAGTGTCTTTGTGGGATTTGCAAAGTGATAATTGGAAGCCCATAGAGGGCTATGGTGAAAAAGGAACTATTTTCAGTTAAAAGCTGGAAAGAAGCTTTCAGATAAACTGCCGTGTGTTCTGTAAATACATCTCACAGAGTTACAGGTTTCCCTTCCAGAAGCCTTTCGCTAAGACTGTTCTTGAGGAATTTGCAAAGTGATATTTGGAAGCCCATAGAGGGCTACGGTGAAAAGGGACATATCTTCCGTTAAAAACTGGAAAGAAGATTTCTGAGAAATTGCTTTGTGTTCTGTTAATTCATCTCACAGTGTTAAAACTTTCCCCTCCAGAAGCCTTTCGCTAAGACTGTTCTTGTGGAATTTGCAAAATGATATTTGGAAGCCCAAAGAGAGCTAGGGTGAAAAAGGAAATATCCTAAGATAAAAACTGAAAAGAAGCTTTCTGAGGAACTGCTTTGTGTTCTCTTAATTCGTATAACAGAGTTACAGATTTTCCCTCAAGAAGCCATTCGCTAAGACTGCTCTTGTGCAATTGGCAAAGTGATATTTGGAAGCCCATAGAGGGCCATGATGAAAAAGGAAATATCTTCAGTTAAAAACTGGAAAGAAACTTTCTGAGAAACTGCTTTGTGTTCTGGTAATTCATCTCACAGAGTTACAGCTTTCTTCTCAAGAAGCTATTCGGTAAGTCTGTTTTGTGGAATTTGCAAAGTGATATTTGGAAGTCCATAGAGGGCTATGGTGAAAAACGAAATTTGTTCAGTTAAAAACTGGAAAGAAGTTTTCTGAGAAACTGCTTTGTGTTCTGTTAATTCATCTCACAGAGTTAAAATTTTCCCCTCCAGAAGCCTTTCGCTAAGACTGTTCTTGTGGAATTTCCAAAATGATATTTGGAAGCCCAAACAGAGCTATGGTAAAAAAGGAAATATCCTAAGATAAAAACTGAAAAGAAGCTTTCTGAGGAACTGCTTTGTGTTCTCTTAATTCGTATCACAGAGTTACAGATTTTCCCTCAAGAAGCCTTTCCCTAAGACTGTTCTTGTGGAATTTGCAAAGTGATATTTGGAAGCCCATAGAGGGCTTTGGAGAAAAAGGAAATATCTTAAGATAATAACTTAAAAGTAGTTTTCTGAGAAACTGCTGTGTGGTCTGTTAATTCAACTCACAGAGTTACAGTTTTCCCCTCAAGAAACCTTTCTCTAAGGCTCTTCTTGTGAAATTTGCAAAGTGATATTTGAAAGCCCATTGAGGTCTATGGTGAAAAACAAAATATATTCCGTTAAAAACTGGAAAGAAGCTTTCTGAGAAACTGACGTGTGTTCTATTAATACATCTCACACAGTTACAGCTTTCCTCTTAAGAAGACCTTCGCTAAGACTGTTCTTGAGGGATTTGCAGAGTGATATTTGGAAGCCCACCGAGGGCTATGTTGAAAAAGGAAATATCTTCCGTTAAAAACTGGAAAGAAGCTTTCTGAGAAACTGAAGTGTGTTCTGTTAATATATCTCACCGAGTTACAGATTTCCCCTCAAGAAGCCTTTCGCTAAGACTGTTCTTGTGGGATTTGCAAAGTGATATTTGGAAGTCTATAGAGGGCTATGGTGAAAAAGGAAGTATCTTCAGTTAAAAACTGGAAAGAAGCTCTGAGAAACTTCTTTGTGTTCTGTAAATTCATCTCACAGAGTTATAGCCTACCTCTCAAGAAGGCTTTCGCTAAGAATGTTCTTGTGGAATTTGCAAAGTGATATTTGGAAATCCACAGAGGGCTATGGTGAAAAAGGAAGTATCTTTCGTTAAAAACTGGAAAGAAGCTTTCTGAGAAACTGCTATGTGTTCTGTTAATTCATCTCAAAGAGTTACAACTTTCCCCTCAAGAAGCCTTCTGCTAAGGCTCCTCTTGTGTAATTTGCAAAATGATATTTGGAAGCCCTTAGAGGTCTACTGTGAAAATGGAAATATCCTCAGATAAAAACCGAAAAGAAGCTTTCTTAGAAACTGCTTTGTGTTCTGTTAGTTCACCTCACAGAGTTACAGGTTTCCCCTCAAGAAGCCGTTCACTATGATTGTTTTTGTGAAATTTGCAAAACGATAGTTGGAAGCCCATAGAGAGCTACGGTGAAAAAGGAAATATCCTAAGATAAAAACTGGAAAGAAGCTTTCTGAGAAACTGCTTTGTGTTCTGTTAATTAATTCCACAGAGTTACAGCTTTCCCCTCAAGAAGACTTTCGCTAAGACTGTTATTGTGTATTTTGGAAAGTGATATTTAGAAGCCCCTACAGGGCTATGGAGAAAAAGGAAATATCTTCCGTTAAAAACTGGAAAGAAGCTTTCTGCGAAACTGCTTTGTGTTCTGTTAATTCATCTCACAGAGTTACAGTTTTCCCCTCAAGAAGCCTTTCGCTCAGACTGTTCTTGTGGAATTTGCAAAGTGATATTTGGAAGCCCATAGTGGGCTATGGCGAAAAAGGAAATATCTTAAGATAAAAACGGAAAAAAAGCTTTCTGATAAACTGATTTGTATTCTGTTAATTCATCTCACAGAGTTACAGTTTTTCCCTAAAGAAGCCTTTCGCTAAGACTGTCCCTGTGGAATTTGCAAAGTGATATTTGAAAGCCCATAGAGGGCTATGGTGAAAAAGGAAATATCCTATGATAAAAACTGAAAACAAGCTTTCTGAGAAACTGCTTTGTGTTCTGTTAATTCATCTCACAGAGTTACAGCTTTCCCCTCAAGAAGCCTTGCGCTAAGACTGTTCTTGTGGAATTTGCAAAGTGATATTTGGAAGACTCTAGAGGGCTAGGGTGAAAAAGGAAATATCTTCCGTTAAAAACTGGAAAGAAGATTTCTGAGAATCAGGTTTGTGTTCTGTTAATTCATCTATCAGAGTAACAGCTGTCCCCTACAGAAGCCTTTCTCTAAGACTTTTCTTGTGGAATTTGCAAAGTGTTATTTGGAAGCCCTTAGAAGGCTATGGTGAAAAAGGAAATATCCTAAGATAAAAACTGAAAAGAAGTTTTCTGAGAAACTGTTTTGTGTTCTGTTAATTCATCTCACAGAGTTACAGCTTTTACTTCAAGATGTCTTTCGCTAAGACTGTTCTTGTGCAAATTGCAAAGTGATATTTGGAAGCCCATAGAGAGCTATGTTGAACAATTAAAATCTTCCGTTAAAAACTGGAAAGAAGCTTTCTGAGAAACTGCTTTGTGTTCTGTAAATTCATCTCAGAGAGTTACAGCTTTCCCCTCAAGAAGTCTTTCACAAAGACTGTTCTTGTGTAATTTGCAAACTGATATTTGGAAGACCATAGAGGGCTATGTTGAAAAAGGAAATATAGTAAGATAAAATCCGAAAAGAAGCTTTCTGAGAAACTGCTTTGTGTTCTGTTAATTCATCTCAAAGTGTCACAGATTTCCCCTCATGAGGCCGTTCACTAAGACTGTTCTTCTGAAATTCGGAAAGTGATATTTAGAATCTCATAGAGGGCTATGTTGAAAAAGGAACTATTTTCCGTTAAAAACTGTAAAGAAGCTTTCTGATAAACTATTTTGTGTTCTGTTAGTTCATCTCACAGAGTTACAGCTTTGCTTTCAATAAGCAGTTCACTGAGACTATTCTTGTGAAATTTTCAAAGTGATATTAGAAAACTCATAGAGGGCTAGGGTGAAAAAGGAAATATCTTCCGTTAAAAACGTGAAAGAAGCTTTTTGAGAAACTGCTGTGTGTTCTGTTAAGGCATCTCACTGAATTACAGCTTTCCTGTCAAAAGGCTTTCGCTAAGACTGTTCTTGTGTGATTTGCAAAGTGATATTTGAAAGCCCATAGAGGGCTATGGTGAAAAAGGAAATATCTTCCGTTAAAAACTGGAAAGAAGATACCTGAGAAACTGCTTTGTGTTCTGTTAATTCATCTCACAGAGTTACAGTTTTCCCCTCCAGAAGTCTTTCGCTAACACTTTTCTTGTGGAATTTGCAAAGAGATATTTGGAATCCCACAGAGGGCTATGCTGAAAAAGGAAATATCCTCCGTCAAAAACTGGAAAGAAGATTGCTGAGAAACAGCTTTGTGTTCTGTTAATTCATCTCACAGAGTTACAGCTTTCCCCTCAAGAAGCCGTTCACTAAGACTGTTCTTGTGGAATTTGCAAAGTGATATTTGGAAGAACATAGAGGGCTATGGTGAAAAAGGAAACATCCTAAGATAAAAACTGAAAAGAAGCTTTCTGAGAAACTGCTTTCTGTTCTGTTAATTCGTCTAAAAGAGTTACAGCTTTCCTCTCCAGAAACCTTTCGCTAACACTGTTCTTGTGGAATTTGCAAAGTGATATTTGGAAGCCCAGAGAGAGCTATGGTGAAAAAGGAAATATCTTCAGTTAAAAAATGAAAACAAGCTTTCCGAGACACTGCTTTGTGTTCTGTTAATTCATCTCAAAGAGTTACAGCTTTTCCCTCAAGAAGCCTTCCGCTAAGACTGTTTTAGAGGAATTTCCAAAGTGATAAGCGTAAGCCCATAGAGGGCTATTGTGAAACTGGAAATATCCTAAGATACTAACCGAAAAGAAGCTGTCTGAAAAACTGCTTTGTGTACTGTTATTTCATCCCCAGAGCTACAGGTTTCCCCTCAAGAAGCCGTTCACTAAGACTGTTTTGTGAAATTTGGAAAGTGATATTTGGATACCCATAAAGGACTATGGTGAAAAAGGAAATATCTTCCGTTAAAAACTGGAAAGAATTATTCTGAGAAAATGCAATGGGTTCTGATAATACGT
Organism: Chlorocebus sabaeus; assembly: GCF_047675955.1. Classification (NCBI taxonomy): domain Eukaryota; kingdom Metazoa; phylum Chordata; class Mammalia; order Primates; family Cercopithecidae; genus Chlorocebus; species Chlorocebus sabaeus. The sequence continues at coordinate 1,007,329 of NW_027327593.1, forward strand.
CTCACTGAGTTACAGATTTCCTCTCAAGAAGCCTTTAGCTAAGACTGTTCTTGTGAAATTTGCAAAGTGATATTTGGAAGTCCAAAAGGGCTATGGTGAAAAAGGAAATATCCTCAGTTAAAAACTGAAAAGAAGCCTTCTGAGAAACTGCTTTGTGTTCAGTTAGTTCCTCTCACAGACTTACAGCTTTCTCCTCAGGAAGCCGTTCACTAAGACTGTTCTTGTGGAATTGCAAAATGATATTTTGAGGCACATATAGGGCAATGGTGAAAAAGAAAACATCCTAAGATAAAAACTGAAAAGAAGCTTTCTGAGAAACTGCTTTGGTTCTGTTAATTCAACTCACAGAGGTACAGCTTTCTCCTCAAGAAGCCTTTCGCTAAGACTGTTCTTGTGGAATTTGCTAAGTGATAATTGGAAGCACATGGAGGGCTATGGTGAAAAAGGAAATATCTTCAGTTAACATCTGAAAAGAAGCTTTCTGAGAAACTGCTTTGTGTTCTGTTAATTCATCTGAAAGAGTTACAGCTTTCCCCTCAAAAAGCCTCCCGCTAAGACTGTTCTTGTGGAATTTGCAAAGTGATATTTGGAAGACCTTAGAGGGCTATGGTGAAAAAGGAAATCTCTTCTGTTAAAAACTGGAAAGAAGCTTTCTGAGAAACTGCTTTGTGTTCTTTTAGTTCATGTCACAGAGTTTCAGCTTTCCCCTGAAGAAGCCGTTCACTAAGACTATTCTTGTGAAATTTGCAAAATGATATTTGGAAACCCATAGAGGACTATGGTGATAAAGGAAATATCTACCGTTAAAAACTTGAAAGAAGCCTTCTGAGAAACTGCCGTGTGTTGGTATAATACATCTCACCGAGTTACAGCTTTCCCCTCAAGAAGCCTTTCACTAAGACTGTTCTTGTGGAATTTGCAATGTGATATTTGGAAGCCCATAGAGGCCTACGGTGAAAAAGGAAATATCCTAAGATAAAAACTGAAAAGAAGCTTTCTGAGAATCTACTTTGTGTTCTGTTAATTAATCTCACAGAGTAACAGCTTTCACCTCAAGAAGCCTTTCGCTAAGTCTGTTCTCGTGGAATTTTCAAGGTGATATTTTAAGCCCATAGAGGGCTAAGGTAGAAAAGGAAATATCCTAAGATAAAACTGTAAAAAAGCTTTCTGAGAAACTGCCATGTGTTCTGTTAATACACCTCACCGAGTTACAGCTTTCTCCTCAATAAGCTTTTCGCTAAGACTGCTCTTGTGGGATTTGCAAAGTGATATTTGAAAGCCCATAGAGGGCTACGGTGAAAAAGGAAATATCGTCAGTTAAACTGTGGATAGAAGCATTCTGAGAAACTGCTTCCTGTTCTGTTAATTCATCTCACGGAGTTACAGCTTTCCCCTCAAGAAGCCTTTCGTTAAGAGTGTTCTTGTGGGATTTGCAAAGTGGTATTTGGAAGCCCCTAGAGGGCTATGCTGAAAAAGGAAATTTCTTCAGTTAAAAACTTGAAAGAAGCTTTCTGAGAAACTGCTTTGTGTTCTGTTATTTCATCTCACAGAATTACAGCTTTCCCCTCCAGAAACATTTCCCTAAGACTGTTCTTCAGGAATTTGGAAACTGATATTTGAAGCCCGTAGAGGGCTATGGTGAAAAAGGAAATTACCTAAGATAAAAACTGAAAGGAAGCTTTCAGAGAAACTGCATTGTGTTCTGTTAATACATCTCACCGCATTACAGCTTTCCCCTCAAGAAGCTGTTGGCTAAGACTGTTCTAGTGGAATTTGCAAAGTGATATTTGGAAGCCCAAGGAGGGCTATGGTGAAAAAGGAAATATCTTCCGTTAAAAACTGGAAAGAAGCTTTCTGAGAAACTGCTTTGTGTTCAGTTAGTTCCTCTCACAGAGTTACAGCTTTCCCCTCAAGAAGCCTTTCGCTAATACTGTTTTTGTGGGATTTGCACAGTGATATTTGGAAGCCCATAGAGGGCTATGGTGAAAAAGGAAATTTCTTCAGTTAAAAACTGGAAAGAAGTTTTCTGAGAAACTGCTTTGTGTTCTGTTAATTCATCTCACAGAGTTACAGCTTTCCCCTACAGAAACCTCTCCCTAAGACTGTTGTTTTGGAATTTGCAAGGTGATATTTGGAAGCCCATAGAGGGTTATGGTGAAAAAGGAAATATCTTCTGTTAAAAACTGGAAAGAAGCTGTATGAGAAACTGCTTTGTGTTCTGTCAATTTACCTTTAAGGGTTACAGCTTTCCCCTGCAGAAGCCTTTCCCTAAGACTGTTCTTGTGGAATTTGCAAAGCGATATTTGTTAAAAGGCGAAAGATTTATACGATCTGAAGAGAAACCAGAGAATTGCAAAGTGATACTTGGAAGCACACAGAGGGCTATGGTGAAAAAGAAAATATCTTCGGTTAAAAACTTGAAAGAAGCTTTCTGAGAAACTGCCGTGTGTTCTGTTAATTCTTCCCACAGAGTTACAGCTTTCCCCTGAAGAACCCTTTCGCTAAGACTGTTCTTGTGGAATTTGCTAGGTGATATTTGGAAGCCCATAAAGGGCTATGGTGGAAAAGGAAATATCTTCCGTTAAAAATTGAAAAGAAGCTTTCTGAGAAACTGCTTTGTATTCTGTTAATTCATCTCACAGAGTTACAGCTTTCCTATCATGAAGCCAAACACTAAGACACTTTTTGTGGAATTTCCAAACTGATATTTGGAAGCCCATAGAGGGCTATGGTGAAAAAAGAAATATCTTCCGAGAAAAACTGGAAAGAAGCTTTCTGAGAAACTGCTCTGTGTTCTGTTAATTCATCTCACAGAGTTACTGCTTTCCCATCAAGAAACCTATCACTAAGACTGTTCCTGTGGATTTTCCAAAGTGATATTTGGAAGCCCAAAGAGGGCTATGGTGAAAAAAGAAATATCTTCCGTTAAAAACTGGAAAGAAGCTTTCTGAGAACCTACTTTGTGTTCTGTTAATTCACCTCACACAGTTACAGCTTTCCCCTCAAGAAGACTGTCGCTAGGACTGTTCTTGAGGAATTTGCAAAGTGATATTTAGAAGCCCATAGAGGGCTATGGTGAAAAAGGAAATATCTTCCTTTAAGATCTGGAAAGAAGCTTTCTGAGAAACTGATTTGTGTTCTGTTAATTCATCTCACAGAGTTACTGTGTTCCCCACAAGAAGCCTTTCGCTAAGACTGTTCTTGTGGAACTTGCAAAGTGATATTTGGAAGCCAATAGAGGGTTATGGTAAAAAAGGATATATCTTCTGGTAAAAAGGGGAAAGAATCTTTCTGAGAAACTGCTTTGTGTTCTGCTAACTCATCTAACAGAGTTACAGCATTCCCTTCAGGAAGCCTTTCGCTAAATCTGTTCTTTTGGAATTTGCAAAGTGATTTTTGGAAGCCCATAGAGGGCAAGGGTGAAAAAGGAAATATCTTCCGTTAAAAACTGGAAAGAAGGTTTCTGAGAAACTGCTTTGTGTTCTGTTAATTCATCTCACTGAGTTACAGCTTTCCCCTCAAGAAGCCTCTCGCGAAGACGGTTCTTGTCGAATTTGCAAAGTGATAGTTGGAAGCCCATAGAGGGCTATGCTGAAAAAGGAAATTTCTTCAGTTAAAAACTGGAAAGAAGCTTTCTGAGAAACTGCTTTGTGTTCTGTTAATTCATCTCACAGAATTACAGCTTTCCCCTCAAGAAGCCTTTAGCTAAGACTCTTCTTGTGGAATTTGCAAAGTGATATTTGGAAATCCTTAGAGGGCTATGGTGAAAAAGGAAATATCTTCCGTTAAAAACTGGAAAGAAGCTTTCTGAGAAACTGCTTTGTGTTCTGTTAATTCTTCCCACAGAGTTACAGCTTTCCCCTGAAGAACCCTTTCGCTAAGACTGTTCTTGTGGAATTTGCTAGGTGATATTTGGAAGCCCATAAAGGGCTATGGTGGAAAAGGAAATATCTTCCGTTAAAAACTGGAAAGAAGCTTTCTGAGAAACTGCTTTGTATTCTGTTAATTCATCTCACAGAGTTACAGCTTTCCTATCATGAAGCCGAACACTAAGACTCTTTTTGTGGAATTTCCAAACTGATATTTGGAAGCCCATAGAGGGCTATGGTGAAAAAAGAAATATCTTCCGAGAAAAACTGGAAAGAAGCCTTCTGAGAAACTGCTCTGTGTTCTGTTAATTCATCTCACAGAGTTACTGTTTTCCCATCAGGAAACCTATCACTAAGACTGTTCCTGTGGATTTTCCAAAGTGATATTTGGAAGCCCAAAGAGGGCTATGGTGAAAAAAGAAATATCTTCCGTTAAAAACTGGAAAGAAGCTTTCTGAGAACCTACTTTGTGTTCTGTTAATTCACCTCACACAGTTACAGCTTTCCCCTCAAGAAGACTGTCGCTAGGACTGTTCTTGAGGAATTTGCAAAGTGATATTTGGAAGCCCATAGAGGGCTATGGTGAAAAAGGAAATATCTTCCTTTAAGATCTGGAAAGAAGCTTTCTGAGAAACTGATTTGTGTTCTGTTAATTCATCTCACAGAGTTACTGTGTTCCCCTAAAGAAGCCTTTCGCTAAGACTGTTCTTGTGGAATTTGCAGAGTGATATTTGGAAGCCCATAGAGGGCTATGGTGAAAAAGGAAATATCTTCCGTTAAAAAGTGGAAAGAAGCTTTCTGAGAAACTGCTTTGTGTTCTGTCAATTCATCTCACAGAGTTACAGCTTCCCCCTCAAGAAGCCTTTCGCTAAGACTGTTCTTGTGGAATTTGCAAAGTGATATTTGGAAGCCCTTAGAGGGCTATGGTGAAAAAGGAAGTATCTTCCGTTAAAAACTGGAAAGAAGCTTTCTGAGAAACTGCTTTGTGTTCTGTTAATTCTTCCCATAGAGTTACAGCTTCCTCGTGAAGAAGATTTTCTCTAAGACTGTTCTTATGGAATTTGCAATGTGATATTGGGAAGCCCATAGAAGGCTATGGTGGAAAAGAAAATATTTTCCGTTAAAAAAGGAAAGAAGCTTTCTGAGAAACTGCTTCATGTTCTGTTAATTCATCTCACAGATTTACAGCTTTGCCTTCAATAAGCCTTTCGCTAAGACTCTTCTGGTGGAATTTGCAAAGTGATATTTGGAATCCCATAGAGGACTATTGTGAACAAGTAAATATCTTCCCTTAAAAACTGGAAAGAAGCTTTCTGAGAACCTACTTTGTGTTCTGTTAATTCACCTCACACAGTTACAGCTTTCCCCTCAAGAAGACTGTCGCTAGGACTGTTCTTGAGGAATTTGCAAAGTGATATTTGGAAGCCCATAGAGTGCTATGGTGAAAAAGGAAATATCTTCCTTTAAGATCTGGAAAGAAGCTTTCTGAGAAACTGATTTGTGTTCTGTTAATTCATCTCACAGAGTTACTGTGTTCCCCTCAAGAAGCCTTTCGCTAAGACTGTTCTTGTGGAATTTGCAAAGTGATATTTGGAAGCCAATAGAGGGTTATGGTAAAAAAGGATATATCTTCTGGTAAAAAGGGGAAAGAATCTTTCTGAGAAACTGCTTTGTGTTCTGCTAACTCATCTAACAGTGTTACAGCATTCCCTTCAAGAAGCCTTTCGCTAAATCTGTTCTTTTGGAATTTGCAAAGTGATTTTTGGAAGCCCATAGAGGGCAAGGGTGAAAAAGGAAATATCTTCCGTTAAAAACTGGAAAGAAGCTTTCTGAGAAACTGCTTTGTGTTCTGTTAATTCATCTCACTGAGTTACAGCATTATGCTCAAGAAGCCTTTCGCGAAGACTGTTCTGTGTAATTTGGAAAGGGATATTTGGAAATCTTTAGAGGGCTATGGCGAAAAAGGAAATATCTTCCGTAAAAAACTGGAAAGAAACTTTCTGAGAAACTGCTTTGTCTTCTGTTAGTTCATCTCACAGAGTTACAGCTTTCCCCTCAAGAAGCCTTTCGTTATGACTGTTCTTGTGGAATTTGCAAAGTGATATTTAGAAGCCCGTAGTGGGCTATAGCGAAAAAGGAAATATCTTCCGTTAAAAAGTGAAAAGAAGCTTTCTGAGAAACTGCTTTGTGTTCTGTTAATTCATCTCACACAGTTACTGCTTTCGCCTCAAGAAGCCTTTTGCTAAGACTGTTCTTGTGGAATTTGCAAAGTGGTATTTGGAAGCCCAAAGAGGGCTAATGGGAAAAAGGAAATATCTTCCGTTAAAAACTTGAAAGAAGCTTTCTGAGAAACTGCTTTGTGATCTGTTAATTCAACTCACAGAGTTACAGCTTTCCCCTCAAGAAGCCTTTTGCGAAGACTGTTCTTGTGGAATTTGCAAAGTGATATTTGGAAGTTCATAGAAGGCTATGGTGAAAAAGGATATGTCTTCCTTTAAGAAATGGAAAGAAGCTTTCTGAGAAACTCCTTTGTGTTCTGTCACTTCATCTCACAGAGTTACAGCTTTCCCCTCAAGAAGCCTTTCGCTAAGACTGTTCTTGTGTAATTTGCAAAGTGATATTTGGAAACCCATGGAGGGCTATGGTGAAAAAGGATATAACTTCCGTTAAAAACTGGAAAGAAGCTTTCTGAGAAACTGCTTTGTGTTCTCTTAATTCATCTCATAGTTACTGCTTTTCCCTTAGAAGCCTTTCGCTAAGACTGTTCTTGTGGAATTTGCAAAGTGATATTTGGAAGCCCATAAAGGGTTAAGGTGAAAAAGGAAAATCTTCCGTTAAAAACTGGAAAGAAGCTTTCTGAGAAACTGCTTTGTGTTCTGTTAATTCATCTCACTGAGTTACAGCTTTACGCTCAAGAAGCCTTTCGCGAAGACTGTTCTTGTGGAATTTGGAAAGGGATATTTGGAAATCTTTAGAGGGCTATGGCGAAAAAGGAAATATCTTCCGTAAAAAAACTGGAAAGAAACTTTCTGAGAAACTGCTTTGTCTTCTGTTAGTTCATCTCACAGAGTTACAGCTTTCCCCTCAAGAAGCCTTTCGTTATGACTGTTCTTGTGGAATTTGCAAAGTGATATTTAGAAGCCCGTAGTGGGCTATAGCGAAAAAGGAAATATCTTCCGTTAAAAATTGAAAAGAAGCTTTCTGAGAAACTGCTTTGTGTTCTGTTAACTCATCTCACAGAGTTACTGCTTTCACATCAAGAAGCCTTTTGCTAAGACTGTTCTTCTGGAATTTGCAAAGTGGTATTTGGAAGCCCATAGAGGGCTAATGGGAAAAAGGAAATATCTTCCGTTAAAAACTTGAAAGAAGCTTTCTGAGAAACTGCTTTGTGATCTGTTAATTCATCTCACAGAGTTACAGCTTTCCCCTCAAGAAGCCTTTTGCGAAGACTGTTCTTGTGGAATTTGCAAAGTGATATTTGGAAGTTCATAGAAGGCTATGGTGAAAAAGGATATGTCTTCCTTTAAGAAATGGAAAGAAGCTTTCTGAGAAACTGCTTTGTGTTCTGTCACTTCATCTCACAGAGTTACAGCTTTCCCCTCAAGAAGCCTTTCGCTAAGACTGTTCTTGTGTAATTTGCAAAGTGATATTTGGAAGCCCATGGAGGGCTATGGTGAAAAAGGATATAACTTCCGTTAAAAACTGGAAAGAATCTTTCTGAGAAACTACTTTGTGTTCTCTTAATTCATCTCATAGTTACTGCTTTTCCCTTAGAAGCCTTTCGCTAAGACTGTTCTTGTGGAATTTGCAAAGTGATATTTGGAAGCCCATAAAGGGTTAAGGTGAAAAAGGAAAATCTTCCCTTAAAAACTGGAAAGAAGCTTTCTGAGAAACTGCTTTGTGTTCGGTTAATTCATCTCACAGTTACTGCTTTCCCCTCAAGAAGCCTTTCGCTAAGACTCTTCTCGTGGAATTTGCAAAGTGATATTTGAAAGCCCATAGAGGGTTTAGGTGAAAAATGAAATATCTTCCGTTAAAAACTGAAAAGAAGCTTTCTGAGAAACTTCTTTGTGTTCTGTTAATTCAACTCACAGAGTCACTGCTTTCACCTCAAGAAGCCTTTCGCTAAGACTGTTCTTCTGGAATTTTCATAGTGATATTTTCAAGCCCATAGAGGGCTAAGTTGAAAAAGGAAATATACTAAGATAAAAACTGAAAAGAGGCATTCTGAGAAACTACTTTATGTTCTATTAATTCATCTCACAGAGTTACAGCTTTCCCCTCAAGAAGCCTTTCACGAAGACTCTTCTTGTGAAATTTTCAAAGTGATATTTGGAAGCCCATAGAGGGCTACGGTGAAAAAGGAAATATCTTCCATTAAAAACTAGAAAGAAGCTTTCTGATTAACTGCTCTGTCTTCTGTTAATTCATCTCACAGAGTTACTGCTTTCCCAGCAAGAAGCCATTCTCTAAGATTCCTCTTGTGGATTTTGCAAAGTGATATTGGAAGCCCATAGAAGGCTAAGGTGAAAAAGGAAATATCTTCCCTTAAAAACTGGAAAGAAGCTTTCTGAGAAACTGCTTTGTGTTCTGTTAATTCATCTCACAGAGTTACAGATTTCCCTTCAAGAAGCCTTTCGCTAAGACTCTTCTTGTGGGATTGGCAAAGTGATATTTGGAAGCCCATAGAGGTCTATGGTGAAAAAGGAAATATCTTCCGTTAAAAACTGGAAAGAAGCTTTCTGAGAATCTGTTCTGTGTTCTGTTAATTCATCTCTCAGAGTTACTGCTTTCCCATTAAGAAGCCTTTCGCTAAGACTGTTCTTGTGGATTTGCAGAGTGATATTTGGAAACCCATTGAGCGCAATGGTGAAAAAGGAACTATCTTCCGTTAAAAACTGGAAAGAAGCTTTCTGAGAAACTACTTTGTGTTCTGTTAATTCATCTCACAGAGTTACAGCTTTCCCCTCAAGAAGCCTTTAGCTAAGACTGTTCTTGTGGAATTTGCAAAGTGATATTTGGAAATCCTTAGAGGGCTATGGTGAAAAAGGAAATATCTTCCGTTAAAAACTGGAAAGAAGCTTTCTGAGAAACTGCTTTGTGTTCTGTTAATTCTTCCCACAGAGTTACAGCTTTCCCCTGAAGAACCCTTTCGCTAAGACTGTTCTTGTGGAATTTGCTAGGTGATATTTGGAAGCCCATAAAGGGCTATGGTGGAAAAGGAAATATCTTCCGTTAAAAACTGGAAAGAAGCTTTCTGAGAAACTGCTTTGTATTCTGTTAATTCATCTCACAGAGTTACAGCTTTCCTATCATGAAGCCGAACACTAAGACTCTTTTTGTGGAATTTCCAAACTGATATTTGGAAGCCCATAGAGGGCTATGGTGAAAAAAGAAATATCTTCCGAGAAAAACTGGAAAGAAGCTTTCTGAGAAACTGCTCTGTGTTCTGTTAATTCATCTCACAGAGTTACTGCTTTCCCATCAAGAAACCTATCACTAAGACTGTTCCTGTGGATTTTCCAAGGTGATATTTGGAAGCCCAAAGAGGGCTATGGTGAAAAAAGAAATATCTTCCGTTAAAAACTGGAAAGAAGCTTTCTGAGAACCTACTTTGTGTTCTGTTAATTCACCTCACACAGTTACAGCTTTCCCCTCAAGAAGACTGTCGCTAGGACTGTTCTTGAGGAATTTGCAAAGTGATATTTGGAAGCCCATAGAGGGCTATGGTGAAAAAGGAAATATCTTCCTTTAAGATCTGGAAAGAAGCTTTCTGAGAAACTGATTTGTGTTCTGTTAATTCATCTCACAGAGTTACTGTGTTCCCCTAAAGAAGCCTTTCGCTAAGACTGTTCTTGTGGAATTTGCAAAGTGATATTTGGAAGCCCATAGAGGGCTATGGTGAAAAAGGAAATATCTTCCGTTAAAAAGTGGAAAGAAGCTTTCTGAGAAACTGCTTTGTGTTCTGTCAATTCATCTCACAGAGTTACAGCTTCCCCCTCAAGAAGCCTTTCGCTAAGACTGTTCTTGTGGAATTTGCAAAGTGATATTTGGAAGCCCTTAGAGGGCTATGGTGAAAAAGGAAGTATCTTCCGTTAAAAACTGGAAAGAAGCTTTCTGAGAAACTGCTTTGTGTTCTGTTAATTCTTCCCATAGAGTTACAGCTTCCTCGTGAAGAAGATTTTCTCTAAGACTGTTCTTATGGAATTTGCAATGTGATATTGGGAAGCCCATAGAAGGCTATGGTGGAAAAGAAAATATTTTCCGTTAAAAAAGGAAAGAAGCTTTCTGAGAAACTGCTTCATGTTCTGTTAATTCATCTCACAGATTTACAGCTTTGCCTTCAATAAGCCTTTCGCTAAGACTCTTCTGGTGGAATTTGCAAAGTGATATTTGGAATCCCATAGAGGACTATTGTGAACAAGTAAATATCTTCCCTTAAAAACTGGAAAGAAGCTTTCTGAGAACCTACTTTGTGTTCTGTTAATTCACCTCACACAGTTACAGCTTTCCCCTCAAGAAGACTGTCGCTAGGACTGTTCTTGAGGAATTTGCAAAGTGATATTTGGAAGCCCATAGAGTGCTATGGTGAAAAAGGAAATATCTTCCTTTAAGATCTGGAAAGAAGCTTTCTGAGAAACTGATTTGTGTTCTGTTAATTCATCTCACAGAGTTACTGTGTTCCCCTCAAGAAGCCTTTCGCTAAGACTGTTCTTGTGGAATTTGCAAAGTGATATTTGGAAGCCAATAGAGGGTTATGGTAAAAAAGGATATATCTTCTGGTAAAAAGGGGAAAGAATCTTTCTGAGAAACTGCTTTGTGTTCTGCTAACTCATCTAACAGTGTTACAGCATTCCCTTCAAGAAGCCTTTCGCTAAATCTGTTCTTTTGGAATTTGCAAAGTGATTTTTGGAAGCCCATAGAGGGCAAGGGTGAAAAAGGAAATATCTTCCGTTAAAAACTGGAAAGAAGCTTTCTGAGAAACTGCTTTGTGTTCTGTTAATTCATCTCACTGAGTTACAGCATTATGCTCAAGAAGCCTTTCGCGAAGACTGTTCTGTGTAATTTGGAAAGGGATATTTGGAAATCTTTAGAGGGCTATGGCGAAAAAGGAAATATCTTCCGTAAAAAACTGGAAAGAAACTTTCTGAGAAACTGCTTTGTCTTCTGTTAGTTCATCTCACAGAGTTACAGCTTTCCCCTCAAGAAGCCTTTCGTTATGACTGTTCTTGTGGAATTTGCAAAGTGATATTTAGAAGGCCCGTAGTGGGCTATAGCGAAAAAGGAAATATCTTCCGTTAAAAAGTGAAAAGAAGCTTTCTGAGAAACTGCTTTGTGTTCTGTTAATTCATCTCACACAGTTACTGCTTTCGCCTCAAGAAGCCTTTTGCTAAGACTGTTCTTGTGGAATTTGCAAAGTGGTATTTGGAAGCCCAAAGAGGGCTAATGGGAAAAAGGAAATATCTTCCATTAAAAACTTGAAAGAAGCTTTCTGAGAAACTGCTTTGTGATCTGTTAATTCAACTCACAGAGTTACAGCTTTCCCCTCAAGAAGCCTTTTGCGAAGACTGTTCTTGTGGAATTTGCAAAGTGATATTTGGAAGTTCATAGAAGGCTATGGTGAAAAAGGATATGTCTTCCTTTAAGAAATGGAAAGAAGCTTTCTGAGAAACTCCTTTGTGTTCTGTCACTTCATCTCACAGAGTTACAGCTTTCCCCTCAAGAAGCCTTTCGCTAAGACTGTTCTTGTGTAATTTGCAAAGTGATATTTGGAAACCCATGGAGGGCTATGGTGAAAAAGGATATAACTTCCGTTAAAAACTGGAAAGAAGCTTTCTGAGAAACTGCTTTGTGTTCTCTTAATTCATCTCATAGTTACTGCTATTCCCTTAGAAGCCTTTCGCTAAGACTGTTCTTGTGGAATTTGCAAAGTGATATTTGGAAGCCCATAAAGGGTTAAGGTGAAAAAGGAAAATCTTCCGTTAAAAACTGGAAAGAAGCTTTCTGAGAAACTGCTTTGTGTTCTGTTAATTCATCTCACTGAGTTACAGCTTTACGCTCAAGAAGCCTTTCGCGAAGACTGTTCTTGTGGAATTTGGAAAGGGATATTTGGAAATCTTTAGAGGGCTATGGCGAAAAAGGAAATATCTTCCGTAAAAAACTGGAAAGAAACTTTCTGAGAAACTGCTTTGTCTTCTGTTAGTTCATCTCACAGAGTTACAGCTTTCCCCTCAAGAAGCCTTTCGTTATGACTGTTCTTGTGGAATTTGCAAAGTGATATTTAGAAGCCCGTAGTGGGCTATAGCGAAAAAGGAAATATCTTCCGTTAAAAATTGAAAAGAAGCTTTCTGAGAAACTGCTTTGTGTTCTGTTAACTCATCTCACAGAGTTACTGCTTTCACATCAAGAAGCCTTTTGCTAAGACTGTTCTTCTGGAATTTGCAAAGTGGTATTTGGAAGCCCATAGAGGGCTAATGGGAAAAAGGAAATATCTTCCGTTAAAAACTTGAAAGAAGCTTTCTGAGAAACTGCTTTGTGATCTGTTAATTCATCTCACAGAGTTACAGCTTTCCCCTCAAGAAGCCTTTTGCGAAGACTGTTCTTGTGGAATTTGCAAAGTGATATTTGGAAGTTCATAGAAGGCTATGGTGAAAAAGGATATGTCTTCCTTTAAGAAATGGAAAGAAGCTTTCTGAGAAACTGCTTTGTGTTCTGTCACTTCATCTCACAGAGTTACAGCTTTCCCCTCAAGAAGCCTTTCGCTAAGACTGTTCTTGTGTAATTTGCAAAGTGATATTTGGAAGCCCATGGAGGGCTATGGTGAAAAAGGATATAACTTCCGTTAAAAACTGGAAAGAATCTTTCTGAGAAACTACTTTGTGTTCTCTTAATTCATCTCATAGTTACTGCTTTTCCCTTAGAAGCCTTTCGCTAAGACTGTTCTTGTGGAATTTGCAAAGTGATATTTGGAAGCCCATAAAGGGTTAAGGTGAAAAAGGAAAATCTTCCCTTAAAAACTGGAAAGAAGCTTTCTGAGAAACTGCTTTGTGTTCGGTTAATTCATCTCACAGTTACTGCTTTCCCCTCAAGAAGCCTTTCGCTAAGACTCTTCTCGTGGAATTTGCAAAGTGATATTTGAAAGCCCATAGAGGGTTTAGGTGAAAAATGAAATATCTTCCGTTAAAAACTGAAAAGAAGCTTTCTGAGAAACTTCTTTGTGTTCTGTTAATTCAACTCACAGAGTCACTGCTTTCACCTCAAGAAGCCTTTCGCTAAGACTGTTCTTCTGGAATTTTCATAGTGATATTTTCAAGCCCATAGAGGGCTAAGTTGAAAAAGGAAATATACTAAGATAAAAACTGAAAAGAGGCATTCTGAGAAACTACTTTATGTTCTATTAATTCATCTCACAGAGTTACAGCTTTCCCCTCAAGAAGCCTTTCACGAAGACTCTTCTTGTGAAATTTTCAAAGTGATATTTGGAAGCCCATAGAGGGCTACGGTGAAAAAGGAAATATCTTCCATTAAAAACTAGAAAGAAGCTTTCTGATTAACTGCTCTGTCTTCTGTTAATTCATCTCACAGAGTTACTGCTTTCCCAGCAAGAAGCCATTCTCTAAGATTCCTCTTGTGGATTTTGCAAAGTGATATTGGAAGCCCATAGAAGGCTAAGGTGAAAAAGGAAATATCTTCCCTTAAAAACTGGAAAGAAGCTTTCTGAGAAACTGCTTTGTGTTCTGTTAATTCATCTCACAGAGTTACAGATTTCCCTTCAAGAAGCCTTTCGCTAAGACTCTTCTTGTGGGATTGGCAAAGTGATATTTGGAAGCCCATAGAGGTCTATGGTGAAAAAGGGAATATCTTCCGTTAAAAACTGGAAAGAAGCTTTCTGAGAATCTGTTCTGTGTTCTGTTAATTCATCTCTCAGAGTTACTGCTTTCCCATTAAGAAGCCTTTCGCTAAGACTGTTCTTGTGGATTTGCAGAGTGATATTTGGAAACCCATTGAGCGCAATGGTGAAAAAGGAACTATCTTCCGTTAAAAACTGGAAAGAAGCTTTCTGAGAAACTACTTTGTGTTCTGTTAATTCATCTCACAGAGTTACAGCTTTCCCCTCAAGAAGCCTTTAGCTAAGACTGTTCTTGTGGAATTTGCAAAGTGATATTTGGAAATCCTTAGAGGGCTATGGTGAAAAAGGAAATATCTTCCGTTAAAAACTGGAAAGAAGCTTTCTGAGAAACTGCTTTGTGTTCTGTTAATTCTTCCCACAGAGTTACAGCTTTCCCCTGAAGAACCCTTTCGCTAAGACTGTTCTTGTGGAATTTGCTAGGTGATATTTGGAAGCCCATAAAGGGCTATGGTGGAAAAGGAAATATCTTCCGTTAAAAACTGGAAAGAAGCTTTCTGAGAAACTGCTTTGTATTCTGTTAATTCATCTCACAGAGTTACAGCTTTCCTATCATGAAGCCGAACACTAAGACTCTTTTTGTGGAATTTCCAAACTGATATTTGGAAGCCCATAGAGGGCTATGGTGAAAAAAGAAATATCTTCCGAGAAAAACTGGAAAGAAGCTTTCTGAGAAACTGCTCTGTGTTCTGTTAATTCATCTCACAGAGTTACTGCTTTCCCATCAAGAAACCTATCACTAAGACTGTTCCTGTGGATTTTCCAAGGTGATATTTGGAAGCCCAAAGAGGGCTATGGTGAAAAAAGAAATATCTTCCGTTAAAAACTGGAAAGAAGCTTTCTGAGAACCTACTTTGTGTTCTGTTAATTCACCTCACACAGTTACAGCTTTCCCCTCAAGAAGACTGTCGCTAGGACTGTTCTTGAGGAATTTGCAAAGTGATATTTGGAAGCCCATAGAGGGCTATGGTGAAAAAGGAAATATCTTCCTTTAAGATCTGGAAAGAAGCTTTCTGAGAAACTGATTTGTGTTCTGTTAATTCATCTCACAGAGTTACTGTGTTCCCCTCAAGAAGCCTTTCGCTAAGACTGTTCTTGTGGAATTTGCAAAGTGATATTTGGAAGCCAATAGAGGGTTATGGTAAAAAAGGATATATCTTCTGGTAAAAAGGGGAAAGAATCTTTCTGAGAAACTGCTTTGTGTTCTGCTAACTCATCTAACAGAGTTACAGCATTCCCTTCAGGAAGCCTTTTGCTAAATCTGTTCTTTTGGAATTTGCAAAGTGATTTTTGGAAGCCCATAGAGGGCAAGGGTGAAAAAGGAAATATCTTCCGTTAAAAACTGGAAAGAAGTTTTCTGAGAAACTGCTTTGTGTTCTGTTAATTCATCTCACTGAGTTACAACTTTACGCTCAAGAAGCCTTTCGCGAAGACTGTTCTTGTGGAATTTGGAAAGGGATATTTGGAAATCTTTAGAGGGCTATGGCGAAAAAGGAAATATCTTCCGTAAAAAACTGGAAAGAAACTTTCTGAGAAACTGCTTTGTCTTCTGTTAGTTCATCTCACAGAGTTACAGCTTTCCCCTCAAGAAGCCTTTCGTTATGACTGTTCTTGTGGAATTTGCAAAGTGATATTTAGAAGCCCGTAGTGGGCTATAGCGAAAAAGGAAATATCTTCCGTTAAAAACTGGAAAGAAGCTTTCTGAGAAACTGCTTTGTGTTCTGTTAACTCATCTCACAGAGTTACTGCTTTCGCCTCAAGAAGCCTTTTGCTAAGACTGTTCTTGTGGAATTTGCAAAGTGGTATTTGGAAGCCCATAGAGGGCTAATGGGAAAAAGGAAATATCTTCCGTTAAAAACTTGAAAGAAGCTTTCTGAGAAACTGCTTTGTGATCTGTTAATTCATCTCACAGAGTTACAGCTTTCCCCTCAAGAAGCCTTTTGCGAAGACTGTTCTTGTGGAATTTGCAAAGTGATATTTGGAAGTTCATAGAAGGCTATGGTGAAAAAGGATATGTCTTCCTTTAAGAAATGGAAAGAAGCTTTCTGAGAAACTCCTTTGTGTTCTGTCACTTCATCTCACAGAGTTACAGCTTTCTCCTCAAGAAGCCTTTCGCTAAGACTGTTCTTGTGTAATTTGCAAAGTGATATTTGGAAGCCCATGGAGGGCTATGGTGAAAAAGGATATAACTTCCGTTAAAAACTGGAAAGAATCTTTCTGAGAAACTACTTTGTGTTCTCTTAATTCATCTCATAGTTACTGCTTTTCCCTTAGAAGCCTTTCGCTAAGACTGTTCTTGTGGAATTTGCAAAGTGATATGTGGAAGCCCATAAAGGGTTAAGGTGAAAAAGGAAAATCTTCCCTTAAAAACTGGAAAGAAGCTTTCTGAGAAACTGCTTTGTGTTCGGTTAATTCATCTCACAGTTACTGCTTTCCCCTCAAGAAGCCTTTCGCTAAGACTCTTCTCGTGGAATTTGCAAAGTGATATTTGAAAGCCCATAGAGGGTTAAGGTGAAAAAGGAAATATCTTCCGTTAAAAACTGAAAAGAAGCTTTCTGAGAAACTTCTTTGTGTTCTGTTAATTCATCTCACAGAGTCACTGCTTTCACCTCAAGAAGCCTTTCGCTAAGACTGTTCTTCTGGAATTTTCATAGTGATATTTTCAAGCCCATAGAGGGCTAAGGTGAAAAGGGAAATATACTAAGATAAAAACTGAAAAGAGGCATTCTGAGTAACTACTTTATCTTCTGTTAATTCATCTCACAGAGTTACAGCTTTCCCCTCAAGAAGCCTTTCACGAAGATTCTTCTTGTGAAATTTTCAAAGTGATATTTGGAAGCCCATAGAGGGCTACGGTGAAAAAGGAAATATCTTCCGTTAAAAACTAGAAAGAAGCTTTCTGATTAACTGCTCTGTCTTCTGTTAATTCATCTCACAGAGTTACTGCTTTCCCAGCAAGAAGCCATTCTCTATGATTCTTCTTGTGGATTTGGCAAAGTGATATTGGAAGCCCATAGAGGGCTATGGTGAAAAAGGAAATATCTTCCCTTAAAAACTGGAAAGAAGCTTTCTGAGAAACTGCTTTGTGTTCTGTTAATTCATCTCACAGAGTTACAGATTTCCCTTCAAGAAGCCTTTCGCTAAGACTCTTCTTGTGGGATTGGCAAAGTGATATTTGGAAGCCCATAGAGGTCTATGGTGAAAAAGGAAATATCTTCCGTTAAAAACTGGAAAGAAGCTTTCTGAGAATCTGTTCTGTGTTCTGTTAATTCATCTCTCAGAGTTACTGCTTTCCCAATAAGAAGCCTTTCGCTAAGACTGTTCTTGTGGATTTGCAGAGTGATATTTGGAAACCCATTGAGCGCAATGGTGAAAAAGGAACTATCTTCCGTTAAAAACTGGAAAGAAGCTTTCTGAGAAACTACTTTGTGTTCTGTTAATTCATCTCACAGAGTTACAGCTTTCCCCTCAAGAAGCCTTTAGCTAAGACTGTTCTTGTGGAATTTGCAAAGTGATATTTGGAAATCCTTAGAGGGCTATGGTGAAAAAGGAAATATCTTCCGTTAAAAACTGGAAAGAAGCTTTCTGAGAAACTGCTTTGTGTTCTGTTAATTCTTCCCACAGAGTTACAGCTTTCCCCTGAAGAACCCTTTCGCTAAGACTGTTCTTGTTGAATTTGCTAGGTGATATTTGGAAGCCCATAAAGGGCTATGGTGGAAAAGGAAATATCTTCCGTTAAAAACTGGAAAGAAGCTTTCTGAGAAACTGCTTTGTATTCTGTTAATTCATCTCACAGAGTTACAGCTTTCCTATCATGAAGCCGAACACTAAGACTCTTTTTGTGGAATTTCCAAACTGATATTTGGAAGCCCATAGAGGGCTATGGTGAAAAAAGAAATATCTTCCGAGAAAAACTGGAAAGAAGCTTTCTGAGAAACTGCTCTGTGTTCTGTTAATTCATCTCACAGAGTTACTGCTTTCCCATCAAGAAACCTATCACTAAGACTGTTCCTGTGGATTTTCCAAGGTGATATTTGGAAGCCCAAAGAGGGCTATGGTGAAAAAAGAAATATCTTCCGTTAAAAACTGGAAAGAAGCTTTCTGAGAACCTACTTTGTGTTCTGTTAATTCACCTCACACAGTTACAGCTTTCCCCTCAAGAAGACTGTCGCTAGGACTGTTCTTGAGGAATTTGCAAAGTGATATTTGGAAGCCCATAGAGGGCTATGGTGAAAAAGGAAATATCTTCCTTTAAGATCTGGAAAGAAGCTTTCTGAGAAACTGATTTGTGTTCTGTTAATTCATCTCACAGAGTTACTGTGTTCCCCTCAAGAAGCCTTTCGCTAAGACTGTTCTTGTGGAATTTGCAAAGTGATATTTGGAAGCCAATAGAGGGTTATGGTAAAAAAGGATATATCTTCTGGTAAAAAGGGGAAAGAATCTTTCTGAGAAACTGCTTTGTGTTCTGCTAACTCATCTAACAGAGTTACAGCATTCCCTTCAAGAAGCCTTTCGCTAAATCTGTTCTTTTGGAATTTGCAAAGTGATTTTTGGAAGCCCATAGAGGGCAAGGGTGAAAAAGGAAATATCTTCCGTTAAAAACTGGAAAGAAGTTTTCTGAGAAACTGCTTTGTGTTCTGTTAATTCATCTCACTGAGTTACAACTTTACGCTCAAGAAGCCTTTCACGAAGACTGTTCTTGTGGAATTTGGAAAGGGATATTTGGAAATCTTTAGAGGGCTATGGCGAAAAAGGAAATATCTTCCCTAAAAAACTGGAAAGAAACTTTCTGAGAAACTGCTTTGTCTTCTGTTAGTTCATCTCACAGAGTTACAGCTTTCCCCTAAAGAAGCCTTTCGTTATGACTGTTCTTGTGGAATTTGCAAAGTGATATTTAGAAGCCCGTAGTGGGCTATAGCGAACAAGGAAATATCTTCCGTTAAAAACTGGAAAGAAGCTTTCTGAGAAACTGCTTTGTGTTCTGTTAACTCATCTCACAGAGTTACTGCTTTCGCCTCAAGAAGCCTTTTGCTAAGACTGTTCTTGTGTAATTTGCAAAGTGATATTTGGAAACCCATGGAGGGCTATGGTGAAAAAGGATATAACTTCCGTTAAAAACTGGAAAGAAGCTTTCTGAGAAACTGCTTTGTGTTCTCTTAATTCATCTCATAGTTACTGCTTTTCCCTTAGAAGCCTTTCGCTAAGACTGTTCTTGTGGAATTTGCAAAGTGATATTTGGAAGCCCATAAAGGGTTAAGGTGAAAAAGGAAAATCTTCCGTTAAAAACTGGAAAGAAGCTTTCTGAGAAACTGCTTTGTGTTCTGTTAATTCATCTCACTGAGTTACAGCTTTACGCTCAAGAAGCCTTTCGCGAAGACTGTTCTTGTGGAATTTGGAAAGGGATATTTGGAAATCTTTAGAGGGCTATGGCGAAAAAGGAAATATCTTCCGTAAAAAACTGGAAAGAAACTTTCTGAGAAACTGCTTTGTCTTCTGTTAGTTCATCTCACAGAGTTACAGCTTTCCCCTCAAGAAGCCTTTCGTTATGACTGTTCTTGTGGAATTTGCAAAGTGATATTTAGAAGCCCGTAGTGGGCTATAGCGAAAAAGGAAATATCTTCCGTTAAAAACTGGAAAGAAGCTTTCTGAGAAACTGCTTTGTGTTCTGTTAACTCATCTCACAGAGTTACTGCTTTCGCCTCAAGAAGCCTTTTGCTAAGACTGTTCTTGTGGAATTTGCAAAGTGGTATTTGGAAGCCCATAGAGGGCTAATGGGAAAAAGGAAATATCTTCCGTTAAAAACTTGAAAGAAGCTTTCTGAGAAACTGCTTTGTGATCTGTTAATTCATCTCACAGAGTTACAGCTTTCCCCTCAAGAAGCCTTTTGCGAAGACTGTTCTTGTGGAATTGCAAAGTGATATTTGGAAGTTCATAGAAGCCTATGGTGAAAAAGGATATGTCTTCCTTTAAGAAATGGAAAGAAGCTTTCTGAGAAACTGCTTTGTGTTCTGTCACTTCATCTCACAGAGTTACAGCTTTCCCCTCAAGAAGCCTTTCGCTAAGACTGTTCTTGTGTAATTTGCAAAGTGATATTTGGAAGCCCATGGAGGGCTATTTTGAAAAAGGATATAACTTCCGTTAAAAACTGGAAAGAAGCTTTCTGAGAAACTGCTTTGTGTTCTCTTAATTCATCTCATAGTTACTGCTTTTCCCTTAGAAGCCTTTCGCTAAGACTGTTCTTGTGGAATTTTCAAAGTGATATTTGGAAGCCCATAAAGGGTTAAGGTGAAAAAGGAAAATCTTCCGTTAAAAACTGGAAAGAAGCTTTCTGAGAAACTGCTTTGTGTTCTCTTAATTCATCTCACTGAGTTACAGCTTTACGCTCAAGAAGCCTTTCGCGAAGACTGTTCTTGTGGAATTTGGAAAGGGATATTTGGAAATCTTTAGAGGGCTATGGCGAAAAAGGAAATATCTTCCGTAAAAAACTGGAAAGAAACTTTCTGAGAAACTGCTTTGTCTTCTGTTAGTTCATCTCACAGAGTTACAGCTTTCCCCTCTAGAAGCCTTTCGTTATGACTGTTCTTGTGGAATTTGCAAAGTGATATTTAGAAGCCCGTAGTGGGCTATATCGAAAAAGGAAATATCTTCCGTTAAAAACTGGAAAGAAGCTTTCTGAGAAACTGCTTTGTGTTCTGTTAACTCATCTCACAGAGTTACTGCTTTCGCCTCAAGAAGCCTTTTGCTAAGACTGTTCTTGTGGAATTTGCAAAGTGGTATTTGGAAGCCCATAGAGGGCTAATAGGAAAAAGGAAATATCTTCCGTTAAAAACTTGAAAGAAGCTTTCTGAGAAACTGCTTTGTGATCTGTTAATTCATCTCACAGAGTTACAGCTTTCCCCTCAAGAAGCCTTTTGCGAAGACTGTTCTTGTGGAATTTGCAAAGTGATATTTGGAAGTTCATAGAAGGCTATGGTGAAAAAGGATATGTCTTCCTTTAAGAAATGGAAAGAAGCTTTCTGAGAAACTCCTTTGTGTTCTGTCACTTCATCTCACAGAGTTACAGCTTTCTCCTCAAGAAGCCTTTCGCTAAGACTGTTCTTGTGTAATTTGTAAAGTGATATTTGGAAGCCCATGGAGGGCTATGGTGAAAAAGGATATAACTTCCGTTAAAAACTGGAAAGAATCTTTCTGAGAAACTACTTTGTGTTCTCTTAATTCATCTCATAGTTACTGCTTTTCCCTTAGAAGCCTTTCGCTAAGACTGTTCTTGTGGAATTTGCAAAGTGATATTTGGAAGCCCATAAAGGGTTAAGGTGAAAAAGGAAAATCTTCCCTTAAAAACTGGAAAGAAGCTTTCTGAGAAACTGCTTTGTGTTTGGTTAATTCATCTCACAGTTACTGCTTTCCCCTCAAGAAGCCTTTCGCTAAGACTCTTCTCGTGGAATTTGCAAAGTGATATTTGAAAGCCCATAGAGGGTTAAGGTGAAAAAGGAAATATCTTCCGTTAAAAACTGAAAAAGAAGCTTTCTGAGAAACTTCTTTGTGTTCTGTTAATTCATCTCACAGAGTCACTGCTTTCACCTCAAGAAGCCTTTCGCTAAGACTGTTCTTCTGGAATTTTCATAGTGATATTTTCAAGCCCATAGAGGGCTAAGGTGAAAAGGGAAATATACTAAGATAAAAACTGAAAAGAGGCATTCTGAGTAACTACTTTATGTTCTGTTAATTCATCTCACAGAGCTACAGCTTTCCCCTCAAGAAGCCTTTCACGAAGATTCTTCTTGTGAAATTTTCAAAGTGATATTTGGAAGCCCATAGAGGGCTACGGTGAAAAAGGAAATATCTTCCGTTAAAAACTAGAAAGAAGCTTTCTGATTAACTGCTCTGTCTTCTGTTAATCCATCTCACAGAGTTACTGCTTTCCCAGCAAGAAGCCATTCTCTATGATTCTTCTTGTGGATTTTGCAAAGTGATATTGGAAGCCCATAGAGGGCTATGGTGAAAAAGGAAATATCTTCCCTTAAAAACTGGAAAGAAGCTTTCTGAGAAACTGCTTTGTGTTCTGTTAATTTATCTCACAGAGTTACAGATTTCCCTTCAAGAAGCCTTTCGCTAAGACTCTTCTTGTGGGATTGTCAAAGTGATATTTGGAAGCCCATAGAGGTCTATGGTGAAAAAGGAAATATCTTCCGTTAAAAACTGGAAAGAAGCTTTCTGAGAATCTGTTCTGTGTTCTGTTAATTCATCTCTCAGAGTTACAGCTTTCCCATTAAGAAGCCTTTCGCTAAGACTGTTCTTGTGGATTTGCAGAGTGATATTTGGAAACCCATTGAGCGCAATGGTGAAAAAGGAACTATCTTCCGTTAAAAACTGGAAAGAAGCTTTCTGAGAAACTACTTTGTGTTCTGTTAATTCATCTCACAGAGTTACAGCTTTCCCCTCAAGAAGCCTCTCGCGAAGACGGTTCTTGTCGAATTTGCAAAGTGATAGTTGGAAGCCCATAGAGGGCTATGGTGAAAAAGGAAATATCTTCCGTTAAAAAGTGGAAAGAAGCTTTCTGAGAAACTGCTTTGTGTTCTGTCAATTCATCTCACAGAGTTACAGCTTCCCCCTCAAGAAGCCTTTCGCTAAGACTGTTCTTGTGGAATTTGCAAAGTGATATTTGGAAGCCCTTAGAGGGCTATGGTGAAAAAGGAAATATCTTCCGTTAAAAACTGGAAAGAAGCTTTCTGAGAAACTGCTTTGTGTTCTGTTAATTCTTCCCATAGAGTTACAGCTTCTTCGTGAAGAAGATTTTCTCTAAGACTGTTCTTATGGAATTTGCAATGTGATATTTGGAAGCCCATAGAAGGCTATGGTGGAAAAGAAAATATTTTCCGTTAAAAAAGGAAAGAAGCTTTCTGAGAAACTGCTTCATGTTCTGTTAATTCATCTCACAGATTTACAGCTTTCCCTTCAATAAGCCTTTCGCTAAGACTCTTCTGGTGGAATTTGCAAAGTGATATTTGGAATCCCATAGAGGACTATTGTGAACAAGTAAATATCTTCCCTTAAAAACTGGAAAGAAGCTTTCTGAGAAACTGATTTCTGTTCTGTTAATTCATCTCACAGAGTTACAGCTTTCCCCTCAAGAAGCCTTTCGCTAAGACTGTTGTTGTGGAATTTTCAAAGTGATATTTGGAAGCTCATAGAGGGCTATGGTGAAAAAGAAAATATCTTCCTTTAAAAGCTGTAAAGAATCTTTCTGAGGAACTGCTATGTGTACGGTTAATCCCTCGCACATAGTTACAGCATTGCCCTCAAGAAGCCTTTCGCTAAGATTGTTATTGTGGAATTTTCAAAGAGATATTTGGAATCCCCTAGAGGGCTATGGTGAAAAAGGATGCATCTTTCGTTCAAAAATGGAAAGAACCTTTCTGAGAATCTGCTTTGTGTTCTGCTAATTGTTCCACAGTATTACAGCATTCCCCTGAAGAAGCTTTTCGCTCAGACTGTTCTTGTGGAATTCTGAAAGTGATATTTGAAATCCCATAGAGGGCTACGGTGGAAAAGGAAATATCATCCCTTAAAAACTGGAAGAAAGCTTTCTGAGAAACTGCTTTGGGTTCTGTTAATTCATCTCACAGAGTTACAGCTTTCCCTTCAAGAAGCCTTTCGCTAAGGCTTTTCTTGTGGAACTGGCAAAGTGATATTTGGATGCCCTTAGAGGGCTATGGTGGAAAAGGAAATATCTTCAGTTAAACACTGGAAAGAAGCTTTTTGAGAAACTGCTTTGTGTTCTGTCAATTCATCTCACAGAGTTACAGCTTACCCTTCAAGAAGCCTTTCGCTAAGACTGTTCTTGTGGAATTTGCAAAGTGATATTTGGAAGCTTATAGAGGGCTATATTGAAAAAGGAAATGAAAAGAAGCTTTCTGAGAAACTGCTTTGTGTTCTATCATTCACTTCACAGAGATACAGCTTTCCCCGCTAGAAACCTTTTGCTAAGACTGTACTTGTGGAATTTGCAAAGTGATATTTGGAAGCACATAGAGGGCTACGGTAAAAAAGGAAATATCTTCAGTTAAAAACCTGAAAGAAGCATTTTGAGAAACTGCTTTGTGTTCTGTTAATTCATTTCACAGAGTTATATCTTAACCCTCAGGAACCCTTTCGCTAAGACTGTCCTTGTGGAATTTGCAATGTGATATTTGGAAGCCCATATAGGGCTGTGGTGAAAAAGGAAATATCTTCCGTTAAAAACTGTAAAGAAGCTTTCTGAGAAACTGCTTTGTGTTCTGTTAATTCATCTCACAGAGTTACAGATTTCCCCTCAAGAAGACTTTCGCTAAGATTGCTCTTGTGGAATTTCCTAAGTGATATTTGGAAGCCCATAGAAGGTTATGTTGAAAATGAAATATCTCCCTTTAAAAACTGGAAAGAAGCTTTCTGAGAAACTGATTTGTGTTCTGTTAATTCATCTCTCAGAGTTACAGCTTTCCCCTGGAAAAGCTTTTCGCTAAGACTGCTCTTGTGAAATTTGCAAAGTGATATTTTGAAAAAGGAAATGTCTTCCGTTAAAAACTGGAAAGAATCTTTCTGAGAAACTGCTTGATGCTATGATAATTCATCTCACAGAGTTTCAGCTTTCCCCTCAAGAAGCCGTTCACTAAGACTGTTCCTGTGGAATTTTCAAAGTGATATATGGAAGCCCATAGAGGGCTATGGTGAAAAAGGAAATATCCTAAGATAAAAACTGCAAAGAAGCTTTCTGAGAAACCGCTTTGTGTTCTGTTAATTCAACTCACTGTGTTAAAGCTTTCTCCTCAAGAAGCGTTTCGCTAAGACTGTTCTTGTGCAATTTGCAAAGTGATATTTAGAAGCCCATAGAGGGCTATGGTGAAAGAGTTAAAGTTTTCCCCTCAAGAAATCTTTCATGAAGACTGTTCTTGTGAAATTTTCAAGGTGATATTTGGAAGCCCATAGAGGGCTACGGTGAAAAAGGAAACATCTTCAGATAAAAACTGGAAAGAAGCTTTCTGAGAAACTGCTTTGTGTTCTGTTAATTCATCTCCCAGAGTTACAGCGTTCTCCTCAAGAAGCCTTTCACTAAGGTTGTTCTTGTGGAATTTGGTAAGTGATATTTGGAAGCCCGTAGAGGACTATGGTCAAAAAGGAAATATCTTCAGTTAACTACTTGAAAGAATCTTTCTGAGAAGCTGCTTTGTGTTCTATTAATTCATCTCACAGAGTTACAGCTTTCTCCTCAAGAATCCTTTCGCTAAGTCTTTTCTTGTGGAATTTGCAAAGTGATATTTGGAAGCCCATACAGGGCTATGGTGAAGAAGGAATTATCCTAATATAAAAACTGAAAAGAAGCTTTCTGAGAAACTGCTTTGTGTTCTGTTAATTCAACTCAGAGAGTTACAGCTTTCCCCTCAAGAAGCGTATCTCAAGAAGACTTTCGCTTAGACTGTTCTTGTGAAATTTGCAAAGTAATACTTGGAAGCCCATAGTGCGCTATGGTGAAAAGGGAAATTTCTTCCATTAAAAACTGTAAAGAAGTTTTCTGAGAAAATGCTTTGTTTTCTATTAATTCATCTCACAGAATTACAGCTCTCCCTTCAAGAAGCCTTCCCCTGAGACCGTTCTTGTGGAATTTGCAAAGTGATATTTGGAAGCCCATAGAGGGCTAAGGTAAATAAGGAAATATCTTCATTTGAAAACTGGAAAGAAGATTTCTGACAAACTGCTTTGGATTCTGTTAATACATCTCACAGAGTTGCAACTTTCCCCTCAAGAAGCCTTTTGCTAAGTCTGTTCTTGTGGAATTTGCAAAGTGATATTTGGAAGCCCATAAAGGGATATGGTGAAAAAGCAAATATCCTAAGATAAAAACTAAAAGAAGCTTTCTGAGAAACTGCTTTGTGTTCTGTTAATTCATCTCACAGAGTTATAGCTTTCCCATCAAGAAGCCTTTCGGTAAGAATGTTTTTGTGAACTTTGCAAAGTGATATTTAGAAGCCCAGAGAGGGCTATGAAAAAAGGAAATATCCTAAGATAAAAACTGAAAGAAGCTTTCTGAGAAACTGGTTTGAGTTCTGTTAATTCATCTCACAGAGTTACAGCTTTCCCTTCAAGAAGCCTTTCGCTAAGGCTGTTCTTGTGGAATTTGCAAAGTGATATTTGGAAGCCGTAGAGGTCTACGGTGAAAAAGGAAATATCTTCAATTAACTACTTGAAAGAAGCTTTCTGAGAAACTGCTTTGTGTTCTGTTAATTCATCTCACAGAGTTACAGCTTTCCCGTCAAGAAGCCTTTCGCTAAGACTGTTTTTGTGGAATTTGCAAAGTGATATTCGGAGCCCCATAGAGGGCTATGGTGAAAATGGAGATATCCTAAGATAAAAACCGAAAAGAAGCTTTCTGAGAAACTGCTTAGTGTACTGTTAATTCAACTCACAGAGTTACAGCTTCTTCCTCAGGAATCCTTTCGCTAAGGCTGTTCTTGTGGAAGTTGCAAAGTGATATTTGGAATCCCATAGAGGGATATGGTGAAAAAGGAAATATCTTCTGTTAAAAACTGGAAAGCAGCTTTCTGAGTAACTGCTTTGTGGTCTGTTAATTCATCTCACAGAGTTACAGCTTTCCCCTCAAGAAGCTTTTCGCTAAGACTGTTCTTGATGAATTTGCAAATTGACATTTGTAAGCCCATACAGGGCTATGCTGAAAAAGGAAATATCCTAAGATAACAACTGAAAAGAAGCTTTATGAGAAACTGCTGTGGGTTCTGTTAATTCATCTGAGAGAGTTACAGCTTTCCCCTCAAGAAGCTTTTCGCTAAGACTGTTCTTGTGGAATTTGCAAAGTGATATTTGGAAGGCCATAGGGGGCTATGGTGAAAATGGAAATATCCTAAGATAAAAACCTAAAAGAAGCTTTCTGAGAAACTGCTTTGTGTTCTGTTAATTCATCTCAGAGAGTTACAGCTTTCTGCTCAAGAAGCCTTTCGCTAAGACTGTTCTTGTAAAATTTGCAAAGTGATGTTTGGAATCCCATAGAGGGCTTAGGTGAAAAAGGAAATAACTTTCGTTAAAAACTGGAAAGAGTTATACCTGGTGTAAATGACGAGTTGATGGGTGCAGCACACCAACATGGCACAAGTATACTTATGTAGCAAACCTGCACGTTGTGCACATGTACCCTACAACTTGAAGTTTAATAAAAATAAATAAATTTAAAAAAAAAAACTGGAAAGAAGATTTCTGAGAAACTGCTTTGTGTTCTGTTAGTTCAACTCACAGAGTTACAGATTTACCTTCAAGAAGCTGTTCACTAAGACTGTTTTTGTGAAATTAACAAAGTGATATTTGGAAGCCCATAGAGGGCTATGGAGAAAAAGGAAGTATCCTAGGATAAAAACTGAAAATAAGCTTTCTGAGAAACTGCTTTGTGTTCTGTTAATTCAACTCACAGAGTTACAGTTTCCCCTCAAGAAGCCTTTCGCTAAGACTGTTCTTGTGGAATTTACAAAGTGATATTTGGAAGCCCATAGAGGGCTATGCAGAAAAAGGAAATATCTTCCGTTAAAAACGGGAAAGAATCTTTCTGAGAAACTGCTTTGTGTTCTGTTAATTCATCTCACAGAGTTACAGGTTTCTTCGCAAGAAAGCGTTCTGTAAGGCTGTTCTTGTGGAGTTTGCAAAGATTATTTGGAAGCCCATAGACGGCTATGTTGAAAAAGGAAATATGCTAAGTTAAAAACTGAAAAGAAGGTATCTGAGAAACTGCCATGTGTTCTGTTAATGATCTCAAAGAGTTACAGCTTTCCATTCAAGAAGCCTTTCGCTAAGTCCGTTCTTGTGGAATTTGCAAAGGGATATTTGGAAGCCCATAGAGGGCTATGGTGAAAAAGGAAATATCTCCGGTAAAAAACTGGAAAGAAGCTTTCTGAGAAACTGCTTTGTGTTCTGTTAATTCATCTCACAGAGTTACAGCTTTCCCCTGAAGAAGCCTTTCGCTAAAACTGTGCTTGGGGAATTTGCAAAGTGATATTTGGAAGCCCGCAGAGGGCTATGGTGAAAAAGGAAATATCCGAAGATAAAAACTGAAAAGAAGCTTTCTGAGAAACTGCTTTGTGTTCTGTTAATTCATCTCACAGAGTTACAGCTTTTCCCTCAAGAAGCCTTTCGCTAAGACTGTTCTTGTGGAATTTGCAAAGAGATATTTGGAAGCCCATACAGGGCTATGGTGAAAAAGGAAATATCTTCCGTTAAAAACTAGAAAGAAGCTTTCTGAAGGACTGCTTTGTGTTCTTTTAATTCATGTCACAGAGTTACAGCTTTCCCCTCAAGAAGCCTTTCGCTAAGACTGTTCTGGTGGAATTTGTAAAGTGATATTTGGAAGCCCATAGAGGGCTGTGGTGAAAAAGGAAATATCTTCTGTGAAAAACTGAAAAGAAACTTCCTGAGAAACTGCTTTGTGTTTTGTTAATTCATCTCACAGAGTTACAGCTTTCCCCTAAACAAGCCGTTTACTGAGACTCTTCTTGTGGAATTTGCAAAGTGATATTGGAAGCCCATAGAGGATTATGGCGAAAAAGGTAATTTCCTAAGATAAAAACCGAAAAGGAGCTTTCTGAGAAACTGCATTGTATTCTCCTAATTAATGTCACAGAGTTATAGCTTTCGCCACAACAAGCCGTTCACTAAGACTGTTCTTGTGGAATTTGCAAAGTGATATTTGGAAGCCCGTAGAGAGCTATTGTGAAAAAGGGAACATATTCAGTTAAAAACTGGAAAGAAGCTTTCTGAGAAACTGCTTTGTTTTCTGTTAATTCAACCCACCGAGTTACACCTTTCCACTCAAGAGGCCTTTCGCTAAGACTGTTCTTGTGGAATTTGCGAAGTGGTATTTTAAAACCCATAGAGGGTTATGGTGAAAAAGAAAGTATCCTAACATAAAAAGTGCAAAGAATCTTTCTGAGAAACTGCTTTGTGTTCTGTGAATTCAACTCCCAGAATTAAAGCTTTCTCCTCTAGAAAGTTTTCGCTAAGAATGTTGTTGTGGAATTTTCAAAGTGATATTTGGAAGCCCATAGAGGGCTATGGTGAAAAAGGAAGTAGCCTAAATTAACAACTGAAAAGAAGCTCTCTGAGAAACTGTTTTATTTTCTGTTAATTCATCTCACAGAGATACAGCTTTCCCCTCAAGAAGCCTTTCACTAAGACTGTTGTTGTGGAATTTGAAAAGTGATATTTGGAAGCCCACTGATGGCAGTGGTGAATAAGAAAATATCCTATAATAAAAACTGAAAAGAAGCTTTCTGAGAAACTGCTTTGTATTCTGTTAATTCATCTCACAGAGTTACATCTTTAAACTCAAGAAGTCTTTCCCTAAGACTGTTCTTGTGGAATTAGCAAAGTGATATTTGGAAGCCCATCGTGGGCTATGATGAAAAAGAAATTGTCTTCCGTTAAAAACTGGAAAGAAGCTTTCTGAGAAACTGCATTGTTTTCTGTTATTTCGTCTCACAGAGTTACAGCTTTCCCCTCAAGAAGCCTCTCGTTGAGACTGTTCTTGTGGAAAATGCAAAGTGATATTTGGAAGCCCATAGAGGGCTATGTTGAAAAAGGAAATATCTTCCGTTAAAAACTGGAAAGAGGCTTTCGAGAAACTTCTTTGTGTTCTGTTAATTCATCTCACAGAGTTACAGTTTTCCCCTCCAGAGTCGTTTCGCTAAGAATGTTCTTGTGGAATTTGCAAAGTGATATTTGGAAGCCCAAAGAGGGCTATGGTGAAAAAGGAAATATCTTCCATTAAAAACAGGAAGGAAGCTTTCGAGAAACTGCTTTGTGTTCTGTTAATTCATCTCACACTGTTACAGTTTTCCCCTCCAGAAGCCTTTCACGAAGAATGTTCTTGTGGAATTTGCAAAGTGATATTGGAAGCCCATAGAGCGTTATGGCGAAAAAGGAAATATCCTAAGATAAAACCCGAATAGAAGCATTCTGAGAAATTGCATTGTGTTCTCTTAATTCATCTCAGAGTGTTGTAGCTTTCCCTTCCAGAAACAGTTCACTAGGACTGTTCCTGTGGAATTTGCAAGGTGATATTTGGAAGCCCTTAGAGGGCTTTTTCAAAAAGGAAATATCTTGCGTTAAAAACTGGAAAGAAGCTTTCTGAAAAACTGCTTTGTGTTCTGCTAATTCATCTCAGAGAAGTACAGCTTTCCCCGCAATAAGCCGCTCACTAAGAATGTTCTTGTGGGCCGTGCGCGGTGGCTCAAGCCTGTAATCCCAGCACTTTGGGAGGCGGAGACGGGCGGATTACGAGGTCAGGAGATCGAGACCATCCTGGCTAACACAGTGAAACCCCGTCTCTACTAAAAATACAAAAAACTAGCCGGGCGAGGTGGCGGGCGCCTGTAGTCCCAGCTCCTCCGGAGGCTGAGGTAGGAGAATGGCGTAAACCCGGGAGGCGGAGCTTGCAGTGAGCTGAGACCCGGCCACTGCAGTCCAGCCCGGGCTACAGAGCAAGACTCCATCACAAAAAAAAAAAAAAAAAAAAAAAAGGATTTTCTTGTGGAATTTGCAAAGTGGTACTTGGAAGCCTTTAGAGGGCTGTGGTGAAAATGGAAATATCCTAAGATAAAAACAAAAAAGAAGCTTTCTCAGAAACTGCTTTGTGTTCTGTTAATTCATCTCAAAGAGTTACATCATTTCCTTCAAGAAGACTTTCGCTAAGACTCTTCTTGTGGAATTTTGCAAAGTGATATTTGGAAGCCCATAGAACGCTACGGTGAAAAAAGAAATATCTCCCGTTAAATACTGGAAAGAAGCTTTCTGAGAAACTGCTTTGTGTTCTGTTAATTCATCTCGCAGAGTTACAGCTTTCCTCTCAAGAAGCCTTTCGTTAAGACTGTTTTTGTGGTATTTGCAAAGTGATATTTGGAAGCCCATAGAGGGCTATGGTGAAAAAAGAAATATCTTCCGTTAAAAAGTGGAAAGAAGCTTTAAGAGAAACTCTTTTGTGTTCTGTTAATTCATCTCACAGAATTACAGCTTTCCCCTCAATAATCCTTTCGCTAAGACTGTTCTTGTGGAATTTGCAAAGTGATATTTGGAAGCCCATAGAGTGCTATGGTGAAAAAGGAAATATCTTCCGTTAAAAACTGGAAAGAAGCTTTCTGTGAAACTGCTTTGTGTTCTGTTAATTCATCTCACAGAGTTACATTTTTCCCTTCCAGAAGAGTTTCGCTAAGGCTGTTCTTGTGGAATTTGGAAAGTGATATTTGGAAGCCCATAGAGGGTAAGGTGAAAAAGGAAATATCTTCAGTTAAAAACTGGAAAGAAGTTTTCTCAGAAACTGCTTTGTGTTCTCTTAATTCATCTCACAGAATTACAGTTTTCCCTTCAAGAAGCCTTTCGCTAAGGCTGTCTTGTGGTATCTGGAAAGTGATATTTGTAAGCCTATAGAGAGCTATGCTGAAAATGAAGAATCTTCAGTGATAAACTGGAAAGAAGCTTTCTGAGAAACTGCTTTGTGTTCTGTTAATTCATCTCACAGAGTTACAGCTTTCCCTTCAAGAAGCCTTTCGCTAAGACTGTTCTTGTGGAATTTGCAAAGTGATATTTGGAAGCCATTAGCGGGCTATAGTGAAAAAGGAAATAATCCTAAAATAAAATATGAAATAAGCATTCGGAGAAACTGCTTTGTGATTTGTTAATTCATCTCACAGGGTTACAGCTTTCCCTTCAAGAAGCCTTTCGCAAAGGCTCTTCATGTGGAATTGGCAAAGTGATATTTGAAAGCACATAGAGGGCTATGGTGAAAAAGGAAATATCTTCCGTTAAAAACTGGAAAGAAGCTTTCTGAGCAACTGCTTTGTGTTCTAATTCATCTCAAAGAGTTACAGCTTTCCCTTCAAGAAGTCTTTCGCTAAGGCTGTTCTTGTGGAATTTGGAAAGTGTTATTTGGAAGACCATAGACGGCTGTGGTGAAAAAGGAAATATCTTCCGTTAAAAACTGGAAAGAACCATTCTGAGAAAATGCGGCGTGTTCTGTTAGTACATATCACCGAGCTACAGCTTTCCCCTCAGGAAGCCGTTCACTAAGACTGT
This sequence comes from Chlorocebus sabaeus, assembly GCF_047675955.1. Taxonomy (NCBI): domain Eukaryota; kingdom Metazoa; phylum Chordata; class Mammalia; order Primates; family Cercopithecidae; genus Chlorocebus; species Chlorocebus sabaeus. Next base: position 1,039,204 of record NW_027327593.1, read on the forward strand.
TCTTGTGGAATTGCAAAGTGATATTTGGAGGCACATAGAGGGCAATGGTGAAAAAGGAAACATCCCAAGATAAAAACTGAAAAGAAGCTTTCTGAGAAACTGCTTTGTGTTCTGTTAATTCAAGTCACAGAGTTACTCTTTTACCTCAGGGAGCCTTTCGCTAAGGCTGTTGTTGTGGAATTTGCAAAGTGATATTTGGAAGCCCAAAAGGGCTATGGTGAAAAAGGAAATATCTTCTGTTAAAAACTGGAAAGAAGCTTTCTGAGAAACTGCTTTGTGTTCAGTTAGTTCCTCTCACAGAGTTACAGCTTTCCCCTCAAGAAGACTTTCGCTAAGACTGTTCATGTGGAATTTTCAAAGTGATAATTGGAATCCCATAGAGGGCTATGGTGAAAAAGGAAATATCCTAAGGTAAAAACTGAAAAGTAGGTTTCTGAGAAAATGTTTTGGGTTCTGTTAATTCATCTTACAGAGTTACAGCTTTACCCTCAAGAAGCCTTTCGCTAAGACTTTTCTTCTGGAATTTACAAAGTGATATTTGGAAACTCTATAGCCCTATGGTGAAAATGGAAATATCGTAAGATAAAAAACGAAAAGAAGGTTTCTGAGAAACTGCTTTGAATTCTTTTAATTCATCTTACAGATTTACAGCTTTTATCTCCAGAATCCTTTCGCTAAGACTGTTCTTGTGCAATTTGCAAAATGTTTTTGGAAGCCCATAGAGGGCTATGCTGAAAAAGGAAATATCCTAAGAGAAAAACTGAAAAGAAGCTTTCTGAGAAACTGCTTTGTGTTCTGTTAATTCATCTCAGAGAGTTACAGCTTTCCCCTCAAGAAGTCTTTCACAAAGACTGTTCTTGTGTAATTTCCAAAGTGATATTTGGAAGACCATAGAGGGCTATGTTGAAAAAGGAAATATAGTAAGATAAAATCCGAAAAGAAGCTTTCTGAGAAACTGCTTTGTGTTCTGTTAATTCATCTCAAAGTGTCACAGATTTCCCCTCATGAGGCCGTTCACTAAGACTGTTCTTCTGAAATTTGGAAAGTGATATTTAGAATCTCATAGAGGGCAATGGTGAAAAAGGAAATATTTTCCGATAAAAACTGTAAAGAAGCTTTCTGATAAACTGCTTTGTGTTCTGTTAGTTCATCTCACAGAGTTACAGCTTTCCCTTCAAGAAGCAGTTCACTGAGACTATTCTTGTGAAATTTGCAAAGTGATATTAGAAAACTCCTGGAGGGCTATGGTGAAAAAGGAAATATCTTCCGTTAAAAACTGGAAAGAAGCTTTTTGAGAAACTGCCGTGTGTTCTGTTAAAGCATCTCACCGAGTTACAGCTTTCCCCTCAAGAAGGCTTTCGCTAAGACTGTTCTTGTGGGATTTGCAATGTGATATTTGGAAGCCCATAGAGGACTATGGTGAGAAAGGAAATATCCTCCGTTAAAAACTGGAAAGAAGATTTGTGAGAAAATGCTTTGTGTTCTGTTAATTCATCTCACAGAGTTAGAGCTTTCCCCTCAAGGAGCCTTTCGCTAAGACTGTTGATGTGGAATTTGCAAAGTGATATTTGGAAGCCCAAAAGGGCTATGGTGAAAAAGGAAATATCCTCAGTTAAAAATGGAAGGAAGCTTTCTGAGAAACTGCTTTGTGTTCAGTTAGTTCCTCTCACAGAGTTACAGCTTTCCCCTCAAGAAGACTTTCGCTAAGACTGTTCATGTGGAATTTTCAAAGTGATAATTGGAATCCCATAGAGGGCTATGGTGAAAAAGGAAATACCCTAAGGTAAAAACTGAAAAGTAGGTTTCTGAGAAAATGTTTTGGGTTCTGTTAATTCATCTTACAGAGTTACAGCTTTACCCTCAAGAAGCCTTTCGCTAAGACTTTTCTTCTGGAATTTGCAAAGTGATATTTGGAAACCCTATAGCCCTATGGTGAAAATGGAAATATCGTAAGATAAAAAACGAAAAGAAGGTTTCTGAGAAACTGCTTTGAATTCTTTTAATTCATCTTACAGATTTACAGCTTTTATCTCCAGAATCCTTTCGCTAAGACTGTTCTTGTGGAATTTGCAAAATGTTTTTGGAAGCCCATAGAGGCTATGCTGAAAAAGGAAATACCCTAAGATAAAAACTGAAAAGAAGCTTTCTGAGAAACTGCTTTGTGTTCTGTTAATTCATCTCAGAGAGTTACAGCTTTCCCCTCAAGAAGTCTTTCACAAAGACTGTTCTTGTGTAATTTGCAAAGTGATATTAGAAAACTCCTAGAGGGCTATGGTGAAAAAGGAAATATCTTCCGTTAAAAACTTGAAAGAAGCTTTTTGAGAAACTGCCGTGTGTTCTGTTAAAGCATCTCACCGAGTTACAGCTTTTGCCTCACGAAGGCTTTCACTAAGACTGTTCATGTGGGATTTGCAAAGTGATATTTGGAAGCCCATAGAAGACAACGGTGAAAAAGGAAATATCTTTCGTTAAAAACTGGAAAGAAGATATATGAGAAACTGCTTTGTGTTCTGTTAATTCATTTCACAGCGTTACAGTTTTCCCCTCCAGAAGTCTTTCGCTTCCACTGTTCTTGTGGAATTTGCATAGTGATATTTGGAATCCCATACAGGACTATGGTGAAAATGGAAATACCTTCAATTAAAAAATGAAAAGAAGCTTTCCGAGAAACTGCTTTGTGTTCTGTTAATTCATCTCAAAAATTACAGCTTTCCCCACAAGAAGCCTTCCGCTAAGACTGTTTTTGAGGAATTTCCAAAGTGATATGTGGAAGGCCATAGAGGGCTATGGTGAAAATGGAAATATCCTAAGATACTTACCGAAGAGAAGCTGTCTGAAAAACTGATTTGTGTTCTGTTAGTTCATCTCACAGAGCTACAGCTTTTCCCTCAAGAAGCCGTTCATTAAGACTGTTTTGTGAAATTTGGAAAGTGATATTTGGAAACCCATAGAGGACAATGGTGAAAAAGGAAATATCTTCCGTTTAAAACTGGAAAGAAGCATTCTGAGAAAATGCCGTGTCTTCTGTTAATACGTCTCACTGAGTTACAGCTTTCCTCTCAAGAAGCCTTTCGCTAAGACTGTTCTTGTGGGATTTGCATTGTGATATCTGGAAGCCCATAGAGGACTATGGTGAGAAAGGAAATATCCTCCGTTAAAAACTGGAAAGAAGATTTGTGAGAAAATGCTTTGTGTTCTGTTAATTCATCTCCCAGAGTTAGAGCTTTCCCCTCAAGAAGCCTTTCGCTAAGACTGTTGATGTGGAATTTGCAAAGTGATATTTTGAAGCCCAAAGGGCTATGGTGAAAAAGGAAATATCCTCAGTTAAAAACTGGAAGGAAGGTTTCTGAGAAACTGCTTTGTGTTCAGTTAGTTCCTCTCACAGAGTTACAGCTTTCCCCTCAAGAAGACTTTCGCTAAGACTGTTCATGTGGAATTTTCAAAGTGGTAATTGGAATCCCATAGAGGGCTATGGTGAAAAAGGAAATATCCTAAGGTAAAAACTGAAAAGTAGGTTTCTGAGGAAATGTTTTGTGTTCTGTTAATTCATCTTACAGAGTTACAGCTTTACCCTCAAGAAGCCTTTTGCTAAGATTTTTTTTCTGGAATTTTCAAAGTGATATTTGGAAACCCTATAGCCCTATGGTTAAAATGGAAATATCGTAAGATAAAAAACGAAAAGAAGGTTTCTGAGAAACTGCTTTGAATTCTTTTAATTCATCTTACAGATTTACAGCTTTTATCTCCAGAATCCTTTCGCTAAGACTGTTCTTGTGGAATTTGCAAAATGTTTTTGGAAGCCCATAGAGGGCTATGCTGAAAAAAGAAATATCCTAAGATAAAAACTGAAAAGAAGCTTTCTGAGAAACTGCTTTGTGTTCTGTTAATTCATCTCAGAGAGTTACAGCTTTCCCCTCAAGAAGTCTTTCACAAAGACTGTTCTTGTGTAATTTGCAAAGTGATATTTGGAAGACCATAGAGGGCTACGTTGAAAAAGAAATATAGTAAGATAAAATCCGAAAAGAAGCTTTCTGAGAAACTGCTTTGTGTTCCGTTAATTCATCTCAAAATGTCACAGATTTCCCCTCATGAGGCCGTTCACTAAGACTGTTCTTCTGAAATTTGGAAAGTGATATTTAGAATCTCATAGAGGGCAATGGTGAAAAAGGAAATATTTTCCGATAAAAACTGTAAAGAAGCTTTCTGATAAACTGCTTTGTGTTCTGTTAGTTCATCTCACAGAGTTACAGCTTTCCCTTCAAGAAGCAGTTCACTGAGACTATTCTTGTGAAATTTGCAAAGTGATATTAGAAAAATCCTGGAGGGCTATGGTGAAAAAGGAAATATCTTCCGTTAAAAACTGGAAAGAAGCTTTTTGAGAAACTGCCGTGTGTTCTGTTAAAGCATCTCACCGAGTTACAGCTTTCCCCTCAAGAAGGCTTTCGCTAAGACTGTTCTTGTGGGATTTGCAAAGAGATATTTGGAAGTCACTAGAGGGATATGGTGAAATAGGAAATATCTTTCGTTAAAAACTGGAAAGAAGATATCTGAGAAACTGCTTTGTGTTCTGTTAATTCATCTCACAGAGTTACAGTTTTCCCCTCCAGAAGTCTTTCGCTTCCACTGTTCTTGTGGAATTTGCATAGTGATATTTCGAATCCCATAGAGGGCTATGGTGAAAATGGAAATAACTTCAGTTAAAAAATGAAAAGAGCTTTCCGAGAAACTGCTTTGTGTTCTGTTAATTCATCTCAAAGAGTTACAGCTTTCCCCTCAAGAAGCCTTCCGCTAAGACTGTTTTTGAGGAATTTCCAAAGTGATATGTGGAAGCCCATAGAGGGGTATGGTGAAAATGGAAATATCGTAACATACTTACCGAAAAGAAGCTGTCTGAAAAACTGCTTTGTGTTCTGTTAGTTCATCTCACAGAGCTACAGCTTTTCCCTCAAGAAGCCGTTCACTAAGACTGTTTTGTGAAATTTGCAAAGTGATATTTGGAAGCCCATAGAGGGCTAAGGTGAAAAAGGAAATATCTTCCGTTAAAAACTGGAAAGAACCATTCTGAGAAAATGCGGCGTGTTCTCTTAGTACATATCACCGAGCTACAGCTTTCCCCTCAGGAAGCCGTTCACTAAGACTGTTCTTGTGGAATTGCAAAGTGATATTTGGAGGCACATAGAGGGCAATGGTGAAAAAGGAAACATCCCAAGATAAAAACTGAAAAGAAGCTTTCTGAGAAACTGCTTTGTGTTCTGTTAATTCAAGTCACAGAGTTACTCTTTTACCTCAGGAAGCCTTTCGCTAAGGCTGTTGTTGTGGAATTTGCAAAGTGATATTTGGAAGCCCAAAAGGGCTATGGTGAAAAAGGAAATATCCTCAGTTAAAAACTGGAAAGAAGCTTTCTGAGAAACTGCTTTGTGTTCAGTTAGTTCCTCTCACAGAGTTACAGCTTTCCCCTCAAGAAGACTTTCGCTAAGACTGTTCATGTGGAATTTTCAAAGTGATAATTGGAATCCCATAGAGGGCTATGGTGAAAAAGGAAATATCCTAAGGTAAAAACTGAAAAGTAGGTTTCTGAGAAAATGTTTTGTGTTCTGTTAATTCATCTTACAGAGTTACAGCTTTACCCTCAAGAAGCCTTTCACTAAGACTGTTGATGTGGCATTTGCAAAGTGATATTTGGAAGCCCAAAAGGGCTATGGTGAAAAAGGAAATATCCTCAGTTAAAAACTGGAAGGAAGCTTTCTGAGAAACTGCTTTGTGTTCAGTTAGTTCCTCTCACAGAGTTACAGCTTTCCCCTCAAGAAGACTTTCGCTAAGACTGTTCATGTGGAATTTTCAAAGTGGTAATTGGAATCCCATAGAGGGCTATGGTGATAAAGGAAATATCCTAAGTTAAAAACTGAAAAGTAGGTTTCTGAGGAAATGTTTTGTGTTCTGTTAATTCATCTTACAGAGTTACAGCTTTACCCTCAAGAAGCCTTTTGCTAAGACTTTTCTTCTGGAATTTGCAAAGTGATATTTGGAAACCCTATAGCCCTATGGTAAAAATGGAAATATCGTAAGATAAAAAACGAAAAGAAGGTTTCTGAGAAACTGCTTTGAATTCTTTTAATTCATCTTACAGATTTACAGCTTTTACCTCCAGAATCCTTTCGCTAAGACTGTTCTTGTGCAATTTGCAAAATGTTTTTGGAAGCCCATAGAGGGCTATGCTGAAAAAGGAAATATCCTAAGAGAAAAACTGAAAAGAAGCTTTCTGAGAAACTGCTTTGTGTTCTGTTAATTCATCTCAGAGAGTTACAGCTTTCCCCTCAAGAAGTCTTTCACAAAGACTGTTCTTGTGTAATTTGCAAAGTGATATTTGGAAGACCATAGAGGGCTATGTTGAAAAAGGAAATATAGTTAGATAAAATCCGAAAAGAAGCTTTCTGAGAAACTGCTTTGTGTTCTGTTAATTCATCTCAAAGTGTCACAGATTTCCCCTCATGAGGCCGTTCACTAAGACTGTTCTTCTGAAATTTGGAAAGTGATATTTAGAATCTCATAGAGGGCAATGGTGAAAAAGGAAATATTTTCCGATAAAAACTGTAAAGAAGCTTTCTGATAAACTGCTTTGTGTTCTGTTAGTTCATCTCACAGAGTTACAGCTTTCCCCTCAAGAAGACTTTCGCTAAGACTGTTCATGTGGAATTTTCAAAGTGGTAATTGGAATCCCATAGACGGCTATCGTGAAAAAGGAAATATCCTAAGGTAAAAACTGAAAAGTAGGTTTCTGAGGAAATGTTTTGTGTTCTGTTAATTCATCTTACAGAGTTACAGCTTTACCCTCAAGAAGCCTTTTGCTAAGACTTTTCTTCTGGAATTTGCAAAGTGATATTTGGAAACCCTATAGCCCTATGGTGAAAATGGAAATATCGTAAGATAAAAAACGAAAAGAATGTTTCTGAGAAACTGCTTTGAATTCTTTTAATTCATCTTACAGATTTCAGCTTTTATCTCCAGAATCCTTTCGCTAAGACTGTTCTTGTGGAATTTGCAAAATGTTTTTGGAAGCCCATAGAGGGCTATGCTGAAAAAGGAAATATCCTAAGATAAAAACTGAAAAGAAGCTTTCTGAGAAACTGCTTTGTGTTCTGTTAATTCATCTCAGAGAGTTACAGCTTTCCCCTCAAGAAGTCTTTCACAAAGACTGTTCTTGTGTTATTTGCAAAGTGATATTTGGAAGACCATAGAGGTCTATGTGGAAAAAGAAATATAGTAAGATAAAATCCGAAAAGAAGCTTTCTGAGAAACTGCTTTGTGTTCTGTTAATTCATCTCAAAGTGTCACAGATTTCCCCTCATGAGGCCGTTCACTAAGACCGTTCTTCTGAAATTTGGAAAGTGATATTTAGAATCTCATAGAGGGCAATGGTGAAAAAGGAAATATTTTCCGATAAAAAGTGTAAAGAAGCTTTCTGATAAACTGCTTTGTGTTCTGTTAGTTCATCTCACAGAGTTACAGCTTTCCCTTCAAGAAGCAGTTCACTGAGACTATTCTTGTGAAATTTGCAAAGTGATATTAGAAAACTCCTAGAGGGCTATGGTGAAAAAGGAAATATCTTCCGTTACCAAAAGGGCTATGGTGAAAAAGGAAATATCCTCAGTTAAAAACTGGAAAGAAGCTTTCTGAGAAACTGCTTTGTGTTCAGGTAGCTCCTCTCACAGAGTTACAGCTTTCCCCTCAAGAAGACTTTCGCTAAGACTGTTCATGTGGAATTTTCAAAGTGGTAATTGGAATCCCATAGAGGGCTATGGTGATAAAGGAAATATCCTAAGTTAAAAACTGAAAAGTAGGTTTCTGAGGAAATGTTTTGTGTTCTGTTAATTCATCTTACAGAGTTACAGCTTTACCCTCAAGAAGCCTTTTGCTAAGACTTTTCTTCTGGAATTTGCAAAGTGATATTTGGAAACCCTATAGCCCTATGGTTAAAATGGAAATATCGTAAGATAAAAAACGAAAAGAAGGTTTCTGAGAAACTGCTTTGAATTCTTTTAATTCATCTTACAGATTTACAGCTTTTATCTCCAGAATCCTTTCGCTAAGACTGTTCTTGTGCAATTTGCAAAATGTTTTTGGAAGCCCATAGAGGGCTATGCTGAAAAAGGAAATATCCTAAGAGAAAAACTGAAAAGAAGCTTTCTGAGAAACTGCTTTGTGTTCTGTTAATTCATCTCAGAGAGTTACAGCTTTCCCCTCAAGAAGTCTTTCACAAAGACTGTTCTTGTGTAATTTCATATTTGGAAGACCATAGAGGGCTATGTTGAAAAAGGAAATATAGTTAGATAAAATCCGAAAAGAAGCTTTCTGAGAAACTGCTTTGTGTTCTGTTAATTCATCTCAAGGTGTCACAGATTTCCCCTCATGAGGCCGTTCACTAAGACTGTTCTTCTGAAATTTGGAAAGTGATATTTAGAATCTCATAGAGGGCAATGGTGAAAAAGGAAATATTTTCCGATAAAAACTGTAAAGAAGCTTTCTGATAAACTGCTTTGTGTTCTGTTAGTTCATCTCACAGAGTTACAGCTTTCCCTTCAAGAAGCAGTTCACTGAGACTATTCTTGTGAAATTTGCAAAGTGATATTAGAAAACTCCTAGAGGGCTATGGTGAAAAAGGAAATATCTTCCGTTAAAAACTGGAAAGAAGCTTTTTGAGAAACTGCCGTGTGTTCTGTTAAAGCATCTCACCGAGTTACAGCTTTCCCCTCAAGAAGGCTTTCGCTAAGACTGTTCTTGTGGGATTTGCAAAGAGATATTTGGAAGTCCCTAGAGGGATATGGTGAAATAGGAAATAACTTTCGTTAAAACCTGGAAAGAAGATATCTGAGAAACTGCTTTGTGTTCTGTTAATTCATCTCACAGAGTTACAGTTTTCCCCTCCAGAAGTCTTTCGCTTCCACTGTTCTTGTGGAATTTGCATAGTGATATTTGGAATCCCATAGAGGGCTATGGTGAAAATGGAAATAACTTCAGTTAAAAAATGAAGAGAATCTTTCCGAGAAACTGCTTTGTGTTCTGTTAATTCATCTCAAAGAGTTACAGCTTTCCCCTCAAGAAGCCTTCCGCTAAGACTGTTTTTGAGGAATTTCCAAAGTGATATGTGGAAGCCCATAGAGGGCTATGGTGAAAATGGAAATATCGTAAGATACTTACCGAAAAGAAGCTGTCTGAAAAACTGCTTTGTGTTCTGTTAGTTCATCTCACAGAGCTACAGCTTTTCCCTCAAGAAGCCGTTCACTAAGACTGTTTTGTGAAATTTGCAAAGTGATATTTGGAAGCCCATAGAGGGCTAAGGTGAAAAAGGAAATATCTTCCGTTAAAAACTGGAAAGAACCATTCTGAGAAAATGCGGCGTGTTCTGTTAGTACATATCACCGAGCTACAGCTTTCCCCTCAGGAAGCCGTTCACTAAGACTGTTCTTGTGGAATTGCAAAGTGATATTTGGAGGCACATAGAGGGCAATGGTGAAAAAGGAAACATCCCAAGATAAAAACTGAAAAGAAGCTTTCTGAGAAACTGCTTTGTGTTCTGTTAATTCAAGTCACAGAGTTACTCTTTTACCTCAGGAAGCCTTTCGCTAAGGCTGTTGTTGTGGAATTTGCAAAGTGATATTTGGAAGCCCAAAAGGGCTATGGTGAAAAAGGAAATATCCTCTGTTAAAAACTGGAAAGAAGCTTTCTGAGAAACTGCTTTGTGTTCAGTTAGTTCCTCTCACAGAGTTACAGCTTTCCCCTCAAGAAGACTTTCGCTAAGACTGTTCATGTGGAATTTTCAAAGTGATAATTGGAATCCCATAGAGGGCTATGGTGAAAAAGGAAATATCCTAAGGTAAAAACTGAAAAGTAGGTTTCTGAGAAAATGTTTTGTGTTCTGTTAATTCATCTTACAGATTTACAGCTTTACCCTCAAGAAGCCTTTCGCTAAGACTTTTCTTCTGGAATTTGCAAAGTGATATTTGGAAACCCTATAGCCCTATGGTGAAAATGGAAATATCGTAAGATAAAAAACGAAAAGAAGGTTTCTGAGAAACTGCTTAGAATTCTTTTAATTCATCTTACAGATTTACAGCTTTTATCTCCAGAATCCTTTCGCTAAGACTGTTCTTGTGGAATTTGCAAAATGTTTTTGGAAGCCCATAGAGGGCTATGCTGAAAAAGGAAATATCCTAAGAGAAAAACTGAAAAGAAGCTTTCTGAGAAACTGCTTTGTGTTCTGTTAATTCATCTCAGAGAGTTACAGCTTTCCCCTCAAGAAGTCTTTCACAAAGACTGCTCTTGTGTAATTTGCAAAGTGATATTTGGAAGACCATAGAGGGCTATGTTGAAAAAGGAAATATAGTAAGATAAAATCCGAAAAGAAGCTTTCTGAGAAACTGCTTTGTGTTCTGTTAATTCATCTCAAAGTGTCACAGATTTCCCCTCATGAGGCCGTTCACTAAGACTGTTCTTCTGAAATTTGGAAAGTGATATTTAGAATCTCATAGAGGGCAATGGTGAAAAAGGAAATATTTTCCGATAAAAACTGTAAAGAAGCTTTCTGATAAACTGCTTTGTGTTCTGTTAGTTCATCTCACAGAGTTACAGCTTTCCCTTCAAGAAGCAGTTCACTGAGACTATTCTTGTGAAATTTGCAAAGTGATATTAGAAAACTCCTGGAGGGCTATGGTGAAAAAGGAAATATCTTCCGTTAAAAACTGGAAAGAAGCTTTTTGAGAAACTGCCGTGTGTTCTGTTAAAGCATCTCACCGAGTTACAGCTTTCCCCTCAAGAAGGCTTTCGCTGAGACTGTTCTTGTGGGATTTGCAATGTGATATTTGGAAGCCCATAGAGGACTATGGTGAGAAAGGAAATATCCTCCGTTAAAAACTGGAAAGAAGATTTGTGAGAAAATGCTTTGTGTTCTGTTAATTCATCTCACAGAGTTAGAGCTTTCCCCTCAAGGAGCCTTTCGCTAAGACTGTTGATGTGGAATTTGCAAAGTGATATTTGGAAGCCCAAAAGGGCTATGGTGAAAAAGGAAATATCCTCAGTTAAAAATGGAAGGAAGCTTTCTGAGAAACTGCTTTGTGTTCAGTTAATTCCTCTCACAGAGTTACAGCTTTCCCCTCAAGAAGACTTTCGCTAAGACTGTTCATGTGGAATTTTCAAAGTGATAATTGGAATCCCATAGAGGGCTATGGTGAAAAAGGAAATATCCTAAGGTAAAAACTGAAAAGTAGGTTTCTGAGAAAATGTTTTGGGTTCTGTTAATTCATCTTACAGAGTTACAGCTTTACCCTCAAGAAGCCTTTCGCTAAGACTTTTCTTCTGGAATTTGCAAAGTGATATTTGGAAACCCTATAGCCCTATGGTGAAAATGGAAATATCGTAAGATAAAAAACGAAAAGAAGGTTTCTGAGAAACTGCTTTGAATTCTTTTAATTCATCTTACAGATTTACAGCTTTTATCTCCAGAATCCTTTCGCTAAGACTGTTCTTGTGGAATTTGCAAAATGTTTTTGGAAGCCCATAGAGGGCTATGCTGAAAAAGGAAATACCCTAAGATAAAAACTGAAAAGAAGCTTTCTGAGAAACTGCTTTGTGTTCTGTTAATTCATCTCAGAGAGTTACAGCTTTCCCCACAAGAAGTCTTTCACAAAGACTGTTCTTGTGTTATTTGCAAAGTGATATTAGAAAACTCCTAGAGGGCTATGGTGAAAAAGGAAATATCTTCCGTTAAAAACTTGAAAGAAGCTTTTTGAGAAACTGCCGTGTGTTCTGTTAAAGCATCTCACCGAGTTACAGCTTTTGCCTCACGAAGGCTTTCACTAAGACTGTTCATGTGGGATTTGCAAAGTGATATTTGGAAGCCCATAGAAGACAACGGTGAAAAAGGAAATATCTTTCGTTAAAAACTGGAAAGAAGATATATGAGAAACTGCTTTGTGTTCTGTTAATTCATTTCACAGCGTTACAGTTTTCCCCTCCAGAAGTCTTTCGCTTCCACTGTTCTTGTGGAATTTGCATAGTGATATTTGGAATCCCATACAGGACTATGGTGAAAATGGAAATACCTTCAATTAAAAAATGAAAAGAAGCTTTCCGAGAAACTGCTTTGTGTTCTGTTAATTCATCTCAAAAATTACAGCTTTCCCCACAAGAAGCCTTCCGCTAAGACTGTTTTTGAGGAATTTCCAAAGTGATATGTGGAAGCCCATAGAGGGCTATGGTGAAAATGGAAATATCCTAAGATACTTACCGAAGAGAAGCTGTCTGAAAAACTGATTTGTGTTCTGTTAGTTCATCTCACAGAGCTACAGCTTTTCCCTCAAGAAGCCGTTCATTAAGACTGTTTTGTGAAATTTGGAAAGTGATATTTGAAAACCCATAGAGGACAATGGTGAAAAAGGAAATATCTTCCGTTAAAAACTGGAAAGAAGCATTCTGAGAAAATGCCGTGTCTTCTGTTAATACGTCTCACTGAGTTACAGCTTTCCTCTCAAGAAGCCTTTCGCTAAGACTGTTCTTGTGGGATTTGCATTGTGATATCTGGAAGCCCATAGAGGACTATGGTGAGAAAGGAAATATCCTCCGTTAAAAACTGGAAAGAAGATTTGTGAGAAAATGCTTTGTGTTCTGTTAATTCATCTCCAGGAGTTAGAGCTTTCCCCTCAAGAAGCCTTTCGCTAAGACTGTTGATGTGGAATTTGCAAAGTGATATTTTGAAGCCCAAAAGGGCTATGGTGAAAAAGGAAATATCCTCAGTTAAAAACTGGAAGGAAGCTTTCTGAGAAACTGCTTTGTGTTCAGTTAGTTCCTCTCACAGAGTTACAGCTTTCCCCTCAAGAAGACTTTCGCTAAGACTGTTCATGTGGAATTTTCAAAGTGGTAATTGGAATCCCATAGAGGGCTATGGTGAAAAAGGAAATATCCTAAGGTAAAAACTGAAAAGTAGGTTTCTGAGGAAATGTTTTGTGTTCTGTTAATTCATCTTACAGAGTTACAGCTTTACCCTCAAGAAGCCTTTTGCTAAGATTTTTTTTCTGGAATTTTCAAAGTGATATTTGGAAACCCTATAGCCCTATGGTTAAAATGGAAATATCGTAAGATAAAAAACGAAAAGAAGGTTTCTGAGAAACTGCTTTGAATTCTTTTAATTCATCTTACAGATTTACAGCTTTTATCTCCAGAATCCTTTCGCTAAGACTGTTCTTGTGGAATTTGCAAAATGTTTTTGGAAGCCCATAGAGGGCTATGCTGAAAAAAGAAATATCCTAAGATAAAAACTGAAAAGAAGCTTTCTGAGAAACTGCTTTGTGTTCTGTTAATTCATCTCAGAGAGTTACAGCTTTCCCCTCAAGAAGTCTTTCACAAAGACTGTTCTTGTGTAATTTGCAAAGTGATATTTGGAAGACCATAGAGGGCTACGTTGAAAAAGAAATATAGTAAGATAAAATCCGAAAAGAAGCTTTCTGAGAAACTGCTTTGTGTTCTGTTAATTCATCTCAAAATGTCACAGATTTCCCCTCATGAGGCCGTTCACTAAGACTGTTCTTCTGAAATTTGGAAAGTGATATTTAGAATCTCATAGAGGGCAATGGTGAAAAAGGAAATATTTTCCGATAAAAACTGTAAAGAAGCTTTCTGATAAACTGCTTTGTGTTCTGTTAGTTCATCTCACAGAGTTACAGCTTTCCCTTCAAGAAGCAGTTCACTGAGACTATTCTTGTGAAATTTGCAAAGTGATATTAGAAAACTCCTGGAGGGCTATGGTGAAAAAGGAAATATCTTCCGTTAAAAACTGGAAAGAAGCTTTTTGAGAAACTGCCGTGTGTTCTGTTAAAGCATCTCACCGAGTTACAGCTTTCCCCTCAAGAAGGCTTTCGCTAAGACTGTTCTTGTGGGATTTGCAAAGAGATATTTGGAAGTCACTAGAGGGATATGGTGAAATAGGAAATATCTTTCGTTAAAAACTGGAAAGAAGATATCTGAGAAACTGCTTTGTGTTCTGTTAATTCATCTCACAGAGTTACAGTTTTCCCCTCCAGAAGTCTTTCGCTTCCACTGTTCTTGTGGAATTTGCATAGTGATATTTGGAATCCCATAGAGGGCTATGGTGAAAATGGAAATAACTTCAGTTAAAAAATGAAAAGAAGCTTTCCGAGAAACTGCTTTGTGTTCTGTTAATTCATCTCAAAGAGTTACAGCTTTCCCCTCAAGAAGCCTTCCGCTAAGACTGTTTTTGAGGAATTTCCAAAGTGATATGTGGAAGCCCATAGAGGGGTATGGTGAAAATGGAAATATCGTAACATACTTACCGAAAAGAAGCTGTCTGAAAAACTGCTTTGTGTTCTGTTAGTTCATCTCACAGAGCTACAGCTTTTCCCTCAAGAAGCCGTTCACTAAGACTGTTTTGTGAAATTTGCAAAGTGATATTTGGAAGCCCATAGAGGGCTAAGGTGAAAAAGGAAATATCTTCCGTTAAAAACTGGAAAGAACCATTCTGAGAAAATGCGGCGTGTTCTGTTAGTACATATCACCGAGCTACAGCTTTCCCCTCAGGAAGCCGTTCACTAAGACTGTTCTTGTGGAATTGCAAAGTGATATTTGGAGGCACATAGAGGGCAATGGTGAAAAAGGAAACATCCCAAGATAAAAACTGAAAAGAAGCTTTCTGAGAAACTGCTTTGTGTTCAGTTAATTCAAGTCACAGAGTTACTCTTTTACCTCAGGAAGCCTTTCGCTAAGGCTGTTGTTGTGGAATTTGCAAAGTGATATTTGGAAGCCCAAAAGGGCTATGGTGAAAAAGGAAATATCCTCAGTTAAAAACTGGAAAGAAGCTTTCTGAGAAACTGCTTTGTGTTCAGTAAGTTCCTCTCACAGAGTTACAGCTTTCCCCTCAAGAAGACTTTCGCTAAGACTGTTCATGTGGAATTTTCAAAGTGATAATTGGAATCCCATAGAGGGCTATGGTGAAAAAGGAAATATCCTAAGGTAAAAACTGAAAAGTAGGTTTCTGAGAAAATGTTTTGTGTTCTGTTAATTCATCTTACAGAGTTACAGCTTTACTCTCAAGAAGCCTTTCACTAAGACTGTTGATGTGGCATTTGCAAAGTGATATTTGGAAGCCCAAAAGGGCTATGGTGAAAAAGGAAATATCCTCAGTTAAAAACTGGAAGGAAGCTTTCTGAGAAACTGCTTTGTGTTCAGTTAGTTCCTCTCACAGAGTTACAGCTTTCCCCTCAAGAAGACTTTCGCTAAGACTGTTCATGTGGAATTTTCAAAGTGGTAATTGGAATCCCATAGAGGGCTATGGTGATAAAGGAAATATCCTAAGTTAAAAACTGAAAAGTAGGTTTCTGAGGAAATGTTTTGTGTTCTGTTAATTCATCTTACAGAGTTACAGCTTTACCCTCAAGAAGCCTTTTGCTAAGACTTTTCTTCTGGAATTTGCAAAGTGATATTTGGAAACCCTATAGCCCTATGGTAAAAATGGAAATATCGTAAGATAAAAAACGAAAAGAAGGTTTCTGAGAAACTGCTTTGAATTCTTTTAATTCATCTTACAGATTTACAGCTTTTACCTCCAGAATCCTTTCGCTAAGACTGTTCTTGTGCAATTTGCAAAATGTTTTTGGAAGCCCATAGAGGGCTATGCTGAAAAAGGAAATATCCTAAGAGAAAAACTGAAAAGAAGCTTTCTGAGAAACTGCTTTGTGTTCTGTTAATTCATCTCAGAGAGTTACAGCTTTCCCCTCAAGAAGTCTTTCACAAAGACTGTTCTTGTGTAATTTGCAAAGTGATATTTGGAAGACCATAGAGGGCTATGTTGAAAAAGGAAATATAGTTAGATAAAATCCGAAAAGAAGCTTTCTGAGAAACTGCTTTGTGTTCTGTTAATTCATCTCAAAGTGTCACAGATTTCCCCTCATGAGGCCGTTCACTAAGACTGTTCTTCTGAAATTTGGAAAGTGATATTTAGAATCTCATAGAGGGCAATGGTGAAAAAGGAAATATTTTCCGATAAAAACTGTAAAGAAGCTTTCTGATAAACTGCTTTGTGTTCTGTTAGTTCATCTCACAGAGTTACAGCTTTCCCTTCAAGAAGCAGTTCACTGAGACTATTCTTGTGAAATTTGCAAAGTGATATTAGAAAACTCCTGGAGGGCTATGGTGAAAAAGGAAATATCTTCCGTTAAAAACTGGAAAGAAGCTTTTTGAGAAACTGCCGTGTGTTCTGTTAAAGCATCTCACCGAGTTACAGCTTTCCCCTCAAGAAGGCTTTCGCTAAGACTGTTCTTGTGGGATTTGCAAAGAGATATTTGGAAGTCCCTAGAGGGATATGGTGAAATAGGAAATATCTTTCGTTAAAACCTGGAAAGAAGATATATGAGAAACTGCTTTGTGTTCTGTTAATTCATCTCACAGAGTTACAGTTTTCCCCTCCAGAAGTCTTTCGCTTCCACTGTTCTTGTGGAATTTGCATAGTGATATTTGGAATCCCATAGAGGGCTACGGTGAAAATGGAAATAACTTCAGTTAAAAAATGAAGAGAATCTTTCCGAGAAACTGCTTTGTGTTCTGTTAATTCATCTCAAAGAGTTACAGCTTTCCCCTCAAGAAGCCTTCCGCTAAGACTGTTTTTGAGGAATTTCCAAAGTGATATGTGGAAGCCCATAGAGGGCTATGGTGAAAATGGAAATATCGTAAGATACTTACCGAAAAGAAGCTGTCTGAAAAACTGCTTTGTGTTCTGTTAGTTCATCTCACAGAGCTACAGCTTTTCCCTCAAGAAGCCGTTCACTAAGACTGTTTTGTGAAATTTGCAAAGTGATATTTGGAAGCCCATAGAGGGCTAAGGTGAAAAAGGAAATATCTTCCGTTAAAAACTGGAAAGAACCATTCTGAGAAAATGCGGTGTGTTCTGTTAGTACATATCACCGAGCTACAGCTTTCCCCTCAGGAAGCCGTTCACTAAGACTGTTCTTGTGGAATTGCAAAGTGATATTTGGAGGCACATAGAGGGCAATGGTGAAAAAGGAAACATCCCAAGATAAAAACTGAAAAGAAGCTTTCTGAGAAACTGCTTTGTGTTCTGTTAATTCAAGTCACAGAGTTACTCTTTTACCTCAGGAAGCCTTTCGCTAAGGCTGTTGTTGTGGAATTTGCAAAGTGATATTTGGAAGCCCAAAAGGGCTATGGTGAAAAAGGAAATATCCTCAGTTAAAAACTGGAAAGAAGCTTTCTGAGAAACTGCTTTGGGTTCAGTTAGTTCCTCTCACAGAGTTACAGCTTTCCCCTCAAGAAGACTTTCGCTAAGACTGTTCATGTGGAATTTTCAAAGTGATAATTGGAATCCCATAGAGGGCTATGGTGAAAAAGGAAATATCCTAAGGTAAAAACTGAAAAGTAGGTTTCTGAGAAAATGTTTTGTGTTCTGTTAATTCATCTTACAGAGTTACAGCTTTACCCTCAAGAAGCCTTTCGCTAAGACTTTTCTTCTGGAATTTGCAAAGTGATATTTGGAAACCCTATAGCCCTATGGTGAAAATGGAAATATCGTAAGATAAAAAACGAAAAGAAGGTTTCTGAGAAACTGCTTAGAATTCTTTTAATTCATCTTACAGATTTACAGCTTTATCTCCAGAATCCTTTCGCTAAGACTGTTCTTGTGGAATTTGCAAAATGTTTTTGGAAGCCCATAGAGGGCTATGCTGAAAAAGGAAATATCCTAAGATAAAAACTGAAAAGAAGCTTTCTGAGAAACTGCTTTGTGTTCTGTTAATTCATCTCAGAGAGTTACAGCTTTCCCCTCAAGAAGTCTTTCACAAAGACTGTTCTTGTGTAATTTCCAAAGTGATATTTGGAAGACCATAGAGGGCTATGTTGAAAAAGGAAATATAGTAAGTTAAAATCCGAAAAGAAGCTTTCTGAGAAACTGCTTTGTGTTCTGTTAATTCATCTCAAAGTGTCACAGATTTCCCCTCATGAGGCCGTTCACTAAGACTGTTCTTCTGAAATTTGGAAAGTGATATTTAGAATCTCATAGAGGGCAATGGTGAAAAAGGAAATATTTTCCGATAAAAACTGTAAAGAAGCTTTCTGATAAACTGCTTTGTGTTCTGTTAGTTCATCTCACAGAGTTACAGCTTTCCCTTCAAGAAGCAGTTCACTGAGACTATTCTTGTGAAATTTGCAAAGTGATATTAGAAAACTCCTAGAGGGCTATGGTGAAAAAGGAAATATCTTCCGTTACCAAAAGGGCTATGGTGAAAAAGGAAATATCCTCAGTTAAAAACTGGAAAGAAGCTTTCTGAGAAACTGCTTTGTGTTCAGGTAGCTCCTCTCACAGAGTTACAGCTTTCCCCTCAAGAAGACTTTCGCTAAGAGTGTTCATGTGGAAATTTCAAAGTGATAATTGGAATCCCATTGAGGGCTATGGTGAAAAAGGAAATATCCTAAGGTAAAAACTGAAAAGTAGGTTTCTGAGAAAATGTTTTGTGTTCTGTTAATTCATCTTACAGAGTTACAGCTTTACCCTCAAGAAGCCTTTCGCTAAGACTTTTCTTCTGGAATTTGCAAAGTGATATTTGGAAACCCTATAGCCCCATGGTGAAAATGGAAATATCGTAAGATAAAAAACGAAAAGAAGGTTTCTGAGAAACTGCTTTGAATTCTTTTAATTCATCTTACAGATTTACAGCTTTTATCTCCAGAATCCTTTCGCTAAGACTGTTCTTGTGGAATTTGCAAAATGTTTTTGGAAGCCCATAGAGGGCTATGCTGAAAAAGGAAATATCCTAAGAGAAAAACTGAAAAGAAGCTTTCTGAGAAACTGCTTTGTGTTCTGTTAATTCATCTCAGAGAGTTACAGCTTTCCCCTCAAGAAGTCTTTCACAAAGACTGTTCTTGTGTAATTTGATATTTGGAAGACCATAGAGGGCTATGTTGAAAAAGGAAATATAGTTAGATAAAATCCGAAAAGAAGCTTTCTGAGAAACTGCTTTGTGTTCTGTTAATTCATCTCAAAGTGTCACAGATTTCCCCTCATGAGGCCGTTCACTAAGACTGTTCTTCTGAAATTTGGAAAGTGATATTTAGAATCTCATAGAGGGCAATGGTGAAAAAGGAAATATTTTCCGATAAAAACTGTAAAGAAGCTTTCTGATAAACTGCTTTGTGTTCTGTTAGTTCATCTCACAGAGTTACAGCTTTCCCTTCTAGAAGCAGTTCACTGAGACTATTCTTGTGAAATTTGCAAAGTGATATTAGAAAACTCCTGGAGGGCTATGGTGAAAAAGGAAATATCTTCCGTTAAAAACTGGAAAGAAGCTTTTTGAGAAACTGCCGTGTGTTCTGTTAAAGCATCTCACCGAGTTACAGCTTTCCCCTCAAGAAGGCTTTCGCTAAGACTGTTCTTGTGGGATTTGCAAAGAGATATTTGGAAGTCACTAGAGGGATATGGTGAAATAGGAAATATCTTTCGTTAAAAACTGGAAAGAAGATATCTGAGAAACTGCTTTGTGTTCTGTTAATTCATCTCACAGAGTTACAGTTTTCCCCTCCAGAAGTCTTTCGCTTCCACTGTTCTTGTGGAATTTGCATAGTGATATTTGGAATCCCATAGAGGGCTATGGTGAAAATGGAAATAACTTCAGTTAAAAAATGAAAAGAAGCTTTCCGAGAAACTGCTTTGTGTTCTGTTAATTCATCTCAAAGAGTTACAGCTTTCCCCTCAAGAAGCCTTCCGCTAAGACTGTTTTTGAGGAATTTCCAAAGTGATATGTGGAAGCCCATAGAGGGCTATGGTGAAAATGGAAATATCGTAAGATACTTACCGAAAAGAAGCTGTCTGAAAAACTGCTTTGTGTTCTGTTAGTTCATCTCACAGAGCTACAGCTCTTCCCTCAAGAAGCCGTTCACTAAGACTGTTTTGTGAAATTTGCAAAGTGATATTTGGAAGCCCATAGAGGGCTAAGGTGAAAAAGGAAATATCTTCCGTTAAAAACTGGAAAGAACCATTCTGAGAAAATGCGGTGTGTTCTGTTAGTACATATCACCGAGCTACAGCTTTCCCCTCAGGAAGCCGTTCACTAAGACTGTTCTTGTGGAATTGCAAAGTGATATTTGGAGGCACATAGAGGGCAATGGTGAAAAAGGAAACATCCCAAGATAAAAACTGAAAAGAAGCTTTCTGAGAAACTGCTTTGTGTTCTGTTAATTCAAGTCACAGAGTTACTCTTTTACCTCAGGAAGCCTTTCGCTAAGGCTGTTGTTGTGGAATTTGCAAAGTGATATTTGGAAGCCCAAAAGGGCTATGGTGAAAAAGGAAATATCCTCAGTTAAAAACTGGAAAGAAGCTTTCTGAGAAACTGCTTTGTGTTCAGTTAGTTCCTCTCACAGAGTTACAGCTTTCCCCTCAAGAAGACTTTCGCTAAGACTGTTCATGTGGAATTTTCAAAGTGATAATTGGAATCCCATAGAGGGCTATGGTGAAAAAGGAAATATCCTAAGGTAAAAACTGAAAAGTAGGTTTCTGAGAAAATGTTTTGTGTTCTGTTAATTCATCTTACAGAGTTACAGCTTTACCCTCAAGAAGCCTTTCACTAAGACTGTTGATGTGGCATTTGCAAAGTGATATTTGGAAGCCCAAAAGGGCTATGGTGAAAAAGGAAATATCCTCAGTTAAAAACTGGAAGGAAGCTTTCTGAGAAACTGCTTTGTGTTCAGTTAGTTCCTCTCACAGAGTTACAGCTTTCCCCTCAAGAAGACTTTCGCTAAGACTGTTCATGTGGAATTTTCAAAGTGGTAATTGGAATCCCATAGAGGGCTATGGTGATAAAGGAAATATCCTAAGTTAAAAACTGAAAAGTAGGTTTCTGAGGAAATGTTTTGTGTTCTGTTAATTCATCTTACAGAGTTACAGCTTTACCCTCAAGAAGCCTTTTGCTAAGACTTTTCTTCTGGAATTTGCAAAGTGATATTTGGAAACCCTATAGCCCTATGGTTAAAATGGAAATATCGTAAGATAAAAAACGAAAAGAAGGTTTCTGAGAAACTGCTTTGAATTCTTTTAATTCATCTTACAGATTTACAGCTTTTATCTCCAGAATCCTTTCGCTAAGACTGTTCTTGTGCAATTTGCAAAATGTTTTTGGAAGCCCATAGAGGGCTATGCTGAAAAAGGAAATATCCTAAGAGAAAAACTGAAAAGAAGCTTTCTGAGAAACTGCTTTGTGTTCTGTTAATTCATCTCAGAGAGTTACAGCTTTCCCCTCAAGAAGTCTTTCACAAAGACTGTTCTTGTGTAATTTCATATTTGGAAGACCATAGAGGGCTATGTTGAAAAAGGAAATATAGTTAGATAAAATCCGAAAAGAAGCTTTCTGAGAAACTGCTTTGTGTTCTGTTAATTCATCTCAAAGTGTCACAGATTTCCCCTCATGAGGCCGTTCACTAAGACTGTTCTTCTGAAATTTGGAAAGTGATATTTAGAATCTCATAGAGGGCAATGGTGAAAAAGGAAATATTTTCCGATAAAAACTGTAAAGAAGCTTTCTGATAAACTGCTTTGTGTTCTGTTAGTTCATCTCACAGAGTTACAGCTTTCCCTTCAAGAAGCAGTTCACTGAGACTATTCTTGTGAAATTTGCAAAGTGATATTAGAAAACTCCTGGAGGGCTATGGTGAAAAAGGAAATATCTTCCGTTAAAAACTGGAAAGAAGCTTTTTGAGAAACTGCCGTGTGTTCTGTTAAAGCATCTCACCGAGTTACAGCTTTCCCCTCAAGAAGGCTTTCGCTAAGACTGTTCTTGTGGGATTTGCAAAGAGATATTTGGAAGTCCCTAGAGGGATATGGTGAAATAGGAAATATCTTTCGTTAAAACCTGGAAAGAAGATATATGAGAAACTGCTTTGTGTTCTGTTAATTCATCTCACAGAGTTACAGTTTTCCCCTCCAGAAGTCTTTCGCTTCCACTGTTCTTGTGGAATTTGCATAGTGATATTTGGAATCCCATAGAGGGCTACGGTGAAAATGGAAATAACTTCAGTTAAAAAATGAAGAGAATCTTTCCGAGAAACTGCTTTGTGTTCTGTTAATTCATCTCAAAGAGTTACAGCTTTCCCCTCAAGAAGCCTTCCGCTAAGACTGTTTTTGAGGAATTTCCAAAGTGATATGTGGAAGCCCATAGAGGGCTATGGTGAAAATGGAAATATCGTAAGATACTTACCGAAAAGAAGCTGTCTGAAAAACTGCTTTGTGTTCTGTTAGTTCATCTCACAGAGCTACAGCTCTTCCCTCAAGAAGCCGTTCACTAAGACTGTTTTGTGAAATTTGCAAAGTGATATTTGGAAGCCCATAGAGGGCTAAGGTGAAAAAGGAAATATCTTCCGTTAAAAACTGGAAAGAACCATTCTGAGAAAATGCGGTGTGTTCTGTTAGTACATATCACCGAGCTACAGCTTTCCCCTCAGGAAGCCGTTCACTAAGACTGTTCTTGTGGAATTGCAAAGTGATATTTGGAGGCACATAGAGGGCAATGGTGAAAAAGGAAACATCCCAAGATAAAAACTGAAAAGAAGCTTTCTGAGAAACTGCTTTGTGTTCTGTTAATTCAAGTCACAGAGTTACTCTTTTACCTCAGGAAGCCTTTCGCTAAGGCTGTTGTTGTGGAATTTGCAAAGTGATATTTGGAAGCCCAAAAGGGCTATGGTGAAAAAGGAAATATCCTCTGTTAAAAACTGGAAAGAAGCTTTCTGAGAAACTGCTTTGTGTTCAGTTAGTTCCTCTCACAGAGTTACAGCTTTCCCCTCAAGAAGACTTTCGCTAAGACTGTTCATGTGGAATTTTCAAAGTGATAATTGGAATCCCATAGAGGGCTATGGTGAAAAAGGAAATATCCTAAGGTAAAAACTGAAAAGTAGGTTTCTGAGAAAATGTTTTGTGTTCTGTTAATTCATCTTACAGAGTTACAGCTTTACCCTCAAGAAGCCTTTCGCTAAGACTTTTCTTCTGGAATTTGCAAAGTGATATTTGGAAACCCTATAGCCCTATGGTGAAAATGGAAATATCGTAAGATAAAAAACGAAAAGAAGGTTTCTGAGAAACTG
Source organism: Chlorocebus sabaeus (assembly GCF_047675955.1). Classification (NCBI taxonomy): domain Eukaryota; kingdom Metazoa; phylum Chordata; class Mammalia; order Primates; family Cercopithecidae; genus Chlorocebus; species Chlorocebus sabaeus. The sequence continues at coordinate 1,062,337 of NW_027327593.1, forward strand.
CTTTGTGTTCTGTTAATTCATCTCAAAGTGTCACAGATTTCCCCTCATGAGGCCGTTCACTAAGACTGTTCTTCTGAAATTTGGAAAGTGATATTTAGAATCTCATAGAGGGCAATGGTGAAAAAGGAAATATTTTCCGATAAAAACTGTAAAGAAGCTTTCTGATAAACTGCTTTGTGTTCTGTTAGTTCATCTCACAGAGTTACAGCTTTCCCTTCAAGAAGCAGTTCACTGAGACTATTCTTGTGAAATTTGCAAAGTGATATTAGAAAACTCCTAGAGGGCTATGGTGAAAAAGGAAATATCTTCCGTTAAAAACTGGAAAGAAGCTTTTTGAGAAACTGCCGTGTGTTCTGTTAAAGCATCTCACCGAGTTACAGCTTTCCCCTCAAGAAGGCTTTCGCTAAGACTGTTCTTGTGGGATTTGCAAAGTGATATTTGGAAGCCCATAGAGGGCTATGGTGAAAAAGGAAATATCTTTCGTTAAAAACTGGAAAGAAGATATCTGAGAAACTGCTTTGTGTTCTGTTAATTCATCTCACAGAGTTACAGTTTTCCCCTCCAGAAGTCTTTCGCTTCCACTGTTCTTGTGGAATTTGCATAGTGATATTTGGAATCCCATAGAGGGCTATGGTGAAAATGGAAATAACTTCAGTTAAAAAATGAAAAGAAGCTTTCCGAGAAACTGCTTTGTGTTCTGTTAATTCATCTCAAAGAGTTACAGCTTTCCCCTCAAGAAGCCTTCCGCTAAGACTGTTTTTGAGGAATTTCCAAAGTGATATGTGGAAGCCCATAGAGAGCTATGGTGAAAATGGAAATATCGTAAGATACTTACCGAAAAGAAGCTGTCTGAAAAACTGCTTTGTGTTCTGTTAGTTCATCTCACAGAGCTACAGCTTTTCCCTCAAGAAGCCGTTCACTAAGACTGTTTTGTGAAATTTGCAAAGTGATATTTGGAAGCCCATAGAGGGCTAAGGTGAAAAAGGAAATATCTTCCGTTAAAAACTGGAAAGAACCATTCTGAGAAAATGCGGTGTGTTCTGTTAGTACATATCACCGAGCTACAGCTTTCCCCTCAGGAAGCCGTTCACTAAGACTGTTCTTGTGGAATTGCAAAGTGATATTTGGAGGCACATAGAGGGCAATGGTGAAAAAGGAAACATCCCAAGATAAAAACTGAAAAGAAGCTTTCTGAGAAACTGCTTTGTGTTCTGTTAATTCAAGTCACAGAGTTACTCTTTTACCTCAGGAAGCCTTTCGCTAAGGCTGTTGTTGTGGAATTTGCAAAGTGATATTTGGAAGCCCAAAAGGGCTATGGTGAAAAAGGAAATATCCTCAGTTAAAAACTGGAAAGAAGCTTTCTGAGAAACTGCTTTGTGTTCAGTTAGTTCCTCTCACAGAGTTACAGCTTTCCCCTCAAGAAGACTTTCGCTAAGACTGTTCATGTGGAATTTTCAAAGTGATAATTGGAATCCCATTGAGGGCTATGGTGAAAAAGGAAATATCCTAAGGTAAAAACTGAAAAGTAGGTTTCTGAGAAAATGTTTTGTGTTCTGTTAATTCATCTTACAGAGTTACAGCTTTACCCTCAAGAAGCCTTTCGCTAAGACTTTTCTTCTGGAATTTGCAAAGTGATATTTGGAAACCCTATAGCCCTAGGGTGAAAATGGAAATATCGTAAGATAAAAAACGAAAAGAAGGTTTCTGAGAAACTGCTTTGAATTCTTTTAATTCATCTTACAGATTTACAGCTTTTATCTCCAGAATCCTTCCGCTAAGACTGTTCTTGTGGAATTTGCAAAATGTTTTTGGAAGCCCATAGAGGGCTATGCTGAAAAAGGAAATATCCTAAGATAAAAACTGAAAAGAAGCTTTCTGAGAAACTGTTTTGTGTTCTGTTAATTCATCTCAGAGAGTTACAGCTTTCCCCTCAAGAAGTCTTTCACAAAGACTGTTCTTGTGTAATTTCCAAAGTGATATTTGGAAGACCATAGAGGGCTATGTTGAAAAAGGAAATATAGAAAGATAAAATCCGAAAAGAAGCTTTCTGAGAAACTGCTTTGTGTTCTGTTAATTCATCTCAAAGTGTCACAGATTTCCCCTCATGAGGCCGTTCACTAAGACTGTTCTTCTGAAATTTGGAAAGTGATATTTAGAATCTCATAGAGGGCAATGGTGGAAAAGGAAATATTTTCCGATAAAAACTGTAAAGAAGCTTTCTGATAAACTGCTTTGTGTTCTGTTAGTTCATCTCACAGAGTTACAGCTTTCCCTTCAAGAAGCAGTTCACTGAGACTATTCTTGTGAAATTTGCAAAGTGATATTAGAAAACTCCTAGAGGGCTATGGTGAAAAAGGAAATATCTTCCGTTACCAAAAGGGCTATGGTGAAAAAGGAAATATCCTCAGTTAAAAACTGGAAAGAAGCTTTCTGAGAAACTGCTTTGTGTTCAGGTAACTCCTCTCACAGAGTTACAGCTTTCCCCTCAAGAAGACTTTCGCTAAGAGTGTTCATGTGGAAATTTCAAAGTGATAATTGGAATCCCATTGAGGGCTATGGTGAAAAAGGAAATATCCTAAGGTAAAAACTGAAAAGTAGGTTTCTGAGAAAATGTTTTGTGTTCTGTTAATTCATCTTACAGAGTTACAGCTTTACCCTCAAGAAGCCTTTCGCTAAGACTTTTCTTCTGGAATTTGCAAAGTGATATTTGGAAACCCTATAGCCCCATGGTGAAAATGGAAATATCGTAAGATAAAAAACGAAAAGAAGGTTTCTGAGAAACTGCTTTGAATTCTTTTAATTCATCTTACAGATTTACAGCTTTTATCTCCAGAATCCTTTCGCTAAGACTGTTCTTGTGCAATTTGCAAAATGTTTTTGGAAGCCCATAGAGGGCTATGCTGAAAAAGGAAATATCCTAAGAGAAAAACTGAAAAGAAGCTTTCTGAGAAACTGCTTTGTGTTCTGTTAATTCATCTCAGAGAGTTACAGCTTTCCCCTCAAGAAGTCTTTCACAAAGACTGTTCTTGTGTAATTTGATATTTGGAAGACCATAGAGGGCTATGTTGAAAAAGGAAATATAGTTAGATAAAATCCGAAAAGAAGCTTTCTGAGAAACTGCTTTGTGTTCTGTTAATTCATCTCAAAGTGTCACAGATTTCCCCTCATGAGGCCGTTCACTAAGACTGGTCTTGTGAAATTTGGAAAGTGATATTTAGAATCTCATAGAGGGCAATGGTGAAAAAGGAAATATTTTCCGATAAAAACTGTAAAGAAGCTTTCTGATAAACTGCTTTGTGTTCTGTTAGTTCATCTCACAGAGTTACAGCTTTCCCTTCAAGAAGCAGTTCACTGAGACTATTCTTGTGAAATTTGCAAAGTGATATTAGAAAACTCCTGGAGGGCTATGGTGAAAAAGGAAATATCTTCCGTTAAAAACTGGAAAGAAGCTTTTTGAGAAACTGCCGTGTGTTCTGTTAAAGCATCTCACCGAGTTACAGCTTTCCCCTCAAGAAGGCTTTCGCTAAGACTGTTCTTGTGGGATTTGCAAAGAGATATTTGGAAGTCCCTAGAGGGATATGGTGAAATAGGAAATATCTTTCGTTAAAACCTGGAAAGAAGATATCTGAGAAACTGCTTTGTGTTCTGTTAATTCATCTCACAGAGTTACAGTTTTCCCCTCCAGAAGTCTTTCGCTTCCACTGTTCTTGTGGAATTTGCATAGTGATATTTGGAATCCCATAGAGGGCTATGGTGAAAATGGAAATAACTTCAGTTAAAAAATGAAAAGAAGCTTTCCGAGAAACTGCTTTGTGTTCTGTTAATTCATCTCAAAGAGTTACAGCTTTCCCCTCAAGAAGCCTTCCGCTAAGACTGTTTTTGAGGAATTTCCAAAGTGATATGTGGAAGCCCATAGAGAGCTATGGTGAAAATGGAAATATCGTAAGATACTTACCGAAAAGAACCTGTCTGAAAAACTGCTTTGTGTTCTGTTAGTTCATCTCACAGAGCTACAGCTTTTCCCTCAAGAAGCCGTTCACTAAGACTGTTTTGTGAAATTTGCAAAGTGATATTTGGAAGCCCATAGAGGGCTAAGGTGAAAAAGGAAATATCTTCCGTTAAAAACTGGAAAGAACCATTCTGAGAAAATGCGGTGTGTTCTGTTAGTACATATCACCGAGCTACAGCTTTCCCCTCAGGAAGCCGTTCACTAAGACTGTTCTTGTGGAATTGCAAAGTGATATTTGGAGGCACATAGAGGGCAATGGTGAAAAAGGAAACATCCCAAGATAAAAACTGAAAAGAAGCTTTCTGAGAAACTGCTTTGTGTTCTGTTAATTCAAGTCACAGAGTTACTCTTTTACCTCAGGAAGCCTTTCGCTAAGGCTGTTGTTGTGGAATTTGCAAAGTGATATTTGGAAGCCCAAAAGGGCTATGGTGAAAAAGGAAATATCCTCAGTTAAAAACTGGAAAGAAGCTTTCTGAGAAACTGCTTTGTGTTCAGTTAGTTCCTCTCACAGAGTTACAGCTTTCCCCTCAAGAAGACTTTCGCTAAGACTGTTCATGTGGAATTTTCAAAGTGATAATTGGAATCCCATAGAGGGCTATGGTGAAAAAGGAAATATCCTAAGGTAAAAACTGAAAAGTAGGTTTCTGAGAAAATGTTTTGTGTTCTGTTAATTCATCTTACAGAGTTACAGCTTTACCCTCAAGAAGCCTTTCGCTAAGACTTTTCTTCTGGAATTTGCAAAGTGATATTTGGAAACCCTATAGCCCTATGGTGAAAATGGAAATATCGTAAGATAAAAAACGAAAAGAAGGTTTCTGAGAAACTGCTTTGAATTCTTTTAATTCATCTTACAGATTTACAGCTTTTATCTCCAGAATCCTTTCGCTAAGACTGTTCTTGTGGAATTTGCAAAATGTTTTTGGAAGCCCATAGAGGGCTATGCTGAAAAAGGAAATATCCTAAGAGAAAAACTGAAAAGAAGCTTTCTGAGAAACTGCTTTGTGTTCTGTTAATTCATCTCAGAGAGTTACAGCTTTCCCCTCAAGAAGTCTTTCACAGAGACTGCTCTTGTGTAATTTGCAAAGTGATATTTGGAAGACCATAGAGGGGTATGTTGAAAAAGGAAATATAGTTAGATAAAATCCGAAAAGAAGCTTTCTGAGAAACTGCTTTGTGTTCTGTTAATTCATCTCAAAGTGTCACAGATTTCCCCTCATGAGGCCGTTCACTAAGACTGTTCTTCTGAAATTTGGAAAGTGATATTTAGAATCTCATAGAGGGCAAAGGTGAAAAAGGAAATATTTTCCGATAAAAACTGTAAAGAAGCTTTCTGATAAACTGCTTTGTGTTCTGTTAGTTCATCTCACAGAGTTACAGCTTTCCCTTCAAGAAGCAGTTCACTGAGACTATTCTTGTGAAATTTGCAAAGTGATATTAGAAAACTCCTGGAGGGCTATGGTGAAAAAGGAAATATCTTCCGTTAAAAACTGGAAAGAAGCTTTTTGAGAAACTGCCGTGTGTTCTGTTAAAGCATCTCGCCGAGTTACAGCTTTCCCCTCAAGAAGGCTTTGGCTAAGACTGTTCTTGTAGGATTTGCAAAGTGATATTTGAAAGCCCATAGAGGGCTATGGTGAAAAAGGAAATATCTTTCGTTAAAAACTGGAAAGAAGATATCTGAGAAACTGCTTTGTGTTCTGTTAATTCATCTCACAGAGTTACAGTTTTCCCCTCCAGAAGTCTTTCGCTTCCACTGTTCTTGTGGAATTTGCATAGTGATATTTGGAATCCCATAGAGGGCTATGGTGAAAATGGAAATAACTTCAGTTAAAAAATGAAAAGAAGCTTTCCGAGAAACTGCTTTGTGTTCTGTTAATTCATCTCAAAGAGTTACAGCTTTCCCCTCAAGAAGCCTTCCGCTAAGACTGTTTTTGAGGAATTTCCAAAGTGATATGTGGAAGCCCATAGAGAGCTATGGTGAAAATGGAAATATCGTAAGATACTTACCGAAAAGAACCTGTCTGAAAAACTGCTTTGTGTTCTGTTAGTTCATCTCACAGAGCTACAGCTTTTCCCTCAAGAAGCCGTTCACTAAGACTGTTTTGTGAAATTTGCAAAGTGATATTTGGAAGCCCATAGAGGGCTAAGGTGAAAAAGGAAATATCTTCCGTTAAAAACTGGAAAGAACCATTCTGAGAAAATGCGGTGTGTTCTGTTAGTACATATCACCGAGCTACAGCTTTCCCCTCAGGAAGCCGTTCACTAAGACTGTTCTTGTGGAATTGCAAAGTGATATTTGGAGGCACATAGAGGGCAATGGTGAAAAAGGAAACATCCCAAGATAAAAACTGAAAAGAAGCTTTCTGAGAAACTGCTTTGTGTTCTGTTAATTCAAGTCACAGAGTTACTCTTTTACCTCAGGAAGCCTTTCGCTAAGGCTGTTGTTGTGGAATTTGCAAAGTGATATTTGGAAGCCCAAAAGGGCTATGGTGAAAAAGGAAATATCCTCAGTTAAAAACTGGAAAGAAGCTTTCTGAGAAACTGCTTTGTGTTCAGTTAGTTCCTCTCACAGAGTTACAGCTTTCCCCTCAAGAAGACTTTCGCTAAGACTGTTCATGTGGAATTTTCAAAGTGATAATTGGAATCCCATAGAGGGCTATGGTGAAAAAGGAAATATCCTAAGGTAAAAACTGAAAAGTAGGTTTCTGAGAAAATGTTTTGTGTTCTGTTAATTCATCTTACAGAGTTACAGCTTTACCCTCAAGAAGCCTTTCGCTAAGACTTTTCTTCTGGAATTTGCAAAGTGATATTTGGAAACCCTATAGCCCCATGGTGAAAATGGAAATATCGTAAGATAAAAAACGAAAAGAAGGTTTCTGAGAAACTGCTTTGAATTCTTTTCATTCATCTTACAGATTTACAGCTTTTATCTCCAGAATCCTTTCGCTAAGACTGTTCTTGTGGAATTTGCAAAATGTTTTTGGAAGCCCATAGAGGGCTATGCTGAAAAAGGAAATATCCTAAGAGAAAAACTGAAAAGAAGCTTTCTGAGAAACTGCTTTGTGTTCTGTTAATTCATCTCAGAGAGTTACAGCTTTCCCCTCAAGAAGTCTTTCACAAAGACTGCTCTTGTGTAATTTGATATTTGGAAGACCATAGAGGGCTATGTTGAAAAAGGAAATATAGTTAGATAAAATCCGAAAAGAAGCTTTCTGAGAAACTGCTTTGTGTTCTGTTAATTCATCTCAAAGTGTCACAGATTTCCCCTCATGAGGCCGTTCACTAAGACTGTTCTTCTGAAATTTGGAAAGTGATATTTAGAATCTCATAGAGGGCAATGGTGAAAAAGGAAATATTTTCCGATAAAAACTGTAAAGAAGCTTTCTGATAAACTGCTTTGTGTTCTGTTAGTTCATCTCACAGAGTTACAGCTTTCCCTTCAAGAAGCAGTTCACTGAGACTATTCTTGTGAAATTTGCAAAGTGATATTAAAACTCCTGGAGGGCTATGGTGAAAAAGGAAATATCTTCCGTTAAAAACTGGAAAGAAGCTTTTTGAGAAACTGCCGTGTGTTCTGTTAAAGCATCTCACCGAGTTACAGCTTTCCCCTCAAGAAGGCTTTCGCTAAGACTGTTCTTGTGGGATTTGCAAAGAGATATTTGGAAGTCACTAGAGGGATATGGTGAAATAGGAAATATCTTTCGTTAAAACCTGGAAAGAAGATATCTGAGAAACTGCTTTGTGTTCTGTTAATTCATCTCACAGAGTTACAGTTTTCCCCTCCAGAAGTCTTTCGCTTCCACTGTTCTTGTGGAATTTGCATAGTGATATTTGGAATCCCATAGAGGGCTATGGTGAAAATGGAAATAACTTCAGTTAAAAAATGAAAAGAAGCTTTCCGAGAAACTGCTTTGTGTTCTGTTAATTCATCTCAAAGAGTTACAGCTTTCCCCTCAAGAAGCCTTCCGCTAAGACTGTTTTTGAGGAATTTCCAAAGTGATATGTGGAAGCCCATAGAGGGCTATGGTGAAAATGGAAAAATCGTAAGATACTTACCGAAAAGAAGCTGTCTGAAAAACTGCTTTGTGTTCTGTTAGTTCATCTCACAGAGCTACAGCTTTTCCCTCAAGAAGCCGTTCACTAAGACTGTTTTGTGAAATTTGCAAAGTGATATTTGGAAGCCCATAGAGGGCTAAGGTGAAAAAGGAAATATCTTCCGTTAAAAACTGGAAAGAACCATTCTGAGAAAATGCGGTGTGTTCTGTTAGTACATATCACCGAGCTACAGCTTTCCCCTCAGGAAGCCGTTCACTAAGACTGTTCTTGTGGAATTGCAAAGTGATATTTGGAGGCACATAGAGGGCAATGGTGAAAAAGGAAACATCCCAAGATAAAAACTGAAAAGAAGCTTTCTGAGAAACTGCTTTGTGTTCTGTTAATTCAAGTCACAGTGTTACTCTTTTACCTCAGGAAGCCTTTCGCTAAGGCTGTTGTTGTGGTATTTGCAAAGTAATATTTGGAAGCCCCAAAGGGCTATGGTGAAAAAGGAAATATCCTCAGTTAAAAACTGGAAAGAAGCTTTCTGAGAAACTGCTTTGTGTTCAGTTAGTTCCTCTCACAGAGTTACAGCTTTCCCCTCAAGAAGACTTTCGCTAAGACTGTTCATGTGGAATTTTCAAAGTGATAATTGGAATCCCATAGAGGGCTATGGTGAAAAAGGAAATATCCTAAGGTAAAAACTGAAAAGTAGGTTTCTGAGAAAATGTTTTGTGTTCTGTTAATTCATCTTACAGTGTTACAGCTTTACCCTCAAGAAGCCTTTCACTAAGACTGTTGATGTGGAATTTGCAAAGTGATATTTGGAAACCCTATAGCCCTATGGTGAAAATGGAAATATCGTAAGATAAAAAACGAAAAGAAGGTTTCTGAGAAACTGCTTAGAATTCTTTTAATTCATCTTACAGATTTACAGCTTTTATCTCCAGAATCCTTTCGCTAAGACTGTTCTTGTGGAATTTGCAAAATGTTTTTGGAAGCCCATAGAGGGCTATGCTGAAAAAGGAAATATCCTAAGATAAAAACTGAAAAGAAGCTTTCTGAGAAACTGCTTTATGTTCTGTTAATTCATCTCAGAGAGTTACAGCTTTCCCCTCAAGAAGTCTTTCACAAAGACTGTTCTTGTGTAATTTCCAAAGTGATATTTGGAAGACCATAGAGGGCTATGTTGAAAAAGGAAATATAGTAAGTTAAAATCCGAAAAGAAGCTTTCTGAGAAACTGCTTTGTGTTCTGTTAATTCATCTCAAAGTGTCACAGATTTCCCCTCATGAGGCCGTTCACTAAGACTGTTCTTCTGAAATTTGGAAAGTGATATTTAGAATCTCATAGAGGGCAATGGTGAAAAAGGAAATATTTTCCGATAAAAACTGTAAAGAAGCTTTCTGATAAACTGCTTTGTGTTCTGTTAGTTCATCTCACAGAGTTACAGCTTTCCCTTCAAGAAGCAGTTCACTGAGACTATTCTTGTGAAATTTGCAAAGTGATATTAGAAAACTCCTAGAGGGCTATGGTGAAAAAGGAAATATCTTCCGTTACCAAAAGGGCTATGGTGAAAAAGGAAATATCCTCAGTTAAAAACTGGAAAGAAGCTTTCTGAGAAACTGCTTTGTGTTCAGGTAGCTCCTCTCACAGAGTTACAGCTTTCCCCTCAAGAAGACTTTCGCTAAGAGTGTTCATGTGGAAATTTCAAAGTGATAATTGGAATCCCATTGAGGGCTATGGTGAAAAAGGAAATATCCTAAGGTAAAAACTGAAAAGTAGGTTTCTGAGAAAATGTTTTGTGTTCTGTTAATTCATCTTACAGAGTTACAGCTTTACCCTCAAGAATCCTTTCGCTAAGACTTTTCTTCTGGAATTTGCAAAGTGATATTTGGAAACCCTATAGCCCCATGGTGAAAATGGAAATATCGTAAGATAAAAAACGAAAAGAAGGTTTCTGAGAAACTGCTTTGAATTCTTTTAATTCATCTTACAGATTTACAGCTTTTATCTCCAGAATCCTTTCGCTAAGACTGTTCTTGTGGAATTTGCAAAATGTTTTTGGAAGCCCATAGAGGGCTATGCTGAAAAAGGAAATATCCTAAGAGAAAAACTGAAAAGAAGCTTTCTGAGAAACTGCTTTGTGTTCTGTTAATTCATCTCAGAGAGTTACAGCTTTCCCCTCAAGAAGTCTTTCACAAAGACTGTTCTTGTGTAATTTGATATTTGGAAGACCATAGAGGGCTATGTTGAAAAAGGAAATATAGTTAGATAAAATCCGAAAAGAAGCTTTCTGAGAAACTGCTTTGTGTTCTGTTAATTCATCTCAAAGTGTCACAGATTTCCCCTCATGAGGCCGTTCACTAAGACTGTTCTTCTGAAATTTGTAAAGTGATATTTAGAATCTCATAGAGGGCAATGGTGAAAAAGGAAATATTTTCCGATAAAAACTGTAAAGAAGCTTTCTGATAAACTGCTTTGTGTTCTGTTAGTTCATCTCACAGAGTTACAGCTTTCCCTTCTAGAAGCAGTTCACTGAGACTATTCTTGTGAAATTTGCAAAGTGATATTAGAAAACTCCTGGAGGGCTATGGTGAAAAAGGAAATATCTTCCGTTAAAAACTGGAAAGAAGCTTTTTGAGAAACTGCCGTGTGTTCTGTTAAAGCATCTCACCGAGTTACAGCTTTCCCCTCAAGAAGGCTTTCGCTAAGACTGTTCTTGTGGGATTTGCAAAGAGATATTTGGAAGTCACTAGAGGGATATGGTGAAATAGGAAATATCTTTCGTTAAAAACTGGAAAGAAGATATCTGAGAAACTGCTTTGTGTTCTGTTAATTCATCTCACAGAGTTAGAGTTTTCCCCTCCAGAAGTCTTTCGCTTCCACTGTTCTTGTGGAATTTGCATAGTGATATTTGGAATCCCATAGAGGGCTATGGTGAAAATGGAAATAACTTCAGTTAAAAAATGAAAAGAAGCTTTCCGAGAAACTGCTTTGTGTTCTGTTAATTCATCTCAAAGAGTTACAGCTTTCCCCTCAAGAAGCCTTCCGCTAAGACTGTTTTTGAGGAATTTCCAAAGTGATATGTGGAAGCCCATAGAGGGCTATGGTGAAAATGGAAATATCGTAAGATACTTACCGAAAAGAAGCTGTCTGAAAAACTGCTTTGTGTTCTGTTAGTTCATCTCACAGAGCTACAGCTTTTCCCTCAAGAAGCCGTTCACTAAGACTGTTTTGTGAAATTTGCAAAGTGATATTTGGAAGCCCATAGAGGGCTAAGGTGAAAAAGGAAATATCTTCCGTTAAAAACTGGAAAGAACCATTCTGAGAAAATGCGGTGTGTTCTGTTAGTACATATCACCGAGCTACAGCTTTCCCCTCAGGAAGCCGTTCACTAAGACTGTTCTTGTGGAATTGCAAAGTGATATTTGGAGGCACATAGAGGGCAATGGTGAAAAAGGAAACATCCCAAGATAAAAACTGAAAAGAAGCTTTCTGAGAAACTGCTTTGTGTTCTGTTAATTCAAGTCACAGAGTTACTCTTTTACCTCAGGAAGCCTTTCGCTAAGGCTGTTGTTGTGGAATTTGCAAAGTGATATTTGGAAGCCCAAAAGGGCTATGGTGAAAAAGGAAATATCCTCAGTTAAAAACTGGAAAGAAGCTTTCTGAGAAACTGCTTTGTGTTCAGTTAGTTCCTCTCACAGAGTTACAGCTTTCCCCTCAAGAAGACTTTCGCTAAGACTGTTCATGTGGAATTTTCAAAGTGATAATTGGAATCCCATAGAGGGCTATGGTGAAAAAGGAAATATCCTAAGGTAAAAACTGAAAAGTAGGTTTCTGAGAAAATGTTTTGTGTTCTGTTAATTCATCTTACAGAGTTACAGCTTTACCCTCAAGAAGCCTTTCGCTAAGACTTTTCTTCTGGAATTTGCAAAGTGATATTTGGAAACCCTATAGCCCTATGGTGAAAATGGAAATATCGTAAGATAAAAAACGAAAAGAAGGTTTCTGAGAAACTGCTTTGAATTCTTTTAATTCATCTTACAGATTTACAGCTTTTATCTCCAGAATCCTTTCGCTAAGACTGTTCTTGTGGAATTTGCAAAATGTTTTTGGAAGCCCATAGAGGGCTATGCTGAAAAAGGAAATATCCTAAGAGAAAAACTGAAAAGAAGCTTTCTGAGAAACTGCTTTGTGTTCTGTTAATTCATCTCAGAGAGTTACAGCTTTCCCCTCAAGAAGTCTTTCACAAAGACTGTTCTTGTGTAATTTCCAAAGTGATATTTGGAAGACCATAGAGGGCTATGTTTGAAAAGGAAATATAGTAAGATAAAATCCGAAAAGAAGCTTTCTGAGAAACTGCTTTGTGTTCTGTTAATTCATCTCAAAGTGTCACAGATTTCCCCTCATGAGGCCGTTCACTAAGACTGTTCTTCTGAAATTTGGAAAGTGATATTTAGAATCTCATAGAGGGCAATGGTGAAAAAGGAAATATTTTCCGATAAAAACTGTAAAGAAGCTTTCTGATAAACTGCTTTGTGTTCTGTTAGTTCATCTCACAGAGTTACAGCTTTCCCTTAAAGAAGCAGTTCACTGAGACTATTCTTGTGAAATTTGCAAAGTGATATTAGAAAACTCCTGGAGGGCTATGGTGAAAAAGGAAATATCTTCCGTTAAAAACTGGAAAGAAGCTTTTTGAGAAACTGCCGTGTGTTCTGTTAAAGCATCTCACCGAGTTACAGCTTTCCCCTCAAGAAGGCTTTCGCTAAGACTGTTCTTGTGGGATTTGCAAAGTGATATTTGGAAGCCCATAGAGGGCTATGGTGAAAAAGGAAATATCTTTCGTTAAAACCTGGAAAGAAGATATCTGAGAAACTGCTTTGTGTTCTGTTAATTCATCTCACAGAGTTACAGTTTTCCCCTCCAGAAGTCTTTCGCTTCCACTGTTCTTGTGGAATTTGCATAGTGATATTTGGAATCCCATAGAGGGCTATGGTGAAAATGGAAATAACTTCAGTTAAAAAATGAAAAGAAGCTTTCCGAGAAACTGCTTTGTGTTCTGTTAATTCATCTCAAAGAGTTACAGCTTTCCCCTCAAGAAGCCTTCCGCTAAGACTGTTTTTGAGGAATTTCCAAAGTGATATGTGGAAGCCCATAGAGGGCTATGGTGAAAATGGAAAAATCGTAAGATACTTACCGAAAAGAAGCTGTCTGAAAAACTGCTTTGTGTTCTGTTAGTTCATCTCACAGAGCTACAGCTTTTCCCTCAAGAAGCCGTTCACTAAGACTGTTTTGTGAAATTTGCAAAGTGATATTTGGAAGCCCATAGAGGGCTAAGGTGAAAAAGGAAATATCTTCCGTTAAAAACTGGAAAGAACCATTCTGAGAAAATGCGGTGTGTTCTGTTAGTACATATCACCGAGCTACAGCTTTCCCCTCAGGAAGCCGTTCACTAAGACTGTTCTTGTGGAATTGCAAAGTGATATTTGGAGGCACATAGAGGGCAATGGTGAAAAAGGAAACATCCCAAGATAAAAACTGAAAAGAAGCTTTCTGAGAAACTGCTTTGTGTTCTGTTAATTCAAGTCACAGAGTTACTCTTTTACCTCAGGAAGCCTTTCGCTAAGGCTGTTGTTGTGGAATTTGCAAAGTGATATTTGGAAGCCCAAAAGGGCTATGGTGAAAAAGGAAATATCCTCAGTTAAAAACTGGAAAGAAGCTTTCTGAGAAACTGCTTTGTGTTCAGTTAGTTCCTCTCACAGAGTTACAGCTTTCCCCTCAAGAAGACTTTCGCTAAGACTGTTCATGTGGAATTTTCAAAGTGATAATTGGAATCCCATAGAGGGCTATGGTGAAAAAGGAAATATCCTAAGGTAAAAACTGAAAAGTAGGTTTCTGAGAAAATGTTTTGTGTTCTGTTAATTCATCTTACAGAGTTACAGCTTTACCCTCAAGAAGCCTTTCGCTAAGACTTTTCTTCTGGAATTTTCAAAGTGATATTTGGAAACCCTATAGCCCTAGGGTGAAAATGGAAATATCGTAAGATAAAAAACGAAAAGAAGGTTTCTGAGAAACTGCTTTGAATTCTTTTAATTCATCTTACAGATTTACAGCTTTTATCTCCAGAATCCTTTCGCTAAGACTGTTCTTGTGGAATTTGCAAAATGTTTTTGGAAGCCCATAGAGGGCTATGCTGAAAAAGGAAATATCCTAAGATAAAAACTGAAAAGAAGCTTTCTGAGAAACTGCTTTGTGTTCTGTTAATTCATCTCAGAGAGTTACAGCTTTCCCCTCAAGAAGTCTTTCACAAAGACTGCTCTTGTGTAATTTGCAAAGTGATATTTGGAAGACCATAGAGGGCTATGTTGAAAAAGGAAATATAGTAAGTTAAAATCCGAAAAGAAGCTTTCTGAGAAACTGCTTTGTGTTCTGTTAATTCATCTCAAAGTGTCACAGATTTCCCCTCATGAGGCCGTTCACTAAGACTGTTCTTCTGAAATTTGGAAAGTGATATTTAGAATCTCATAGAGGGCAATGGTGAAAAAGGAAATATTTTCCGATAAAAACTGTAAAGAAGCTTTCTGATAAACTGCTTTGTGTTCTGTTAGTTCATCTCACAGAGTTACAGCTTTCCCTTCAAGAAGCAGTTCACTGAGACTATTCTTGTGAAATTTGCAAAGTGATATTAGAAAACTCCTGGAGGGCTATGGTGAAAAAGGAAATATCTTCCGTTAAAAACTGGAAAGAAGCTTTTTGAGAAACTGCCGTGTGTTCTGTTAAAGCATCTCACCGAGTTACAGCTTTCCCCTCAAGAAGGCTTTCGCTAAGACTGTTCTTGTGGGATTTGCAAAGTGATATTTGAAAGCCCATAGAGGGCTATGGTGAAAAAGGAAATATCTTTCGTTAAAAACTGGAAAGAAGATATCTGAGAAACTGCTTTGTGTTCTGTTAATTCATCTCACAGAGTTACAGTTTTCCCCTCCAGAAGTCTTTCGCTTCCACTGTTCTTGTGGAATTTGCATAGTGATATTTGGAATCCCATAGAGGGCTATGGTGAAAATGGAAATAACTTCAGTTAAAAAATGAAAAGAAGCTTTCCGAGAAACTGCTTTGTGTTCTGTTAATTCATCTCAAAGAGTTACAGCTTTCCCCTCAAGAAGCCTTCCGCTAAGACTGTTTTTGAGGAATTTCCAAAGTGATATGTGGAAGCCCATAGAGGGCTATGGTGAAAATGGAAATATCGTAAGATACTTACCGAAAAGAAGCTGTCTGAAAAACTGCTTTGTGTTCTGTTAGTTCATCTCACAGAGCTACAGCTTTTCCCTCAAGAAGCCGTTCACTAAGACTGTTTTGTGAAATTTGCAAAGTGATATTTGGAAGCCCATAGAGGGCTAAGGTGAAAAAGGAAATATCTTCCGTTAAAAACTGGAAAGAACCATTCTGAGAAAATGCGGTGTGTTCTGTTAGTACATATCACCGAGCTACAGCTTTCCCCTCAGGAAGCCGTTCACTAAGACTGTTCTTGTGGAATTGCAAAGTGATATTTGGAGGCACATAGAGGGCAATGGTGAAAAAGGAAACATCCCAAGATAAAAACTGAAAAGAAGCTTTCTGAGAAACTGCTTTGTGTTCTGTTAATTCAAGTCACAGAGTTACTCTTTTACCTCAGGAAGCCTTTCGCTAAGGCTGTTGTTGTGGAATTTGCAAAGTGATATTTGGAAGCCCAAAAGGGCTATGGTGAAAAAGGAAATATCCTCAGTTAAAAACTGGAAAGAAGCTTTCTGAGAAACTGCTTTGTGTTCAGTTAGTTCCTCTCACAGAGTTACAGCTTTCCCCTCAAGAAGACTTTCGCTAAGACTGTTCATGTGGAATTTTCAAAGTGATAATTGGAATCCCATAGAGGGCTATGGTGAAAAAGGAAATATCCTAAGGTAAAAACTGAAAAGTAGGTTTCTGAGAAAATGTTTTGTGTTCTGTTAATTCATCTTACAGAGTTACAGCTTTACCCTCAAGAAGCCTTTTGCTAAGACTTTTCTTCTGGAATTTTCAAAGTGATATTTGGAAACCCTATAGCCCTAGGGTGAAAATGGAAATATCGTAAGATAAAAAACGAAAAGAAGGTTTCTGAGAAACTGCTTTGAATTCTATTCATTCATCTTACAGATTTACAGCTTTTATTTCCAGAATCCTTTCGCTAAGACTGTTCTTGTGGAATTTGCAAAATGTTTTTGGAAGCCCATAGAGGGCTATGCTGAAAAAGGAAATATCCTAAGAGAAAAACTGAAAAGAAGCTTTCTGAGAAACTGCTTTGTGTTCTGTTAATTCATCTCAGAGAGTTACAGCTTTCCCCTCAAGAAGTCTTTCACAAAGACTGCTCTTGTGTAATTTGCAAAGTGATATTTGGAAGACCATAGAGGGCTATGTTGAAAAAGGAAATATAGTTAGATAAAATCCGAAAAGAAGCTTTCTGAGAAACTGCTTTGTGTTCTGTTAATTCATCTCAAAGTGTCACAGATTTCCCCTCATGAGGCCGTTCACTAAGACTGTTCTTCTGAAATTTGGAAAGTGATATTTAGAATCTCATAGAGGGCAATGGTGAAAAAGGAAATATTTTCCGATAAAAACTGTAAAGAAGCTTTCTGATAAACTGCTTTGTGTTCTGTTAGTTCATCTCACAGAGTTACAGCTTTCCCTTCAAGAAGCAGTTCACTGAGACTATTCTTGTGAAATTTGCAAAGTGATATTAGAAAACTCCTAGAGGGCTATGGTGAAAAAGGAATTATCTTCCGTTAAAAACTTGAAAGAAGCTTTTTGAGAAACTGCCGTGTGTTCTGTTAAAGCATCTCACCGAGTTACAGCTTTCCCCTCAAGAAGGCTTTCGCTAAGACTGTTCTTGTGGGATTTGCAAAGTGATATTTGGAAGCCCATAGAGGGCTATGGTGAAAAAGGAAATATCTTTCGTTAAAACCTGGAAAGAAGATATCTGAGAAACTGCTTTGTGTTCTGTTAATTCATCTCACAGAGTTACAGTTTTCCCCTCCAGAAGTCTTTCGCTTCCACTGTTCTTGTGGAATTTGCATAGTGATATTTGGAATCCCATAGAGGGCTATGGTGAAAATGGAAATAACTTCAGTTAAAAAATGAAAAGAAGCTTTCCGAGAAACTGCTTTGTGTTCTGTTAATTCATCTCAAAGAGTTACAGCTTTCCCCTCAAGAAGCCTTCCGCTAAGACTGTTTTTGAGGAATTTCCAAAGTGATATGTGGAAGCCCATAGAGGGCTATGGTGAAAATGGAAATATCGTAAGATACTTACCGAAAAGAAGCTGTCTGAAAAACTGCTTTGTGTTCTGTTAGTTCATCTCACAGAGCTACAGCTTTTCCCTCAAGAAGCCGTTCACTAAGACTGTTTTGTGAAATTTGCAAAGTGATATTTGGAAGCCCATAGAGGGCTAAGGTGAAAAAGGAAATATCTTCCGTTAAAAACTGGAAAGAACCATTCTGAGAAAATGCGGTGTGTTCTGTTAGTACATATCACCGAGCTACAGCTTTCCCCTCAGGAAGCCGTTCACTAAGACTGTTCTTGTGGAATTGCAAAGTGATATTTGGAGGCACATAGAGGGCAATGGTGAAAAAGGAAACATCCCAAGATAAAAAGTGAAAAGAAGCTTTCTGAGAAACTGCTTTGTGTTCTGTTAATTCAAGTCACAGAGTTACTCTTTTACCTCAGGAAGCCTTTCGCTAAGGCTGTTGTTGTGGAATTTGCAAAGTGATATTTGGAAGCCCAAAAGGGCTATGGTGAAAAAGGAAATATCCTCAGTTAAAAACTGGAAAGAAGCTTTCTGAGAAACTGCTTTGTGTTCAGTTAGTTCCTCTCACAGAGTTACAGCTTTCCCCTCAAGAAGACTTTCGCTAAGACTGTTCATGTGGAATTTTCAAAGTGATAATTGGAATCCCATAGAGGGCTATGGTGAAAAAGGAAATATCCTAAGGTAAAAACTGAAAAGTAGGTTTCTGAGAAAATGTTTTGTGTTCTGTTAATTCATCTTACAGAGTTACAGCTTTACCCTCAAGAAGCCTTTTGCTAAGACTTTTCTTCTGGAATTTTCAAAGTGATATTTGGAAACCCTATAGCCCTAGGGTGAAAATGGAAATATCGTAAGATAAAAAACGAAAAGAAGGTTTCTGAGAAACTGCTTTGAATTCTATTCATTCATCTTACAGATTTACAGCTTTTATTTCCAGAATCCTTTCGCTAAGACTGTTCTTGTGGAATTTGCAAAATGTTTTTGGAAGCCCATAGAGGGCTATGCTGAAAAAGGAAATATCCTAAGATAAAAACTGAAAAGAAGCTTTCTGAGAAACTGCTTTGTGTTCTGTTAATTCATCTCAGAGAGTTACAGCTTTCCCCTCAAGAAGTCTTTCACAAAGACTGTTCTTGTGTAATTTGATATTTGGAAGACCATAGAGGGCTATGTTGAAAAAGGAAATATAGTAAGATAAAATCCGAAAAGAAGCTTTCTGAGAAACTGCTTTGTGTTCTGTTAATTCATCTCAAAGTGTCACAGATTTCCCCTCATGAGGCCGTTCACTAAGACTGTTCTTCTGAAATTTGGAAAGTGATATTTAGAATCTCATAGAGGGCAATGGTGAAAAAGGAAATATTTTCCGATAAAAACTGTAAAGAAGCTTTCTGATAAACTGCTTTGTGTTCTGTTAGTTCATCTCACAGAGTTACAGCTTTCCCTTCAAGAAGCAGTTCACTGAGACTATTCTTGTGAAATTAGCAAAGTGATATTAGAAATCTCCTGGAGGGCTATGGTGAAAAAGGAAATATCTTCCGTTAAAAACTGGAAAGAAGCTTTTTGAGAAACTGCCGTGTATTCTGTTAAAGCATCTCACCGAGTTACAGCTTTCCCCTCAAGAAGGCTTTCGCTAAGACTGTTCTTGTGGGATTTGGAAAGTGATATTTGGAAGCCCATAGTGGGCTATGCTGAAAAAGGAAATATCTTTCGTTAAAACCTGGAAAGAAGATATCTGAGAAACTGCTTTGTGTTCTGTTAATTCATCTCACAGAGTTAGAGTTTTCCCCTCCAGAAGTCTTTCGCTTCCACTGTTCTTGTGGAATTTGCATAGTGATATTTGGAATCCCATAGAGGGCTATGGTGAAAATGGAAATAACTTCAGATAAAAAATGAAAAGAAGCTTTCCGAGAAACTGCTTTGTGTTCTGTTAATTCATCTCAAAGAGTTACAGCTTTCCCCTCAAGAAGCCTTCCGCTAAGACTGTTTTTGAGGAATTTCCAAATTGATATGTGGAAGCCCATAGAGAGCTACGGTGAAAATGGAAATATCGTAAGATACTTACCGAAAAGAAGCTGTCTGAAAAACTGCTTTGTGTTCTGTTAGTTCATCTCACAGAGCTACAGCTTTTCCCTCAAGAAGCCGTTCACTAAGACTGTTTTGTGAAATTTGCAAAGTGATATTTGGAAGCCCATAGTGGGCTAAGGTGAAAAAGGAAATATCTTCCGTTAAAAACTGGAAAGAACCATTCTGAGAAAATGCGGTGTGTTCTGTTAGTAAATATCACCGAGCTACAGCTTTCCCCTCAGGAAGCCGTTCACTAAGACTGTTCTTGTGGAATTGCAAAGTGATATTTGGAGGCACATAGAGGGCAATGGTGAAAAAGGAAACATCCCAAGATAAAAAGTGAAAAGAAGCTTTCTGAGAAACTGCTTTGTGTTCTGTTAATTCAAGTCACAGAGTTACTCTTTTACCTCAGGAAGCCTTTCGCTAAGGCTGTTGTTGTGGAATTTGCAAAGTGATATTTGGAAGCCCAAAAGGGCTATGGTGAAAAAGGAAATATCCTCAGTTAAAAACTGGAAAGAAGCTTTCTGAGAAACTGCTTTGTGTTCAGTTAGTTCCTCTCACAGAGTTACAGCTTTCCCCTCAAGAAGACTTTCGCTAAGACTGTTCATGTGGAATTTTCAAAGTGATAATTGGAATCCCATAGAGGGCTATGGTGAAAAAGGAAATATCCTAAGGTAAAAACTGAAAAGTAGGTTTCTGAGAAAATGTTTTGTGTTCTGTTAATTCATCTTACAGAGTTACAGCTTTACCCTCAAGAAGCCTTTCGCTAAGACTTTTCTTCTGGAATTTGCAAAGTGATATTTGGAAACCCTATAGCCCTATGGTGAAAATGGAAATATCGTAAGATAAAAAACGAAAAGAAGGTTTCTGAGAAACTGCTTTGAATTCTTTTAATTCATCTTACAGATTTACAGCTTTTATCTCCAGAATCCTTTCGCTAAGACTGTTCTTGTGGAATTTGCAAAATGTTTTTGGAAGCCCATAGAGGGCTATGCTGAAAAAGGAAATATCCTAAGAGAAAAACTGAAAAGAAGCTTTCTGAGAAACTGCTTTGTGTTCTGTTAATTCATCTCAGAGAGTTACAGCTTTCCCCTCAAGAAGTCTTTCACAAAGACTGTTCTTGTGTAATTTCCAAAGTGATATTTGGAAGACCATAGAGGGCTATGTTGAAAAAGGAAATATAGTAAGATAAAATCCGAAAAGAAGCTTTCTGAGAAACTGCTTTGTGTTCTGTTAATTCATCTCAAAGTGTCACAGATTTCCCCTCATGAGGCCGTTCACTAAGACTGTTCTTCTGAAATTTGGAAAGTGATATTTAGAATCTCATAGAGGGCAATGGTGAAAAAGGAAATATTTTCCGATAAAAACTGTAAAGAAGCTTTCTGATAAACTGCTTTGTGTTCTGTTAGTTCATCTCACAGAGTTACAGCTTTCCCTTCAAGAAGCAGTTCACTGAGACTATTCTTGTGAAATTTGCAAAGTGATATTAGAGAACTCCTGGAGGGCTATGGTGAAAAAGGAAATATCTTCCGTTACCAAAAGGGCTATGGTGAAAAAGGAAATATCCTCAGTTAAAAACTGGAAAGAAGCTTTCTGAGAAACTGCTTTGTGTTCAGTTAGCTCCTCTCACAGAGTTACAGCTTTCCCCTCAAGAAGACTTTCGCTAAGACTGTTCATGTGGAAATTTCAAAGTGATAATTGGAATCCCATTGAGGGCTATGGTGAAAAAGGAAATATCCTAAGGTAAAAACTGAAAAGTAGGTTTCTGAGAAAAAGTTTTGTGTTCTGTTAATTCATCTTACAGAGTTACAGCTTTACCCTCAAGAAGCCTTTCGCTAAGACTTTTCTTCTGGAATTTTCAAAGTGATATTTGGAAACCCTATAGCCCCATGGTGAAAATGGAATTATCGTAAGATAAAAAACGAAAAGAAGGTTTCTGAGAAACTGCTTTGAATTCTTTTAATTCATCTTACAGATTTACAGCTTTTATCTCCAGAATCCTTTCGCTAAGACTGTTGTTGTGGAATTTGCAAAATGTTTTTGGAAGCCCATAGAGGGCTATGCTGAAAAAGGAAATATCCTAAGATAAAAACTGAAAAGAAGCTTTCTGAGAAACTGCTTTGTGTTCTGTTAATTCATCTCAGAGAGTTACAGCTTTCCCCTCAAGAAGTCTTTCACAAAGACTGTTCTTGTGTAATTTGATATTTGGAAGACCATAGAGGGCTATGTTGAAAAAGAAATATAGTAAGATAAAATCCGAAAAGAAGCTTTCTGAGAAACTGCTTTGTGTTCTGTTAATTCATCTCAAAGTGTCACAGATTTCCCCTCATGAGGCCGTTCACTAAGACTGTTCTTCTGAAATTTGGAAAGTGATATTTAGAATCTCATAGAGGGCAATGGTGAAAAAGGAAATATTTTCCGATAAAAGCTGTAAAGAAGCTTTCTGATAAACTGCTTTGTGTTCTGTTAGTTCATCTCACAGAGTTACAGCTTTCCCTTCAAGAAGCAGTTCACTGAGACTATTCTTGTGAAATTTGCAAAGTGATATTAGAAAACTCCTGGAGGGCTATGGTGAAAAAGGAAATATCTTCCGTTAAAAACTGGAAAGAAGCTTTCTGAGAAACTGCCGTGTGTTCTGTTAAAGCATCTCACCGAGTTACAGCTTTCCCCTCAAGAAGGCTTTCGCTAAGACTGTTCTTGTGGGATTTGCAAAGAGATATTTGGAAGTCCCTAGAGGGTTATGGTGAAATAGGAAATATCTTTCGTTAAAAACTGGAAAGAAGATATCTGAGAAACTGCTTTGTGTTCTGTTAATTCATCTCACAGAGTTACAGTTTTCCCCTCCAGAAGTCTTTCGCTTCCACTGTTCTTGTGGAATTTGCATAGTGATATTTGGAATCCCATAGAGGGCTATGGTGAAAATGGAAATAACTTCAGTTAAAAAATGAAAAGAAGCTTTCCGAGAAACTGCTTTGTGTTCTGTTAATTCATCTCAAAGAGTTACAGCGTTCTCCTCAAGAAGCCTTCCGCTAAGAATGTTTTTGAGGAATTTCCAAAGTGATATGTGGAAGCCCATAGAGGGCTATGGTGAAAATGGAAATATCGTAAGATACTTACCGAAAAGAAGCTGTCTGAAAAACTGCTTTGTGTTCTGTTAGTTCATCTCACAGAGCTACAGCTTTTCCCTCAAGAAGCCGTTCACTAAGACTGTTTTGTGAAATTTGCAAAGTGATATTTGGAAGCCCATAGAGGGCTAAGGTGAAAAAGGAAATATCTTCCGTTAAAAACTGGAAAGAACCATTCTGAGAAAATGCGGTGTGTTCTGTTAGTACATATCACCGAGCTACAGCTTTCCCCTCAGGAAGCCGTTCACTAAGACTGTTCTTGTGGAATTGCAAAGTGATATTTGGAGGCACATAGAGGGCAATGGTGAAAAAGGAAACATCCCAAGATAAAAACTGAAAAGAAGCTTTCTGAGAAACTGCTTTGTGTTCTGTTAATTCAAGTCACAGAGTTACTCTTTTACCTCAGGAAGCCTTTCGCTAAGGCTGTTGTTGTGGAATTTGCAAAGTAATATTTGGAAGCCCAAAAGGGCTATGGTGAAAAAGGAAATATCCTCTGTTAAAAACTGGAAAGAAGCTTTCTGAGAAACTGCTTTGTGTTCAGTTAGTTCCTCTCACAGAGTTACAGCTTTCCCCTCAAGAAGACTTTCGCTAAGACTCTTCATGTGGAATTTTCAAAGTGATAATAGGAATCCCATAGAGGGCTATGGTGAAAAAGGAAATATCCTAAGGTAAAAACTGAAAAGTAGGTTTCTGAGAAAATGTTTTGTGTTCTGTTAATTCATCTTACAGTGTTACAGCTTTACCCTCAAGAAGCCTTTCACTAAGACTGTTGATGTGGAATTTGCAAAGTGATATTTGGAAGCCCAAAAGGGCTATGGTGAAAAAGGAAATATCCTCAGTTAAAAACTGGAAGGAAGCTTTCTGAGAAACTGCTTTGTGTTCAGTTAGTTCCTCTCACAGAGTTACAGCTTTCCCCTCAAGAAGACTTTCGCTAAGACTGTTCATGTGGAATTTTCAAAGTGGTAATTGGAATCCCATAGACGGCTATCGTGAAAAAGGAAATATCCTAAGGTAAAAACTGAAAAGTAGGTTTCTGAGGAAATGTTTTGTGTTCTGTTAATTCATCTTACAGAGTTACAGCTTTACCCTGAAGAAGCCTTTTGCTAAGACTTTTCTTCTGGAATTTGCAAAGTGATATTTGGAAACCCTATAGCCCTATGGTGAAAATGGAAATATCGTAAGATAAAAAACGAAAAGAATGTTTCTGAGAAACTGCTTTGAATTCTTTTAATTCATCTTACAGATTTCAGCTTTTATCTCCAGAATCCTTTCGCTAAGACTGTTCTTGTGGAATTTGCAAAATGTTTTTGGAAGCCCATAGAGGGCTATGCTGAAAAAGGAAATATCCTAAGATAAAAACTGAAAAGAAGCTTTCTGAGAAACTGCTTTGTGTTCTGTTAATTCATCTCAGAGAGTTACAGCTTTCCCCTCAAGAAGTCTTTCACAAAGACTGTTCTTGTGTTATTTGCAAAGTGATATTTGGAAGACCATAGAGGTCTATGTGGAAAAAGAAATATAGTAAGATAAAATCCGAAAAGAAGCTTTCTGAGAAACTGCTTTGTGTTCTGTTAATTCATCTCAAAGTGTCACAGATTTCCCCTCATGAGGCCGTTCACTAAGACCGTTCTTCTGAAATTTGGAAAGTGATATTTAGAATCTCATAGAGGGCAATGGTGAAAAAGGAAATATTTTCCGATAAAAAGTGTAAAGAAGCTTTCTGATAAACTGCTTTGTGTTCTGTTAGTTCATCTCACAGAGTTACAGCTTTCCCTTCAAGAAGCAGTTCACTGAGACTATTCTTGTGAAATTTGCAAAGTGATATTAGAAAACTCCTAGAGGGCTATGGTGAAAAAGGAAATATCTTCCGTTAAAAACTGGAAAGAAGCTTTTTGAGAGACTGCCGTGTGTTCTGTTAAAGCATCTCACCGAGTTACAGCTTTCCCCTCAAGAAGGCTTTCGCTAAGACTGTTCTTGTGGGATTTGCAAAGTGATATTTGGAAGCCCATAGAGGGCTATGGTGAAAAAGGAAATATCTTTCGTTAAAAACTGGAAAGAAGATATCTGAGAAACTGCTTTGTGTTCTGTTAATTCATCTCACAGAGTTACAGTTTTCCCCTCCAGAAGTCTTTCGCTTCCACTGTTCTTGTGGAATTTGCATAGTGATATTTGGAATCCCATAGAGGGCTATGGTGAAAATGGAAATAACTTCAGTTAAAAAATGGAAAGAAGCTTTCCGAGAAACTGCTTTGTGTTCTGTTAATTCATCTCAAAGATTTACAGCTTTCCCCTCAAGAAGCCTTCCGCTAAGACTGTTTTTGAGGAATTTCCAAAGTGATATGTGGAAGCCCATAGAGGGCTATGGTGAAAATGGATATATCATAAGATACTTACCGAAAAGAAGCTGTCTGAAAAACTGCTTTGGGTTCTGTTAGTTCATATCACAGAGCTACAGCTTTTCCCTGAAGAAGCCGTTCACTAAGACTGTTTTGTGAAATTTGCAAAGTGATATTTGGAAGCCCATAGAGGGCTAAGGTGAAAAAGGAAATATCTTCCGTTAAAAACTGGAAAGAACCATTCTGAGAAAATGCGGTGTGTTCTGTTAGTACATATCACCGAGCTACAGCTTTCCCCTCAGGATGCCGTTCACTAAGACTGTTCTTGTGGAATTGCAAAGTGATATTTGGAGGCACATAGAGGGCAATGGTGAAAAAGGAAACATCCCAAGATAAAAACTGAAAAGAAGCTTTCTGAGAAACTGCTTTGTGTTCTGTTAATTCAAGTCACAGAGTTACTCTTTTACCTCAGGAAGCGTTTCGCTAAGGCTGTTGTTGTGGAATTTGCAAAGTGATATTTGGAAGCCCAAAAGTGCTATGGTGAAAAAGGAAATATCCTCAGTTAAAAACTGGAAAGAAGCTTTCTGAGAAACTCCTTTGTGTTCAGTTAGTTCCTCTCACAGAGTTACAACTTTCCCCTCAAGAAGACTTTCGCTAAGACTGTTCATGTGGAATTTTCAAAGTGATAATTGGAATCCCATAGAGGGCTATGGTGAAAAAGGAAATATCCTAAGGTAAAAACTGAAAAGTAGGTTTCTGAGAAAATGTTTTGTGTTCTGTTAATTCATCTTACAGAGTTACAGCTTTACCCTCAAGAAGCCTTTCGCTAAGACTTTTCTTCTGGAATTTGCAAAGTGATATTTGGAAACCCTATAGCCCTATGGTGAAAATGGAAATATCGTAAGATAAAAAACGAAAAGAAGGTTTCTGAGAAACTGCTTTGAATTCTTTTCATTCATCTTACAGATTTACAGCTTTTATCTCCAGAATCCTTTCGCTAAGACTGTTCTTGTGGAATTTGCAAAATGTTTTTGGAAGCCCATAGAGGGCTATGTTGAAAAAGGAAATATCCTAAGATAAAACCTGAAAGAAGCTTTCTGAGAAACTGCTTTGTGTTCTGTTAATTCATCTCAGAGAGTTACAGCTTTCCCCTCAAGAAGTCTTTCACAAAGACTGTTCTTGTGTAATTTGCAAAGTGATATTTGGAAGACCATAGAGGGCTATGTTGAAAAAGGAA
Source organism: Chlorocebus sabaeus (assembly GCF_047675955.1). Lineage (NCBI taxonomy): Eukaryota > Metazoa > Chordata > Mammalia > Primates > Cercopithecidae > Chlorocebus > Chlorocebus sabaeus. The sequence goes on from NW_027327593.1 coordinate 1,088,441, forward strand.
ATATACTAAGATAAAATCCGAAAAGAAGCTTTCTGAGAAACTGCTTTGTGTTCTGTTAATTCATCTCAAAGTGTCACAGATTTCCCCTCATGAGGCCGTTCACTAAGACTGTTCTTCTGAAATTTGGAAAGTGATATTTAGAATCTCATAGAGGGCAATGGTGAAAAAGGAAATATTTTCCGATAAAAACTGTAAAGAAGCTTTCTGATAAACTGCTTTGTGTTCTGTTAGTTCATCTCACAGAGTTACAGCTTTCCCTTCAAGAAGCAGTTCACTGAGACTATTCTTGTGAAATTTGCAAAGTGATATTAGAAAACTCCTAGAGGGCTATGGTGAAAAAGGAATTATCTTCCGTTAAAAACTTGAAAGAAGCTTTTTGAGAAACTGCCGTGTGTTCTGTTAAAGCATCTCACCGAGTTACAGCTTTCCCCTCAAGAAGGCTTTCGCTAAGACTGTTCTTGTGGGATTTGCAAAGTGATATTTGGAAGCCCATAGAGGGCTATGGTGAAAAAGGAAATATCTTTCGTTAAAACCTGGAAAGAAGATATCTGAGAAACTGCTTTGTGTTCTGTTAATTCATCTCACAGAGTTACAGTTTTCCCCTCCAGAAGTCTTTCGCTTCCACTGTTCTTGTGGAATTTGCATAGTGATATTTGGAATCCCATAGAGGGCTATGGTGAAAATGGAAATAACTTCAGTTAAAAAATGAAAAGAAGCTTTCCGAGAAACTGCTTTGTGTTCTGTTAATTCATCTCAAAGAGTTACAGCTTTCCCCTCAAGAAGCCTTCCGCTAAGACTGTTTTTGAGGAATTTCCAAAGTGATATGTGGAAGCCCATAGAGGGCTATGGTGAAAATGGAAATATCGTAAGATACTTACCGAAAAGAAGCTGTCTGAAAAACTGCTTTGTGTTCTGTTAGTTCATCTCACAGAGCTACAGCTTTTCCCTCAAGAAGCCGTTCACTAAGACTGTTTTGTGAAATTTGCAAAGTGATATTTGGAAGCCCATAGAGGGCTAAGGTGAAAAAGGAAATATCTTCCGTTAAAAACTGGAAAGAACCATTCTGAGAAAATGCGGTGTGTTCTGTTAGTACATATCACCGAGCTACAGCTTTCCCCTCAGGAAGCCGTTCACTAAGACTGTTCTTGTGGAATTGCAAAGTGATATTTGGAGGCACATAGAGGGCAATGGTGAAAAAGGAAACATCCCAAGATAAAAAGTGAAAAGAAGCTTTCTGAGAAACTGCTTTGTGTTCTGTTAATTCAAGTCACAGAGTTACTCTTTTACCTCAGGAAGCCTTTCGCTAAGGCTGTTGTTGTGGAATTTGCAAAGTGATATTTGGAAGCCCAAAAGGGCTATGGTGAAAAAGGAAATATCCTCAGTTAAAAACTGGAAAGAAGCTTTCTGAGAAACTGCTTTGTGTTCAGTTAGTTCCTCTCACAGAGTTACAGCTTTCCCCTCAAGAAGACTTTCGCTAAGACTGTTCATGTGGAATTTTCAAAGTGATAATTGGAATCCCATAGAGGGCTATGGTGAAAAAGGAAATATCCTAAGGTAAAAACTGAAAAGTAGGTTTCTGAGAAAATGTTTTGTGTTCTGTTAATTCATCTTACAGAGTTACAGCTTTACCCTCAAGAAGCCTTTTGCTAAGACTTTTCTTCTGGAATTTTCAAAGTGATATTTGGAAACCCTATAGCCCTAGGGTGAAAATGGAAATATCGTAAGATAAAAAACGAAAAGAAGGTTTCTGAGAAACTGCTTTGAATTCTATTCATTCATCTTACAGATTTACAGCTTTTATTTCCAGAATCCTTTCGCTAAGACTGTTCTTGTGGAATTTGCAAAATGTTTTTGGAAGCCCATAGAGGGCTATGCTGAAAAAGGAAATATCCTAAGATAAAAACTGAAAAGAAGCTTTCTGAGAAACTGCTTTGTGTTCTGTTAATTCATCTCAGAGAGTTACAGCTTTCCCCTCAAGAAGTCTTTCACAAAGACTGTTCTTGTGTAATTTGATATTTGGAAGACCATAGAGGGCTATGTTGAAAAAGGAAATATAGTAAGATAAAATCCGAAAAGAAGCTTTCTGAGAAACTGCTTTGTGTTCTTTTAATTCATCTCAAAGTGTCACAGATTTCCCCTCATGAGGCCGTTCACTAAGACTGTTCTTCTGAAATTTGGAAAGTGATATTTAGAATCTCATAGAGGGCAATGGTGAAAAAGGAAATATTTTCCGATAAAAACTGTAAAGAAGCTTTCTGATAAACTGCTTTGTGTTCTGTTAGTTCATCTCACAGAGTTACAGCTTTCCCTTCAAGAAGCAGTTCACTGAGACTATTCTTGTGAAATTAGCAAAGTGATATTAGAAATCTCCTGGAGGGCTATGGTGAAAAAGGAAATATCTTCCGTTAAAAACTGGAAAGAAGCTTTTTGAGAAACTGCCGTGTATTCTGTTAAAGCATCTCACCGAGTTACAGCTTTCCCCTCAAGAAGGCTTTCGCTAAGACTGTTCTTGTGGGATTTGGAAAGTGATATTTGGAAGCCCATAGTGGGCTATGCTGAAAAAGGAAATATCTTTCGTTAAAACCTGGAAAGAAGATATCTGAGAAACTGCTTTGTGTTCTGTTAATTCATCTCACAGAGTTAGAGTTTTCCCCTCCAGAAGTCTTTCGCTTCCACTGTTCTTGTGGAATTTGCATAGTGATATTTGGAATCCCATAGAGGGCTATGGTGAAAATGGAAATAACTTCAGATAAAAAATGAAAAGAAGCTTTCCGAGAAACTGCTTTGTGTTCTGTTAATTCATCTCAAAGAGTTACAGCTTTCCCCTCAAGAAGCCTTCCGCTAAGACTGTTTTTGAGGAATTTCCAAATTGATATGTGGAAGCCCATAGAGAGCTACGGTGAAAATGGAAATATCGTAAGATACTTACCGAAAAGAAGCTGTCTGAAAAACTGCTTTGTGTTCTGTTAGTTCATCTCACAGAGCTACAGCTTTTCCCTCAAGAAGCCGTTCACTAAGACTGTTTTGTGAAATTTGCAAAGTGATATTTGGAAGCCCATAGTGGGCTAAGGTGAAAAAGGAAATATCTTCCGTTAAAAACTGGAAAGAACCATTCTGAGAAAATGCGGTGTGTTCTGTTAGTAAATATCACCGAGCTACAGCTTTCCCCTCAGGAAGCCGTTCACTAAGACTGTTCTTGTGGAATTGCAAAGTGATATTTGGAGGCACATAGAGGGCAATGGTGAAAAAGGAAACATCCCAAGATAAAAAGTGAAAAGAAGCTTTCTGAGAAACTGCTTTGTGTTCTGTTAATTCAAGTCACAGAGTTACTCTTTTACCTCAGGAAGCCTTTCGCTAAGGCTGTTGTTGTGGAATTTGCAAAGTGATATTTGGAAGCCCAAAAGGGCTATGGTGAAAAAGGAAATATCCTCAGTTAAAAACTGGAAAGAAGCTTTCTGAGAAACTGCTTTGTGTTCAGTTAGTTCCTCTCACAGAGTTACAGCTTTCCCCTCAAGAAGACTTTCGCTAAGACTGTTCATGTGGAATTTTCAAAGTGATAATTGGAATCCCATAGAGGGCTATGGTGAAAAAGGAAATATCCTAAGGTAAAAACTGAAAAGTAGGTTTCTGAGAAAATGTTTTGTGTTCTGTTAATTCATCTTACAGAGTTACAGCTTTACCCTCAAGAAGCCTTTCGCTAAGACTTTTCTTCTGGAATTTGCAAAGTGATATTTGGAAACCCTATAGCCCTATGGTGAAAATGGAAATATCGTAAGATAAAAAACGAAAAGAAGGTTTCTGAGAAACTGCTTTGAATTCTTTTAATTCATCTTACAGATTTACAGCTTTTATCTCCAGAATCCTTTCGCTAAGACTGTTCTTGTGGAATTTGCAAAATGTTTTTGGAAGCCCATAGAGGGCTATGCTGAAAAAGGAAATATCCTAAGAGAAAAACTGAAAAGAAGCTTTCTGAGAAACTGCTTTGTGTTCTGTTAATTCATCTCAGAGAGTTACAGCTTTCCCCTCAAGAAGTCTTTCACAAAGACTGTTCTTGTGTAATTTCCAAAGTGATATTTGGAAGACCATAGAGGGCTATGTTGAAAAAGGAAATATAGTAAGATAAAATCCGAAAAGAAGCTTTCTGAGAAACTGCTTTGTGTTCTGTTAATTCATCTCAAAGTGTCACAGATTTCCCCTCATGAGGCCGTTCACTAAGACTGTTCTTCTGAAATTTGGAAAGTGATATTTAGAATCTCATAGAGGGCAATGGTGAAAAAGGAAATATTTTCCGATAAAAACTGTAAAGAAGCTTTCTGATAAACTGCTTTGTGTTCTGTTAGTTCATCTCACAGAGTTACAGCTTTCCCTTCAAGAAGCAGTTCACTGAGACTATTCTTGTGAAATTTGCAAAGTGATATTAGAGAACTCCTGGAGGGCTATGGTGAAAAAGGAAATATCTTCCGTTACCAAAAGGGCTATGGTGAAAAAGGAAATATCCTCAGTTAAAAACTGGAAAGAAGCTTTCTGAGAAACTGCTTTGTGTTCAGTTAGCTCCTCTCACAGAGTTACAGCTTTCCCCTCAAGAAGACTTTCGCTAAGACTGTTCATGTGGAAATTTCAAAGTGATAATTGGAATCCCATTGAGGGCTATGGTGAAAAAGGAAATATCCTAAGGTAAAAACTGAAAAGTAGGTTTCTGAGAAAAAGTTTTGTGTTCTGTTAATTCATCTTACAGAGTTACAGCTTTACCCTCAAGAAGCCTTTCGCTAAGACTTTTCTTCTGGAATTTTCAAAGTGATATTTGGAAACCCTATAGCCCCATGGTGAAAATGGAATTATCGTAAGATAAAAAACGAAAAGAAGGTTTCTGAGAAACTGCTTTGAATTCTTTTAATTCATCTTACAGATTTACAGCTTTTATCTCCAGAATCCTTTCGCTAAGACTGTTGTTGTGGAATTTGCAAAATGTTTTTGGAAGCCCATAGAGGGCTATGCTGAAAAAGGAAATATCCTAAGATAAAAACTGAAAAGAAGCTTTCTGAGAAACTGCTTTGTGTTCTGTTAATTCATCTCAGAGAGTTACAGCTTTCCCCTCAAGAAGTCTTTCACAAAGACTGTTCTTGTGTAATTTGATATTTGCAAGACCATAGAGGGCTATGTTGAAAAAGAAATATAGTAAGATAAAATCCGAAAAGAAGCTTTCTGAGAAACTGCTTTGTGTTCTGTTAATTCATCTCAAAGTGTCACAGATTTCCCCTCATGAGGCCGTTCACTAAGACTGTTCTTCTGAAATTTGGAAAGTGATATTTAGAATCTCATAGAGGGCAATGGTGAAAAAGGAAATATTTTCCGATAAAAGCTGTAAAGAAGCTTTCTGATAAACTGCTTTGTGTTCTGTTAGTTCATCTCACAGAGTTACAGCTTTCCCTTCAAGAAGCAGTTCACTGAGACTATTCTTGTGAAATTTGCAAAGTGATATTAGAAAACTCCTGGAGGGCTATGGTGAAAAAGGAAATATCTTCCGTTAAAAACTGGAAAGAAGCTTTCTGAGAAACTGCCGTGTGTTCTGTTAAAGCATCTCACCGAGTTACAGCTTTCCCCTCAAGAAGACTTTCGCTAAGACTGTTCATGTGGAATTTTCAAAGTGGTAATTGGAATCCCATAGACGGCTATCGTGAAAAAGGAAATATCCTAAGGTAAAAACTGAAAAGTAGGTTTCTGAGGAAATGTTTTGTGTTCTGTTAATTCATCTTACAGAGTTACAGCTTTACCCTGAAGAAGCCTTTTGCTAAGACTTTTCTTCTGGAATTTGCAAAGTGATATTTGGAAACCCTATAGCCCTATGGTGAAAATGGAAATATCGTAAGATAAAAAACGAAAAGAATGTTTCTGAGAAACTGCTTTGAATTCTTTTAATTCATCTTACAGATTTCAGCTTTTATCTCCAGAATCCTTTCGCTAAGACTGTTCTTGTGGAATTTGCAAAATGTTTTTGGAAGCCCATAGAGGGCTATGCTGAAAAAGGAAATATCCTAAGATAAAAACTGAAAAGAAGCTTTCTGAGAAACTGCTTTGTGTTCTGTTAATTCATCTCAGAGAGTTACAGCTTTCCCCTCAAGAAGTCTTTCACAAAGACTGTTCTTGTGTTATTTGCAAAGTGATATTTGGAAGACCATAGAGGTCTATGTGGAAAAAGAAATATAGTAAGATAAAATCCGAAAAGAAGCTTTCTGAGAAACTGCTTTGTGTTCTGTTAATTCATCTCAAAGTGTCACAGATTTCCCCTCATGAGGCCGTTCACTAAGACCGTTCTTCTGAAATTTGGAAAGTGATATTTAGAATCTCATAGAGGGCAATGGTGAAAAAGGAAATATTTTCCGATAAAAAGTGTAAAGAAGCTTTCTGATAAACTGCTTTGTGTTCTGTTAGTTCATCTCACAGAGTTACAGCTTTCCCTTCAAGAAGCAGTTCACTGAGACTATTCTTGTGAAATTTGCAAAGTGATATTAGAAAACTCCTAGAGGGCTATGGTGAAAAAGGAAATATCTTCCGTTAAAAACTGGAAAGAAGCTTTTTGAGAGACTGCCGTGTGTTCTGTTAAAGCATCTCACCGAGTTACAGCTTTCCCCTCAAGAAGGCTTTCGCTAAGACTGTTCTTGTGGGATTTGCAAAGTGATATTTGGAAGCCCATAGAGGGCTATGGTGAAAAAGGAAATATCTTTCGTTAAAAACTGGAAAGAAGATATCTGAGAAACTGCTTTGTGTTCTGTTAATTCATCTCACAGAGTTACAGTTTTCCCCTCCAGAAGTCTTTCGCTTCCACTGTTCTTGTGGAATTTGCATAGTGATATTTGGAATCCCATAGAGGGCTATGGTGAAAATGGAAATAACTTCAGTTAAAAAATGGAAAGAAGCTTTCCGAGAAACTGCTTTGTGTTCTGTTAATTCATCTCAAAGATTTACAGCTTTCCCCTCAAGAAGCCTTCCGCTAAGACTGTTTTTGAGGAATTTCCAAAGTGATATGTGGAAGCCCATAGAGGGCTATGGTGAAAATGGATATATCATAAGATACTTACCGAAAAGAAGCTGTCTGAAAAACTGCTTTGGGTTCTGTTAGTTCATATCACAGAGCTACAGCTTTTCCCTGAAGAAGCCGTTCACTAAGACTGTTTTGTGAAATTTGCAAAGTGATATTTGGAAGCCCATAGAGGGCTAAGGTGAAAAAGGAAATATCTTCCGTTAAAAACTGGAAAGAACCATTCTGAGAAAATGCGGTGTGTTCTGTTAGTACATATCACCGAGCTACAGCTTTCCCCTCAGGATGCCGTTCACTAAGACTGTTCTTGTGGAATTGCAAAGTGATATTTGGAGGCACATAGAGGGCAATGGTGAAAAAGGAAACATCCCAAGATAAAAACTGAAAAGAAGCTTTCTGAGAAACTGCTTTGTGTTCTGTTAATTCAAGTCACAGAGTTACTCTTTTACCTCAGGAAGCGTTTCGCTAAGGCTGTTGTTGTGGAATTTGCAAAGTGATATTTGGAAGCCCAAAAGTGCTATGGTGAAAAAGGAAATATCCTCAGTTAAAAACTGGAAAGAAGCTTTCTGAGAAACTCCTTTGTGTTCAGTTAGTTCCTCTCACAGAGTTACAACTTTCCCCTCAAGAAGACTTTCGCTAAGACTGTTCATGTGGAATTTTCAAAGTGATAATTGGAATCCCATAGAGGGCTATGGTGAAAAAGGAAATATCCTAAGGTAAAAACTGAAAAGTAGGTTTCTGAGAAAATGTTTTGTGTTCTGTTAATTCATCTTACAGAGTTACAGCTTTACCCTCAAGAAGCCTTTCGCTAAGACTTTTCTTCTGGAATTTGCAAAGTGATATTTGGAAACCCTATAGCCCTATGGTGAAAATGGAAATATCGTAAGATAAAAAACGAAAAGAAGGTTTCTGAGAAACTGCTTTGAATTCTTTTCATTCATCTTACAGATTTACAGCTTTTATCTCCAGAATCCTTTCGCTAAGACTGTTCTTGTGGAATTTGCAAAATGTTTTTGGAAGCCCATAGAGGGCTATGTTGAAAAAGGAAATATCCTAAGATAAAACCTGAAAGAAGCTTTCTGAGAAACTGCTTTGTGTTCTGTTAATTCATCTCAGAGAGTTACAGCTTTCCCCTCAAGAAGTCTTTCACAAAGACTGTTCTTGTGTAATTTGCAAAGTGATATTTGGAAGACCATAGAGGGCTATGTTGAAAAAGGAAATATACTAAGATAAAATCCGAAAAGAAGCTTTCTGAGAAACTGCTTTGTGTTCTGTTAATTCATCTCAAAGTGTCACAGATTTCCCCTCATGAGGCCGTTCACTAAGACTGTTCTTCTGAAATTTGGAAAGTGATATTTAGAATCTCATAGAGGGCAATGGTGAAAAAGGAAATATTTTCCGATAAAAACTGTAAAGAAGCTTTCTGATAAACTGCTTTGTGTTCTGTTAGTTCATCTCACAGAGTTACAGCTTTCCCTGCAAGAAGCAGTTCACTGAGACTATTCTTGTGAAATTTGCAAAGTGATATTAGAAAACTCCTGGAAGGCTATGGTGAAAAAGGAAATATCTTCCGTTAAAAACTGGAAAGAAGCTTTTTGAGAAACTGCCGTGTGTTCTGTTAAAGCATCTCACCGAGTTACAGCTTTCCCCTCAAGAAGGCTTTCGCTACGACTGTTCTTGTGGGATTTGGAAAGTGATATTTGGAAGCCCATAGTGGGCTATGCTGAAAAAGGAAATATCTTTCGTTAAAACCTGGAAAGAAGATATCTGAGAAACTGCTTTGTGTTCTGTTAATTCATCTCACAGAGTTACAGTTTTCCCCTCCAGAAGTCTTTCGCTTCCACTGTTCTTGTGGAATTTGCATAGTGATATTTGGAATCCCATAGAGGGCTATGGTGAAAATAGAAATAACTTCAGTTAAAAAATGAAAAGAAGCTTTCCGAGAAACTGCTTTGTGTTCTGCTAATTCATCTCAAAGAGTTACAGCTTTCCCCTCAAGAAGCCTTCCGCTAAGACTGTTTTTGAGGAATTTCCAAAGTGATATGTGGAAGCCCATAGAGGGCTATGGTGAAAATGGAAATATCGTAAGATACTTACCGAAAAGAAGCTGTCTGAAAAACTGCTTTGTGTTCTGTTAGTTCATCTCACAGAGCTACAGCTTTTCCCTCAAGAAGCCGTTCACTAAGACTGTTTTGTGAAATTTGCAAAGTGATATTTGGAAGCCCATAGAGGGCTAAGGTGAAAAAGGAAATATCTTCCGTTAAAAACTGGAAAGAACCATTCTGAGAAAATGCGGTGTGTTCTGTTAGTACATATCACCGAGCTACAGCTTTCCCTTCAGGAAGCCGTTCACTAAGACTGTTCTTGTGGAATTGCAAAGTGATATTTGGAGGCACATAGAGGGCAATGGTGAAAAAGGAAACATCCCAAGATAAAAACTGAAAAGAAGCTTTCTGAGAAACTGCTTTGTGTTCTGTTAATTCAAGTCACAGAGTTACTCTTTTACCTCAGGAAGCCTTTCGCTAAGGCTGTTGTTGTGGAATTTGCAAAGTGATATTTGGAAGCCCAAAAGGGCTATGGTGAAAAAGGAAATATCCTCAGTTAAAAACTGGAAAGAAGCTTTCTGAGAAACTGCTTTGTGTTCAGTTAGTTCCTCTCACAGAGTTACAGCTTTCCCCTCAAGAAGACTTTCGCTAAGACTGTTCATGTGGAATTTTCAAAGTGATAATTGGAATCCCATAGAGGGCTATGGTGAAAAAGGAAATATCCTAAGGTAAAAACTGAAAAGTAGGTTTCTGAGAAAATGTTTTGTGTTCTGTTAATTCATCTTACAGAGTTACAGCTTTACCCTCAAGAAGCCTTTTGCTAAGACTTTTCTTCTGGAATTTTCAAAGTGATATTTGGAAACCCTATAGCCCTAGGGTGAAAATGGAAATATCGTAAGATAAAAAACGAAAAGAAGGTTTCTGAGAAACTGCTTTGAATTCTATTCATTCATCTTGCAGATTTACAGCTTTTATCTCCAGAATCCTTTCGCTAAGACTGTTCTTGTGGAATTTGCAAAATGTTTTTGGAAGCCCATAGAGGGCTATGCTGAAAAAGGAAATATCCTAAGAGAAAAACTGAAAAGAAGCTTTCTGAGAAACTGCTTTGTGTTCTGTTAATTCATCTCAGAGAGTTACAGCTTTCCCCTCAAGAAGTCTTTCACAAAGACTGCTCTTGTGTAATTTGCAAAGTGATATTTGGAAGACCATAGAGGGCTATGTTGAAAAAGGAAATATAGTAAGATAAAATCCGAAAAGAAGCTTTCTGAGAAACTGCTTTGTGTTCTGTTAATTCATCTCAAAGTGTCACAGATTTCCCCTCATGAGGCCGTTCACTAAGACTGTTCTTCTGAAATTTGGAAAGTGATATTTAGAATCTCATAGAGGGCAATGGTGAAAAAGGAAATATTTTCCGATAAAAACTGTAAAGAAGCTTTCTGATAAACTGCTTTGTGTTCTGTTAGTTCATCTCACAGAGTTACAGCTTTCCCTTCAAGAAGCAGTTCACTGAGACTATTCTTGTGAAATTTGCAAAGTGATATTAGAAAACTCCTAGAGGGCTATGGTGAAAAAGGAATTATCTTCCGTTAAAAACTTGAAAGAAGCTTTTTGAGAAACTGCCGTGTGTTCTGTTAAAGCATCTCACCGAGTTACAGCTTTCCCCTCAAGAAGGCTTTCGCTAAGACTGTTCTTGTGGGATTTGGAAAGTGATATTTGGAAGCCCATAGTGGGCTATGCTGAAAAAGGAAATATCTTTCGTTAAAACCTGGAAAGAAGATATCTGAGAAACTGCTTTGTGTTCTGTTAATTCATCTCACAGAGTTACAGTTTTCCCCTCCAGAAGTCTTTCGCTTCCACTGTTCTTGTGGAATTTGCATAGTGATATTTGGAATCCCATAGAGGGCTATGGTGAAAATGGAAATAACTTCAGTTAAAAAATGAAAAGAAGCTTTCCGAGAAACTGCTTTGTGTTCTGTTAATTCATCTCAAAGAGTTACAGCTTTCCCCTCAAGAAGCCTTCCGCTAAGACTGTTTTTGAGGAATTTCCAAAGTGATATGTGGAAGCCCATAGAGAGCTATGGTGAAAATGGAAATATCGTAAGATACTTACCGAAAAGAAGCTGTCTGAAAAACTGCTTTGTGTTCTGTTAGTTCATCTCACAGAGCTACAGCTTTTCCCTCAAGAAGCCGTTCACTAAGACTGTTTTGTGAAATTTGCAAAGTGATATTTGGAAGCCCATAGTGGGCTAAGGTGAAAAAGGAAATATCTTCCGTTAAAAACTGGAAAGAACCATTCTGAGAAAATGCGGTGTGTTCTGTTAGTAAATATCACCGAGCTACAGCTTTCCCCTCAGGAAGCCGTTCACTAAGACTGTTCTTGTGGAATTGCAAAGTGATATTTGGAGGCACATAGAGGGCAATGGTGAAAAAGGAAACATCCCAAGATAAAAAGTGAAAAGAAGCTTTCTGAGAAACTGCTTTGTGTTCTGTTAATTCAAGTCACAGAGTTACTCTTTTACCTCAGGAAGCCTTTCGCTAAGGCTGTTGTTGTGGAATTTGCAAAGTGATATTTGGAAGCCCAAAAGGGCTATGGTGAAAAAGGAAATATCCTCAGTTAAAAACTGGAAAGAAGCTTTCTGAGAAACTCCTTTGTGTTCAGTTAGTTCCTCTCACAGAGTTACAGCTTTCCCCTCAAGAAGACTTTCGCTAAGACTGTTCATGTGGAATTTTCAAAGTGATAATTGGAATCCCATAGAGGGCTATGGTGAAAAAGGAAATATCCTAAGGTAAAAACTGAAAAGTAGGTTTCTGAGAAAATGTTTTGTGTTCTGTTAATTCATCTTACAGAGTTACAGCTTTACCCTCAAGAAGCCTTTCGCTAAGACTTTTCTTCTGGAATTTGCAAAGTGATATTTGGAAACCCTATAGCCCTATGGTGAAAATGGAAATATCGTAAGATAAAAAACGAAAAGAAGGTTTCTGAGAAACTGCTTTGAATTCTTTTCATTCATCTTACAGATTTACAGCTTTTATCTCCAGAATCCTTTCGCTAAGACTGTTCTTGTGGAATTTGCAAAATGTTTTTGGAAGCCCATAGAGGGCTATGCTGAAAAAGGAAATATCCTAAGAGAAAAACTGAAAAGAAGCTTTCTGAGAAACTGCTTTGTGTTCTGTTAATTCATCTCAAAGTGTCACAGATTTCCCCTCATAAGGCCGTTCACTAAGACTGTTCTTCTGAAATTTGGAAAGTGATATTTAGAATCTCATAGAGGGTAATGGTGAAAAAGGAAATATTTTCCGATAAAAACTGTAAAGAAGCTTTCTGATAAACTGCTTTGTGTTCTGTTAGTTCATCTCACAGAGTTACAGCTTTCCCTTCAAGAAGCAGTTCACTGAGACTATTCTTGTGAAATTTGCAAGGTGATATTAGAAAACTCCTAGAGGGCTATGGTGAAAAAGGAAATATCTTCCGTTACCAAAAGGGCTATGGTGAAAAAGGAAATATCCTCAGTTAAAAACTGGAAAGAAGCTTTCTGAGAAATTGCTTTGTGTTCAGTTAGCTCCTCTCACAGAGTTACAGCTTTCCCCTCAAGAAGACTTTCGCTAAGAGTGTTCATGTGGAAATTTCAAAGTGATAATTGGAATCCCATTGAGGGCTATGGTGAAAAAGGAAATATCCTAAGGTAAAAACTGAAAAGTAGGTTTCTGAGAAAAAGTTTTGTGTTCTGTTAATTCATCTTACAGAGTTACAGCTTTACCCTCAAGAAGCCTTTCGCTAAGACTTTTCTTCTGGAGTTTTCAAAGTGATATTTGGAAACCCTATAGCCCCATGGTGAAAATGGAAATATCGTAAGATAAAAAACGAAAAGAAGGTTTCTGAGAAACTGCTTTGAATTCTTTTAATTCATCTTACAGTTTTACAGCTTTTATCTCCAGAATCCTTTCGCTAAGACTGTTCTTGTGGAATTTGCAAAATGTTTTTGGAAGCCCATAGAGGGCTATGCTGAAAAAGGAAATATCCTAAGATAAAAAATGAAAAGAAGCTTTCTGAGAAACTGCTTTGTGTTCTGTTAATTCATCTCAGAGAGTTACAGCTTTCCCCTCAAGAAGTCTTTCACAAAGACTGTTCTTGTGTAATTTGATATTTGGAAGACCATAGAGGGCTATGTTGAAAAAGGAAATATAGTAAGATAAAATCCGAAAAGAAGCTTTCTGAGAAACTGCTTTGTGTTCTGTTAATTCATCTCAAAGTGTCACAGATTTTCCCTCATGAGGCCGTTCACTAAGACTGTTCTTCTGAAATTTGGAAAGTGATATTTAGAATCTCATAGAGGGCAATGGTGAAAAAGGAAATATTTTCCGATAAAAGCTGTAAAGAAGCTTTCTGATAAACTGCTTTGTGTTCTGTTAGTTCATCTCACAGAGTTACAGCTTTCCCTTCAAGAAGCAGTTCACTGAGACTATTCTTGTGAAATTTGCAAAGTGATATTAGAAAACTCCTGGAGGGCTATGGTGAAAAAGGAAATATCTTCCGTTAAAAACTGGAAAGAAGCTTTCTGAGAAACTGCCGTGTGTTCTGTTAAAGCATCTCACCGAGTTACAGCTTTCCCCTCAAGAAGGCTTTCGCTAAGACTGTTCTTGTGGGATTTGCAAAGAGATATTTGGAAGTCCCTAGAGGGTTATGGTGAAATAGGAAATATCTTTCGTTAAAAACTGGAAAGAAGATATCTGAGAAACTGCTTTGTGTTCTGTTAATTCATCTCACAGAGTTACAGTTTTCCCCTCCAGAAGTCTTTCGCTTCCACTGTTCTTGTGGAATTTGCATAGTGATATTTGGAATCCCATAGAGGGCTATGGTGAAAATGGAAATAACTTCAGTTAAAAAATGAAAAGAAGCTTTCCGAGAAACTGCTTTGTGTTCTGTTAATTCATCTCAAAGAGTTACAGCGTTCTCCTCAAGAAGCCTTCCGCTAAGAATGTTTTTGAGGAATTTCCAAAGTGATATGTGGAAGCCCATAGAGGGCTATGGTGAAAATGGAAATATCGTAAGATACTTACCGAAAAGAAGCTGTCTGAAAAACTGCTTTGTGTTCTGTTAGTTCATCTCACAGAGCTACAGCTTTTCCCTAAAGAAGCCGTTCACTAAGACTGTTTTGTGAAATTTGCAAAGTGATATTTGGAAGCCCATAGACGGCTAAGGTGAAAAAGGAAATATCTTCCGTTAAAAACTGGAAAGAACCATTCTGAGAAAATGCGGTGTGTTCTGTTAGTACATATCACCGAGCTACAGCTTTCCCCTCAGGAAGCCGTTCACTAAGACTGTTCTTGTGGAATTGCAAAGTGATATTTGGAGGCACATAGAGGGCAATGGTGAAAAAGGAAACATCCCAAGATAAAAACTGAAAAGAAGCTTTCTGAGAAACTGCTTTGTGTTCTGTTAATTCAAGTCACAGAGTTACTCTTTTACCTCAGGAAGCCTTTCGCTAAGGCTGTTGTTGTGGAATTTGCAAAGTAATATTTGGAAGCCCCAAAGGGCTATGGTGAAAAAGGAAATATCCTCTGTTAAAAACTGGAAAGAAGCTTTCTGAGAAACTGCTTTGTGTTCAGTTAGTTCCTCTCACAGAGTTACAGCTTTCCCCTCAAGAAGACTTTCGCTAAGACTGTTCATGTGGAATTTTCAAAGTGATAATTGGAATCCCATAGAGGGCTATGGTGAAAAAGGAAATATCCTAAGGTAAAAACTGAAAAGTAGGTTTCTGAGAAAATGTTTTGTGTTCTGTTAATTCATCTTACAGTGTTACAGCTTTACCCTCAAGGAGCCTTTCACAAAGACTGTTGATGTGGAATTTGCAAAGTGATATTTGGAAGCCCAAAAGGGCTATGGTGAAAAAGGAAATATCCTCAGTTAAAAACTGGAAGGAAGCTTTCTGAGAAACTGCTTTGTGTTCAGTTAGTTCCTCTCACAGAGTTACCGCTTTCCCCTCAAGAAGACTTTCGCTAAGACTGTTCATGTGGAATTTTCAAAGTGGTAATTGGAATCCCATAGAGGGCTATGGTGAAAAAGGAAATATCCTAATTTAAAAACTGAAAAGTAGGTTTCTGAGGAAATGTTTTGTGTTCTGTTAATTCATCTTACAGAGTTACAGCTTTACCCTCAAGAAGCCTTTTGCTAAGACTTTTCTTCTGGAATTTGCAAAGTGTTATTTGGAAACCCTATAGCCCTATGGTGAAAATGGAAATATCGTAAGATAAAAAACGAAAAGAAGGTTTCTGAGAAACTGCTTTGAATTCTTTTAATTCATCTTACAGATTTCAGCTTTTATCTCCAGAATCCTTTCGCTAAGACTGTTCTTGTGGAATTTGCAAAATGTTTTTGGAAGCCCATAGAGGGCTATGCTGAAAAAGGAAATATCCTAAGATAAAAACTGAAAAGAAGCTTTCTGAGAAACTGCTTTGTGTTCTGTTAATTCATCTCAGAGAGTTACAGCTTTCCCCTCAAGAAGTCTTTCACAAAGACTGTTCTTGTGTAATTTGCAAAGTGATATTTGGAAGACCATTGAGGGCTATGTTGAAAAAGAAATATAGTAAGATAAAATCCGAAAAGAAGCTTTCTGAGAAACTGCTTTGTGTTCTGTTAATTCATCTCAATGTGTCACAGATTTCCCCTCATGAGGCCGTTCACTAAGACTGTTCTTCTGAAATTTGGAAAGTGATATTTAGAATCTCATAGAGGGCAATGGTGAAAAAGGAAATATTTTCCGATAAAAACTGTAAAGAAGCTTTCTGATAAACTGCTTTGTGTTCTGTTAGTTCATCTCACAGAGTTACAGCTTTCCCTTCAAGAAGCAGTTCACTGAGACTATTCTTGTGAAATTTGCAAAGTGATATTAGAAAACTCCTAGAGGGCTATGGTGAAAAAGGAAATATCTTCCGTTAAAAACTGGAAAGAAGCTTTTTGAGAAACTGCCGTGTGTTCTGTTAAAGCATCTCACCGAGTTACAGCTTTCCCTTCAAGAAGGCTTTCGCTAAGACTGTTCTTGTGGGATTTGCAAAGTGATATTTGGAAGCCCATAGAGGGCTATGGTGAAAAAGGAAATATCTTTCGTTAAAAACTGGAAAGAAGATATCTGAGAAACTGCTTTGTGTTCTGTTAATTCATCTCACAGAGTTACAGTTTTCCCCTCCAGAAGTCT
Organism: Chlorocebus sabaeus; assembly: GCF_047675955.1. Taxonomy (NCBI): domain Eukaryota; kingdom Metazoa; phylum Chordata; class Mammalia; order Primates; family Cercopithecidae; genus Chlorocebus; species Chlorocebus sabaeus. The sequence continues at coordinate 1,104,715 of NW_027327593.1, forward strand.
TTCGCTTCCACTGTTCTTGTGGAATTTGCATAGTGATATTTGGAATCCCATAGAGGGCTATGGTGAAAATGGAAATAACTTCAGTTAAAAAATGAAAAGAAGCTTTCCGAGAAACTGCTTTGTGTTCTGTTAATTCATCTCAAAGAGTTACAGCTTTCCCCTCAAGAAGCCTTCCGCTAAGACTGTTTTTGAGGAATTTCCAAAGTGATATGTGGAAGCCCATAGAGGGCTATGGTGAAAATGGAAATATCATAAGATACTTACCGAAAAGAAGCTGTCTGAAAAACTGCTTTGTGTTCTGTTAGTTCATCTCACAGAGCTACAGCTTTTCCCTCAAGAAGCCGTTCACTAAGACAGTTTTGTGAAATTTGCAAAGTGATATTTGGAAGCCCATAGAGGGCTAAGGTGAAAAAGGAAATATCTTCCGTTAAAAACTGGAAAGAACCATTCTGAGAAAATGCGGTGTGTTCTGTTAGTACATATCACCGAGCTACAGCTTTCCCCTCAGGAAGCCGTTCACTAAGACTGTTCTTGTGGAATTGCAAAGTGATATTTGGAGGCACATAGAGGGCAATGGTGAAAAAGGAAACATCCCAAGATAAAAACTGAAAAGAAGCTTTCTGAGAAACTGCTTTGTGTTCTGTTAATTCAAGTCACAGAGTTACTCTTTTACCTCAGGAAGCCTTTCACTAAGGCTGTTGTTGTGGAATTTGCAAAGTGATATTTGGAAGCCCAAAAGGGCTATGGTGAAAAAGGAAATATCCTCAGTTAAAAACTGGAAGGAAGCTTTCTGAGAAACTGCTTTGTGTTCAGTTAGTTCCTCTCACAGAGTTACAGCTTTCCCCTCAAGAAGACTTTCGCTAAGACTGTTCATGTGGAATTTTCAAAGTGATAATTGGAATCCCATAGAGGGCTATGGTGAAAAAGGAAATATCCTAAGGTATAAACTGAAAAGTAGGTTTCTGAGAAAATGTTTTGTGTTCTGTTAATTCATCTTACAGAGTTACAGCTTTACCCTCAAGAAGCCTTTCGCTAAGACTTTTCTTCTGGAATTTGCAAAGTGATATTTGGAAACCCTATAGCCCTATGGTGAAAATGGAAATATCGTAAGATAAAAAACGAAAAGAAGGTTTCTGAGAAACTGCTTTGAATTCTTTTCATTCATCTTACAGATTTACAGCTTTTATCTCCAGAATCCTTTCGCTAAGACTGTTCTTGTGGAATTTGCAAAATGTTTTTGGAAGCCCATAGAGGGCTATGCTGAAAAAGGAAATATCCTAAGATAAAAACTGAAAAGAAGCTTTCTGAGAAACTGCTTTGTGTTCTGTTAATTCATCTCAGAGAGTTACAGCTTTCCCCTCAAGAAGTCTTTCACAAAGACTGCTCTTGTGTAATTTGCAAAGTGATATTTGGAAGACCATAGAGGGCTATGTTGAAAAAGGAAATATAGTAAGATAAAATCCGAAAAGAAGCTTTCTGAGAAACTGCTTTGTGTTCTGTTAATTCATCTCAAAGTGTCACAGATTTCCCCTCATGAGGCCGTTCACTAAGACTGTTCTTCTGAAATTTGGAAAGTGATATTTAGAATCTCATAGAGGGCAATGGTGAAAAAGGAAATATTTTCCGATAAAAACTGTAAAGAAGCTTTCTGATAAACTGCTTTGTGTTCTGTTAGTTCATCTCACAGAGTTACAGCTTTCCCTTCAAGAAGCAGTTCACTGAGACTATTCTTGTGAAATTTGCAAAGTGATATTAGAAAACTCCTAGAGGGCTATGGTGAAAAAGGAAATATCTTCCGTTAAAAACTGGAAAGAAGCTTTTTGAGAAACTGCCGTGTGTTCTGTTAAAGCATCTCACCGAGTTACAGCTTTCCCCTCAAGAAGGCTTTCGCTAAGACTGTTCTTGTGGGATTTGCAAAGTGATATTTGGAAGCCCAAGAGGGCTATGGGGAAAAAGGAAATATCTTTCGTTAAATACTGGAAAGAAGATATCTGAGAAACTGCTTTGTGTTCTGTTAATTCATCTCACAGAGTTACAGTTTTCCCCTCCAGAAGTCTTTCGCTTCCACTCTTCTTGTGGAATTTGCATAGTGATATTTGGAATCCCATAGAGGGCTATGGTGAGAATGGAAATAACTTCAGTTAAAAAATGAAAAGAAGCTTTCCGAGAAACTGCTTTGTGTTCTGTTAATTCATCTCAAAGAGTTACAGCTTTCCCCTCAAGAAGCCTTCCGCTAAGACTGTTTTTGAGGAATTTCCAAAGTGATATGTGGAAGCCCATAGAGAGCTATGGTGAAAATGGAAATATCGTAAGATACTTACCGAAAAGAAGCTGTCTGAAAAACTGCTTTGTGTTCTGTTAGTTCATCTCACAGAGCTACAGCTTTTCCCTCAAGAAGCCGTTCACTAAGACTGTTTTGTGAAATTTGCAAAGTGATATTTGGAAGCCCATAGAGGGCTAAGGTGAAAAAGGAAATATCTTCCGTTAAAAACTGGAAAGAACCATTCTGAGAAAATGCGGTGTGTTCTGTTAGTACATATCACCGAGCTACAGCTTTCCCCTCAGGAAGCCGTTCACTAAGACTGTTCTTGTGGAATTGCAAAGTGATATTTGGAGGCACATAGAGGGCAATGGTGAAAAAGGAAACATCCCAAGATAAAAACTGAAAAGAAGCTTTCTGAGAAACTGCTTTGTGTTCTGTTAATTCAAGTCACAGAGTTACTCTTTTACCTCAGGAAGCCTTTCGCTAAGGCTGTTGTTGTGGAATTTGCAAAGTGATATTTGGAAGCCCAAAAGGGCTATGGTGAAAAAGGAAATATCCTCAGTTAAAAACTGGAAAGAAGCTTTCTGAGAAACTGCTTTGTGTTCAGTTAGTTCCTCTCACAGAGTTACAGCTTTCCCCTCAAGAAGACTTTCACTAAGACTGTTCATGTGGAATTTTCAAAGTGATAATTGGAATCCCATAGAGGGCTATGGAGAAAAAGGAAATATCCTAAGGTAAAAACTGAAAAGTAGGTTTCTGAGGAAATGTTTTGTGTTCTGTTAATTCATCTTACAGAGTTACAGCTTTACCCTCAAGAAGCCTTTTGCTAAGACTTTTCTTCTGGAATTTGCAAAGTGATATTTGGAAACCCTATAGCCCTATGGTGAAAATGGAAATATCGTAAGATAAAAAACGAAAAGAAGGTTTCTGAGAAACTGCTTTGAATTCTTTTAATTCATCTTACAGATTTACAGCTTTTATCTCCAGAATCCTTTCGCTAAGACTGTTCTTGTGGAATTTGCAAAATGTTTTTGGAAGCCCATAGAGGGCTATGCTGAAAAAGGAAATATCCTAAGATAAAAACTGAAAAGAAGCTTTCTGACAAACTGCTTTGTGTTCTGTTAATTCATCTCAGAGAGTTACAGCTTTCCCCTCAAGAAGTCTTTCACAAAGACTGTTCTTGTGTAATTTCCAAAGTGATATTTGGAAGACCATAGAGGGCTATGTTGAAAAAGGAAATACAGTAAGATAAAATCCGAAAAGAAGCTTTCTGAGAAACTGCTTTGTGTTCTGTTAATTCATCTCAAAGTGTCACAGATTTCCCCTCATGAGGCCGTTCACTAAGACTGTTCTTCTGAAATTTGGAAAGTGATATTTAGAATCTCATAGAGGGCAATGGTGAAAAAGGAAATATTTTCCGATAAAAACTGTAAAGAAGCTTTCTGATAAACTGCTTTGTGTTCTGTTAGTTCATCTCACAGAGTTACAGCTTTCCCTTCAAGAAGCAGTTCACTGAGACTATTCTTGTGAAATTTGCAAGGTGATATTAGAAAACTCCTAGAGGGCTATGGTGAAAAAGGAAATATCTTCCGTTACCAAAAGGGCTATGGTGAAAAAGGAAATATCCTCAGTTAAAAACTGGAAAGAAGCTTTCTGAGAAACTGCTTTGTGTTCAGTTAGCTCCTCTCACAGAGTTACAGCTTTCATTGGAATCCCATTGAGGGCTATGGTGAAAAAGGAAATATCCTAAGGTAAAAACTGAAAAGTAGGTTTCTGAGAAAAAGTTTTGTGTTCTGTTAATTCATCTTACAGAGTTACAGCTTTACCCTCAAGAAGCCTTTCGCTAAGACTTTTCTTCTGGAATTTTCAAAGTGATATTTGGAAACCCTATAGCCCCATGGTGAAAATGGAAATATCGTAAGATAAAAAACGAAAAGAAGGTTTCTGAGAAACTGCTTTGAATTCTTTTAATTCATCTTACAGATTTACAGCTTTTATCTCCAGAATCCTTTCGCTAAGACTGTTCTTGTGGAATTTGCAAAATGTTTTTGGAAGCCCATAGAGGGCTATGCTGAAAAAGGAAATATCCTAAGATAAAAAATGAAAAGAAGCTTTCTGAGAAACTGCTTTGTGTTCTGTTAATTCATCTCAGAGAGTTACAGCTTTCCCCTCAAGAAGTCTTTCACAAAGACTGTTCTTGTGTAATTTGATATTTGGAAGACCATAGAGGGCTATGTTGAAAAAGGAAATATAGTAAGATAAAATCCGAAAGAAGCTTTCTGAGAAACTGCTTTGTGTTCTGTTAATTCATCTCAAAGTGTCACAGATTTCCCCTCATGAGGCCGTTCACTAAGACTGTTCTTCTGAAATTTGGAAAGTGATATTTAGAATCTCATAGAGGGCAATGGTGAAAAAGGAAATATTTTCCGATAAAAGCTGTAAAGAAGCTTTCTGATAAACTGCTTTGTGTTCTGTTAGTTCATCTCACAGAGTTACAGCTTTCCCTTCAAGAAGCAGTTCACTGAGACTATTCTTGTGAAATTTGCAAAGTGATATTAGAAAACTCCTGGAGGGCTATGGTGAAAAAGGAAATATCTTCCGTTAAAAACTGGAAAGAAGCTTTCTGAGAAACTGCCGTGTGTTCTGTTAAAGCATCTCACCGAGTTACAGCTTTCCCCTCAAGAAGGCTTTCGCTAAGACTGTTCTTGTGGGATTTGCAAAGAGATATTTGGAAGTCCCTAGAGGGTTATGGTGAAATAGGAAATATCTTTCGTTAAAACCTGGAAAGAAGATATCTGAGAAACTGCTTTGTGTTCTGTTAATTCATCTCACAGAGTTACAGTTTTCCCCTCCAGAAGTCTTTCGCTTCCACTGTTCTTGTGGAATTTGCATAGTGATATTTGGAATCCCATAGAGGGCTATGGTGAAAATGGAAATAACTTCAGTTAAAAAATGAAAAGAAGCTTTCCGAGAAACTGCTTTGTGTTCTGTTAATTCATCTCAAAGAGTTACAGCTTTCTCCTCAAGAAGCCTTCCGCTAAGAATGTTTTTGAGGAATTTCCAAAGTGATATGTGGAAGCCCATAGAGGGCTATGGTGAAAATGGAAATATCGTAAGATACTTACCGAAAAGAAGCTGTCTGAAAAACTGCTTTGTGTTCTGTTAGTTCATCTCACAGAGCTACAGCTTTTCCCTCAAGAAGCCGTTCACTAAGACTGTTTTGTGAAATTTGCAAAGTGATATTTGGAAGCCCATAGACGGCTAAGGTGAAAAAGGAAATATCTTCCGTTAAAAACTGGAAAGAACCATTCTGAGAAAATGCGGTGTGTTCTGTTAGTACATATCACCGAGCTACAGCTTTCCCCTCAGGAAGCCGTTCACTAAGACTGTTCTTGTGGAATTGCAAAGTGATATTTGGAGGCACATAGAGGGCAATGGTGAAAAAGGAAACATCCCAAGATAAAAACTGAAAAGAAGCTTTCTGAGAAACTGCTTTGTGTTCTGTTAATTCAAGTCACAGAGTTACTCTTTTACCTCAGGAAGCCTTTTGCTAAGGCTGTTGTTGTGGAATTTGCAAAGTAATATTTGGAAGCCCCAAAGGGCTATGGTGAAAAAGGAAATATCCTCTGTTAAAAACTGGAAAGAAGCTTTCTGAGAAACTGCTTTGTGTTCAGTTAGTTCCTCTCACAGAGTTACAGCTTTCCCCTCAAGAAGACTTTCGCTAAGACTGTTCATGTGGAATTTTCAAAGTGATAATTGGAATCCCATAGAGGGCTATGGTGAAAAAGGAAATATCCTAAGGTAAAAACTGAAAAGTAGGTTTCTGAGAAAATGTTTTGTGTTCTGTTAATTCATCTTACAGTGTTACAGCTTTACCCTCAAGAAGCCTTTCACAAAGACTGTTGATGTGGAATTTGCAAAGTGATATTTGGAAGCCCAAAAGGGCTATGGTGAAAAAGGAAATATCCTCAGTTAAAAACTGGAAGGAAGCTTTCTGAGAAACTCCTTTGTGTTCAGTTAGTTCCTCTCACAGAGTTACCGCTTTCCCCTCAAGAAGACTTTCGCTAAGACTGTTCATGTGGAATTTTCAAAGTGGTAATTGGAATCCCATAGAGGGCTATGGTGAAAAAGGAAATATCCTAAGGTAAAAACTGAAAAGTAGGTTTCTGAGGAAATGTTTTGTGTTCTGTTAATTCATCTTACAGAGTTACAGCTTTACCCTCAAGAAGCCTTTTGCTAAGACTTTTCTTCTGGAATTTGCAAAGTGTTATTTGGAAACCCTATAGCCCTATGGTGAAAATGGAAATATCGTAAGATAAAAAACGAAAAGAAGGTTTCTGAGAAACTGCTTTGAATTCTTTTAATTCATCTTACAGATTTCAGCTTTTATCTCCAGAATCCTTTCGCTAAGACTGTTCTTGTGGAATTTGCAAAATGTTTTTGGAAGCCCATAGAGGGCTATGCTGAAAAAGGAAATATCCTAAGATAAAAACTGAAAAGAAGCTTTCTGAGAAACTGCTTTGTGTTCTGTTAATTCATCTCAGAGAGTTACAGCTTTCCCCTCAAGAAGTCTTTCACAAAGACTGTTCTTGTGTAATTTGCAAAGTGATATTTGGAAGACCATAGAGGGCTATGTTGAAAAAGAAATATAGTAAGATAAAATCCGAAAAGAAGCTTTCTGAGAAACTGCTTTGTGTTCTGTTAATTCATCTCAAAGTGTCACAGATTTCCCCTCATGAGGCCGTTCACTAAGACTGTTCTTCTGAAATTTGGAAAGTGATATTTAGAATCTCATAGAGGGCAATGGTGAAAAAGGAAATATTTTCCGATAAAAACTGTAAAGAAGCTTTCTGATAAACTGCTTTGTGTTCTGTTAGTTCATCTCACAGAGTTACAGCTTTCCCTTCAAGAAGCAGTTCACTGAGACTATTCTTGTGAAATTTGCAAAGTGATATTAGAAAACTCCTAGAGGGCTATGGTGAAAAAGGAAATATCTTCCGTTAAAAACTGGAAAGAAGCTTTTTGAGAAACTGCCGTGTGTTCTGTTAAAGCATCTCACCGAGTTACAGCTTTCCCCTCAAGAAGGCTTTCGCTAAGACTGTTCTTGTGGGATTTGCAAAGTGATATTTGGAAGCCCATAGAGGGCTATGGTGAAAATGGAAATATCATAAGATACTTACCGAAAAGAAGCTGTCTGAAAAACTACTTTTTGTTCTGCTAGTTCATCTCACAGAGCTACAGCTTTTCCCTCAAGAAGCCGTTCACTAAGACTGTTTTGTGAAATTTGCAAAGTGGTATTTGGAAGCCCATAGAGGGCTAAGGTGAAAAAGGAAATATCTTCCGTTAAAAACTGGAAAGAACCATTCTGAGAAAATGCGGTGTGTTCTGTTAGTACATATCACCGAGCTACAGCTTTCCCCTCAGGAAGCCATTCACTAAGACTGTTCTTGTGGAATTGCAAAGTGATATTTGGAGGCACATAGAGGGCAATGGTGAAAAAGGAAACATCCCAAGATAAAAACTGAAAAGAAGCTTTCTGAGAAACTGCTTTGTGTTCTGTTAATTCAAGTCACAGAGTTACTCTTTTACCTCAGGAAGCCTTTCGCTAAGGCTGTTGTTGTGGAATTTGCAAAGTGATATTTGGAAGCCCAAAAGGGCTATGGTGAAAAAGGAAATATCCTCAGTTAAAAACTGGAAAGAAGCTTTCTGAGAAACTCCTTTGTGTTCAGTTAGTTCCTCTCACAGAGTTACAGCTTTCCCCTCAAGAAGACTTTCGCTAAGACTGTTCATGTGGAATTTTCAAAGTGATAATTGGAATCCCATAGAGGGCTATGGTGAAAAAGGAAATATCCTAAGGTAAAAACTGAAAAGTAGGTTTCTGAGAAAATGTTTTGTGTTCTGTTAATTCATCTTACAGAGTTACAGCTTTACCCTCAAGAAGCCTTTCGCTAAGACTTTTCTTCTGGAATTTGCAAAGTGATATTTGGAAACCCTATAGCCCTATGGTGAAAATGGAAATATCGTAAGATAAAAAACGAAAAGAAGGTTTCTGAGAAACTGCTTTGAATTCTTTTCATTCATCTTACAGATTTACAGCTTTTATCTCCAGAATCCTTTCGCTAAGACTGTTCTTGTGGAATTTGCAAAATGTTTTTGGAAGCCCATAGAGGGCTATGCTGAAAAAGGAAATATCCTAAGAGAAAAACTGAAAAGAAGCTTTCTGAGAAACTGCTTTGTGTTCTGTTAATTCATCTCAAAGTGTCACAGATTTCCCTTCATGAGGCCGTTCACTAAGACTGTTCTTCTGAAATTTGGAAAGTGATATTTAGAATCTCATAGAGGGCAAAGGTGAAAAAGGAAATATTTTCCGATAAAAACTGTAAAGAAGCTTTCTGATAAACTGCTTTGTGTTCTGTTAGTTCATCTCACAGAGTTACAGCTTTCCCTTCAAGAAGCAGTTCACTGAGACTATTCTTGTGAAATTTGCAAGGTGATATTAGAAAACTCCTAGAGGGCTATGGTGAAAAAGGAAATATCTTCCGTTACCAAAAGGGCTATGGTGAAAAAGGAAATATCCTCAGTTAAAAACTGGAAAGAAGCTTTCTGAGAAACTGCTTTGTGTTCAGTTAGCTCCTCTCACAGAGTTACAGCTTTCCCCTCAAGAAGACTTTCGCTAAGACTGTTCATGTGGAAATTTCAAAGTGATAATTGGAATCCCATTGAGGGCTATGGTGAAAAAGGAAATATCCTAAGGTAAAAACTGAAAAGTAGGTTTCTGAGAAAAAGTTTTGTGTTCTGTTAATTCATCTTACAGAGTTACAGCTTTACCCTCAAGAAGCCTTTCGCTAAGACTTTTCTTCTGGAATTTTCAAAGTGATATTTGGAAACCCTATAGCCTCATGGTGAAAATGGAAATATCGTAAGATAAAAAACGAAAAGAAGGTTTCTGAGAAACTGCTTTGAATTCTTTTAATTCATCTTACAGATTTACAGCTTTTATCTCCAGAATCCTTTCGCTAAGACTGTTCTTGTGGAATTTGCAAAATGTTTTTGGAAGCCCATAGAGGGCTATGCTGAAAAAGGAAATATCCTAAGATAAAAAATGAAAAGAAGCTTTCTGAGAAACTGCTTTGTGTTCTGTTAATTCATCTCAGAGAGTTACAGCTTTCCCCTCAAGAAGTCTTTCACAAAGACTGTTCTTGTGTAATTTGATATTTGGAAGACCATAGAGGGCCATGTTGAAAAAGGAAATATAGTAAGATAAAATCCGAAAAGAAGCTTTCTGAGAAACTGCTTTGTGTTCTGTTAATTCATCTCAAAGTGTCACAGCTTTTCCCTCATGAGGCCGTTCACTAAGACTGTTCTTCTGAAATTTGGAAAGTGATATTTAGAATCTCATAGAGGGCAATGGTGAAAAAGGAAATATTTTCCGATAAAAGCTGTAAAGAAGCTTTCTGATAAACTGCTTTGTGTTCTGTTAGTTCATCTCACAGAGTTACAGCTTTCCCTTCAAGAAGCAGTTCACTGAGACTATTCTTGTGAAATTTGCAAAGTGATATTAGAAAACTCCTGGAGGGCTATGGTGAAAAAGGAAATATCTTCCGTTAAAAACTGGAAAGAAGCTTTCTGAGAAACTGCCGTGTGTTCTGTTAAAGCATCTCACCGAGTTACAGCTTTCCCCTCAAGAAGGCTTTCGCTAAGACTGTTCTTGTGGGATTTGCAAAGAGATATTTGGAAGTCCCTAGAGGGTTATGGTGAAATAGGAAATATCTTTCGTTAAAACCTGGAAAGAAGATATCTGAGAAACTGCTTTGTGTTCTGTTAATTCATCTCACAGAGTTACAGTTTTCCCCTCCAGAAGTCTTTCGCTTCCACTGTTCTTGTGGAATTTGCATAGTGATATTTGGAATCCCATAGAGGGCTATGGTGAAAATGGAAATAACTTCAGTTAAAAAATGAAAAGAAGCTTTCCGAGAAACTGCTTTGTGTTCTGTTAATTCATCTCAAAGAGTTACAGCTTTCTCCTCAAGAAGCCTTCCGCTAAGAATGTTTTTGAGGAATTTCCAAGGTGATGTGGAAGCCTATAGAGGGCTATGGTGAAAATGGAAATATCATAAGATACTTACCGAAAAGAAGCTGTCTGAAAAACTGCTTTGTGTTCTGTTAGTTCATCTCACAGAGCTACAGCTTTTCCCTCAGGAAGCCGTTCACTAAGACTGTTTTGTGAAATTTGCAAAGTGATATTTGGAAGCCCATAGACGGCTAAGGTGAAAAAGGAAATATCTTCCGTTAAAAACTGGAAAGAACCATTCTGAGAAAATGCGGTGTGTTCTGTTAGTACATATCACCGAGCTACAGCTTTCCCCTCAGGAAGCCGTTCACTAAGACTGTTCTTGTGGAATTGCAAAGTGATATTTGGAGGCACATAGAGGGCAATGGTGAAAAAGGAAACATCCCAAGATAAAAACTGAAAAGAAGCTTTCTGAGAAACTGCTTTGTGTTCTGTTAATTCAAGTCACAGAGTTACTCTTTTACCTCAGGAAGCCTTTTGCTAAGGCTGTTGTTGTGGAATTTGCAAAGTAATATTTGGAAGCCCCAAAGGGCTATGGTGAAAAAGGAAATATCCTCTGTTAAAAACTGGAAAGAAGCTTTCTGAGAAACTGCTTTGTGTTCAGTTAGTTCCTCTCACAGAGTTACAGCTTTCCCCTCAAGAAGACTTTCGCTAAGACTGTTCATGTGGAATTTTCAAAGTGATAATTGGAATCCCATAGAGGGCTATGGTGAAAAAGGAAATATCCTAAGGTAAAAACTGAAAAGTAGGTTTCTGAGAAAATGTTTTGTGTTCTGTTAATTCATCTTACAGTGTTACAGCTTTACCCTCAAGAAGCCTTTCACAAAGACTGTTGATGTGGAATTTGCAAAGTGATATTTGGAAGCCCAAAAGGGCTATGGTGAAAAAGGAAATATCCTCAGTTAAAAACTGGAAGGAAGCTTTCTGAGAAACTGCTTTGTGTTCAGTTAGTTCCTCTCACAGAGTTACCGCTTTCCCCTCAAGAAGACTTTCGCTAAGACTGTTCATGTGGAATTTTCAAAGTGGTAATTGGAATCCCATAGAGGGCTATGGTGAAAAAGGAAATATCCTAAGGTAAAAACTGAAAAGTAGGTTTCTGAGGAAATGTTTTGTGTTCTGTTAATTCATCTTACAGAGTTACAGCTTTACCCTCAAGAAGCCTTTTGCTAAGAATTTTCTTCTGGAATTTGCAAAGTTTTATTTGGAAACCCTATAGCCCTATGGTGAAAATGGAAATATCGTAAGATAAAAAACGAAAAGAAGGTTTCTGAGAAACTGCTTTGAATTCTTTTAATTCATCTTACAGATTTCAGCTTTTATCTCCAGAATCCTTTCGCTAAGACTGTTCTTGTGGAATTTGCAAAATGTTTTTGGAAGCCCATAGAGGGCTATGCTGAAAAAGGAAATATCCTAAGATAAAAACTGAAAAGAAGCTTTCTGAGAAACTGCTTTGTGTTCTGTTAATTCATCTCAGAGAGTTACAGCTTTCCCCTCAAGAAGTCTTTCACAAAGACTGTTCTTGTGTAATTTCCAAAGTGATATTTGGAAGACCATAGAGGGCTATGTTGAAAAAGAAATATAGTAAGATAAAATCCGAAAAGAAGCTTTCTGAGAAACTGCTTTGTGTTCTGTTAATTCATCTCAAAGTGTCACAGATTTCCCCTCATGAGGCCGTTCACTAAGACTGTTCTTCTGAAATTTGGAAAGTGATATTTAGAATCTCATAGAGGGCAATGGTGAAAAAGGAAATATTTTCCGATAAAAACTGTAAAGAAGCTTTCTGATAAACTGCTTTGTGTTCTGTTAGTTCATCTCACAGAGTTACAGCTTTCCCTTCAAGAAGCAGTTCACTGAGACTATTCTTGTGAAATTTGCAAAGTGATATTAGAAAACTCCTAGAGGGCTATGGTGAAAAAGGAAATATCTTCCGTTAAAAACTGGAAAGAAGCTTTTTGAGAAACTGCCGTGTGTTCTGTTAAAGCATCTCACCGAGTTACAGCTTTCCCCTCAAGAAGGCTTTCGCTAAGACTGTTCTTGTGGGATTTGCAAAGTGATATTTGGAAGCCCATAGAGGGCTATGGTGAAAATGGAAATATCATAAGATACTTACCGAAAAGAAGCTGTCTGAAAAACTACTTTTTGTTCTGCTAGTTCATCTCACAGAGCTACAGCTTTTCCCTGAAGAAGCCGTTCACTAAGACTGTTTTGTGAAATTTGCAAAGTGGTATTTGGAAGCCCATAGAGGGCTAAGGTGAAAAAGGAAATATCTTCCGTTAAAAACTGGAAAGAACCATTCTGAGAAAATGCGGTGTGTTCTGTTAGTACATATCACCGAGCTACAGCTTTCCCCTCAGGAAGCCGTTCACTAAGACTGTTCTTGTGGAATTGCAAAGTGATATTTGGAGGCACATAGAGGGCAATGGTGAAAAAGGAAACATCCCAAGATAAAAACTGAAAAGAAGCTTTCTGAGAAACTGCTTTGTGTTCTGTTAATTCAAGTCACAGAGTTACTCTTTTACCTCAGGAAGCCTTTCGCTAAGGCTGTTGTTGTGGAATTTGCAAAGTGATATTTGGAAGCCCAAAAGGGCTATGGTGAAAAAGGAAATATCCTCAGTTAAAAACTGGAAAGAAGCTTTCTGAGAAACTCCTTTGTGTTCAGTTAGTTCCTCTCACAGAGTTACAGCTTTCCCCTCAAGAAGACTTTCGCTAAGACTGTTCATGTGGAATTTTCAAAGTGATAATTGGAATCCCATAGAGGGCTATGGTGAAAAAGGAAATATCCTAAGGTAAAAACTGAAAAGTAGGTTTCTGAGAAAATGTTTTGTGTTCTGTTAATTCATCTTACAGAGTTACAGCTTTACCCTCAAGAAGCCTTTCGCTAAGACTTTTCTTCTGGAATTTGCAAAGTGATATTTGGAAACCCTATAGCCCTATGGTGAAAATGGAAATATCGTAAGATAAAAAACGAAAAGAAGGTTTCTGAGAAACTGCTTTGAATTCTTTTCATTCATCTTACAGATTTACAGCTTTTATCTCCAGAATCCTTTCGCTAAGACTGTTCTTGTGGAATTTGCAAAATGTTTTTGGAAGCCCATAGAGGGCTATGCTGAAAAAGGAAATATCCTAAGAGAAAAACTGAAAAGAAGCTTTCTGAGAAACTGCTTTGTGTTCTGTTAATTCATCTCAAAGTGTCACAGATTTCCCTTCATGAGGCCGTTCACTAAGACTGTTCTTCTGAAATTTGGAAAGTGATATTTAGAATCTCATAGAGGGCAAAGGTGAAAAAGGAAATATTTTCCGATAAAAACTGTAAAGAAGCTTTCTGATAAACTGCTTTGTGTTCTGTTAGTTCATCTCACAGAGTTACAGCTTTCCCTTCAAGAAGCAGTTCACTGAGACTATTCTTGTGAAATTTGCAAGGTGATATTAGAAAACTCCTAGAGGGCTATGGTGAAAAAGGAAATATCTTCCGTTACCAAAAGGGCTATGGTGAAAAAGGAAATATCCTCAGTTAAAAACTGGAAAGAAGCTTTCTGAGAAACTGCTTTGTGTTCAGTTAGCTCCTCTCACAGAGTTACAGCTTTCCCCTCAAGAAGACTTTCGCTAAGACTGTTCATGTGGAAATTTCAAAGTGATAATTGGAATCCCATTGAGGGCTATGGTGAAAAAGGAAATATCCTAAGGTAAAAACTGAAAAGTAGGTTTCTGAGAAAAAGTTTTGTGTTCTGTTAATTCATCTTACAGAGTTACAGCTTTACCCTCAAGAAGCCTTTCGCTAAGACTTTTCTTCTGGAATTTTCAAAGTGATATTTGGAAACCCTATAGCCTCATGGTGAAAATGGAAATATCGTAAGATAAAAAACGAAAAGAAGGTTTCTGAGAAACTGCTTTGAATTCTTTTAATTCATCTTACAGATTTACAGCTTTTATCTCCAGAATCCTTTCGCTAAGACTGTTCTTGTGGAATTTGCAAAATGTTTTTGGAAGCCCATAGAGGGCTATGCTGAAAAAGGAAATATCCTAAGATAAAAAATGAAAAGAAGCTTTCTGAGAAACTGCTTTGTGTTCTGTTAATTCATCTCAGAGAGTTACAGCTTTCCCCTCAAGAAGTCTTTCACAAAGACTGTTCTTGTGTAATTTGATATTTGGAAGACCATAGAGGGCCATGTTGAAAAAGGAAATATAGTAAGATAAAATCCGAAAAGAAGCTTTCTGAGAAACTGCTTTGTGTTCTGTTAATTCATCTCAAAGTGTCACAGCTTTTCCCTCATGAGGCCGTTCACTAAGACTGTTCTTCTGAAATTTGGAAAGTGATATTTAGAATCTCATAGAGGGCAATGGTGAAAAAGGAAATATTTTCCGATAAAAGCTGTAAAGAAGCTTTCTGATAAACTGCTTTGTGTTCTGTTAGTTCATCTCACAGAGTTACAGCTTTCCCTTCAAGAAGCAGTTCACTGAGACTATTCTTGTGAAATTTGCAAAGTGATATTAGAAAACTCCTGGAGGGCTATGGTGAAAAAGGAAATATCTTCCGTTAAAAACTGGAAAGAAGCTTTCTGAGAAACTGCCGTGTGTTCTGTTAAAGCATCTCACCGAGTTACAGCTTTCCCCTCAAGAAGGCTTTCGCTAAGACTGTTCTTGTGGGATTTGCAAAGAGATATTTGGAAGTCCCTAGAGGGTTATGGTGAAATAGGAAATATCTTTCGTTAAAACCTGGAAAGAAGATATCTGAGAAACTGCTTTGTGTTCTGTTAATTCATCTCACAGAGTTACAGTTTTCCCCTCCAGAAGTCTTTCGCTTCCACTGTTCTTGTGGAATTTGCATAGTGATATTTGGAATCCCATAGAGGGCTATGGTGAAAATGGAAATAACTTCAGTTAAAAAATGAAAAGAAGCTTTCCGAGAAACTGCTTTGTGTTCTGTTAATTCATCTCAAAGAGTTACAGCTTTCTCCTCAAGAAGCCTTCCGCTAAGAATGTTTTTGAGGAATTTCCAAGGTGATGTGGAAGCCTATAGAGGGCTATGGTGAAAATGGAAATATCATAAGATACTTACCGAAAAGAAGCTGTCTGAAAAACTGCTTTGTGTTCTGTTAGTTCATCTCACAGAGCTACAGCTTTTCCCTCAAGAAGCCGTTCACTAAGACTGTTTTGTGAAATTTGCAAAGTGATATTTGGAAGCCCATAGACGGCTAAGGTGAAAAAGGAAATATCTTCCGTTAAAAACTGGAAAGAACCATTCTGAGAAAATGCGGTGTGTTCTGTTAGTACATATCACCGAGCTACAGCTTTCCCCTCAGGAAGCCGTTCACTAAGACTGTTCTTGTGGAATTGCAAAGTGATATTTGGAGGCACATAGAGGGCAATGGTGAAAAAGGAAACATCCCAAGATAAAAACTGAAAAGAAGCTTTCTGAGAAACTGCTTTGTGTTCTGTTAATTCAAGTCACAGAGTTACTCTTTTACCTCAGGAAGCCTTTTGCTAAGGCTGTTGTTGTGGAATTTGCAAAGTAATATTTGGAAGCCCCAAAGGGCTATGGTGAAAAAGGAAATATCCTCTGTTAAAAACTGGAAAGAAGCTTTCTGAGAAACTGCTTTGTGTTCAGTTAGTTCCTCTCACAGAGTTACAGCTTTCCCCTCAAGAAGACTTTCGCTAAGACTGTTCATGTGGAATTTTCAAAGTGATAATTGGAATCCCATAGAGGGCTATGGTGAAAAAGGAAATATCCTAAGGTAAAAACTGAAAAGTAGGTTTCTGAGAAAATGTTTTGTGTTCTGTTAATTCATCTTACAGTGTTACAGCTTTACCCTCAAGAAGCCTTTCACAAAGACTGTTGATGTGGAATTTGCAAAGTGATATTTGGAAGCCCAAAAGGGCTATGGTGAAAAAGGAAATATCCTCAGTTAAAAACTGGAAGGAAGCTTTCTGAGAAACTCCTTTGTGTTCAGTTAGTTCCTCTCACAGAGTTACCGCTTTCCCCTCAAGAAGACTTTCGCTAAGACTGTTCATGTGGAATTTTCAAAGTGGTAATTGGAATCCCATAGAGGGCTATGGTGAAAAAGGAAATATCCTAAGGTAAAAACTGAAAAGTAGGTTTCTGAGGAAATGTTTTGTGTTCTGTTAATTCATCTTACAGAGTTACAGCTTTACCCTCAAGAAGCCTTTTGCTAAGAATTTTCTTCTGGAATTTGCAAAGTTTTATTTGGAAACCCTATAGCCCTATGGTGAAAATGGAAATATCGTAAGATAAAAAACGAAAAGAAGGTTTCTGAGAAACTGCTTTGAATTCTTTTAATTCATCTTACAGATTTCAGCTTTTATCTCCAGAATCCTTTCGCTAAGACTGTTCTTGTGGAATTTGCAAAATGTTTTTGGAAGCCCATAGAGGGCTATGCTGAAAAAGGAAATATCCTAAGATAAAAACTGAAAAGAAGCTTTCTGAGAAACTGCTTTGTGTTCTGTTAATTCATCTCAGAGAGTTACAGCTTTCCCCTCAAGAAGTCTTTCACAAAGACTGTTCTTGTGTAATTTCCAAAGTGATATTTGGAAGACCATAGAGGGCTATGTTGAAAAAGAAATATAGTAAGATAAAATCCGAAAAGAAGCTTTCTGAGAAACTGCTTTGTGTTCTGTTAATTCATCTCAAAGTGTCACAGATTTCCCCTCATGAGGCCGTTCACTAAGACTGTTCTTCTGAAATTTGGAAAGTGATATTTAGAATCTCATAGAGGGCAATGGTGAAAAAGGAAATATTTTCCGATAAAAACTGTAAAGAAGCTTTCTGATAAACTGCTTTGTGTTCTGTTAGTTCATCTCACAGAGTTACAGCTTTCCCTTCAAGAAGCAGTTCACTGAGACTATTCTTGTGAAATTTGCAAAGTGATATTAGAAAACTCCTAGAGGGCTATGGTGAAAAAGGAAATATCTTCCGTTAAAAACTGGAAAGAAGCTTTTTGAGAAACTGCCGTGTGTTCTGTTAAAGCATCTCACCGAGTTACAGCTTTCCCCTCAAGAAGGCTTTCGCTAAGACTGTTCTTGTGGGATTTGCAAAGTGATATTTGGAAGCCCATAGAGGGCTATGGTGAAAATGGAAATATCATAAGATACTTACCGAAAAGAAGCTGTCTGAAAAACTACTTTTTGTTCTGCTAGTTCATCTCACAGAGCTACAGCTTTTCCCTGAAGAAGCCGTTCACTAAGACTGTTTTGTGAAATTTGCAAAGTGGTATTTGGAAGCCCATAGAGGGCTAAGGTGAAAAAGGAAATATCTTCCGTTAAAAACTGGAAAGAACCATTCTGAGAAAATGCGGTGTGTTCTGTTAGTACATATCACCGAGCTACAGCTTTCCCCTCAGGAAGCCGTTCACTAAGACTGTTCTTGTGGAATTGCAAAGTGATATTTGGAGGCACATAGAGGGCAATGGTGAAAAAGGAAACATCCCAAGATAAAAACTGAAAAGAAGCTTTCTGAGAAACTGCTTTGTGTTCTGTTAATTCAAGTCACAGAGTTACTCTTTTACCTCAGGAAGCCTTTCGCTAAGGCTGTTGTTGTGGAATTTGCAAAGTGATATTTGGAATCCCAAAAGGGCTATGGTGAAAAAGGAAATATCCTCAGTTAAAAACTGGAAAGAAGCTTTCTGAGAAACTCCTTTGTGTTCAGTTAGTTCCTCTCACAGAGTTACAGCTTTCCCCTCAAGAAGACTTTCGCTAAGACTGTTCATGTGGAATTTTCAAAGTGATAATTGGAATCCCATAGAGGGCTATGGTGAAAAAGGAAATATCCTAAGGTAAAAACTGAAAAGTAGGTTTCTGAGAAAATGTTTTGTGTTCTGTTAATTCATCTTACAGAGTTACAGCTTTACCCTCAAGAAGCCTTTCGCTAAGACTTTTCTTCTGGAATTTGCAAAGTGATATTTGGAAACCCTATAGCCCTATGGTGAAAATGGAAATATCGTAAGATAAAAAACGAAAAGAAGGTTTCTGAGAAACTGCTTTGAATTCTTTTCATTCATCTTACAGATTTACAGCTTTTATCTCCAGAATCCTTTCGCTAAGACTGTTCTTGTGGAATTTGCAAAATGTTTTTGGAAGCCCATAGAGGGCTATGCTGAAAAAGGAAATATCCTAAGAGAAAAACTGAAAAGAAGCTTTCTGAGAAACTGCTTTGTGTTCTGTTAATTCATCTCAGAGAGTTACAGCTTTCCCCTCAAGAAGTCTTTCACAAAGACTGTTCTTGTGTAATTTGATATTTGGAAGACCATAGAGGGCTATGTTGAAAAAGGAAATATAGTAAGATAAAATCCGAAAAGAAGCTTTCTGAGAAACTGCTTTGTGTTCTGTTAATTCATCTCAAAGTGTCACAGATTTCCCCTCATGAGGCCGTTCACTAAGACTGTTCTTCTGAAATTTGGAAAGTGATATTTAGAATCTCATAGAGGGCAATGGTGAAAAAGGAAATATTTTCCGATAAAAACTGTAAAGAAGCTTTCTGATAAACTGCTTTGTGTTCTGTTAGTTCATCTCACAGAGTTACAGCTTTCCCTTCAAGAAGCAGTTCACTGAGACTATTCTTGTGAAATTAGCAAAGTGATATTAGAAATCTCCTGGAGGGCTATGGTGAAAAAGGAAATATCTTCCGTTAAAAACTGGAAAGAAGCTTTTTGAGAAACTGCCGTGTATTCTGTTAAAGCATCTCACCGAGTTACAGCTTTCCCCTCAAGAAGGCTTTCGCTAAGACTGTTCTTGTGGGATTTGCAAAGAGATATTTGAAAGTCCCTAGAGGGATATGGTGAAATAGGAAATATCTTTCGTTAAAAACTGGAAAGAAGATATCTGAGAAACTGCTTTGTGTTCTGTTAATTCATCTCACAGAGTTACAGTTTTCCCCTCCAGAAGTCTTTCGCTTCCACTATTCTTGTGGAATTTGCATAGTGATATTTGGAATCCCATAGAGGGCTATGGTGAAAATGGAAATAACTTCAGTTAAAAAATGAAAAGAAGCTTTTCGAGAAACTGCTTTGTGTTCTGTTAATTCATCTCAAAGAGTTACAGCTTTCCCCTCAAGAAGTCTTCCGCTAAGACTGTTTTTGATGAATTTCCAAAGTGATATGTGGAAGCCCATAGAGGGCTATGGTGAAAATGGAAATATCGTAAGATACTTACCGAAAAGAAGCTGTCTGAAAAACTGCTTTGTGTTCTGTTAGTTCATCTCACAGAGCTACAGCTTTTCCCTCAAGAAGCCGTTCACTAAGACTGTTTTGTGAAATTTGCAAAGTGATATTTGGAAGCCCATAGAGGGCTAAGGTGAAAAAGGAAATATCTTCCGTTAAAAACTGGAAAGAACCATTCTGAGAAAATGCGGTGTGTTCTGTTAGTACATATCACCGAGCTACAGCTTTCCCCTCAGGAAGCCGTTCACTAAGGCTGGTCTTGTGGAATTGCAAAGTGATATTTGGAGGCACATAGAGGGCAATGGTGAAAAAGGAAACATCCCAAGATAAAAAGTGAAAAGAAGCTTTCTGAGAAACTGCTTTGTGTTCTGTTAATTCAAGTCACAGAGTTACTCTTTTACCTCAGGAAGCCTTTCGCTAAGGCTGTTGTTGTGGAATTTGCAAAGTGATATTTGGAAGCCCAAAAGGGCTATGGTGAAAAAGGAAATATCCTCTGTTAAAAACTGGAAAGAAGCTTTCTGAGAAACTGCTTTGTGTTCAGTTAGTTCCTCTCACAGAGTTACAGCTTTCCCCTCAAGAAGACTTTCGCTAAGACTGTTCATGTGGAATTTTCAAAGTGATAATTGGAATCCCATAGAGGGCTATGGTGAAAAAGGAAATATCCTAAGGTAAAAACTGAAAAGTAGGTTTCTGAGGAAATGTTTTGTGTTCTGTTAATTCATCTTACAGAGTTACAGCTTTACCCTCAAGAAGCCTTTTGCTAAGACTTTTCTTCTGGAATTTGCAAAGTGTTATTTGGAAACCCTATAGCCCTATGGTGAAAATGGAAATATCGTAAGATAAAAAACGAAAAGAAGGTTTCTGAGAAACTGCTTTGAATTCTTTTAATTCATCTTACAGATTTCAGCTTTTATCTCCAGAATCCTTTCGCTAAGACTGTTCTTGTGGAATTTGCAAAATGTTTTTGGAAGCCCATAGAGGGCTATGCTGAAAAAGGAAATATCCTAAGATAAAAACTGAAAAGAAGCTTTCTGAGAAACTGCTTTGTGTTCTGTTAATTCATCTCAGAGAGTTACAGCTTTCCCCTCAAGAAGTCTTTCACAAAGACTGTTCTTGTGTAATTTGCAAAGTGATATTTGGAAGACCATAGAGGGCTATGTTGAAAAAGAAATATAGTAAGATAAAATCCGAAAAGAAGCTTTCTGAGAAACTGCTTTGTGTTCTGTTAATTCATCTCAAAGTGTCACAGATTTCCCCTCATGAGGCCGTTCACTAAGACTGTTCTTCTGAAATTTGGAAAGTGATATTTAGAATCTCATAGAGGGCAATGGTGAAAAAGGAAATATTTTCCGATAAAAGCTGTAAAGAAGCTTTCTGATAAACTGCTTTGTGTTCTGTTAGTTCATCTCACAGAGTTACAGCTTTCCCTTCAAGAAGCAGTTCACTGAGACTATTCTTGTGAAATTTGCAAAGTGATATTAGAAAACTCCTGGAGGGCTATGGTGAAAAAGGAAATATCTTCCGTTAAAAACTGGAAAGAAGCTTTCTGAGAAACTGCCGTGTGTTCTGTTAAAGCATCTCACCGAGTTACAGCTTTCCCCTCAAGAAGGCTTTCGCTAAGACTGTTCTTGTGGGATTTGCAAAGAGATATTTGGAAGTCCCTAGAGGGTTATGGTGAAATAGGAAATATCTTTCGTTAAAACCTGGAAAGAAGATATCTGAGAAACTGCTTTGTGTTCTGTTAATTCATCTCACAGAGTTAAAGTTTTCCCCTCCAGAAGTCTTTCGCTTCCACTGTTCTTGTGGAATTTGCATAGTGATATTTGGAATCCCATAGAGGGCTATGGTGAAAATGGAAATAACTTCAGTTAAAAAATGAAAAGAAGCTTTCCGAGAAACTGCTTTGTGTTCTGTTAATTCATCTCAAAGAGTTACAGCTTTCCCCTCAAGAAGCCTTCCGCTAAGACTGTTTTTGAGGAATTTCCAAAGTGATATGTGGAAGCCCATAGAGGGCTATGGTGAAAATGGAAATATCATAAGATACTTACCGAAAAGAAGCTGTCTGAAAAACTGCTTTGTGTTCTGTTAGTTCATCTCACAGAGCTACAGCTTTTCCCTCAATAAGCCGTTCACTAAGACTGTTTTGTGAAATTTGCAAAGTGATATTTGGAAGCCCATAGAGGGCTAAGGTGAAAAAGGAAATATCTTCCGTTAAAAACTGGAAAGAACCATTCTGAGAAAATGCGGTGTGTTCTGTTAGTACATATCACCGAGCTACAGCTTTCCCCTCAGGAAGCCGTTCACTAAGACTGTTCTTGTGGAATTGCAAAGTGATATTTGGAGGCACATAGAGGGCAATGGTGAAAAAGGAAACATCCCAAGATAAAAACTGAAAAGAAGCTTTCTGAGAAACTGCTTTGTGTTCTGTTAATTCAAGTCACAGAGTTACTCTTTTACCTCAGGAAGCCTTTCGCTAAGGCTGTTGTTGTGGAATTTGCAAAGTGATATTTGGAAGCCCAAAAGGGCTATGGTGAAAAAGGAAATATCCTCAGTTAAAAACTGGAAAGAAGCTTTCTGAGAAACTGCTTTGTGTTCAGTTAGTTCCTCTCACAGAGTTACAGCTTTCCCCTCAAGAAGACTTTCGCTAAGACTGTTCATGTGGAATTTTCATAGTGATAATTGGAATCCCATAGAGGGCTATGGTGAAAAAGGAAATATCCTAAGGTAAAAACTGAAAAGTAGGTTTCTGAGAAAATGTTTTGTGTTCTGTTAATTCATCTTACAGAGTTACAGCTTTACCCTCAAGAAGCCTTTTGCTAAGACTTTTCTTCTGGAATTTGCAAAGTGATATTTGGAAACCCTATAGCCCTATGGTGAAAATGGAAATATCGTAAGATAAAAAACGAAAAGAAGGTTTCTGAGAAACTGCTTTGAATTCTTTTAATTCATCTTACAGATTTACAGCTTTTATCTCCAGAATCCTTTCGCTAAGACTGTTCTTGTGGAATTTGCAAAATGTTTTTGGAAGCCCATAGAGGGCTATGCTGAAAAAGGAAATATCCTAAGATAAAAACTGAAAAGAAGCTTTCTGAGGAACTGCTTTGTGTTCTGTTAATTCATCTCAGAGAGTTACAGCTTTCCCCTCAAGAAGTCTTTCACAAAGACTGTTCTTGTGTAATTTCCAAAGTGATATTTGGAAGACCATAGAGGGCTATGTTGAAAAAGGAAATATAGTAAGATAAAATCCGAAAAGAAGCTTTCTGAGAAACTGCTTTGTGTTCTGTTAATTCATCTCAAAGTGTCACAGATTTCCCCTCATGAGGCCGTTCACTAAGACTGTTCTTCTGAAATTTGGAAAGTGATATTTAGAATCTCATAGAGGGCAATGGTGAAAAAGGAAATATTTTCCGATAAAAGCTGTAAAGAAGCTTTCTGATAAACTGCTTTGTGTTCTGTTAGTTCATCTCACAG
The DNA here is from genome assembly GCF_047675955.1 of Chlorocebus sabaeus. Taxonomy (NCBI): domain Eukaryota; kingdom Metazoa; phylum Chordata; class Mammalia; order Primates; family Cercopithecidae; genus Chlorocebus; species Chlorocebus sabaeus. Next base: position 1,127,690 of record NW_027327593.1, read on the forward strand.
AGTTACAGCTTTCCCTTCAAGAAGCAGTTCACTGAGACTATTCTTGTGAAATTTGCAAAGTGATATTAGAAAACTCCTGGAGGGCTATGGTGAAAAAGGAAATATCTTCCGTTAAAAACTGGAAAGAAGCTTTCTGAGAAACTGCCGTGTGTTCTGTTAAAGCATCTCACCGAGTTACAGCTTTCCCCTCAAGAAGGCTTTCGCTAAGACTGTTCTTGTGGGATTTGCAAAGAGATATTTTGAAGTCCCTAGAGGGTTATGGTGAAATAGGAAATATCTTTCGTTAAAACCTGGAAAGAAGATATCTGAGAAACTGCTTTGTGTTCTGTTAATTCATCTCACAGAGTTACAGTTTTCCCCTCCAGAAGTCTTTCGCTTCCACTCTTCTTGTGGAATTTGCATAGTGATATTTGGAATCCCATAGAGGGCTATGGTGAAAATGGAAATAACTTCAGTTAAAAAATGAAAAGAAGCTTTCCGAGAAACTGCTTTGTGTTCTGTTAATTCATCTCAAAGAGTTACAGCTTTCCCCTCAAGAAGCCTTCCGCTAAGACTGTTTTTGAGGAATTTCCAAAGTGATATGTGGAAGCCCATAGAGGGCTATGGTGAAAATGGAAATATCATAAGATACTTACCGAAAAGAAGCTGTCTGAAAAACTGCTTTGTGTTCTGTTAGTTCATCTCACAGAGCTACAGCTTTTCCCTCAAGAAGCCGTTCACTAAGACTGTTTTGTGAAATTTGCAAAGTGATATTTGGAAGCCCATAGAGGGCTAAGGTGAAAAAGGAAATATCTTCCGTTAAAAACTGGAAAGAACCATTCTGAGAAAATGCGGTGTGTTCTGTTAGTACATATCACCGAGCTACAGCTTTCCCCTCAGGAAGCCGTTCACTAAGACTGTTCTTGTGGAATTGCAAAGTGATATTTGGAGGCACATAGAGGGCAATGGTGAAAAAGGAAACATCCCAAGATAAAAACTGAAAAGAAGCTTTCTGAGAAACTGCTTTGTGTTCTGTTAATTCAAGTCACAGAGTTACTCTTTTACCTCAGGAAGCCTTTCGCTAAGGCTGTTGTTGTGGAATTTGCAAAGTGATATTTGGAAGCCCAAAAGGGCTATGGTGAAAAAGGAAATATCCTCAGTTAAAAACTGGAAAGAAGCTTTCTGAGAAACTGCTTTGTGTTCAGTTAGTTCCTCTCACAGAGTTACAGCTTTCCCCTCAAGAAGACTTTCGCTAAGACTGTTCATGTGGAATTTTCAAAGTGATAATTGGAATCCCATAGAGGGCTATGGTGAAAAAGGAAATATCCTAAGGTAAAAACTGAAAAGTAGGTTTCTGAGAAAATGTTTTGTGTTCTGTTAATTCATCTTACAGAGTTACAGCTTTACCCTCAAGAAGCCTTTTGCTAAGACTTTTCTTCTGGAATTTGCAAAGTGATATTTGGAAACCCTATAGCCCTATGGTGAAAATGGAAATATCGTAAGATAAAAAACGAAAAGAAGGTTTCTGAGAAACTGCTTTGAATTCTTTTCATTCATCTTACAGATTTACAGCTTTTATCTCCAGAATCCTTTCGCTAAGACTGTTCTTGTGGAATTTGCAAAATGTTTTTGGAAGCCCATAGAGGGCTATGCTGAAAAAGGAAATATCCTAAGATAAAAACTGAAAAGAAGCTTTCTGAGAAACTGCTTTGTGTTCTGTTAATTCATCTCAGAGAGTTACAGCTTTCCCCTCAAGAAGTCTTTCACAAAGACTGTTCTTGTGTAATTTCCAAAGTGATATTTGGAAGACCATAGAGGGCTATGTTGAAAAAGGAAATATAGTAAGATAAAATCCGAAAAGAAGCTTTCTGAGAAACTGCTTTGTGTTCTGTTAATTCATCTCAAAGTGTCACAGATTTCCCCTCATGAGGCCGTTCACTAAGACTGTTCTTCTGAAATTTGGAAAGTGATATTTAGAATCTCATAGAGGGCAATGGTGAAAAAGGAAATATTTTCCGATAAAAGCTGTAAAGAAGCTTTCTGATAAACTGCTTTGTGTTCTGTTAGTTCATCTCACAGAGTTACAGCTTTCCCTTCAAGAAGCAGTTCACTGAGACTATTCTTGTGAAATTTGCAAAGTGATATTAGAAAACTCCTGGAGGGCTATGGTGAAAAAGGAAATATCTTCCGTTAAAAACTGGAAAGAAGCTTTCTGAGAAACTGCCGTGTGTTCTGTTAAAGCATCTCACCGAGTTACAGCTTTCCCCTCAAGAAGGCTTTCGCTAAGACTGTTCTTGTGGGATTTGCAAAGAGATATTTGGAAGTCCCTAGAGGGTTATGGTGAAATAGGAAATATCTTTCGTTAAAACCTGGAAAGAAGATATCTGAGAAACTGCTTTGTGTTCTGTTAATTCATCTCACAGAGTTACAGTTTTCCCCTCCAGAAGTCTTTCGCTTCCACTCTTCTTGTGGAATTTGCATAGTGATATTTGGAATCCCATAGAGGGCTATGGTGAAAATGGAAATAACTTCAGTTAAAAAATGAAAAGAAGCTTTCCGAGAAACTGCTTTGTGTTCTGTTAATTCATCTCAAAGAGTTACAGCTTTCTCCTCAAGAAGCCTTCCGCTAAGACTGTTTTTGAGGAATTTCCAAAGTGATATGTGGAAGCCCATAGAGGGCTATGGTGAAAATGGAAATATCGTAAGATACTTACCGAAAAGAAGCTGTCTGAAAAACTGCTTTGTGTTCTGTTAGTTCATCTCACAGAGCTACAGCTTTTCCCTCAAGAAGCCGTTCACTAAGACTGTTTTGTGAAATTTGCAAAGTGATATTTGGAAGCCCATAGACGGCTAAGGTGAAAAAGGAAATATCTTCCGTTAAAAACTGGAAAGAACCATTCTGAGAAAATGCGGTGTGTTCTGTTAGTACATATCACCGAGCTACAGCTTTCCCCTCAGGAAGCCGTTCACTAAGACTGTTCTTGTGGAATTGCAAAGTGATATTTGGAGGCACATAGAGGGCAATGGTGAAAAAGGAAACATCCCAAGATAAAAACTGAAAAGAAGCTTTCTGAGAAACTGCTTTGTGTTCTGTTAATTCAAGTCACAGAGTTACTCTTTTACCTCAGGAAGCCTTTCGCTAAGGCTGTTGTTGTGGAATTTGCAAAGTAATATTTGGAAGCCCCAAAGGGCTATGGTGAAAAAGGAAATATCCTCTGTTAAAAACTGGAAAGAAGCTTTCTGAGAAACTGCTTTGTGTTCAGTTAGTTCCTCTCACAGAGTTACAGCTTTCCCCTCAAGAAGACTTTCGCTAAGACTGTTCATGTGGAATTTTCAAAGTGATAATTGGAATCCCATAGAGGGCTATGGTGAAAAAGGAAATATCCTAAGGTAAAAACTGAAAAGTAGGTTTCTGAGAAAATGTTTTGTGTTCTGTTAATTCATCTTACAGTGTTACAGCTTTACCCTCAAGAAGCCTTTCACTAAGACTGTTGATGTGGAATTTGCAAAGTGATATTTGGAAGCCCAAAAGGGCTATGGTGAAAAAGGAAATATCCTCAGTTAAAAACTGGAAGGAAGCTTTCTGAGAAACTGCTTTGTGTTCAGTTAGTTCCTCTCACAGAGTTACCGCTTTCCCCTCAAGAAGACTTTCGCTAAGACTGTTCATGTGGAATTTTCAAAGTGGTAATTGGAATCCCATAGAGGGCTATGCTGAAAAAGGAAATATCCTAAGGTAAAAACTGAAAAGTAGGTTTCTGAGAAAATGTTTTGTGTTCTGTTAATTCATCTTACAGAGTTACAGCTTTACCCTCAAGAAGCCTTTCGCTAAGACATTTCTTCCGGAATTTGCAAAGTGATATTTGGAAACCCTATAGCCCTATGGTGAAAATGGAAATATCGTAAGATAACAAACGAAAAGAAGGTTTCTGAGAAACTGCTTTGAATTCTTTTCATTCATCTTACAGATTTACAGCTTTTATCTCCAGAATCCTTTCGCTAAGACTGTTCTTGTGGAATTTGCAAAAGGTTTTTGGAAGCCCATAGAGGGCTATGCTGAAAAAGGAAATATCCTAAGAGAAAAACTGAAAAGAAGCTTTCTGAGAAACTGCTTTGTGTTCTGTTAATTCATCTCAGAGAGTTACAGCTTTCCCCTCAAGAAGTCTTTCACAAAGACTGTTCTTGTGTAATTTGATATTTGGAAGACCATAGAGGGCTATGTTGAAAAAGGAAATATAGTAAGATGAAATCCGAAAAGAAGCTTTCTGAGAAACTGCTTTGTGTTCTGTTAATTCATCTCAAAGTGTCACAGATTTCCCCTCATGAGGCCGTTCACTAAGACTGTTCTTCTGAAATTTGGAAAGTGATATTTAGAATCTCATAGAGGGCAATGGTGAAAAAGGAAATATTTTCCGATAAAAACTTTAAAGAAGCTTTCTGATAAACTGCTTTGTGTTCTGTTAGTTCATCTCACAGAGTTACAGCTTTCCCTTCAAGAAGCAGTTCACTGAGACTATTCTTGTGAAATTTGCAAGGTGATATTAGAAAACTCCTAGAGGGCTATGGTGAAAAAGGAAATATCTTCCGTTACCAAAAGGGCTATGGTGAAAAAGGAAATATCCTCAGTTAAAAACTGGAAAGAAGCTTTCTGAGAAACTGCTTTGTGTTCAGTTAGTTCCTCTCACAGAGTTACAGCTTTCCCCTCAAGAAGACTTTCGCTAAGACTGTTCATGTGGAATTTTCATAGTGATAATTGGAATCCCATAGAGGGCTATGGTGAAAAAGGAAATATCCTAAGGTAAAAACTGAAAAGTAGGTTTCTGAGAAAATGTTTTGTGTTCTGTTAATTCATCTTACAGAGTTACAGCTTTACCCTCAAGAAGCCTTTTGCTAAGACTTTTCTTCTGGAATTTGCAAAGTGGTATTTGGAAACCCTATAGCCCTATGGTGAAAATGGAAATATCGTAAGATAAAAAACGAAAAGAAGGTTTCTGAGAAACTGCTTTGAATTCTTTTAATTCATCTTACAGATTTACAGCTTTTATCTCCAGAATCCTTTCGCTAAGACTGTTCTTGTGGAATTTGCAAAATGTTTTTGGAAGCCCATAGAGGGCTATGCTGAAAAAGGAAATATCCTAAGATAAAAACTGAAAAGAAGCTTTCTGAGGAACTGCTTTGTGTTCTGTTAATTCATCTCAGAGAGTTACAGCTTTCCCCTCAAGAAGTCTTTCACAAAGACTGTTCTTGTGTAATTTCCAAAGTGATATTTGGAAGACCATAGAGGGCTATGTTGAAAAAGGAAATATAGTAAGATAAAATCCGAAAAGAAGCTTTCTGAGAAACTGCTTTGTGTTCTGTTAATTCATCTCAAAGTGTCACAGATTTCCCCTCATGAGGCCGTTCACTAAGACTGTTCTTCTGAAATTTGGAAAGTGATATTTAGAATCTCATAGAGGGCAATGGTGAAAAAGGAAATATTTTCCGATAAAAGCTGTAAAGAAGCTTTCTGATAAACTGCTTTGTGTTCTGTTAGTTCATCTCACAGAGTTACTGCTTTCCCTTCAAGAAGCAGTTCACTGAGACTATTCTTGTGAAATTTGCAAAGTGATATTAGAAAACTCCTGGAGGGCTATGGTGAAAAAGGAAATATCTTCCGTTAAAAACTGGAAAGAAGCTTTCTGAGAAACTGCCGTGTGTTCTGTTAAAGCATCTCACCGAGTTACAGCTTTCCCCTCAAGAAGGCTTTCGCTAAGACTGTTCTTGTGGGATTTGCAAAGAGATATTTTGAAGTCCCTAGAGGGTTATGGTGAAATAGGAAATATCTTTCGTTAAAACCTGGAAAGAAGATATCTGAGAAACTGCTTTGTGTTCTGTTAATTCATCTCACAGAGTTACAGTTTTCCCCTCCAGAAGTCTTTCGCTTCCACTCTTCTTGTGGAATTTGCATAGTGATATTTGGAATCCCATAGAGGGCTATGGTGAAAATGGAAATAACTTCAGTTAAAAAATGAAAAGAAGCTTTCCGAGAAACTGCTTTGTGTTCTGTTAATTCATCTCAAAGAGTTACAGCTTTCCCCTCAAGAAGCCTTCCGCTAAGACTGTTTTTGAGGAATTTCCAAAGTGATATGTGGAAGCCCATAGAGGGCTATGGTGAAAATGGAAATATCATAAGATACTTACCGAAAAGAAGCTGTCTGAAAAACTGCTTTGTGTTCTGTTAGTTCATCTCACAGAGCTACAGCTTTTCCCTCAAGAAGCCGTTCACTAAGACTGTTTTGTGAAATTTGCAAAGTGATATTTGGAAGCCCATAGAGGGCTAAGGTGAAAAAGGAAATATCTTCCGTTAAAAACTGGAAAGAACCATTCTGAGAAAATGCGGTGTGTTCTGTTAGTACATATCACCGAGCTACAGCTTTCCCCTCAGGAAGCCGTTCACTAAGACTGTTCTTGTGGAATTGCAAAGTGATATTTGGAGGCACATAGAGGGCAATGGTGAAAAAGGAAACATCCCAAGATAAAAACTGAAAAGAAGCTTTCTGAGAAACTGCTTTGTGTTCTGTTAATTCAAGTCACAGAGTTACTCTTTTACCTCAGGAAGCCTTTCGCTAAGGCTGTTGTTGTGGAATTTGCAAAGTGATATTTGGAAGCCCAAAAGGGCTATGGTGAAAAAGGAAATATCCTCAGTTAAAAACTGGAAAGAAGCTTTCTGAGAAACTGCTTTGTGTTCAGTTAGTTCCTCTCACAGAGTTACAGCTTTCCCCTCAAGAAGACTTTCGCTAAGACTGTTCATGTGGAATTTTCAAAGTGATAATTGGAATCCCATAGAGGGCTATGGTGAAAAAGGAAATATCCTAAGGTAAAAACTGAAAAGTAGGTTTCTGAGAAAATGTTTTGTGTTCTGTTAATTCATCTTACAGAGTTACAGCTTTACCCTCAAGAAGCCTTTTGCTAAGACTTTTCTTCTGGAATTTGCAAAGTGATATTTGGAAACCCTATAGCCCTATGGTGAAAATGGAAATATCGTAAGATAAAAAACGAAAAGAAGGTTTCTGAGAAACTGCTTTGAATTCTTTTAATTCATCTTACAGATTTACAGCTTTTATCTCCAGAATCCTTTCGCTATGACTGTTCTTGTGGAATTTGCAAAATGTTTTTGGAAGCCCATAGAGGGCTATGCTGAAAAAGGAAATATCCTAAGATAAAAACTGAAAAGAAGCTTTCTGAGAAACTGCTTTGTGTTCTGTTAATTCATCTCAGAGAGTTACAGCTTTCCCCTCAAGAAGTCTTTCACAAAGACTGTTCTTGTGTAATTTCCAAAGTGATATTTGGAAGACCATAGAGGGCTATGTTGAAAAAGGAAATATAGTAAGATAAAATCCGAAAAGAAGCTTTCTGAGAAACTGCTTTGTGTTCTGTTAATTCATCTCAAAGTGTCACAGATTTCCCCTCATGAGGCCGTTCACTAAGACTGTTCTTCTGAAATTTGGAAAGTGATATTTAGAATCTCATAGAGGGCAATGGTGAAAAAGGAAATATTTTCCGATAAAAGCTGTAAAGAAGCTTTCTGATAAACTGCTTTGTGTTCTGTTAGTTCATCTCACAGAGTTACAGCTTTCCCTTCAAGAAGCAGTTCACTGAGACTATTCTTGTGAAATTTGCAAAGTGATATTAGAAAACTCCTGGAGGGCTATGGTGAAAAAGGAAATATCTTCCGTTAAAAACTGGAAAGAAGCTTTCTGAGAAACTGCCGTGTGTTCTGTTAAAGCATCTCACCGAGTTACAGCTTTCCCCTCAAGAAGGATTTCGCTAAGACTGTTCTTGTGGGATTTGCAAAGAGATATTTGGAAGTCCCTAGAGGGTTATGGTGAAATAGGAAATATCTTTCGTTAAAACCTGGAAAGAAGATATCTGAGAAACTGCTTTGTGTTCTGTTAATTCATCTCACAGAGTTACAGTTTTCCCCTCCAGAAGTCTTTCGCTTCCACTCTTCTTGTGGAATTTGCATAGTGATATTTGGAATCCCATAGAGGGCTATGGTGAAAATGGAAATAACTTCAGTTAAAAAATGAAAAGAAGCTTTCCGAGAAACTGCTTTGTGTTCTGTTAATTCATCTCAAAGAGTTACAGCTTTCTCCTCAAGAAGCCTTCCGCTAAGACTGTTTTTGAGGAATTTCCAAAGTGATATGTGGAAGCCCATAGAGGGCTATGGTGAAAATGGAAATATCGTAAGATACTTACCGAAAAGAAGCTGTCTGAAAAACTGCTTTGTGTTCTGTTAGTTCATCTCACAGAGCTACAGCTTTTCCCTCAAGAAGCCGTTCACTAAGACTGTTTTGTGAAATTTGCAAAGTGATATTTGGAAGCCCATAGACGGCTAAGGTGAAAAAGGAAATATCTTCCGTTAAAAACTGGAAAGAACCATTCTGAGAAAATGCGGTGTGTTCTGTTAGTACATATCACCGAGCTACAGCTTTCCCCTCAGGAAGCCGTTCACTAAGACTGTTCTTGTGGAATTGCAAAGTGATATTTGGAGGCACATAGAGGGCAATGGTGAAAAAGGAAACATCCCAAGATAAAAACTGAAAAGAAGCTTTCTGAGAAACTGCTTTGTGTTCTGTTAATTCAAGTCACAGAGTTACTCTTTTACCTCAGGAAGCCTTTCGCTAAGGCTGTTGTTGTGGAATTTGCAAAGTAATATTTGGAAGCCCCAAAGGGCTATGGTGAAAAAGGAAATATCCTCTGTTAAAAACTGGAAAGAAGCTTTCTGAGAAACTGCTTTGTGTTCAGTTAGTTCCTCTCACAGAGTTACAGCTTTCCCCTCAAGAAGACTTTCGCTAAGACTGTTCATGTGGAATTTTCAAAGTGATAATTGGAATCCCATAGAGGGCTATGGTGAAAAAGGAAATATCCTAAGGTAAAAACTGAAAAGTAGGTTTCTGAGAAAATGTTTTGTGTTCTGTTAATTCATCTTACAGTGTTACAGCTTTACCCTCAAGAAGCCTTTCACTAAGACTGTTGATGTGGAATTTGCAAAGTGATATTTGGAAGCCCAAAAGGGCTATGGTGAAAAAGGAAATATCCTCAGTTAAAAACTGGAAGGAAGCTTTCTGAGAAACTGCTTTGTGTTCAGTTAGTTCCTCTCACAGAGTTACCGCTTTCCCCTCAAGAAGACTTTCGCTAAGACTGTTCATGTGGAATTTTCAAAGTGGTAATTGGAATCCCATAGAGGGCTATGCTGAAAAAGGAAATATCCTAAGGTAAAAACTGAAAAGTAGGTTTCTGAGAAAATGTTTTGTGTTCTGTTAATTCATCTTACAGAGTTACAGCTTTACCCTCAAGAAGCCTTTCGCTAAGACATTTCTTCCGGAATTTGCAAAGTGATATTTGGAAACCCTATAGCCCTATGGTGAAAATGGAAATATCGTAAGATAACAAACGAAAAGAAGGTTTCTGAGAAACTGCTTTGAATTCTTTTCATTCATCTTACAGATTTACAGCTTTTATCTCCAGAATCCTTTCGCTAAGACTGTTCTTGTGGAATTTGCAAAAGGTTTTTGGAAGCCCATAGAGGGCTATGCTGAAAAAGGAAATATCCTAAGAGAAAAACTGAAAAGAAGCTTTCTGAGAAACTGCTTTGTGTTCTGTTAATTCATCTCAGAGAGTTACAGCTTTCCCCTCAAGAAGTCTTTCACAAAGACTGTTCTTGTGTAATTTGATATTTGGAAGACCATAGAGGGCTATGTTGAAAAAGGAAATATAGTAAGATGAAATCCGAAAAGAAGCTTTCTGAGAAACTGCTTTGTGTTCTGTTAATTCATCTCAAAGTGTCACAGATTTCCCCTCATGAGGCCGTTCACTAAGACTGTTCTTCTGAAATTTGGAAAGTGATATTTAGAATCTCATAGAGGGCAATGGTGAAAAAGGAAATATTTTCCGATAAAAACTTTAAAGAAGCTTTCTGATAAACTGCTTTGTGTTCTGTTAGTTCATCTCACAGAGTTACAGCTTTCCCTTCAAGAAGCAGTTCACTGAGACTATTCTTGTGAAATTTGCAAGGTGATATTAGAAAACTCCTAGAGGGCTATGGTGAAAAAGGAAATATCTTCCGTTACCAAAAGGGCTATGGTGAAAAAGGAAATATCCTCAGTTAAAAACTGGAAAGAAGCTTTCTGAGAAACTGCTTTGTGTTCAGTTAGTTCCTCTCACAGAGTTACAGCTTTCCCCTCAAGAAGACTTTCGCTAAGACTGTTCATGTGGAATTTTCATAGTGATAATTGGAATCCCATAGAGGGCTATGGTGAAAAAGGAAATATCCTAAGGTAAAAACTGAAAAGTAGGTTTCTGAGAAAATGTTTTGTGTTCTGTTAATTCATCTTACAGAGTTACAGCTTTACCCTCAAGAAGCCTTTTGCTAAGACTTTTCTTCTGGAATTTGCAAAGTGATATTTGGAAACCCTATAGCCCTATGGTGAAAATGGAAATATCGTAAGATAAAAAACGAAAAGAAGGTTTCTGAGAAACTGCTTTGAATTCTTTTAATTCATCTTACAGATTTACAGCTTTTATCTCCAGAATCCTTTCGCTAAGACTGTTCTTGTGGAATTTGCAAAATGTTTTTGGAAGCCCATAGAGGGCTATGCTGAAAAAGGAAATATCCTAAGAGAAAAACTGAAAAGAAGCTTTCTGAGAAACTGCTTTGTGTTCTGTTAATTCATCTCAGAGAGTTACAGCTTTCCCCTCAAGAAGTCTTTCACAAATACTGTTCTTTTGTAATTTCCAAAGTGATATTTGGAAGACCATAGAGGGCTATGTTGAAAAAGGAAATATAGTAAGATAAAATCCGAAAAGAAGCTTTCTGAGAAACTGCTTTGTGTTCTGTTAATTCATCTCAAAGTGTCACAGATTTCCCCTCATGAGGCCGTTCACTAAGACTGTTCCTCTAAAATTTGGAAAGTGATATTTAGAATCTCATAGAGGGCAATGGTGAAAAAGGAAATAATTTCCGATAAAAACTGTAAAGAAGCTTTCTGATAAACTGCTTTGTGTTCTGTTAGTTCATCTCACAGAGTTACAGCTTTCCCTTCAAGAAGCAGTTCACTGAGACTATTTTTGTGAAATTTGCAAGGTGATATTAGAAAACTCCTAGAGGGCTATGGTGAAAAAGGAAATATCTTCCGTTACCAAAAGGGCTATGGTGAAAAAGGAAATATCCTCAGTTAAAAACTGGAAAGAAGCTTTCTGAGAAACTGCTTTGTGTTCAGTTAGCTCCTCTCACAGAGTTACATCTTTCCCCTCAAGAAGACTTTCGCTAAGACTGTTCATGTGGAAATTTCAAAGTGATAATTGGAATCCCATTGAGGGCTATGGTGAAAAAGGAAATATCCTAAGGTAAAAACTGAAAAGTAGGTTTCTGAGAAAAAGTTTTGTGTTCTGTTAATTCATCTTACAGAGTTACAGCTTTACCCTCAAGAAGCCTTTCGCTAAGACTTTTCTTCTGGAATTTTCAAAGTGATATTTGGAAACCCTATAGCCCCATGGTGAAAATGGAATTATCGTAAGATAAAAAACGAAAAGAAGGTTTCTGAGAAACTGCTTTGAATTCTTTTAATTCATCTTACAGATTTACAGCTTTTATCTCCAGAATCCTTTCGCTAAGACTGTTCTTGTGGAATTTGCAAAATGTTTTTGGAAGCCCATAGAGGGCTATGCTGAAAAAGGAAATATCCTAAGATAAAAAATGAAAAGAAGCTTTCTGAGAAACTGCTTTGTGTTCTGTTAATTCATCTCAGAGAGTTACAGCTTTCCCCTCAAGAAGTCTTTCACAAAGACTGTTCTTGTGTAATTTGATATTTGGAAGACCATAGAGGGCTATGTTGAAAAAGGAAATATAGTAAGATGAAATCCGAAAAGAAGCTTTCTGAGAAACTGCTTTGTGTTCTGTTAATTCATCTCAAAGTGTCACAGATTTCCCCTCATGAGGCCGTTCACTAAGACTGTTCTTCTGAAATTTGGAAAGTGATATTTAGAATCTCATAGAGGGCAATGGTGAAAAAGGAAATATTTTCCGATAAAAGCTGTAAAGAAGCTTTCTGATAAACTGCTTTGTGTTCTGTTAGTTCATCTCACAGAGTTACAGCTTTCCCTTCAAGAAGCAGTTCACTGAGACTATTCTTGTGAAATTTGCAAAGTGATATTAGAAAACTCCTGGAGGGCTATGGTGAAAAAGGAAATATCTTCCGTTAAAAACTGGAAAGAAGCTTTCTGAGAAACTGCCGTGTGTTCTGTTAAAGCATCTCACCGAGTTACAGCTTTCCCCTCAAGAAGGCTTTCGCTAAGACTGTTCTTGTGGGATTTGCAAAGAGATATTTGGAAGTCCCTAGAGGGTTATGGTGAAATAGGAAATATCTTTCGTTAAAACCTGGAAAGAAGATATCTGAGAAACTGCTTTGTGTTCTGTTAATTCATCTCACAGAGTTACAGTTTTCCCCTCCAGAAGTCTTTCGCTTCCACTCTTCTTGTGGAATTTGCATAGTGATATTTGGAATCCCATAGAGGGCTATGGTGAAAATGGAAATAACTTCAGTTAAAAAATGAAAAGAAGCTTTCCGAGAAACTGCTTTGTGTTCTGTTAATTCATCTCAAAGAGTTACAGCTTTCTCCTCAAGAAGCCTTCCGCTAAGAATGTTTTTGAGGAATTTCCAAAGTGATATGTGGAAGCCCATAGAGGGCTATGGTGAAAATGGAAATATCGTAAGATACTTACCGAAAAGAAGCTGTCTGAAAAACTGCTTTGTGTTCTGTTAGTTCATCTCACAGAGCTACAGCTTTTCCCTCAAGAAGCCGTTCACTAAGACTGTTTTGTGAAATTTGCAAAGTGATATTTGGAAGCCCATAGACGGCTAAGGTGAAAAAGGAAATATCTTCCGTTAAAAACTGGAAAGAACCATTCTGAGAAAATGCGGTGTGTTCTGTTAGTACATATCACCGAGCTACAGCTTTCCCCTCAGGAAGCCGTTCACTAAGACTGTTCTTGTGGAATTGCAAAGTGATATTTGGAGGCACATAGAGGGCAATGGTGAAAAAGGAAACATCCCAAGATAAAAACTGAAAAGAAGCTTTCTGAGAAACTGCTTTGTGTTCTGTTAATTCAAGTCACAGAGTTACTCTTTTACCTCAGGAAGCCTTTCGCTAAGGCTGTTGTTGTGGAATTTGCAAAGTAATATTTGGAAGCCCCAAAGGGCTATGGTGAAAAAGGAAATATCCTCTGTTAAAAACTGGAAAGAAGCTTTCTGAGAAACTGCTTTGTGTTCAGTTAGTTCCTCTCACAGAGTTACAGCTTTCCCCTCAAGAAGACTTTCGCTAAGACTGTTCATGTGGAATTTTCAAAGTGATAATTGGAATCCCATAGAGGGCTATGGTGAAAAAGGAAGTATCCTAAGGTAAAAACTGAAAAGTAGGTTTCTGAGAAAATGTTTTGTGTTCTGTTAATTCATCTTACAGTGTTACAGCTTTACCCTCAAGACGCCTTTCACTAAGACTGTTGATGTGGAATTTGCAAAGTGATATTTGGAAGCCCAAAAGGGCTATGGTGAAAAAGGAAATATCCTCAGTTAAAAACTGGAAGGAAGCTTTCTGAGAAACTGCTTTGTGTTCAGTTAGTTCCTCTCACAGAGTTACCGCTTTCCCCTCAAGAAGACTTTCGCTAAGACTGTTCATGTGGAATTTTCAAAGTGGTAATTGGAATCCCATAGAGGGCTATGGTGAAAAAGGAAATATCCTAAGGTAAAAACTGAAAAGTAGGTTTCTGAGGAAATGTTTTGTGTTCTGTTAATTCATCTTACAGAGTTACAGCTTTACCCTCAAGAAGCCTTTTGCTAAGACTTTTCTTCTGGAATTTGCAAAGTGTTATTTGGAAACCCTATAGCCCTATGGTGAAAATGGAAATATCGTAAGATAAAAAACGAAAAGAAGGTTTCTGAGAAACTGCTTTGAATTCTTTTAATTCATCTTACAGATTTCAGCTTTTATCTCCAGAATCCTTTCGCTAAGACTGTTCTTGTGGAATTTGCAAAATGTTTTTGGAAGCCCATAGAGGGCTATGCTGAAAAAGGAAATATCCTAAGAGAAAACCTGAAAAGAAGCTTTCTGAGAAACTGCTTTGTGTTCTGTTAATTCATCTCAGAGAGTTACAGCTTTCCCCTCAAGAAGTCTTTCACAAAGACTGTTCTTGTGTAATTTGCAAAGTGATATTTGGAAGACCATAGAGGGCTATGTTGAAAAAGAAATATAGTAAGATAAAATCCGAAAAGAAGCTTTCTGAGAAACTGCTTTGTGTTCTGTTAATTCATCTCAAAGTGTCACAGATTTCCCCTCATGAGGCCGTTCACTAAGACTGTTCTTCTGAAATTTGGAAAGTGATATTTAGAATCTCATAGAGGGCAATGGTGAAAAAGGAAATATTTTCCGATAAAAACTGTAAAGAAGCTTTCTGATAAACTGCTTTGTGTTCTGTTAGTTCATCTCACAGAGTTACAGCTTTCCCTTCAAGAAGCAGTTCACTGAGACTATTCTTGTGAAATTTGCAAAGTGATATTAGAAAACTCCTAGAGGGCTATGGTGAAAAAGGAAATATCTTCCGTTAAAAACTGGAAAGAAGCTTTTTGAGAAACTGCCGTGTGTTCTGTTAAAGCATCTCACCGAGTTACAGCTTTCCCCTCAAGAAGGCTTTCGCTAAGACTGTTCTTGTGGGATTTGCAAAGTGATATTTGGAAGCCCATAGAGGGCTATGGTGAAAAAGGAAATATCTTTCGTTAAAAACTGGAAAGAAGATATCTGAGAAACTGCTTTGTGTTCTGTTAATTCATCTCACAGAGTTACAGTTTTCCCCTCCAGAAGTCTTTCGCTTCCACTGTTCTTGTGGAATTTGCATAGTGATATTTGGAATCCCATAGAGGGCTATGGTGAAAATGGAAATAACTTCAGTTAAAAAATGAAAAGAAGCTTTCCGAGAAACTGCTTTGTGTTCTGTTAATTCATCTCAAATAATTACAGCTTTCCCCTCAAGAAGCCTTCCGCTAAGACTGTTTTTGAGGAATTTCCAAAGTGATATGTGGAAGCCCATAGAGGGCTATGGTGAAAATGGAAATATCATAAGATATTTACCGAAAAGAAGCTGTCTGAAAAACTGCTTTGTGTTCTGTTAGTTCATCTCACAGAGCTACAGCTTTTCCCTCAAGAAGCCGTTCACTAAGACTGTTTTGTGAAATTTGCAAAGTGATATTTGGAAGCCCATAGAGGGCTAAGATGAAAAAGGAAATATCTTCCGTTAAAAACTGGAAAGAACCATTCTGAGAAAATGCGGTGTGTTCTGTTAGTACATATCACCGAGCTACAGCTTTCCCCTCAGGAAGCCGTTCACTAAGACTGTTCTTGTGGAATTGCAAAGTGATATTTGGAGGCACATAGAGGGCAATGGTGAAAAAGGAAACATCCCAAGATAAAAAGTGAAAAGAAGCTTTCTGAGAAACTGCTTTGTGTTCTGTTAATTCAAGTCACAGAGTTACTCTTTTACCTCAGGAAGCCTTTCGCTAAGGCTGTTGTTGTGGAATTTGCAAAGTGATATTTGGAAGCCCAAAAGGGCTATGGTGAAAAAGGAAATATCCTCAGTTAAAAACTAGAAAGAAGCTTTCTGAGAATCTCCTTTGTGTTCAGTTAGTTCCTCTCACAGAGTTACAGCTTTCCCCTCAAGAAGACTTTCGCTAAGACTGTTCATGTGGAATTTTCAAAGTGATAATTGGAATCCCATAGAGGGCTATGGTGAAAAAGGAAATATCCTAAGGTAAAAACTGAAAAGTAGGTTTCTGAGAAAATGTTTTGTGTTCTGTTAATTCATCTTACAGAGTTACAGCTTTACCCTCAAGAAGCCTTTCGCTAAGACTTTTCTTCTGGAATTTGCAAAGTGATATTTGGAAACCCTATAGCGCTATGGTGAAAATGGAAATATCGTAAGATAAAAAACGAAAAGAAGGTTTCTGAGAAACTGCTTTGAATTCTTTTCATTCATCTTACAGATTTACAGCTTTTATCTCCAGAATCCTTTCGCTAAGACTGTTCTTGTGGAATTTGCAAAATGTTTTTGGAAGCCCATAGAGGGCTATGCTGAAAAAGGAAATATCCTAAGAGAAAAACTGAAAAGAAGCTTTCTGAGAAACTGCTTTGTGTTCTGTTAATTCATCTCAGAGAGTTACAGCTTTCCCCTCAAGAAGTCTTTCACAAAGACTGGTCTTGTGTAATTTGATATTTGGAAGACCATAGAGGGCTATGTTGAAAAAGGAAATATAGTAAGATGAAATCCGAAAAGAAGCTTTCTGAGAAACTGCTTTGTGTTCTGTTAATTCATCTCAAAGTGTCACAGATTTCCCCTCATGAGGCCGTTCACTAAGACTGTTCTTCTGAAATTTGGAAAGTGATATTTAGAATCTCATAGAGGGCAATGGTGAAAAAGGAAATATTTTCCGATAAAAACTGTAAAGAAGCTTTCTGATAAACTGCTTTGTGTTCTGTTAGTTCATCTCACAGAGTTACAGCTTTCCCTTCAAGAAGCAGTTCACTGAGACTATTCTTGTGAAATTTGCAAAGTGATATTAGAAAACTCCTGGAGGGCTATGGTGAAAAAGGAAATATCTTCCGTTAAAAACTGGAAAGAAGCTTTCTGAGAAACTGCCGTGTGTTCTGTTAAAGCATCTCACCGAGTTACAGTTTTCCCCTCAAGAAGGCTTTCGCTAAGACTGTTCTTGTGGGATTTGCAAAGAGATATTTGGAAGTCCCTAGAGGGTTATGGTGAAATAGGAAATATCTTTCGTTAAAACCTGGAAAGAAGATATCTGAGAAACTGCTTTGTGTTCTGTTAATTCATCTCACAGAGTTACAGTTTTCCCCTCCAGAAGTCTTTCACTTCCACTGTTCTTGTGGAATTTGCATAGTGATATTTGGAATCCCATAGAGGGCTATGGTGAAAATGGAAATAACTTCAGTTAAAAAATGAAAAGAAGCTTTCCGAGAAACTGCTTTGTGTTCTGTTAATTCATCTCAAAGAGTTACAGCTTTCTCCTCAAGAAGCCTTCCGCTAAGAATGTTTTTGAGGAATTTCCAAAGTGATATGTGGAAGCCCATAGAGGGCTATGGTGAAAATGGAAATATCGTAAGATACTTACCGAAAAGAAGCTGTCTGAAAAACTGCTTTGTGTTCTGTTAGTTCATCTCACAGAGCTACAGCTTTTCCCTCAAGAAGCCGTTCACTAAGACTGTTTTGTGAAATTTGCAAAGTGATATTTGGAAGCCCATAGACGGCTAAGGTGAAAAAGGAAATATCTTCCGTTAAAAACTGGAAAGAACCATTCTGAGAAAATGCGGTGTGTTCTGTTAGTACATATCACCGAGCTACAGCTTTCCCCTCAGGAAGCCGTTCACTAAGACTGTTCTTGTGGAATTGCAAAGTGATATTTGGAGGCACATAGAGGGCAATGGTGAAAAAGGAAACATCCCAAGATAAAAACTGAAAAGAAGCTTTCTGAGAAACTGCTTTGTGTTCTGTTAATTCAAGTCACAGAGTTACTCTTTTACCTCAGGAAGCCTTTCGCTAAGGCTGTTGTTGTGGAATTTGCAAAGTAATATTTGGAAGCCCAAAAGGGCTATGGTGAAAAAGGAAATATCCTCTGTTAAAAACTGGAAAGAAGCTTTCTGAGAAACTGCTTTGTGTTCAGTTAGTTCCTCTCACAGAGTTACAGCTTTCCCCTCAAGAAGACTTTCGCTAAGACTGTTCATGTGGAATTTTCAAAGTGATAATTGGAATCCCATAGAGGGCTATGGTGAAAAAGGAAATATCCTAAGGTAAAAACTGAAAAGTAGGTTTCTGAGAAAATGTTTTGTGTTCTGTTAATTCATCTTACAGTGTTACAGCTTTACCCTCAAGAAGCCTTTCACTAAGACTGATGATGTGGAATTTGCAAAGTGATATTTGGAAGCCCAAAAGGGCTATGGTGAAAAAGGAAATATCCTCAGTTAAAAACTGGAAGGAAGCTTTCTGAGAAACTGCTTTGTGTTCAGTTAGTTCCTCTCACAGAGTTACTGCTTTCCCCTCAAGAAGACTTTCGCTAAGACTGTTCATGTGGAATTTTCAAAGTGGTAATTGGAATCCCATAGAGGGCTATGGTGAAAAAGGAAATATCCTAAGGTAAAAACTGAAAAGTAGGTTTCTGAGGAAATGTTTTGTGTTCTGTTAATTCATCTTACAGAGTTACAGCTTTACCTTCAAGAAGCCTTTTGCTAAGACTTTTCTTCTGGAATTTTCAAAGTGTTATTTGGAAACCCTATAGCCCTATGGTGAAAATGGAAATATCGTAAGATAAAAAACGAAAAGAAGGTTTCTGAGAAACTGCTTTGAATTCTTTTAATTCATCTTACAGATTTCAGCTTTTATCTCCAGAATCCTTTCGCTAAGACTGTTCTTGTGGAATTTGCAAAATGTTTTTGGAAGCCCATAGAGGGCTATGCTGAAAAAGGAAATATCCTAAGAGAAAAACTGAAAAGAAGCTTTCTGAGAAACTGCTTTGTGTTCTGTTAATTCATCTCAGAGAGTTACAGCTTTCCCCTCAAGAAGTCTTTCACAAAGACTGTTCTTGTGTAATTTGCAAAGTGATATTTGGAAGACCATAGAGGGCTATGTTGAAAAAGAAATATAGTAAGATAAAATCCGAAAAGAAGCTTTCTGAGAAACTGCTTTGTGTTCTGTTAATTCATCTCAAAGTGTCACAGATTTCCCCTCATGAGGCCGTTCACTAAGACTGTTCTTCTGAAATTTGGAAAGTGATATTTAGAATCTCATAGAGGGCAATGGTGAAAAAGGAAATATTTTCCGATAAAAACTGTAAAGAAGCTTTCTGATAAACTGCTTTGTGTTCTGTTAGTTCATCTCACAGAGTTACAGCTTTCCCTTCAAGAAGCAGTTCACTGAGACTATTCTTGTGAAATTTGCAAAGTGATATTAGAAAACTCCTAGAGGGCTATGGTGAAAAAGGAAATATCTTCCGTTAAAAACTGGAAAGAAGCTTTTTGAGAAACTGCCGTGTGTTCTGTTAAAGCATCTCACCGAGTTACAGCTTTCCCCTCAAGAAGGCTTTCGCTAAGACTGTTCTTGTGGGATTTGCAAAGTGATATTTGGAAGCCCATAGAGGGCTATGGTGAAAAAGGAAATATCTTTCGTTAAAAACTGGAAAGAAGATATCTGAGAAACTGCTTTGTGTTCTGTTAATTCATCTCACAGAGTTACAGTTTTCCCCTCCAGAAGTCTTTCGCTTCCACTGTTCTTGTGGAATTTGCATAGTGATATTTGGAATCCCATAGAGGGCTATGGTGAAAATGGAAATAACTTCAGTTAAAAAATGAAAAGAAGCTTTCCGAGAAACTGCTTTGTGTTCTGTTAATTCATCTCAAATAATTACAGCTTTCCCCTCAAGAAGCCTTCCGCTAAGACTGTTTTTGAGGAATTTCCAAAGTGATATGTGGAAGCCCATAGAGGGCTATGGTGAAAATGGAAATATCATAAGATATTTACCGAAAAGAAGCTGTCTGAAAAACTGCTTTGTGTTCTGTTAGTTCATCTCACAGAGCTACAGCTTTTCCCTCAAGAAGCCGTTCACTAAGACTGTTTTGTGAAATTTGCAAAGTGATATTTGGAAGCCCATAGAGGGCTAAGATGAAAAAGGAAATATCTTCCGTTAAAAACTGGAAAGAACCATTCTGAGAAAATGCGGTGTGTTCTGTTAGTACATATCACCGAGCTACAGCTTTCCCCTCAGGAAGCCGTTCACTAAGACTGTTCTTGTGGAATTGCAAAGTGATATTTGGAGGCACATAGAGGGCAATGGTGAAAAAGGAAACATCCCAAGATAAAAAGTGAAAAGAAGCTTTCTGAGAAACTGCTTTGTGTTCTGTTAATTCAAGTCACAGAGTTACTCTTTTACCTCAGGAAGCCTTTCGCTAAGGCTGTTGTTGTGGAATTTGCAAAGTGATATTTGGAAGCCCAAAAGGGCTATGGTGAAAAAGGAAATATCCT
Organism: Chlorocebus sabaeus; assembly: GCF_047675955.1. Classification (NCBI taxonomy): domain Eukaryota; kingdom Metazoa; phylum Chordata; class Mammalia; order Primates; family Cercopithecidae; genus Chlorocebus; species Chlorocebus sabaeus. The sequence continues at coordinate 1,147,779 of NW_027327593.1, forward strand.
CAGTTAAAAACTAGAAAGAAGCTTTCTGAGAATCTCCTTTGTGTTCAGTTAGTTCCTCTCACAGAGTTACAGCTTTCCCCTCAAGAAGACTTTCGCTAAGACTGTTCATGTGGAATTTTCAAAGTGATAATTGGAATCCCATAGAGGGCTATGGTGAAAAAGGAAATATCCTAAGGTAAAAACTGAAAAGTAGGTTTCTGAGAAAATGTTTTGTGTTCTGTTAATTCATCTTACAGAGTTACAGCTTTACCCTCAAGAAGCCTTTCGCTAAGACTTTTCTTCTGGAATTTGCAAAGTGATATTTGGAAACCCTATAGCGCTATGGTGAAAATGGAAATATCGTAAGATAAAAAACGAAAAGAAGGTTTCTGAGAAACTGCTTTGAATTCTTTTCATTCATCTTACAGATTTACAGCTTTTATCTCCAGAATCCTTTCGCTAAGACTGTTCTTGTGGAATTTGCAAAATGTTTTTGGAAGCCCATAGAGGGCTATGCTGAAAAAGGAAATATCCTAAGAGAAAAACTGAAAAGAAGCTTTCTGAGAAACTGCTTTGTGTTCTGTTAATTCATCTCAGAGAGTTACAGCTTTCCCCTCAAGAAGTCTTTCACAAAGACTGGTCTTGTGTAATTTGATATTTGGAAGACCATAGAGGGCTATGTTGAAAAAGGAAATATAGTAAGATGAAATCCGAAAAGAAGCTTTCTGAGAAACTGCTTTGTGTTCTGTTAATTCATCTCAAAGTGTCACAGATTTCCCCTCATGAGGCCGTTCACTAAGACTGTTCTTCTGAAATTTGGAAAGTGATATTTAGAATCTCATAGAGGGCAATGGTGAAAAAGGAAATATTTTCCGATAAAAACTGTAAAGAAGCTTTCTGATAAACTGCTTTGTGTTCTGTTAGTTCATCTCACAGAGTTACAGCTTTCCCTTCAAGAAGCAGTTCACTGAGACTATTCTTGTGAAATTTGCAAAGTGATATTAGAAAACTCCTGGAGGGCTATGGTGAAAAAGGAAATATCTTCCGTTAAAAACTGGAAAGAAGCTTTCTGAGAAACTGCCGTGTGTTCTGTTAAAGCATCTCACCGAGTTACAGTTTTCCCCTCAAGAAGGCTTTCGCTAAGACTGTTCTTGTGGGATTTGCAAAGAGATATTTGGAAGTCCCTAGAGGGTTATGGTGAAATAGGAAATATCTTTCGTTAAAACCTGGAAAGAAGATATCTGAGAAACTGCTTTGTGTTCTGTTAATTCATCTCACAGAGTTACAGTTTTCCCCTCCAGAAGTCTTTCACTTCCACTGTTCTTGTGGAATTTGCATAGTGATATTTGGAATCCCATAGAGGGCTATGGTGAAAATGGAAATAACTTCAGTTAAAAAATGAAAAGAAGCTTTCCGAGAAACTGCTTTGTGTTCTGTTAATTCATCTCAAAGAGTTACAGCTTTCTCCTCAAGAAGCCTTCCGCTAAGAATGTTTTTGAGGAATTTCCAAAGTGATATGTGGAAGCCCATAGAGGGCTATGGTGAAAATGGAAATATCGTAAGATACTTACCGAAAAGAAGCTGTCTGAAAAACTGCTTTGTGTTCTGTTAGTTCATCTCACAGAGCTACAGCTTTTCCCTCAAGAAGCCGTTCACTAAGACTGTTTTGTGAAATTTGCAAAGTGATATTTGGAAGCCCATAGACGGCTAAGGTGAAAAAGGAAATATCTTCCGTTAAAAACTGGAAAGAACCATTCTGAGAAAATGCGGTGTGTTCTGTTAGTACATATCACCGAGCTACAGCTTTCCCCTCAGGAAGCCGTTCACTAAGACTGTTCTTGTGGAATTGCAAAGTGATATTTGGAGGCACATAGAGGGCAATGGTGAAAAAGGAAACATCCCAAGATAAAAACTGAAAAGAAGCTTTCTGAGAAACTGCTTTGTGTTCTGTTAATTCAAGTCACAGAGTTACTCTTTTACCTCAGGAAGCCTTTCGCTAAGGCTGTTGTTGTGGAATTTGCAAAGTAATATTTGGAAGCCCAAAAGGGCTATGGTGAAAAAGGAAATATCCTCTGTTAAAAACTGGAAAGAAGCTTTCTGAGAAACTGCTTTGTGTTCAGTTAGTTCCTCTCACAGAGTTACAGCTTTCCCCTCAAGAAGACTTTCGCTAAGACTGTTCATGTGGAATTTTCAAAGTGATAATTGGAATCCCATAGAGGGCTATGGTGAAAAAGGAAATATCCTAAGGTAAAAACTGAAAAGTAGGTTTCTGAGAAAATGTTTTGTGTTCTGTTAATTCATCTTACAGTGTTACAGCTTTACCCTCAAGAAGCCTTTCACTAAGACTGATGATGTGGAATTTGCAAAGTGATATTTGGAAGCCCAAAAGGGCTATGGTGAAAAAGGAAATATCCTCAGTTAAAAACTGGAAGGAAGCTTTCTGAGAAACTGCTTTGTGTTCAGTTAGTTCCTCTCACAGAGTTACTGCTTTCCCCTCAAGAAGACTTTCGCTAAGACTGTTCATGTGGAATTTTCAAAGTGGTAATTGGAATCCCATAGAGGGCTATGGTGAAAAAGGAAATATCCTAAGGTAAAAACTGAAAAGTAGGTTTCTGAGGAAATGTTTTGTGTTCTGTTAATTCATCTTACAGAGTTACAGCTTTACCTTCAAGAAGCCTTTTGCTAAGACTTTTCTTCTGGAATTTTCAAAGTGTTATTTGGAAACCCTATAGCCCTATGGTGAAAATGGAAATATCGTAAGATAAAAAACGAAAAGAAGGTTTCTGAGAAACTGCTTTGAATTCTTTTAATTCATCTTACAGATTTCAGCTTTTATCTCCAGAATCCTTTCGCTAAGACTGTTCTTGTGGAATTTGCAAAATGTTTTTGGAAGCCCATAGAGGGCTATGCTGAAAAAGGAAATATCCTAAGAGAAAAACTGAAAAGAAGCTTTCTGAGAAACTGCTTTGTGTTCTGTTAATTCATCTCAGAGAGTTACAGCTTTCCCCTCAAGAAGTCTTTCACAAAGACTGTTCTTGTGTAATTTGCAAAGTGATATTTGGAAGACCATAGAGGGCTATGTTGAAAAAGAAATATAGTAAGATAAAATCCGAAAAGAAGCTTTCTGAGAAACTGCTTTGTGTTCTGTTAATTCATCTCAAAGTGTCACAGATTTCCCCTCATGAGGCCGTTCACTAAGACTGTTCTTCTGAAATTTGGAAAGTGATATTTAGAATCTCATAGAGGGCAATGGTGAAAAAGGAAATATTTTCCGATAAAAACTGTAAAGAAGCTTTCTGATAAACTGCTTTGTGTTCTGTTAGTTCATCTCACAGAGTTACAGCTTTCCCTTCAAGAAGCAGTTCACTGAGACTATTCTTGTGAAATTTGCAAAGTGATATTAGAAAACTCCTAGAGGGCTATGGTGAAAAAGGAAATATCTTCCGTTAAAAACTGGAAAGAAGCTTTTTGAGAAACTGCCGTGTGTTCTGTTAAAGCATCTCACCGAGTTACAGCTTTCCCCTCAAGAAGGCTTTCGCTAAGACTGTTCTTGTGGGATTTGCAAAGTGATATTTGGAAGCCCATAGAGGGCTATGGTGAAAAAGGAAATATCTTTCGTTAAAAACTGGAAAGAAGATATCTGAGAAACTGCTTTGTGTTCTGTTAATTCATCTCACAGAGTTACAGTTTTCCCCTCCAGAAGTCTTTCGCTTCCACTCTTCTTGTGGAATTTGCATAGTGATATTTGGAATCCCATAGAGGGCTATGGTGAAAATGGAAATAACTTCAGTTAAAAAATGAAAAGAAGCTTTCCGAGAAACTGCTTTGTGTTCTGTTAATTCATCTCAAATAATTACAGCTTTCCCCTCAAGAAGCCTTCCGCTAAGACTGTTTTTGAGGAATTTCCAAAGTGATATGTGGAAGCCCATAGAGGGCTATGGTGAAAATGGAAATATCATAAGATATTTACCGAAAAGAAGCTGTCTGAAAAACTGCTTTGTGTTCTGTTAGTTCATCTCACAGAGCTACAGCTTTTCCCTCAAGAAGCCGTTCACTAAGACTGTTTTGTGAAATTTGCAAAGTGATATTTGGAAGCCCATAGAGGGCTAAGATGAAAAAGGAAATATCTTCCGTTAAAAACTGGAAAGAACCATTCTGAGAAAATGCGGTGTGTTCTGTTAGTACATATCACCGAGCTACAGCTTTCCCCTCAGGAAGCCATTCACTAAGACTGTTCTTGTGGAATTGCAAAGTGATATTTGGAGGCACATAGAGGGCAATGGTGAAAAAGGAAACATCCCAAGATAAAAAGTGAAAAGAAGCTTTCTGAGAAACTGCTTTGTGTTCTGTTAATTCAAGTCACAGAGTTACTCTTTTACCTCAGGAAGCCTTTCGCTAAGGCTGTTGTTGTGGAATTTGCAAAGTGATATTTGGAAGCCCAAAAGGGCTATGGTGAAAAAGGAAATATCCTCAGTTAAAAACTAGAAAGAAGCTTTCTGAGAATCTCCTTTGTGTTCAGTTAGTTCCTCTCACAGAGTTACAGCTTTCCCCTCAAGAAGACTTTCGCTAAGACTGTTCATGTGGAATTTTCAAAGTGATAATTGGAATCCCATAGAGGGCTATGGTGAAAAAGGAAATATCCTAAGGTAAAAACTGAAAAGTAGGTTTCTGAGAAAATGTTTTGTGTTCTGTTAATTCATCTTACAGAGTTACAGCTTTACCCTCAAGAAGCCTTTCGCTAAGACTTTTCTTCTGGAATTTGCAAAGTGATATTTGGAAACCCTATAGCGCTATGGTGAAAATGGAAATATCGTAAGATAAAAAACGAAAAGAAGGTTTCTGAGAAACTGCTTTGAATTCTTTTCATTCATCTTACAGATTTACAGCTTTTATCTCCAGAATCCTTTCGCTAAGACTGTTCTTGTGGAATTTGCAAAATGTTTTTGGAAGCCCATAGAGGGCTATGCTGAAAAAGGAAATATCCTAAGAGAAAAACTGAAAAGAAGCTTTCTGAGAAACTGCTTTGTGTTCTGTTAATTCATCTCAGAGAGTTACAGCTTTCCCCTCAAGAAGTCTTTCACAAAGACTGGTCTTGTGTAATTTGATATTTGGAAGACCATAGAGGGCTATGTTGAAAAAGGAAATATAGTAAGATGAAATCCGAAAAGAAGCTTTCTGAGAAACTGCTTTGTGTTCTGTTAATTCATCTCAAAGTGTCACAGATTTCCCCTCATGAGGCCGTTCACTAAGACTGTTCTTCTGAAATTTGGAAAGTGATATTTAGAATCTCATAGAGGGCAATGGTGAAAAAGGAAATATTTTCCGATAAAAACTGTAAAGAAGCTTTCTGATAAACTGCTTTGTGTTCTGTTAGTTCATCTCACAGAGTTACAGCTTTCCCTTCAAGAAGCAGTTCACTGAGACTATTCTTGTGAAATTTGCAAAGTGATATTAGAAAACTCCTGGAGGGCTATGGTGAAAAAGGAAATATCTTCCGTTAAAAACTGGAAAGAAGCTTTCTGAGAAACTGCCGTGTGTTCTGTTAAAGCATCTCACCGAGTTACAGTTTTCCCCTCAAGAAGGCTTTCGCTAAGACTGTTCTTGTGGGATTTGCAAAGAGATATTTGGAAGTCCCTAGAGGGTTATGGTGAAATAGGAAATATCTTTCGTTAAAACCTGGAAAGAAGATATCTGAGAAACTGCTTTGTGTTCTGTTAATTCATCTCACAGAGTTACAGTTTTCCCCTCCAGAAGTCTTTCACTTCCACTGTTCTTGTGGAATTTGCATAGTGATATTTGGAATCCCATAGAGGGCTATGGTGAAAATGGAAATAACTTCAGTTAAAAAATGAAAAGAAGCTTTCCGAGAAACTGCTTTGTGTTCTGTTAATTCATCTCAAAGAGTTACAGCTTTCTCCTCAAGAAGCCTTCCGCTAAGAATGTTTTTGAGGAATTTCCAAAGTGATATGTGGAAGCCCATAGAGGGCTATGGTGAAAATGGAAATATCGTAAGATACTTACCGAAAAGAAGCTGTCTGAAAAACTGCTTTGTGTTCTGTTAGTTCATCTCACAGAGCTACAGCTTTTCCCTCAAGAAGCCGTTCACTAAGACTGTTTTGTGAAATTTGCAAAGTGATATTTGGAAGCCCATAGACGGCTAAGGTGAAAAAGGAAATATCTTCCGTTAAAAACTGGAAAGAACCATTCTGAGAAAATGCGGTGTGTTCTGTTAGTACATATCACCGAGCTACAGCTTTCCCCTCAGGAAGCCGTTCACTAAGACTGTTCTTGTGGAATTGCAAAGTGATATTTGGAGGCACATAGAGGGCAATGGTGAAAAAGGAAACATCCCAAGATAAAAACTGAAAAGAAGCTTTCTGAGAAACTGCTTTGTGTTCTGTTAATTCAAGTCACAGAGTTACTCTTTTACCTCAGGAAGCCTTTCGCTAAGGCTGTTGTTGTGGAATTTGCAAAGTAATATTTGGAAGCCCAAAAGGGCTATGGTGAAAAAGGAAATATCCTCTGTTAAAAACTGGAAAGAAGCTTTCTGAGAAACTGCTTTGTGTTCAGTTAGTTCCTCTCACAGAGTTACAGCTTTCCCCTCAAGAAGACTTTCGCTAAGACTGTTCATGTGGAATTTTCAAAGTGATAATTGGAATCCCATAGAGGGCTATGGTGAAAAAGGAAATATCCTAAGGTAAAAACTGAAAAGTAGGTTTCTGAGAAAATGTTTTGTGTTCTGTTAATTCATCTTACAGTGTTACAGCTTTACCCTCAAGAAGCCTTTCACTAAGACTGATGATGTGGAATTTGCAAAGTGATATTTGGAAGCCCAAAAGGGCTATGGTGAAAAAGGAAATATCCTCAGTTAAAAACTGGAAGGAAGCTTTCTGAGAAACTGCTTTGTGTTCAGTTAGTTCCTCTCACAGAGTTACTGCTTTCCCCTCAAGAAGACTTTCGCTAAGACTGTTCATGTGGAATTTTCAAAGTGGTAATTGGAATCCCATAGAGGGCTATGGTGAAAAAGGAAATATCCTAAGGTAAAAACTGAAAAGTAGGTTTCTGAGGAAATGTTTTGTGTTCTGTTAATTCATCTTACAGAGTTACAGCTTTACCTTCAAGAAGCCTTTTGCTAAGACTTTTCTTCTGGAATTTTCAAAGTGTTATTTGGAAACCCTATAGCCCTATGGTGAAAATGGAAATATCGTAAGATAAAAAACGAAAAGAAGGTTTCTGAGAAACTGCTTTGAATTCTTTTAATTCATCTTACAGATTTCAGCTTTTATCTCCAGAATCCTTTCGCTAAGACTGTTCTTGTGGAATTTGCAAAATGTTTTTGGAAGCCCATAGAGGGCTATGCTGAAAAAGGAAATATCCTAAGAGAAAAACTGAAAAGAAGCTTTCTGAGAAACTGCTTTGTGTTCTGTTAATTCATCTCAGAGAGTTACAGCTTTCCCCTCAAGAAGTCTTTCACAAAGACTGTTCTTGTGTAATTTGCAAAGTGATATTTGGAAGACCATAGAGGGCTATGTTGAAAAAGAAATATAGTAAGATAAAATCCGAAAAGAAGCTTTCTGAGAAACTGCTTTGTGTTCTGTTAATTCATCTCAAAGTGTCACAGATTTCCCCTCATGAGGCCGTTCACTAAGACTGTTCTTCTGAAATTTGGAAAGTGATATTTAGAATCTCATAGAGGGCAATGGTGAAAAAGGAAATATTTTCCGATAAAAACTGTAAAGAAGCTTTCTGATAAACTGCTTTGTGTTCTGTTAGTTCATCTCACAGAGTTACAGCTTTCCCTTCAAGAAGCAGTTCACTGAGACTATTCTTGTGAAATTTGCAAAGTGATATTAGAAAACTCCTAGAGGGCTATGGTGAAAAAGGAAATATCTTCCGTTAAAAACTGGAAAGAAGCTTTTTGAGAAACTGCCGTGTGTTCTGTTAAAGCATCTCACCGAGTTACAGCTTTCCCCTCAAGAAGGCTTTCGCTAAGACTGTTCTTGTGGGATTTGCAAAGTGATATTTGGAAGCCCATAGAGGGCTATGGTGAAAAAGGAAATATCTTTCGTTAAAAACTGGAAAGAAGATATCTGAGAAACTGCTTTGTGTTCTGTTAATTCATCTCACAGAGTTACAGTTTTCCCCTCCAGAAGTCTTTCGCTTCCACTCTTCTTGTGGAATTTGCATAGTGATATTTGGAATCCCATAGAGGGCTATGGTGAAAATGGAAATAACTTCAGTTAAAAAATGAAAAGAAGCTTTCCGAGAAACTGCTTTGTGTTCTGTTAATTCATCTCAAAGAGTTACAGCTTTCTCCTCAAGAAGCCTTCCGCTAAGACTGTTTTTGAGGAATTTCCAAAGTGATATGTGGAAGCCCATAGAGGGCTATGGTGAAAATGGAAATATCGTAAGATACTTACCGAAAAGAAGCTGTCTGAAAAACTGCTTTGTGTTCTGTTAGTTCATCTCACAGAGCTACAGCTTTTCCCTGAAGAAGCCGTTCACTAAGACTGTTTTGTGAAATTTGCAAAGTGATATTTGGAAGCCCATAGATGGCTAAGGTGAAAAAGGAAATATCTTCCGTTAAAAACTGGAAAGAACCATTCTGAGAAAATGCGGTGTGTTCTGTTAGTACATATCACCGAGCTACAGCTTTCCCCTCAGGAAGCCGTTCACTAAGACTGTTCTTGTGGAATTGCAAAGTGATATTTGGAGGCACATAGAGGGCAATGGTGAAAAAGGAAACATCCCAAGATAAAAAGTGAAAAGAAGCTTTCTGAGAAACTGCTTTGTGTTCTGTTAATTCAAGTCACAGAGTTACTCTTTTACCTCAGGAAGCCTTTCGCTAAGGCTGTTGTTGTGGAATTTGCAAAGTGATATTTGGAAGCCCAAAAGGGCTATGGTGAAAAAGGAAATATCCTCTGTTAAAAACTGGAAAGAAGCTTTCTGAGAAACTGCTTTGTGTTCAGTTAGTTCCTCTCACAGAGTTACAGCTTTCCCCTCAAGAAGACTTTCGCTAAGACTGTTCATGTGGAATTTTCAAAGTGATAATTGGAATCCCATAGAGGGCTATGGTGAAAAAGGAAATATCCTAAGGTAAAAACTGAAAAGTAGGTTTCTGAGAAAATGTTTTGTGTTCTGTTAATTCATCTTACAGAGTTACAGCTTTACCCTCAAGAAGCCTTTCGCTAAGACTTTTCTTCTGGAATTTGCAAAGTGATATTTGGAAACCCTATAGCCCTATGGTGAAAATGGAAATATCGTAAGATAAAAAACGAAAAGAAGGTTTCTGAGAAACTGCTTTGAATTCTTTTCATTCATCTTACAGATTTACAGCTTTTATCTCCAGAATCCTTTCGCTAAGACTGTTCTTGTGGAATTTGCAAAATGTTTTTGGAAGCCCATAGAGGGCTATGCTGAAAAAGGAAATATCCTAAGAGAAAAACTGAAAAGAAGCTTTCTGAGAAACTGCTTTGTGTTCTGTTAATTCATCTCAGAGAGTTACAGCTTTCCCCTCAAGAAGTCTTTCACAAAGACTGTTCTTGTGTAATTTGATATTTGGAAGACCATAGAGGGCTATGTTGAAAAAGGAAATATAGTAAGATGAAATCCGAAAAGAAGCTTTCTGAGAAACTGCTTTGTGTTCTGTTAATTCATCTCAAAGTGTCACAGATTTCCCCTCATGAGGCCGTTCACTAAGACTGTTCTTCTGAAATTTGGAAAGTGATATTTAGAATCTCATAGAGGGCAATGGTGAAAAAGGAAATATTTTCCGATAAAAGCTGTAAAGAAGCTTTCTGATAAACTGCTTTGTGTTCTGTTAGTTCATCTCACAGAGTTACAGCTTTCCCTTCAAGAAGCAGTTCACTGAGACTATTCTTGTGAAATTTGCAAAGTGATATTAGAAAACTCCTGGAGGGCTATGGTGAAAAAGGAAATATCTTCCGTTAAAAACTGGAAAGAAGCTTTCTGAGAAACTGCCGTGTGTTCTGTTAAAGCATCTCACCGAGTTACAGCTTTCCCCTCAAGAAGGCTTTCGCTAAGACTGTTCTTGTGGGATTTGCAAAGAGATATTTGGAAGTCCCTAGAGGGTTATGGTGAAATAGGAAATATCTTTCGTTAAAACCTGGAAAGAAGATATCTGAGAAACTGCTTTGTGTTCTGTTAATTCATCTCACAGAGTTACAGTTTTCCCCTCCAGAAGTCTTTCGCTTCCACTCTTCTTGTGGAATTTGCATAGTGATATTTGGAATCCCATAGAGGGCTATGGTGAAAATGGAAATAACTTCAGTTAAAAAATGAAAAGAAGCTTTCCGAGAAACTGCTTTGTGTTCTGTTAATTCATCTCAAAGAGTTACAGCTTTCTCCTCAAGAAGCCTTCCGCTAAGAATGTTTTTGAGGAATTTCCAAAGTGATATGTGGAAGCCCATAGAGGGCTATGGTGAAAATGGAAATATCGTAAGATACTTACCGAAAAGAAGCTGTCTGAAAAACTGCTTTGTGTTCTGTTAGTTCATCTCACAGAGCTACAGCTTTTCCCTCAAGAAGCCGTTCACTAAGACTGTTTTGTGAAATTTGCAAAGTGATATTTGGAAGCCCATAGACGGCTAAGGTGAAAAAGGAAATATCTTCCGTTAAAAACTGGAAAGAACCATTCTGAGAAAATGCGGTGTGTTCTGTTAGTACATATCACCGAGCTACAGCTTTCCCCTCAGGAAGCCGTTCACTAAGACTGTTCTTGTGGAATTGCAAAGTGATATTTGGAGGCACATAGAGGGCAATGGTGAAAAAGGAAACATCCCAAGATAAAAAGTGAAAAGAAGCTTTCTGAGAAACTGCTTTGTGTTCTGTTAATTCAAGTCACAGAGTTACTCTTTTACCTCAGGAAGCCTTTCCCTAAGGCTGTTGTTGTGGAATTTGCAAAGTGATATTTGGAAGCCCAAAAGGGCTATGGTGAAAAAGGAAATATCCTCTGTTAAAAACTGGAAAGAAGCTTTCTGAGAAACTCCTTTGTGTTCAGTTAGTTCCTCTCACAGAGTTACAGCTTTCCCCTCAAGAAGACTTTCGCTAAGACTGTTCATGTGGAATTTTCAAAGTGATAATTGGAATCCCATAGAGGGCTATGGTGAAAAAGGAAATATCCTAAGGTAAAAACTGAAAAGTAGGTTTCTGAGAAAATGTTTTGTGTTCTGTTAATTCATCTTACAGAGTTACAGCTTTACCCTCAAGAAGCCTTTCGCTAAGACTTTTCTTCTGGAATTTGCAAAGTGATATTTGGAAACCCTATAGCCCTATGGTGAAAATGGAAATATCGTAAGATAAAAAACGAAAAGAAGGTTTCTGAGAAACTGCTTTGAATTCTTTTCATTCATCTTACAGATTTACAGCTTTTATCTCCAGAATCCTTTCGCTAAGACTGTTCTTGTGGAATTTGCAAAATGTTTTTGGAAGCCCATAGAGGGCTATGCTGAAAAAGGAAATATCCTAAGAGAAAAACTGAAAAGAAGCTTTCTGAGAAACTGCTTTGTGTTCTGTTAATTCATCTCAGAGAGTTACAGCTTTCCCCTCAAGAAGTCTTTCACAAAGACTGTTCTTGTGTAATTTGATATTTGGAAGACCATAGAGGGCTATGTTGAAAAAGGAAATATAGTAAGATGAAATCCGAAAAGAAGCTTTCTGAGAAACTGCTTTGTGTTCTGTTAATTCATCTCAAAGTGTCACAGATTTCCCCTCATGAGGCCGTTCACTAAGACTGTTCTTCTGAAATTTGGAAAGTGATATTTAGAATCTCATAGAGGGCAATGGTGAAAAAGGAAATATTTTCCGATAAAAGCTGTAAAGAAGCTTTCTGATAAACTGCTTTGTGTTCTGTTAGTTCATCTCACAGAGTTACAGCTTTCCCTTCAAGAAGCAGTTCACTGAGACTATTCTTGTGAAATTTGCAAAGTGATATTAGAAAACTCCTGGAGGGCTATGGTGAAAAAGGAAATATCTTCCGTTAAAAACTGGAAAGAAGCTTTCTGAGAAACTGCCGTGTGTTCTGTTAAAGCATCTCACCGAGTTACAGCTTTCCCCTCAAGAAGGCTTTCGCTAAGACTGTTCTTGTGGGATTTGCAAAGAGATATTTGGAAGTCCCTAGAGGGTTATGGTGAAATAGGAAATATCTTTCGTTAAAACCTGGAAAGAAGATATCTGAGAAACTGCTTTGTGTTCTGTTAATTCATCTCACAGAGTTACAGTTTTCCCCTCCAGAAGTCTTTCGCTTCCACTCTTCTTGTGGAATTTGCATAGTGATATTTGGAATCCCATAGAGGGCTATGGTGAAAATGGAAATAACTTCAGTTAAAAAATGAAAAGAAGCTTTCCGAGAAACTGCTTTGTGTTCTGTTAATTCATCTCAAAGAGTTACAGCTTTCTCCTCAAGAAGCCTTCCGCTAAGAATGTTTTTGAGGAATTTCCAAAGTGATATGTGGAAGCCCATAGAGGGCTATGGTGAAAATGGAAATATCGTAAGATACTTACCGAAAAGAAGCTGTCTGAAAAACTGCTTTGTGTTCTGTTAGTTCATCTCACAGAGCTACAGCTTTTCCCTCAAGAAGCCGTTCACTAAGACTGTTTTGTGAAATTTGCAAAGTGATATTTGGAAGCCCATAGAGGGCTAAGGTGAAAAAGGAAATATCTTCCGTTAAAAACTGGAAAGAACCATTCTGAGAAAATGCGGTGTGTTCTGTTAGTACATATCACCGAGCTACAGCTTTCCCCTCAGGAAGCCGTTCACTAAGACTGTTCTTGTGGAATTGCAAAGTGATATTTGGAGGCACATAGAGGGCAATGGTGAAAAAGGAAACATCCCAAGATAAAAACTGAAAAGAAGCTTTCTGAGAAACTGCTTTGTGTTCTGTTAATTCAAGTCACAGAGTTACTCTTTTACCTCAGGAAGCCTTTCGCTAAGGCTGTTGTTGTGGAATTTGCAAAGTAATATTTGGAAGCCCAAAAGGGCTATGGTGAAAAAGGAAATATCCTCTGTTAAAAACTGGAAAGAAGCTTTCTGAGAAACTGCTTTGTGTTCAGTTAGTTCCTCTCACAGAGTTACAGCTTTCCCCTCAAGAAGACTTTCGCTAAGACTGTTCATGTGGAATTTTCAAAGTGATAATTGGAATCCCATAGAGGGCTATGGTGAAAAAGGAAATATCCTAAGGTAAAAACTGAAAAGTAGGTTTCTGAGAAAATGTTTTGTGTTCTGTTAATTCATCTTACAGTGTTACAGCTTTACCCTCAAGAAGCCTTTCACTAAGACTGATGATGTGGAATTTGCAAAGTGATATTTGGAAGCCCAAAAGGGCTATGGTGAAAAAGGAAATATCCTCAGTTAAAAACTGGAAGGAAGCTTTCTGAGAAACTGCTTTGTGTTCAGTTAGTTCCTCTCACAGAGTTACTGCTTTCCCCTCAAGAAGACTTTCGCTAAGACTGTTCATGTGGAATTTTCAAAGTGGTAATTGGAATCCTATAGAGGGCTATGGTGAAAAAGGAAATATCCTAAGGTAAAAACTGAAAAGTAGGTTTCTGAGGAAATGTTTTGTGTTCTGTTAATTCATCTTACAGAGTTACAGCTTTCCCCTCAAGAAGTCTTTCACAAAGACTGTTCTTGTGTAATTTGCAAAGTGATATTTGGAAGACCATAGAGGGCTATGTTGAAAAAGAAATATAGTAAGATAAAATCCGAAAAGAAGCTTTCTGAGAAACTGCTTTGTGTTCTGTTAATTCATCTCAAAGTGTCACAGATTTCCCCTCATGAGGCCGTTCACTAAGACTGTTCTTCTGAAATTTGGAAAGTGATATTTAGAATCTCATAGAGGGCAATGGTGAAAAAGGAAATATTTTCCGATAAAAACTGTAAAGAAGCTTTCTGATAAACTGCTTTGTGTTCTGTTAGTTCATCTCACAGAGTTACAGCTTTCCCTTCAAGAAGCAGTTCACTGAGACTATTCTTGTGAAATTTGCAAAGTGATATTAGAAAACTCCTAGAGGGCTATGGTGAAAAAGGAAATATCTTCCGTTAAAAACTGGAAAGAAGCTTTTTGAGAAACTGCCGTGTGTTCTGTTAAAGCATCTCACCGAGTTACAGCTTTCCCCTCAAGAAGGCTTTCGCTAAGACTGTTCTTGTGGGATTTGCAAAGTGATATTTGGAAGCCCATAGAGGGCTATGGTGAAAAAGGAAATATCTTTCGTTAAAAACTGGAAAGAAGATATCTGAGAAACTGCTTTGTGTTCTGTTAATTCATCTCACAGAGTTACAGTTTTCCCCTCCAGAAGTCTTTCGCTTCCACTCTTCTTGTGGAATTTGCATAGTGATATTTGGAATCCCATAGAGGGCTATGGTGAAAATGGAAATAACTTCAGTTAAAAAATGAAAAGAAGCTTTCCGAGAAACTGCTTTGTGTTCTGTTAATTCATCTCAAAGAGTTACAGCTTTCTCCTCAAGAAGCCTTCCGCTAAGAATGTTTTTGAGGAATTTCCAAAGTGATATGTGGAAGCCCATAGAGGGCTATGGTGAAAATGGAAATATCATAAGATACTTACCGAAAAGAAGCTGTCTGAAAAACTGCTTTGTGTTCTGTTAGTTCATCTCACAGAGCTACAGCTTTTCCCTCAAGAAGCCGTTCACTAAGACTGTTTTGTGAAATTTGCAAAGTGATATTTGGAAGCCCATAGAGGGCTAAGGTGAAAAAGGAAATATCTTCCGTTAAAAACTGGAAAGAACCATTCTGAGAAAATGCGGTGTGTTCTGTTAGTACATATCACCGAGCTACAGCTTTCCCCTCAGGAAGCCGTTCACTAAGACTGTTCTTGTGGAATTGCAAAGTGATATTTGGAGGCACATAGAGGGCAATGGTGAAAAAGGAAACATCCCAAGATAAAAACTGAAAAGAAGCTTTCTGAGAAACTGCTTTGTGTTCTGTTAATTCAAGTCACAGAGTTACTCTTTTACCTCAGGAAGCCTTTCGCTAAGGCTGTTGTTGTGGAATTTGCAAAGTAATATTTGGAAGCCCAAAAGGGCTATGGTGAAAAAGGAAATATCCTCTGTTAAAAACTGGAAAGAAGCTTTCTGAGAAACTGCTTTGTGTTCAGTTAGTTCCTCTCACAGAGTTACAGCTTTCCCCTCAAGAAGACTTTCGCTAAGACTGTTCATGTGGAATTTTCAAAGTGATAATTGGAATCCCATAGAGGGCTATGGTGAAAAAGGAAATATCCTAAGGTAAAAACTGAAAAGTAGGTTTCTGAGAAAATGTTTTGTGTTCTGTTAATTCATCTTACAGTGTTACAGCTTTACCCTCAAGAAGCCTTTCACTAAGACTGATGATGTGGAATTTGCAAAGTGATATTTGGAAGCCCAAAAGGGCTATGGTGAAAAAGGAAATATCCTCAGTTAAAAACTGGAAGGAAGCTTTCTGAGAAACTGCTTTGTGTTCAGTTAGTTCCTCTCACAGAGTTACTGCTTTCCCCTCAAGAAGACTTTCGCTAAGACTGTTCATGTGGAATTTTCAAAGTGGTAATTGGAATCCCATAGAGGGCTATGGTGAAAAAGGAAATATCCTAAGGTAAAAACTGAAAAGTAGGTTTCTGAGGAAATGTTTTGTGTTCTGTTAATTCATCTTACAGAGTTACAGCTTTACCCTCAAGAAGCCTTTTGCTAAGACTTTTCTTCTGGAATTTGCAAAGTGTTATTTGGAAACCCTATAGCCCTATGGTGAAAATGGAAATATCGTAAGATAAAAAACGAAAAGAAGGTTTCTGAGAAACTGCTTTGAATTCTTTTAATTCATCTTACAGATTTCAGCTTTTATCTCCAGAATCCTTTCGCTAAGACTGTTCTTGTGGAATTTGCAAAATGTTTTTGGAAGCCCATAGAGGGCTATGCTGAAAAAGGAAATATCCTAAGAGAAAAACTGAAAAGAAGCTTTCTGAGAAACTGCTTTGTGTTCTGTTAATTCATCTCAGAGAGTTACAGCTTTCCCCTCAAGAAGTCTTTCACAAAGACTGTTCTTGTGTAATTTGCAAAGTGATATTTGGAAGACCATAGAGGGCTATGTTGAAAAAGAAATATAGTAAGATAAAATCCGAAAAGAAGCTTTCTGAGAAACTGCTTTGTGTTCTGTTAATTCATCTCAAAGTGTCACAGATTTCCCCTCATGAGGCCGTTCACTAAGACTGTTCTTCTGAAATTTGGAAAGTGATATTTAGAATCTCATAGAGGGCAATGGTGAAAAAGGAAATATTTTCCGATAAAAACTGTAAAGAAGCTTTCTGATAAACTGCTTTGTGTTCTGTTAGTTCATCTCACAGAGTTACAGCTTTCCCTTCAAGAAGCAGTTCACTGAGACTATTCTTGTGAAATTTGCAAAGTGATATTAGAAAACTCCTAGAGGGCTATGGTGAAAAAGGAAATATCTTCCGTTAAAAACTGGAAAGAAGCTTTTTGAGAAACTGCCGTGTGTTCTGTTAAAGCATCTCACCGAGTTACAGCTTTCCCCTCAAGAAGGCTTTCGCTAAGACTGTTCTTGTGGGATTTGCAAAGTGATATTTGGAAGCCCATAGAGGGCTATGGTGAAAAAGGAAATATCTTTCGTTAAAAACTGGAAAGAAGATATCTGAGAAACTGCTTTGTGTTCTGTTAATTCATCTCACAGAGTTACAGTTTTCCCCTCCAGAAGTCTTTCGCTTCCACTCTTCTTGTGGAATTTGCATAGTGATATTTGGAATCCCATAGAGGGCTATGGTGAAAATGGAAATAACTTCAGTTAAAAAATGAAAAGAAGCTTTCCGAGAAACTGCTTTGTGTTCTGTTAATTCATCTCAAAGAGTTACAGCTTTCTCCTCAAGAAGCCTTCCGCTAAGACTGTTTTTGAGGAATTTCCAAAGTGATATGTGGAAGCCCATAGAGGGCTATGGTGAAAATGGAAATATCGTAAGATACTTACCGAAAAGAAGCTGTCTGAAAAACTGCTTTGTGTTCTGTTAGTTCATCTCACAGAGCTACAGCTTTTCCCTCAAGAAGCCGTTCACTAAGACTGTTTTGTGAAATTTGCAAAGTGATATTTGGAAGCCCATAGACGGCTAAGGTGAAAAAGGAAATATCTTCCGTTAAAAACTGGAAAGAACCATTCTGAGAAAATGCGGTGTGTTCTGTTAGTACATATCACCGAGCTACAGCTTTCCCCTCAGGAAGCCGTTCACTAAGACTGTTCTTGTGGAATTGCAAAGTGATATTTGGAGGCACATAGAGGGCAATGGTGAAAAAGGAAACATCCCAAGATAAAAAGTGAAAAGAAGCTTTCTGAGAAACTGCTTTGTGTTCTGTTAATTCAAGTCACAGAGTTACTCTTTTACCTCAGGAAGCCTTTCGCTAAGGCTGTTGTTGTGGAATTTGCAAAGTGATATTTGGAAGCCCAAAAGGGCTATGGTGAAAAAGGAAATATCCTCTGTTAAAAACTGGAAAGAAGCTTTCTGAGAAACTGCTTTGTGTTCAGTTAGTTCCTCTCACAGAGTTACAGCTTTCCCCTCAAGAAGACTTTCGCTAAGGCTGTTCATGTGGAATTTTCAAAGTGATAATTGGAATCCCATAGAGGGCTATGGTGAAAAAGGAAGTATCCTAAGGTAAAAACTGAAAAGTAGGTTTCTGAGAAAATGTTTTGTGTTCTGTTAATTCATCTTACAGAGTTACAGCGTTACCCTCAAGAAGCCTTTCACTAAGATTTTTCTTCTGGAATTTGCAAAGTGATATTTGGAAACCCTATAGCCCTATGGTGAAAATGGAAGTATCGTAAGATAAAAAACGAAAAGAAGGTTTCTGAGAAACTGCTTTTTATTCTTTTAATTCATCTTACAGATTTACAGCTTTTATCTCCAGAATCCTTTCGCTAAGACTGTTCTTGTGGAATTTGCAAAATGTTTTTGGAAGCCCATAGAGGGCTATGCTGAAAAAGGAAATATCCTAAGATAAAAACTGAAAAGAAGCTTTCTGAGAAACTGCTTTGTGTTCTGTTAATTCATCTCAGAGAGTTACATCTTTCCCCTCAAGAAGTCTTTCACAAAGACTGTTCTTGTGTAATTTCCAAAGTGATATTTGGAAGACCATAGAGGGCTATGTTGAAAAAGGAAATATAGTAAGATAAAATCCGAAAAGAAGCTTTCTGAGAAACTGCTTTGTGTTCTGTTAATTCATCTCAAAGTGTCACAGATTTCCCCTCATGAGGCCGTTCACTAAGACTGTTCTTCTGAAATTTGGAAAGTGATATTTAGAATCTCATAGAGGGCAATGGTGAAAAAGGAAATATTTTCCGATAAAAACTGTAAAGAAGCTTTCTGATAAACTGCTTTGTGTTCTGTTAGTTCATCTCACAGAGTTACAGCTTTCCCTTCAAGAAGCAGTTCACTGAGACTATTCTTGTGAAATTTGCAAAGTGATATTAGAAAACTCCTAGAGGGCTATGGTGAAAAAGGAAATATCTTCCGTTAAAAACTGGAAAGAAGCTTTTTGAGAAACTGCCGTGTGTTCTGTTAAAGCATCTCACCGAGTTACAGCTTTGCCCTCAAGAAGGCTTTCGCTAAGACTGTTCTTGTGGGATTTGCAAAGTGATATTTGGAAGCCCATAGAGGGCTATGGTGAAAAAGGAAATATCTTTCGTTAAAAACTGGAAAGAAGATATCTGAGAAACTGCTTTGTGTTCTGTTAATTCATTTCACAGCGTTACAACTTTCCCCTCCAGAAGTCTTTCGCTTCCACTGTTCTTGTGGAATTTGCATAGTGATATTTGGAATCCCATACAGGACTATGGTGAAAATGGAAATACCTTCAATTAGAAAATGAAAAGAAGCTTTCCGAGAAACTGCTTTGTGTTCTGTTAATTCATCTCAAATAATTACAGCTTTCCCCTCAAGAAGCCTTCCGCTAAGACTGTTTTTGAGGAATTTCCAAAGTGATATGTGGAAGCCCATAGAGGGCTATGGTGAAAATGGAAATATCCTAAGATACTTACCGAAGAGAAGCTGTCTGAAAAACTGCTTTGTGTTCTGTTAGTTCATCTCACAGAGCTACAGCTTTTCCCTCAAGAAGCCGTTCATTAAGACTGCTTTGTGAAATTTGGAAAGTGATATTTGGAAACCCATAGAGGACTATGGTGAAAAAGGAAATATCTTCGGTTTAAAACCGGAAAGAAGCATTCTGAGAAAATGCCGTGTCTTCTGTTAATACGTCTCACTGAGTTACAGGTTTCCTCTCAAGAAGCCTTTCGCTAAGATTGTTCTTGTGTGATTTGCAATGTGATATCTGGAAGCCCATAGAGGACTATGGTGAGAAAGGAAATATCCTCCGTTAAAAACTGGAAAGAAGATTTGTGAGAAAATGCTTTGTGTTCTGTTAATTCATCTCACACAGTTAGAGCTTTCCCCTCAAGAAGCCTTTCGCTAAGACTGTTGATGTGAAATTTGCAAAGTGATATTTGGAAACCCATAGAGGGCTAAGGTGAAAAAGGAAATATCTTCCGTTAAAAACTGGAAAGAACCATTCTGAGAAAATGCGGTGTGTTCTGTTAGTACATATCACCGAGCTACAGCTTTCCCCTCAGGAAGCCGTTCACTAAGACTGTTCTTGTGGAATTGCAAAGTGATATTTGGAGGCACATAGAGGGCAATGGTGAAAAAGGAAACATCCCAAGATAAAAACTGAAAAGAAGCTTTCTGAGAAACTGCTTTGTGTTCTGTTAATTCAAGTCACAGAGTTACTCTTTTACCTCAGGAAGCCTTTCGCTAAGGCTGTTGTTGTGGAATTTGCAAAGTGATATTTGGAAGCCCAAAAGGGCTATGGTGAAAAAGGGAATATCCTCTGTTAAAAACTGGAAAGAAGCTTTCTGAGAAAATGCTTTGTGTTCAGTTAGTTCCTCTCACAGAGTTACAGCTTTCCCCTCAAGAAGACTTTCGCTAAGACTGTTCATGTGGAATTTTCAAAGTGATAATTGGAATCCCATAGAGGGCTATGGTGAAAAAGGAAATATCCTAAGGTAAAAACTGAAAAGTAGGTTTCTGAGAAAATGTTTTGTGTTCTGTTAATTCATCTTACAGAGTTACAGCTTTACCCTCAAGAAGCCTTTCGCTAAGACTTTTCTTCTGGAAATTGCAAAGTGATATTTGGAAACCCTATAGCCCTATGGTGAAAATGGAAATATCGTAAGATAAAAAACGAAAAGAAGGTTTCTGAGAAACTGCTTTGAATTCTTTTAATTCATCTTACAGATTTACAGCTTTTGTCTCCAGAATCCTTTCGCTAAGACTGTTCTTGTGGAATTTGCAAAATGTTTTTGGAAGCCCATAGAGGGCTATGCTGAAAAAGGAAATATCCTAAGAGAAAAACTGAAAAGAAGCTTTCTGAGAAACTGCTTTGTGTTCTGTTAATTCATCTCAGAGAGTTACAGCTTTCCCCTCAAGAAGTCTTTCACAAAGACTGTTCTTGTGTAATTTGATATTTGGAAGACCATAGAGGGCTATGTTGAAAAAGGAAATATAGTAAGATAAAATCCGAAAAGAAGCTTTCTGAGAAACTGCTTTGTGTTCTGTTAATTCATCTCAAAGTGTCACAGATTTCCCCTCATGGGGCCGTTCACTAAGACTGTTCTTCTGAAATTTGGAAAGTGATATTTAGAATCTCATAGAGGGCAATGGTGAAAAAGGAAATATTTTCCGATAAAAACTGTAAAGAAGCTTTCTGATAAACTGCTTTGTGTTCTGTTAGTTCATCTCACAGAGTTACAGCTTTCCCTTCAAGAAGCAGTTCACTGAGACTATTCTTGTGAAATTAGCAAAGTGATATTAGAAATCTCCTGGAGGGCTATGGTGAAAAAGGAAATATCTTCCGTTAAAAACTGGAAAGAAGCTTTTTGAGAAACTGCCGTGTATTCTGTTAAAGCATCTCACCGAGTTACAGCTTTCCCCTCAAGAAGGCTTTCGCTAAGACTGTTCTTGTGGGATTTGCAAAGAGATATTTGGAAGTCCCTAGAGGGATATGGTGAAATAGGAAATATCTTTCGTTAAAAACTGGAAAGAAGATATCTGAGAAACTGCTTTGTGTTCTGTTAATTCATCTCACAGAGTTACAGTTTTCCCCTCCAGAAGTCTTTCGCTTCCACTATTCTTGTGGAATTTGCATAGTGATATTTGGAATCCCATAGAGGGCTATGGTGAAAATGGAAATAACTTCAGTTAAAAATTGAAAAGAAGCTTTTCGAGAAAATGCTTTGTGTTCTGTTAATTCATCTCAAAGAGTTACAGCTTTCCCCTCAAGAAGCCTTCCGCTAAGACTGTTTTTGAGGAATTTCCAAAGTGATATGTGGAAGCCCATAGAGGGCTATGGTGAAAATGGAAATATCGTAAGATACTTACCGAAAAGAAGCTGTCTGAAAAACTGCTTTGTGTTCTGTTAGTTCATCTCACAGAGCTACAGCTTTTCCCTCAAGAGGCCGTTCACTAAGACTGTTTTGTGAAATTTGCAAAGTGATATTTGGAAGCCCATAGAGAGCTAAGGTGAAAAAGGAAATATCTTCCATTAAAAACTGGAAAGAACCATTCTGAGAAAATGCGGTGTGTTCTGTTAGTACATATCACCGAGCTACAGCTTTCCCCTCAGGAAGCCGTTCACTAAGACTGTTCTTGTGGAATTGCAAAGTGATATTTGGAGGCACATAGAGGGCAATGGTGAAAAAGGAAACATCCCAAGATAAAAAGTGAAAAGAAGCTTTCTGAGAAACTGCTTTGTGTTCTGTTAATTCAAGTCACAGAGTTACTCTTTTACCTCAGGAAGCCTTTCGCTAAGGCTGTTGTTGTGGAATTTGCAAAGTGATATTTGGAAGCCCAAAAGGGCTATGGTGAAAAAGGAAATATCCTCTGTTAAAAACTGGAAAGAAGCTTTCTGAGAAACTGCTTTGTGTTCAGTTAGTTCCTCTCACAGAGTTACAGCTTTCCCCTCAAGAAGACTTTCGCTAAGGCTGTTCATGTGGAATTTTCAAAGTGATAATTGGAATCCCATAGAGGGCTATGGTGAAAAAGGAAGTATCCTAAGGTAAAAACTGAAAAGTAGGTTTCTGAGAAAATGTTTTGTGTTCTGTTAATTCATCTTACAGAGTTACAGCGTTACCCTCAAGAAGCCTTTCACTAAGATTTTTCTTCTGGAATTTGCAAAGTGATATTTGGAAACCCTATAGCCCTATGGTGAAAATGGAAGTATCGTAAGATAAAAAACGAAAAGAAGGTTTCTGAGAAACTGCTTTTTATTCTTTTAATTCATCTTACAGATTTACAGCTTTTATCTCCAGAATCCTTTCGCTAAGACTGTTCTTGTGGAATTTGCAAAATGTTTTTGGAAGCCCATAGAGGGCTATGCTGAAAAAGGAAATATCCTAAGATAAAAACTGAAAAGAAGCTTTCTGAGAAACTGCTTTGTGTTCTGTTAATTCATCTCAGAGAGTTACATCTTTCCCCTCAAGAAGTCTTTCACAAAGACTGTTCTTGTGTAATTTCCAAAGTGATATTTGGAAGACCATAGAGGGCTATGTTGAAAAAGGAAATATAGTAAGATAAAATCCGAAAAGAAGCTTTCTGAGAAACTGCTTTGTGTTCTGTTAATTCATCTCAAAGTGTCACAGATTTCCCCTCATGAGGCCGTTCACTAAGACTGTTCTTCTGAAATTTGGAAAGTGATATTTAGAATCTCATAGAGGGCAATGGTGAAAAAGGAAATATTTTCCGATAAAAACTGTAAAGAAGCTTTCTGATAAACTGCTTTGTGTTCTGTTAGTTCATCTCACAGAGTTACAGCTTTCCCTTCAAGAAGCAGTTCACTGAGACTATTCTTGTGAAATTTGCAAAGTGATATTAGAAAACTCCTAGAGGGCTATGGTGAAAAAGGAAATATCTTCCGTTAAAAACTGGAAAGAAGCTTTTTGAGAAACTGCCGTGTGTTCTGTTAAAGCATCTCACCGAGTTACAGCTTTGCCCTCAAGAAGGCTTTCGCTAAGACTGTTCTTGTGGGATTTGCAAAGTGATATTTGGAAGCCCATAGAGGGCTATGGTGAAAAAGGAAATATCTTTCGTTAAAAACTGGAAAGAAGATATCTGAGAAACTGCTTTGTGTTCTGTTAATTCATTTCACAGCGTTACAACTTTCCCCTCCAGAAGTCTTTCGCTTCCACTGTTCTTGTGGAATTTGCATAGTGATATTTGGAATCCCATACAGGACTATGGTGAAAATGGAAATACCTTCAATTAGAAAATGAAAAGAAGCTTTCCGAGAAACTGCTTTGTGTTCTGTTAATTCATCTCAAATAATTACAGCTTTCCCCTCAAGAAGCCTTCCGCTAAGACTGTTTTTGAGGAATTTCCAAAGTGATATGTGGAAGCCCATAGAGGGCTATGGTGAAAATGGAAATATCCTAAGATACTTACCGAAGAGAAGCTGTCTGAAAAACTGCTTTGTGTTCTGTTAGTTCATCTCACAGAGCTACAGCTTTTCCCTCAAGAAGCCGTTCATTAAGACTGCTTTGTGAAATTTGGAAAGTGATATTTGGAAACCCATAGAGGACTATGGTGAAAAAGGAAATATCTTCGGTTTAAAACCGGAAAGAAGCATTCTGAGAAAATGCCGTGTCTTCTGTTAATACGTCTCACTGAGTTACAGGTTTCCTCTCAAGAAGCCTTTCGCTAAGATTGTTCTTGTGGGATTTGCAATGTGATATCTGGAAGCCCATAGAGGACTATGGTGAGAAAGGAAATATCCTCCGTTAAAAACTGGAAAGAAGATTTGTGAGAAAATGCTTTGTGTTCTGTTAATTCATCTCACACAGTTAGAGCTTTCCCCTCAAGAAGCCTTTCGCTAAGACTGTTGATGTGAAATTTGCAAAGTGATATTTGGAAACCCATAGAGGGCTAAGGTGAAAAAGGAAATATCTTCCGTTAAAAACTGGAAAGAACCATTCTGAGAAAATGCGGTGTGTTCTGTTAGTACATATCACCGAGCTACAGCTTTCCCCTCAGGAAGCCGTTCTCTAAGACTGTTCTTGTGGAATTGCAAAGTGATATTTGGAGGCACATAGAGGGCAATGGTGAAAAAGGAAACATCCCAAGATAAAAACTGAAAAGAAGCTTTCTGAGAAACTGCTTTGTGTTCTGTTAATTCAAGTCACAGAGTTACTCTTTTACCTCAGGAAGCCTTTCGCTAAGGCTGTTGTTGTGGAATTTGCAAAGTGATATTTGGAAGCCCAAAAGGGCTATGGTGAAAAAGGGAATATCCTCTGTTAAAAACTGGAAAGAAGCTTTCTGAGAAAATGCTTTGTGTTCAGTTAGTTCCTCTCACAGAGTTACAGCTTTCCCCTCAAGAAGACTTTCGCTAAGACTGTTCATGTGGAATTTTCAAAGTGATAATTGGAATCCCATAGAGGGCTATGGTGAAAAAGGAAATATCCTAAGGTAAAAACTGAAAAGTAGGTTTCTGAGAAAATGTTTTGTGTTCTGTTAATTCATCTTACAGAGTTACAGCTTTACCCTCAAGAAGCCTTTCGCTAAGACTTTTCTTCTGGAAATTGCAAAGTGATATTTGGAAACCCTATAGCCCTATGGTGAAAATGGAAATATCGTAAGATAAAAAACGAAAAGAAGGTTTCTGAGAAACTGCTTTGAATTCTTTTAATTCATCTTACAGATTTACAGCTTTTGTCTCCAGAATCCTTTCGCTAAGACTGTTCTTGTGGAATTTGCAAAATGTTTTTGGAAGCCCATAGAGGGCTATGCTGAAAAAGGAAATATCCTAAGAGAAAAACTGAAAAGAAGCTTTCTGAGAAACTGCTTTGTGTTCTGTTAATTCATCTCAGAGAGTTACAGCTTTCCCCTCAAGAAGTCTTTCACAAAGACTGTTCTTGTGTAATTTGATATTTGGAAGACCATAGAGGGCTATGTTGAAAAAGGAAATATAGTAAGATAAAATCCGAAAAGAAGCTTTCTGAGAAACTGCTTTGTGTTCTGTTAATTCATCTCAAAGTGTCACAGATTTCCCCTCATGGGGCCGTTCACTAAGACTATTCTTCTGAAATTTGGAAAGTGATATTTAGAATCTCATAGAGGGCAATGGTGAAAAAGGAAATATTTTCCGATAAAAACTGTAAAGAAGCTTTCTGATAAACTGCTTTGTGTTCTGTTAGTTCATCTCACAGAGTTACAGCTTTCCCTTCAAGAAGCAGTTCACTGAGACTATTCTTGTGAAATTTGCAAAGTGATATTAGAAAACTCCTAGAGGGCTATGGTGAAAAAGGAAATATCTTCCGTTAAAAACTGGAAAGAAGCTTTTTGAGAAACTGCCGTGTGTTCTGTTAAAACATCTCACCGAGTTACAGCTTTCCCCTCAAGAAGGCTTTCGCTAAGACTGTTCTTGTGGGATTTGCAAAGTGATATTTGGAAGCCCATAGAGGACTACGGTGAAAAAGGAAATATCTTTCGTTAAAAACTGGAAAGAAGATATCTGAGAAACTGCTTTGTGTTCTGTAATTCATCTCACAGAGTTACAGTTTTCCCCTCCAGAAGTCTTTCGCTTCCACTGTTCTTGTGGAATTTGCATAGTGATATTTGGAACCCCATAGAGGGCTATCGTGAAAATGGAAATACCTTCAATTAAAAAATGGAAAGAAGCTTTCCGAGAAACTGCTTTGTGTTCTGTTAATTCATCTCAAATAATTACAGCTTTCCCCTCAAGAAGCCTTCCGCTAAGACTGTTTTTGAGGAATTTCCAAAGTGATATGTGGAAGCCCATAGAGGGCTATGGTGAAAGAGGAAATATCCTAAGATACTTACGGAAGAGATGCTGTCTGAAAAACTGCTTTGTGTTCTGTTAGTTCATCTCACAGAGCTATAGCTTTTCCCTCAAGAAGCCGTTCATTAAGACTGTTTTGTGAAATTTGGAAAGTGATATTTGGAAACCCATAGAGGGCTAAGTTGAAAAAGGAAATATCTTCCGTTAAAAACTGGAAAGAACCATTCTGAGAAAATGCGGTGTGTTCTGTTAGTACATATCACTGAGCTACAGCTTTCCCCTCAGGAAGCCGTTCACTAAGACTGTTCTTGTGGAATTGCAAAGTGATATTTGGAGGCACATAGAGGGCAATGGTGAAAAAGGAAACATCCCAAGATAAAAAGTGAAAAGAAGCTTTCTGAGAAACTGCTTTGTGTTCTGTTAATTCAAGTCACAGAGTTACTCTTTTACCTCAGGAAGCCTTTCGCTAAGGCTGTTGTTGTGGAATTTGCAAAGTGATATTTGGAAGCCCAAAAGGGCTATGGTGAAAAAGGGAATATCCTCTGTTAAAAACTGGAAAGAAGCTTTCTGAGAAACTGCTTTGTGTTCAGTTAGCTCCTCTCACAGAGTTACAGCTTTCCCCTCAAGAAGACTTTCGCTAAGACTGTTCATGTGGAATTTTCAAAGTGATAATTGGAATCCCATAGAGGGCTATGGTGAAAAAGGAAATATCCTAAGGTAAAAACTGAAAAGTAGGTTTCTGAGAAAATGTTTTGTGTTCTGTTAATTCATCTTACAGAGTTACAGCTTTACCCTCAAGAAGCCTTTCGCTAAGACTTTTCTTCTGGAAATTGCAAAGTGATATTTGGAAACCCTATAGCCCTATGGTGAAAATGGAAATATCGTAAGATAAAAAACGAAAAGAAGGTTTCTGAGAAACTGCTTTGTGTTCTGTTAATTCATCTCAGCGAGTTACAGCTTTCCCCTCAAGAAGTCTTTCACAAAGACTGTTCTTGTGTAATTTGCAAAGTGATATTTGGAAGACCATAGAGGGCTATGTTGAAAAAGGAAATATAGTAAGATAAAATCCGAAAAGAAGCTTTCTGAGAAACTGCTTTGTGTTCTGTTAATTCATCTCAAAGTGTCACAGATTTCCCCTCATGAGGCCGTTCACTAAGACTGTTCTTCTGAAATTTGGAAAGTGATATTTAGAATCTCATAGAGGGCAATGGTGAAAAAGGAAATATTTTCCGATAAAAACTGTAAAGAAGCTTTCTGATAAACTGCTTTGTTTTCTGTTAGTTCATCTCACAGAGTTACAGCTTTCCCTTCAAGAAGCAGTTCACTGAGACTATTCTTGTGAAATTTGCAAAGTGATATTAGAAAACTCCTAGAGGGCTATGGTGAAAAAGGAAATATCTTCCATTAAAAACTGGAAAGAAGCTTTTTGAGAAACTGCCGTGTGTTCTGTTAAAGCATCTCACCGAGTTACAGCTTTCCCCTCAAGAAGGCTTTCGCTAAGACTGTTCTTGTGGGATTTGCAAAGTGATATTTGGAAGCCCATAGAGGACTATGGTGAAAAAGGAAATATCTTTCGTTAAAAACTGGAAAGAAGATATCTGAGAAACTGCTTTGTGTTCTGTTAATTCATCTCACAGCGTTACAGATTTCCCCTCCAGAAGTCTTTCGCTTCCACTGTTCTTGTGGAATTTGCATAGTGATATTTGGAATCCCGTAGAGGGATATGGTGAAAATGGAAATACCTTCAATTAAAAAATGGAAAGAAGCTTTTCGAGAAACTGCTTTGTGTTCTTTTAATTCATCTCAAAGAATTACAGCTTTCCCCTCAAGAAGCCTTCCGCTAAGACTCTTTTTGAGGAATTTCCAAAGTGATATGTGGAAGCCCTCAGAGGACTATGGTGAAAATGGAAATATCCTAAGATACTTACCGAAGAGAAGCTGTCTGAAAAACTGCTTTGTGTTCTGTTAGTTCATCTCACAGAGCTACAGCTTTTCCCTCAAGAAGCCGTTCATTAAGACTGTTTTGTGAAATTTGGAAAGTGATATTTGAAAACCCATAGAGGACTATGGTGAAAAAGGAAATATCCTCCGTTAAAAACTGTAAAGAAGATTTGTGAGAAAATGCTTTGTGTTCTGTTAATTCATCTCACAGAGTTAGAGCTTTCCCCTCAAGAAGCCTTTCGCTAAGACTATTGTTGTGGAATTTGCAAAGTGATATTTGGAAGCCCAAAAGGGCTATGGTGAAAAAGGAAATATCCTCAGTTAAAATCTGGAAAGAAGCTTTCTGAGAAACTGCTTTGTGTTCAGTTAGTTCTTCTCACAGAGTTACAGCTTTCCCCTCAAGAAGCCTTTCGCTAAGACTGTTCTTGTGGAATTTGCCAGGTGATATTTTAAATTCCATAGAGGGCTACAGTGAAAAAGGAAATATCTTCCGTTAAAAACTGGAAAGAAGCTTTCTGAGCAACTGCTTTGTGTTCTGTTAATTCATCTCACAGTGTTACAGCTTTCCCCTCAAGAAGCCTTTCGTTAAGACTGTTCTTGTGGAATATGGAATGTGATATTTGGACGGCCGTAGAGGGATATGGTGAGAAAGAAAATATCTTCCGTTAAAAACTGGAAAGAAGCGTTCTGAGAAACTGCTTTGTGTTCTGTTAATTCATCTCACAGAGTTACAGCTTTCCCTTCAAGAAGTCTTTCGCTAAGGCTGTTCTTGTTTAATTTCGAAAGTGTTATTTGGAAGACCATAGAGGGCTACGGTGAAAAAGGAAATATCTTCAGTTAAAAACTGTAAAGAAGCTTTCGGAGAAACTGCTTTGTGTTCTCTTAATTCACCTCAGAGAGTTACTGCTTTCCCCTCAAGAAGCCTTTCGCTATGACTGTTCTTGTGGAATATGGAAACTGATATTTGGATGCCCTTAGGGGGCTATGGTGAAAAAAGAAATATCTTCCGTTAAAAACTGGAAAGAAGCTTTCTGAGAAACTGCTTTGTGTTCTGTTAATTTATCTCACAGAGTTACAGCATTCCCCTCAAGAAGCCTTTCGCTAAGACTGTTCTTGTGGAATTTGGAAGGTGGTATTTGAAAGCCCATAGAGGGCTATGGTGAAAAAGGAAATATGTTCTGTTAAAAACTGTAAAGAAGCTTTCTGAGAAACTGCTTCGTGTTCTGTTAATTTATCTCACAGAGTTACAGCTTTCCCTTCAAGAAGCTTTTTGCTAAGGCTGTTCTTGTGGAATTTGGAAAGTGATATTTGGAAGCCCAATGAGGGCTAATGCGAAAAAGTGAATATCTTCCCTTAAAAACTGGAAAGAAGCTTTCTGAGAAACTGCTTTGTGTTCTGGTGATTCTTCTCACAGAATTACAGCTTTCCCCTCAAGTAGCCTTTTGTTAAGACTGTTCTTCTGGAATTTGCAAAGTGATATTTCGAAGCCCTTAGTGGTCTATGGTGAAAAAGGAAATATCCTAAGATAAAAACTGAAAAGAAGCATTCTGAGAAACTGCTTTGTGTTCTGTTGATTCATCTCACAGAGTTACAGCTTCCCCCTCAAGAATCTTTCACTACGACTGTTCTTGTGGAACTTGCAAAGTGATATTTGGAATCCCTTAGAGGGCTATGGAGAAAAAGGAAATATCCTAAGATAAAAACTGAAAAGAAGCTTTCTGAGAAACTGCTTTGTGTTCTGTTAATTCATCTCACAGAGTTACAGCTTTCCCCTCAAGAAGCCTTTCGCTAAGACTGTTCTTGTGGAATTTGCAAGGTGATATTTTAAATCCCTTAGAGGGCTACAGTGAAAAAGGAAATATCTTCCGTTAAAAACTGGAAAAAAGCTTTCTGAGCAACTGCTTTGTGTTCTGTTAATTCATCTCACAGTGTTACAGCTTTCCCCTCAAGAAGCCTTTCGTTAAGACTGTTCTTGTGGAATATGGAAAGTGATATTTGGACGGCCGTAGAGGGATATGGTGAGAAAGGAAATATCTTCCGTTAAAAACTGGAAAGAAGCGTTCTGAGAAACTGCTTTGTGTTCTGTTAATTCATCTCACAGAGTTACAGCTTTCCCTTCAAGAAGTCTTTCGCTAAGGCTGTTCTTGTGGAATTTCGAAAGTGTTATTTGGAAGACCATAGAGGGCTACGGTGAAAAAGGAAATATCTTCAGTTAAAAACTGTAAAGAAGCTTTCGGAGAAACTGCTTTGTGTTCTCTTAATTCACCTCAGAGAGTTACTGCTTTCCCCTCAAGAAGCCTTTCGCTAAGACTGTTCTTGTGGAATATGGAAACTGATATTTGGATGCCTTTGGGGGCTATGGTGAAAAAAGAAATATCTTCCGTTAAAAATTGGAAAGAAGCTTTCTGAGAAACTGCTTTGTGTTCTGTTAATTTATCTCACAGAGTTACAGCATTCCCCTCAAGAAGCCTTTCGCTAAGACTGTTCTTGTGGAATTTGGAAAGTGGTATTTGAAAGCCCATAGAGGGCTATGGTGAAAAAGGAAATATTTTCTGTTAAAAACTGTAAAGAAGCTTTCTGAGAAACTGCTTCGTGTTCTGTTAATTTATCTCACAGAGTTACAGCTTTCCCTTCAAGAAGCTTTTTGCTAAGGCTGTTCTTGTGGAATTTGGAAAGTGATATTTGGAAGCCCAATGAGGGCTAATGTGAAAAAGTGAATATCTTCCCTTAAAAACTGGAAAGAAGCTTTCTGAGAAACTGCTTTGTGTTCTGGTGATTCTTCTCACAGAATTACAGCTTTCCCCTCAAGAAGCCTTTTGTTAAGACTGTTCTTCTGGAATTTGCAAAGTGATATTTGGATGCCCTTAGTGGTCTATGGTGAAAAAGGAAATATCCTAAGATAAAAACTGAAAAGAAGCATTATGAGAAACTGCTTTGTGTTCTGTTGATTCATCTCACAGAGTTACAGCTTCCCCCTCAAGAATCTTTCTCTAAGACTGTTCTTGTGGAACTTGCAAAGTGATATTTGGAATCCCTTAGAGGGCTATGGAGAAAAAGGAAATATCCTAAGATAAAAACTGAAAAGAAGCTTTCTGAGAAGCTGTTTAGTGTTCTGTTAAATCATTTCAAAGTGCTACAGCTTTACCCTCAAGAAGACTTTCGCTAAGACTGTTGTTGTGGAATGTGCAAAGTGATATTTGGAAGTCCATAGAGGCTATGGCGAACAAGTAAATATTTTCCATTAAAAACTGAAATGAAGCGTTCTGAGAAACAGCTTTATATTCTGTTTATTCATCTCACATAGTTACAGCATTCCCCTCAAGTTGTCTTTTGCTAAGTCTGTTCTTGTGAAATTTGCAAAGTGATATTTGGAAGTCCATACAGGGCTATGGTGAAAAAGGAAAAATCTTCCGTTAAAAAGTGGAAAGAAATTTCTGAGAAACTGTTTTTGTTCTGTTAATTCTTCTCACAGAGTTACAGATTTCCCCTCAAGAAGCCTTTCGCTAAGACTGTTCTTGTGGTATTTGCAGAGTGATATTTGGAAGCCCATAGATGGCTATGGTGAAAAAGGAAATATCCTAAGGTAAAAACTGAAAAGAAGATTTCTGAGAAACTGCTTCGTGTCTGTAAATTCATCTCACAGAGTTACAGCTTTCCCCTCAAGAAGCCTTTCGCTAAGACGGTTCTTGTGGAATTTACAAAGTGATATTTGGAAGCCCAGAGAGGGCTATGGCGAAAAAGGAAATATCTTCCGTTAAAAACTGGAAAGAAGCGTTCTGAGAAACTGCTTTCTGTTCTGTTAATTCATCTCACAGAGTTACAGCTTTCCCCTCAAGAAGCCTTTCGCTAAGACGGTTCTTGAGGAATTTGCAAAGTGATATTTGGAAGCCCATAGAGGGCCTTTCCCTTCAAGACACCTTTCGGTAAGTCTCTTCTTGTGGAATTTGCAAAGTGATATTTGGAAGCCCATAGTGGGCTATGGTGAAAAAGTAAATATCTTCCTTTAAACACTAGAAAGAATCTGTCTGAGAAACTGCTTTGTGTTCTGTTAATTCATCTCACAGAGTTACAGCATTCCCCACAAGAGGCCTTTCCCTAAGACTGTTCTTGGGGAATTTCAAAAGTGATATTAGGAATCCCATAGAGGGCTATGGTGAAAAAGGAAATATCTTCCGTTAAAACCTGGAAAGAAGCTTTCTGAGAAACTATTTTGTGTTCTGTTAATTCATCTCACAGAGTTACAGCTTTTCCCTCAAGAAGCCTTTCGCTAAGACTGTTCTTGTGGAATTTGCAAAGTGATATTTGGAAGCCCATGTAGGGCTATGGTGAATAGGAAATATCTTGCGTTAAAAACTGGAAAGAAGCCTTCTGAGAAACTGCTTTGTATTCTGTTAATTCATCTCACAGAGTTACAGCTTTCCCTTCATAAAGCCTTTCGCTAACGCTGTTCTTGTGGAATTTGCAAGGTGATAGTTAGAAGCCCATAGAGGGCTATTGTGAAAAAGGAAATATCTTCCGTTAAAAACTGGAAAGAAGCTGTCTGAGAAACTGCTTTGTGTTCTGTTAATTCTTCTCACTGTGTTACAGCTACCCCCTCAAGAAACCTTTTCCTAAGACTGTTCT
The DNA here is from genome assembly GCF_047675955.1 of Chlorocebus sabaeus. Taxonomy (NCBI): domain Eukaryota; kingdom Metazoa; phylum Chordata; class Mammalia; order Primates; family Cercopithecidae; genus Chlorocebus; species Chlorocebus sabaeus. The sequence continues at coordinate 1,180,165 of NW_027327593.1, forward strand.
TGTGTAATTTGCAAAGTGATATTTGGAAGCCCGTAGAGGGCTATGGTGAAAAAGGAAATATCCTAACAAAAAATCTGGAAAGAAGTTTTCTGAGAAACTGCTTTGTGTTCTGTTAATTCATCTCACAGAGTTTCAGCTTTCCCCTCAAGAAACCCTTCGGAACAGTGTTCTTGTGGAATTTGCGAAGTGATATTTGGAAGTCCATAGAGGGCTATTGTGAAAAAAGAAATATCTTAAGATAAAAACTGAAAAGAAGCTTTTTTGAGAGACTGCTTTGTGTTGGGTTAATACATCTCACAGAGTTACAGCTTTGCCCTCCAGAAGCCTTTCGCTAAAAGTGTTCTTGTGGAATTTGCAAAGTGTTGTTTGGAAGCCCATAGAGGGCTCTGGTGACAAAGGAAATATCCTAAGATAAAAACTGAAAAGAAGCTTTCTGAGAAACATCTTCGTGTTCTGTTAATTCATCTCACAGTGTTACAGCTTCATCTCAAGAAGCCTTTCGCTAAGACTGTACAAGTGGACTTTAAAATTTGATACTTGGAAGCCCAATGAGGGCTATGGTGAAAAAGGAAATATCCTAAGATAAAAACAGAAAAGAGGCTTTCAGAGAAACGGCTTTTTGTTCTGTTAATTCATATCACAGAGTTACACCTTTCCCCTCAAGAAGCCTTTCCCTAAGACTGTTGTTGTGGAATTTGCAGAGTGATATTTCGAAGCCCACAGAGGCCTATGGTGAAAAAGGTAATATCTTCCGTTAAAAACTGGAAAGAAGCTTTCTGAGAAACTGCTTTGTGTTCTGTTAATTCATCTCACAGTGTTACAGCTTTCCCCTCAAGAAGCCTTTCGCTAAGACTGTTCTTGTGGAATTTGCAAAGTGATATTTGAAAGCCCATAGAGGGCTATGGTGAAAAAGGAAATATGTTCTGTTAAAAACTGTAAAGAAGATTTCTGAGAAACTGCTTCGTGTTCTGTTAATTTATCTCACAGAGTTACAGCTTTCCCTTCAAGAAGCTATTTGCTAAGGCTGTTCTTGTTGAATTTGGAAAGTGATATTTGGAAGCCCAATGAGGGCTAATGTGAAAAAGTGAATATCTTCCCTTAAAAACTGGAAAGAAGCTTTCTGAGAAACTGCTTTGTGTTCTGGTGATTCTTCTCACAGAATTACAGCTTTCCCCTCAAGAAGCCTTTTGTTAAGACTGTTCTTCTGGAATTTGCAAAGTGATATTTCGAAGCCCTTAGTGGTCTATGGTGAAAAAGGAAATATCCTAAGATAAAAACTGAAAAGAAGCATTCTGAGAAACTGCTTTGTTTTCTGTTGATTCATCTCACAGAGTTACAGCTTCCCCCTCAAGAATCTTTCTCTAAGACTGTTCTTGTGGAACTTGCAAAGTGATATTTGGAATCCCTTAGAGGGCTATGGAGAAAAAGGAAATATCCTAAGATAAAAACTGAAAAGAAGCTTTCTGAGAAGCTGTTTAGTGTTCGGTTAAATCATTTCAAAGTGCTACAGCTTTACCCTCAAGAAGACTTTCGCTAAGACTGTTGTTGTGGAATGTGCAAAGTGATATTTGGAAGTCCATAGAGGGCTCTGGTGAACAAGGAAATATTTTCCATTAAAAACTGAAAAGAAGCGTTCTGAGAAACAGCTTTATCTTCTGTTTATTCATCTCACATAGTTACAGCATTCCCCTCAAGTTTTCTTTTGCTAAGTCTGTTCTTGTGAAATTTGCAAAGTGATATTTGGAAGTCCATACAGGGCTATGGTGAAAAAGGAAATATCTTCCGTTAAAAACTGGAAAGAAATTTCTGAGAAACTGTTTTTGTTCTGTTAATTCTTCTCACAGAGTTACAGATTTCCCCTCAAGAAGCCTTTCGCTAAGACTGTTCTTGTGGTATTTGCAGAGTGATATTTGGAAGCCCATAGATGGCTATGGTGAAAAAGGAAATAACCTAAGGTAAAAACTGAAAAGAAGATTTCTGAGAAACTGCTTCGTGTCTGTAAATTCATCTCACAGAGTTACAGCTTTCCCCTCAAGAAGCCTTTCGCTAAGACGGTTCTTGTGGAATTTACAAAGTGATATTTGGAAGCCCAGAGAGGGCTATGGCGAAAAAGGAAATATCTTCCATTAAAAACTGAAAAGAAGCTTTATGAGAAACTGCTTTCTATTCTGTTAATTCATCTCACAGAGTTACAGCTTTCCCCTCAAGAAGCCTTTCGCTAAGACGGTTCTTGAGGAATTTGCAAAATGATATTTGGAAGCCCATAGAGGGCCTTTCCCTTCAAGACGCCTTTCGGTAAGTCTGTTCTTGTGGAATTTGCAAAGTGATATTTGGAAGCCCATAGAGGGCTATGGTGAAAAAGTAAATATCTTCCTTTAAACACTGGAAAGAATCTGTCTGAGAAACTGCTTTGTGTTCTGTTAATTCATCTCACAGAGTTACAGCATTCCCCACAAGAAGCCTTTCCCTAAGACTGTTCTTGGGGAATTTCAAAAGTGATATTAGGAAGCCCATAGAGGGCTATGGTGAAAAAGGAAATATCTTCCGTTAAAAACTGGAAAGAAGCTTTCTGAGCAACTGCTTTGTGTTCTGTTAATTCATCTCACAGTGTTACAGCTTTCCCCTCAAGAAGCCTTTCGCTAAGACTGTTCTTGTAGAACTTGCAAAGTGATATTTGGAAGCCCATAGAGAGCTTTCGTTAAAAAGGAAATATCTTCAGTTAAAAACTGGAAAGAAGCGTTCTGAGAAACTGCTTTGTGTTCTCTTATTTCATTTCACAGCGTTACAGCTTTCCCCTCCAGAAGCCTTTCGTTAAGGCTGTTCTTGAGGTATTTACAAAGTGATATTTGGAAGCCCATACAGGGTTATGGCGAAAAAGGAAATATCCAAAGATAAAAACCATAAAGAAGCTTTCTGAGAAACTGCATTGTGTTCTCTGAATTCATCTCACAGAGTTACAGCTGTCCCGTCAAGAAGCCGTTCACTAACACTGTTCCTGTGGAATTCGCAAGGTGATAGTTGGAAGTCCATAGAGGGCTACGGTGAAAAAGGAAATATCTTCCATTAAAAACTACAAAGAAATTTTCTGAGAAACTGCTTTGTGTTCTGTTAATTCATCTCACAGAGTTACAGCTTTCTTCTCAGAAGCCATTCTCTAAAACTGTTCTTGTGGAATTTGCAACGTGATATTTGGAAGCCCATAGAGGGCTACGGTGTAAAAGTAGATATCTTCCGTTAAAACCTGGAAATAAAGTTTCTGAGAAACTGTTTTGTGTTCTGTTAATTCATCTCACAGAGTTACTGCTTTACCCTCAAGAAGTCTTTCGCTAAGACTGTTCTTGTGGTACTTGCAAAGTGATATTTGGAACTCTTAGACGGCTATGCTGATAAAGGAAATATCTGCAGTTAAAAACTGGAAAGAAGCCTTCTGAGAAACAGCTTTGTGTTCTGTTAATCCATCTCAGAGAGTTCCAACATCCACCTCAAGAAGCCTTTCGCTAAGACTGTTCTTGTGGAATTTCCAATGTGATATTTGGAAGCCCATAGAGGGCTACGGTGAAAAAGGTAATATATTAAGATAAAAACTGAAAAGAAGATTTCCGAGAAACTGACTTTCTGTTCTGTTAATTCATCTCACAGATTTTCAGCTTTCCCAGAAAGAAGTCTTTCGCTAAGACTGTTCTTGTGGAATTTACAAAGTGATAATTGGAAGTCCATGGAGGGCTATGGTGAAACTGGAAATATCTTCAGTTAAAAACTGGAAAGAAGTGTCTGAGAAACTGCTTTGGGTTCTGTTAATTCATCTCACAGAATTACAGCATTAACCTCAAGAATCCTTTCCCTAAGACTGTTCTTGTGGAATTAGCAAAGTGTCATTTGAAAGCCTATAGAGGGCTATGTTGAAAAAGGAGATATCATAAGATAAAAACTGAAAAGAAGCTTTTTGACAAACTACTTTGCGTTTTCTTAATTCATCTCACAGAGTTACAGTTTTCCCCTCAAGACGCCTTTCGCCAGGACTGTTCTTGTGGAATTTGAAGAGTGATATTTGGAAGCGCATAGAGGGCTATGGTGATAAAGGAAATATTCTAAGATAAAAACCGAAAAGAAGCTTTCCTGGCCACTGCTTTGTGTTCTGTTAATTCATCTCGCAGAGTTACAGCTTTCCCTTCAAGAAGCTTTTTGCTAAGGCTGTTCTTGTGGAATTTGGAAAGTGATATTTGGAAGCCCAATGAGGGCTAATGTGAAAAAGTGAATATCTTCCCTTAAAAACTGGAAAGAAGCTTTCTGAGAAACTGCTTTGTGTTCTGGTGATTCTTCTCACAGAATTACAGCTTTCCCCTCAAGAAGCCTTTTGTTAAGACTGTTCTTCTGGAATTTGCAAAGTGATATTTGGAAGCCCTTAGTCGTCTATGGTGAAAAAGGAAATATCCTAAGATAAAAACTGGAAACAATCTTTCTGAGAAACTGCTTTGTGTTCTGTTGATTCATCTCACAGAGTTACAGCTTCCCCCTCAAGAATCTTTCTCTAAGACTGTTCTTGTGGAACTTGCAAAGTGATATTTGGAATCCCTTAGAGGGCTATGGAGAAAAAGGAAATATCCTAAGATAAAAACTGAAAAGAAGCTTTCTGAGAAGCTGTTTAGTGTTCTGTTAAATCATTTCAAAGTGCTACAGCTTTACCCTCAAGAAGACTTTCGCTAAGACTGTTGTTGTGGAATGTGCAAAGTGATATTTGGAAGTCCATAGAGGGCTATGGTGAACAAGGAAATATTTTCCATTGAAAACTGAAAAGAAGCGTTCTGAGAAACAGCTTTATCTTCTGTTTATTCATCTCACATAGTTACAGCATTCCCCTCAAGTTGTCTTTTGCTAAGTCGGTTCTTGTGAAATATGCAAAGTGATATTTGGAAGTCCATACAGGGCTATGGTGAAAAAGGAAATATCTTCCGTTAAAAACTGGAAAGAAATTTCTGAGAAACTGTTTTTGTTCTGTTAATTCTTCTCACAGAGTTACAGATTTCCCCTCAAGAAGCCTTTCGCTAAGACTGTTCTTGTGGTATTTGCAGAGTGATATTTGGAAGCCCATAGATGGCTATGGTGAAAAAGGAAATATCCTAAGGTAAAAACTGAAAAGAAGATTTCTGAGAAACTGCTTCGTGTCTGTAAATTCATCTCACAGAGTTACAGCTTTCCCCTCAAGAAGCCTTTCGCTAAGACGGTTCTTGTGGAATTTACAAAGTGATATTTGGAAGCCCAGAGAGGGCTATGGCGAAAAAGGCAATATCTTCCGTTAAAAACTGGAAAGAAGCGTTCTGAGAAACTGCTTTCTGTTCTGTTAATTCATCTCACAGAGTTACAGCTTTCCCCTCAAGAAGCCTTTCGCTAAGACGGTTCTTGAGGAATTTGCAAAGTGATATTTGGAAGCCCATAGAGGGCCTTTCCCTTCAAGACGCCTTTCGGTAAGTCTGTTCTTTTGGAATTTGCAAAGTGATATTTGGAAGCCCATAGAGGGCTATGGTGAAAAAGTAAATATCTTCCCTTAAAAACTGGAAAGAAGCTTTCTGAGAAACTGCTTTGGGTTCTGTTAATTCATCTCACAGAGTTACAGCATTCCCCACAAGAAGCCTTTCCCTAAGACTGTTCTTGGGGAATTTCAAAAGTGATATTAGGAAGCCCTTAGAGGACTATGGTGAAAAAGGAAATATCTTCCGTTAAAACCTGGAAAGAAGCTTTCTGAGAAACTGCTTTGTGTTCTGTTAATTCATCTCACAGAGTTACAGCTTTTCCCTCAAGAAGCCTTTCGCTAAGACTGTTCTTGTGGAATTTGCAAAGTGATATTTGGAAGCCCATGTAGGGCTATGTTGAATAGGAAATATCTTGCGTTAAAAACTGGAAAGAAGCCTTCTGAGAAACTGCTTTGTGTTCTGTTAATTCATCTCACAGAGTTACAGCTTTCCCTTCATAAAGCCTTTCGCTAAGGCTGTTCTTGTGGAATTTGCAAAGTGATAGTTGGAAGCCCATATAGGGCTATTGTGAAAAAGGAAATATCTTCCGTTAAACACTGGAAAGAAGCTGTCTGAGAAACTGCTTTGTGTTCTGTTAATTCTTCTCACTCTGTTACAGCTACCCCCTCAAGAAACCTTTTCCTAAGACTGTTCTTGTGTAATTTGCAAAGTGATATTTGGAAGCCCGTAGAGGGCTATGGTGAAAAAGGAAATATCCTAACAAAAAATCTGGAAAGAAGTTTTCTGAGAAACTGCTTTGTGTTCTGTTAATTCATCTCACAGAGTTTCAGCTTTCCCCTCAAGAAACCCTTCGCGAACAGTGTTCTTGTGGAATTTGCGAAGTGATATTTGGAAGTCCATAGAGGGCTATTGTGAAAAAAGAAATATCTTAAGATAAAAACTGAAAAGAAGCTTTTTTGAGAGACTGCTTTGTGTTGGGTTAATACATCTCACAGAGTTACAGCTTTGCCCTCCAGAAGCCTTTCGCTAAAAGTGTTCTTGTGGAATTTGCAAAGTGTTGTTTGGAAGCCCATAGAGGGCTCTGGTGACAAAGGAAATATCCTAAGATAAAAACTGAAAAGAAGCTTTCTGAGAAACATCTTCGTGTTCTGTTAATTCATCTCACAGTGTTACAGCTTCATCTCAAGAAGCCTTTCGCTAAGACTGTACAAGTGGACTTTAAAATTTGATACTTGGAAGCCCAATGAGGGCTATGGTGAAAAAGGAAATATCCTAAGATAAAAACCGAAAAGAAGCTTTCAGAGAAACGGCTTTTTGTTCTGTTAATTCATATCACAGAGTTACACCTTTCCCCTCAAGAAGCCTTTCCCTAAGACTGTTGTTGTGGAATTTGCAGAGTGATATTTCGTCGCCCACCGAGGCCTATGGTGAAAAAGGTAATATCTTCCGTTAAAAACTGGAAAGAAGCGTTCTGAGAAACTGCTTTGTGTTCTGTTAATTCATCTCACAGTGTTACAGCTTTCCCCTCAAGAAGCCTTTCGCTAAGACTGTTCTTGTGGAATTTGCAAAGTGATATTTGAAAGCCCATAGAGGGCTATGGTGAAAAAGGAAATATGTTCTGTTAAAAACTGTAAAGAAGATTTCTGAGAAACTGCTTCGTGTTCTGTTAATTTATCTCACAGAGTTACAGCTTTCCCTTCAAGAAGCTTTTTGCTAAGGCTGTTCTTGTGGAATTTGGAAAGTGATATTTGGAAGCCCAATGAGGGCTAATGTGAAAAAGTGAATATCTTCCCTTAAAAACTGGAAAGAAGCTTTCTGAGAAACTGCTTTGTGTTCTGGTGATTCTTCTCACAGAATTACAGCTTTCCCCTCAAGAAGCCTTTTGTTAAGACTGTTCTTCTGGAATTTGCAAAGTGATATTTGGAAGCCCTTAGTGGTCTATGGTGAAAAAGGAAATATCCTAAGATAAAAACTGAAAAGAAGCATTCTGAGAAACTGCTTTGTGTTCTGTTGATTCATCTCACAGAGTTACAGCTTCCCCCTCAGGAATATTTCTCTAAGACTGTTCTTGTGGAATTTACAAAGTGATATTTGGAATCCCTTAGAGGGCTATGGAGAAAAAGGAAATATCCTAAGATAAAAACTGAAAAGAAGCTTTCTGAGAAGCTGTTTAGTGTTCTGTTAATTCATTTCAAAGTGCTACAGCTCTCCCCTCAAGAAGACTTTCGCTAAGACTGTTGTTGTGGAATGTGCAAAGTGATATTTGGAAGTCCATAGAGGGCTATGGTGAACAAGGAAATATTTTCCATTAAAAACTGGAAAGAAATTTCTGAGAAACTGCTTTTTGTTCTGTTAATTCTTGTCACAGAGTTACAGATTTCCCCTCAAGAAGCCTTTCGCTAAGACTGGTCTTGTGGTATTTGCAGAGTGATATTTGGAAGCTCTTAGATGGCTATGGTGAAAAAGGAAATATCCTAAGGTAAAAACTGAAAAGAAGATTTCTGAGAAACTGCTTCGTCTGTAAATTCATCTCACAGAGTTACAGCTTTCCCCTCAAGAAGTCTTTCGCTAAGACGGTTCTTGTGGAATTTACAAAGTGCTATTTGGAAGCCCAGAGAGGGCTATGGCGAAAAAGGCAATATCTTCCGTTAAAAACTGGAAAGAAGCGTTCTGAGAAACTGCTTTCTGTTCTGTTAATTCATCTCACAGAGTTACAGCTTTCCCCTCAAGAAGCCTTTCGCTAAGACAGCTCTTGAGGAATTTGCAAAGTGATATTTGGAAGCCCATAGAGGGCCTTTCCCTTCAAGAAGCCTTTCGGTAAGTCTGTTCTTGTGGAATTTGCAAAGTGATATTTGGAAGCCCATAGAGGGCTATGGTGAAAAAGTAAATATCTTGCTTTTAAAAACTGGAAAGAATCTGTCTGAGAAACTGCTTTGTGTTCTGTTAATTCATCTCACAGAGTTACAGCTTTCCCCTCAGGAAGCCTTTCCCTAAGACTGTTCTTGGGGAATTTCAAAAGTGATATTAGGAAGCCCATAGAGGGCTATGGTGAAAAAGGAAATATCTTCCGTTAAAAACTGGAAAGAAGCTTTCTGAGAAACTGCTTTCTGTTCTGTTAATTCATCTCACAGTGTTACAGCATTCCCCTCAAGAAGCCTTTCGCTAAGACTGTTCTTGTGGAATTTGCAAAGTGATATTTGGAAGCCCATAGAGAGCTTTTGTTAAAAAGGAAATATCTTCAGTTAAAAACTGGAAAGAAGCGTTCTGAGAAACTGCTTTGTGTTCTCTTATTTCATTTCACAGAGTTACAGCTTTCCCCTCCAGAAGCCTTTCGCTAAGGCTGTTCTTGAGGAATTTACAAAGTGATATTTGGAAGCCCATACAGGGTTATGGCGAAAAAGGAAATATCCTAAGATAAAAACCATAAAGAAACTTTCTGAGAAACTGCATTGTGTTCTCTGAATTCATCTCACAGAGTTACAGCTGTCCCGTCAAGAAGCCGTTCTCTAACACTGTTCCTGTGGAATTCGCAAGGTGATAGTTGGAAGTCCATAGAGGGCTACGGTGAAAAAGGAAATATCTTCCATTAAAAACTACAAAGAAATTTTCTGAGAAACTGCTTTGTGTTCTGTTAATTCATCTCACAGAGTTACAGCTTTCTTCTCAGAAGCCATTCTCTAAGACTGTTCTTGTGGAATTTGCAACGTGATATTTGGAAGCCCATAGAGGGCTACGGTGTAAAAGTAGATATCTTCCGTTAAAACCTGGAATTAAGTTTCTGAGAAACTGTTTTGTGTTCTGTTAATTCATCTCACAGAATTACTGCTTTACCCTCAAGAAGTCTTTCGCTAAGACTGTTCTTGTGGAATTTACAAAGTGATAATTGGAAGTCCATGGAGGGCTATGGTGAAACTGGAAATATCTTCAGTTAAAAACTGGAAAGAAGTGTCTGAGAAACTGCTTTGGGTTCTGTTAATTCATCTCGCAGAATTACAGCATTAACCTCAAGAATCCTTTCCCTAAGACTGTTCTTGTGGAATTAGCAAAGTGTCATTTGAAAGCCTATAGAGGGCTATGTTGAAAAAGGAAATATCATAAGATAAAAACTGAAAAGAAGCTTTTTGACAAACTACTTTGCGTTTTCTTAATTCATCTCACAGAGTTACAGTTTTCCCCTCAAGACGCCTTTCGCCAGGACTGTTCTTGTGGAATTTGAAGAGTGATATTTGGAAGCCCATAGAGGGCTATGGTGATAAAGGAAGTATTCTAAGATAAAAACCGAAAAGAAGCTTTCCTGGCCACTGCTTTGTGTTCTGTTAATTCATCTCACAGAGTTACAGCTTTCCCCTCAAGAAGCCTTTCCCTAATACTGTTCTTGTGGAATTTGCAAAGTGATATTTGGAAGCCCATAGAGGGCTATGGTGAAAAAGGAAATATCTTCAGTTAAAAACTGGAAAGAACCTTTCTGAGAAACCGCTTTTTGATCTGTTAATTCATCTCATAGTGTTACAGCTTTCGCCTCATAAAGCCTTCCACTAAGACTGTTCTTGTGGAATTTGCAAAGTGATATGTGGAAGACCATAGAGCGCTCTGGTGAAAAAGGAAATATCCTGCGATAAAATCTGAAAAGAAGGTTTTTTGAGAATCTGTTTTGTGTTCTCTTAATTCATCTCACAGTGTTTTAGCTTTGCCCTCAAGAACCCTTTCGCTAAGACTGTTCTTGTGGAATTTGCAAAGTGATATTTGGAGGCCCATAGAGGGCTATGGTGGAAAAGGAAATATCCTAAGATAAAAACTGAAGAGAAACTTTTTTACAAACTACTTTGTGTTATGTTAAATCATCTCACAGAGTTACAGCTTTCCATTCAGGAAGCATTTTGGTAAGACTGTTCCAGTGGAATTTGCAAGGTGATATTGGGAAGCCTAGAGGGCTATGGTGAGAAAGGAAATATCCTAAGATAAAAACCTTAAAGAAGCTTTCTGAGAGACTGCTTTGTGTTCTGTTAATTTGACTCAGAGAGTTAAGCTTTCCCCTCAAGAAGCCTTTCGCTAAGACTGTTCTTGTGCAATTTGCAAAGTGACATTTGGAATCCCATAGAGGGCTAAGGTGATAAAAGAAATATCTTCCAATAAAAACTGGAAAGCAGATTTCTGTGAACCTGCTTTGTGTTCTGTTAATTCATCTCACAGTGTTACAGCTCTCCCATCCAGAAACCTTTCGCAAACACTGTTTTTGGGGAATTGGCAAAGTGATATTTCGAAGCCCAGAGAGAGCTATGGTGAAAAAGGAAATATCCTAAGATAAAAACTGAAAGAAGCTATCTGAGAAACTGCTTTGTGTTCTGTTAATTCCTCTCACAGTGTTACAGCTTTCACCTCAAGAAGCCTTTCGTTGAGACTGTTCCTGTGGAATTTACAAAGTGATATTTGGAAGCTCCTAGAGGGCTATGGTGAAAAAGGAAGTATCCTAAGATAAAAACTGAAAAGAAGCTTTCTGAGAAACTGCATTGTGTTTTCTTAATTGATCTCACGGAGTTATAGATTTCCCCTCCAGAAGCCTTTCGCTAAGACTGTTCTTGTGGAATTTGCAACATGATATTTGGAAGCCCGTAGTGGGCTATGGTGAAAAAGGAAATATCTTCCGTTAAAAACTGGAAAGAAGATTTCTGAGAAACTCCTTTGTGTTCTGCTAATACATCTCAAAGAGTTACAGCTTTCCCCTCAAGAAACCGATCACTAAGACTGTTCTTGTGGAATTTGCAAAGTGATATTTGGAAGCCCATAGAGTGCTATGGTGAAAAAGGAAATATCTTCCCTTAAAAACTGGAAATAAGCTTTCGGAGAAACTGCCATGTGTTCTCTTAATGCACCTCACCAAGTTTCAGCTTTCCCCTCAAGAAGACTTTCGCTAGGACTGTTCTTGTGGGATTTGCAAAGTGATATTTGGAAGTCCATAGACGGCTATGGTGAAAAAGGAAATTTTTCCGTTAAAAACTGGAAAGAATATTTCTGAGAAATTGCTATTTGTTCTGTTAATTCATCTCACAGTGTTACAGCTTCACCTCCAGAGGCCTTTCGCTAAGACTGTTCTTGTGGAATTTGCAAAGTGATATTTGGAAGCCCATAGAAGGCCATTTTGAAAAAGGAATTATCCTAAGATAGAAACTGAAAATAAGTTTTCTGAGAAACTGCTTTGTGTTCTGTCAATTCAACTCAAAGAGTTACAGCTTTCCCCTCAAGAAGCCTTTTGCTAAGGCTGTTGTTGTGAAATTTTCAAAGTGATATTTCGAAGCCCATAGAGGGCTATGGTGAAAAAGGAAATAACTTCCGTTAAAAACTGGTGAGCAGCTTTCAGAGAATCTACCGTGTGTTATGTTAATACATCTCACGGAGTTATAGTTTGACCCTCAAAAAGCATTTCACTAAGACTGTTCTTGTGGGATTTGCAAAGTTATCTTTGGAAGCCCATAGAGGGCTATGGTGAAAATTGAAATATCTTCAGTTAAAAAGTGGAAAGAAGCTTCTGAGAAACTGCTTTGTGTTCTGTTAATTCATTTCACAGAGTTACAGCTTTCCCCTCAAGAAGCCTTTCACTAAAACTGTTCTTGTGGAATTTGCAAAGTGATCTTTGGAAGCCCATAGAGGGCTATGGTGAAAAAGAAAATATTCTAAGATAGAAACCGAAAAGAAACTTTCTGAGAAACTGCTTTGTGTTCTGTTAATTCATCTCACAGGGTTACAGCTTCCGTTCCAGAAGCCTTTCGCTAAGACTGTTCGTGTGGAATTTGCAAAGTGATATTTGGAAGCCCTTACCGGGCTATGGTGAAAAAGGAAATATCTTCAGTTAAAAACTGTAAAGAAGCTTTCTGAGAAACTGCTTTGTGTTCTGCTAATTCATCTCACAGAGTTGCAGCCTTCCCCTCATGAAGCCTTTCGCTAAGGCTGTTCTTGTGGAATTTTCAAAGAGATATTTAGAAGCCCATAGAGGGCTATGGTGAAAAAGGAAATATCTTCCGTTAAAAACTGGAAAGAAACTTTCTGAGAAGCTGCTATGTGTTCTGTTAATTCATCTCACAGAGTTACACACTTTCCCCTCAGGAAGCCTTTCGCTAAGACTTTTCTTGTGGAATTTGCAAAGTGTTATTTGGAAGACGTTAGGGGGCTATGGTAAAAAGGATATGTCTTCCGTTAAAAACTGGAAAGAAGATTTCTAAGAAACTACTTTGTGTTCTGTTAGTTCATCTCACAGAGTTACAGATTTCCCCTCCAGAAGCCCTTCACTAATACTCTTCTTTAGGAATTTGCAAAGTGATATTTGGTAGCCCAAAGTGGGCTATGGTGAAAAAGGAAATATCTTCAGTTATAAACTGAAAAGAAACATTCTGAGAAACTGCTTTGTGTTCTGTTAATTCATCTCAAAGAGTTACACCTTTCCCCTCAAGAAGCCTTTCGGTAAGACTGCTCTTGTGTAATTTGCAAAGTGATATTTAGAAGCCCGCAGAGGGCTATGGTGAAAAAGGAAATATCCTAAGATAAAAACTGAAAAGAACCTTTCTGAGAAACTGCTTTCTGTTCTCTTAGTTTACCTCACAGTGTTACAGCTTTCCGCTCAAGGAGACGTTCACTAAGACTGTTCTTGTGGAATTTACCAAGTGACATTTGGAAGCCCTTAGAGGACTATAGTGAAAAAGTAAATATCCTAAGATAAAAACTGAAAATAAACTTTCTGAGAAACTGCTTTGTTTTCTGTTAATTCAACTCACAGAATTACAGCTTTACCCTCAAGAAGCCTTTCGCTAAGGCTGCTGTTGTGGTATTTGCAAAGTGATATTTGGAAGCCATTAGAGGGCTACGGTGAAAAAGGAAATATCTTCAGTTAAAAACTGAAAAGAAGCTTTCTGAGAAACTGCTGTGTGTTCTGTTAATTCATCTCAAATAATTAGAGCATTCCCCTGAAGACACCTTCCGCTAAGACTGTTCTTCTGGAATTTGCTAAGTGATAATTGGAAGCCCATAGATGGCTATGGTGAAAAAGGAAATATTCTAAGATAAAAACAGAGAAGAAGCTTTCTGAGAAACTGCTTTGTGTTCTTTTAGTTAATCTCACAGTGTTACCACTTTCGCCTCAGGAAGCCGTTCAGTAAGACTGTTCTAGTGAAATTTTCAAAGTGATATTTGGAAGCCCTTCTTGGGCTATGTTGAAAAAGGAAATATCTTCTTTTAAAAACTGGAAAGAAGCCCTCTGAGAAACTGCCGCGTGTTCTGTTAATATATCTCACGGAGTTACAGCTTTCTCCACAAGAAGCCTTTCGCTCAGACTGTTCCTGTGGGATTTGCATAGTGATATTTGGAAACCCATAGAGGGCTATGGTGAAAAAGGAAATATCCTAAGATAAAAACTGGAAAGAAGATTTCTGAGAAACTGCTTTGTGTTCTGTTAGTTCATCTCACCGACTTACAGCTTTCCCCTCAAGAAGCCGTTCACTAAGACTGTTCTTGTGGAATTTGCAAAGTGATATTTGGAAGCCCATAGAGGGCTAAGGTGAAAAAGGAAATATCTTCGGTTAAAAACTGGAAAGAAGATTTCTGAGAAACTGCTTTGTGTTCTGTTAATTCATCTCACAGAGTTACAGCTTTCCCCTCAAGAAGCCTTTCGCAAAGACTGTTCTTGTGGAATTTGCAAAGTGATATTTGGAGGCCCATAAATGGCTACGGTGAAAAAATAAATATATTCCATTAAAAACTGGAAAGAAGATTTCTGAGAAACTGTTTTGAGTTCTGTTAATTCATCTCAAGAGTTACAGCTTTTCCCTCAAGAAGCCTTTCGATAAGACTGTTTTTGTGGATTTTGCAAAGTGATATTTGGAAGCCCATTGAGGGCTTTGCTGAAAAAAGAAATATCCTAAGATAAAAACTAAAAAGAAGCTTTCTGAGAAACTGCTTTGTGTTCTGTTAATTCATCTCACACAGTTACAGCTTTCCCCTCCAGAAGTCTTTGGCTAAGACTGTTCTTGTGGAATTTGCAAAGTGATATTTTGAAGCCCTTAGAGGGCTATGGTGAAAAAGGAAATAACCTAAGATAAAAACTGAAAAGAAGCTCTCTTAGAAACTGCTTTGTTTTCTTTTAAATCAACTCACAGAGTTACAGCTTTCCCCTCAAGAAGCCTTTCGCAAGGACTGTTCTTGTGGAATTTGCAAAGTGATATTTGGAGGCCCATAAATGGCTACAGTGAAAAAATAAATATATTCCGTTAAAAAGTGTAAAGAAGATTTCTGAGAAACTGCTTTGACTTCTGTTAATTCATCTCACAGAGATAGAGCTTTTCCCTCAAGAAGCCTTTCGATAAGACTGTTTTTGTGGATTTTGCAAGGTGATATTTGGAAGCCCATTGAGGGCTTTGCTGAAAAAGGAAATATCCTAAGATAAAAACTAAAAAGAAGCTTTCTGAGAAACTGCTTTGTGTTCTGTTAATTCATCTCACAGAGTTACAGCTTATCCCTCCAGAAGCCTTTCGCTAAGACTGTTCTTGTTGAATTTGCAAAGTGTAATTTGGAAGCCCATGGATGGCTATGGTGAAATAGGAAATATTTTCCGTTAAAAACTGGAAAGAAGCTTTCTGAGAAACTGTTTTGTGTTCTGTTAATTCATCTCACAACGTTACAGCTTTCCCCTCAAGAAGCCATTAACTAAGATTGTTCTTGTGGAATTTGCAATGTGATATTTGGAAGCCCCTAGAGGGCTATGGTGAAAAAGGAAATAGCCTAAGATAAAAACTGAAAAGAAGCTTTGTGAAAAACTGCTTTGTCTTCTGTCAATTCAACTCACAGAGTTACAGCTTTCCCCTCAAGAAGACTTTCGCTAAGGCTGTTGCTGTGGAATTTGCAAAGTGATATTTGGATGCCCATACAGGGCTTTGGTTAAAAAGGAAATATCTTCCATTAAAAACTGGAAGGAAGCTTTCTGAGAAACTGCTTTGTGTTCTGTTAATTCATCTCACAGAGTTGCAGCTTTCCCCTGTAGAAGCCTTTCGCTGAGACTGTTCTTGTGGGATGTGCAAAGTGATATTTGGAAGCCCATTGAGGGCTATGGTGAAAAAGGAAATATCTTCAGTTAAAAACTGGAAAGAAGTTTTCTGAGAAACTGCTTTGTGTTCTGTTAATTTATCTCACAGAGTTACAGCTTTCGCCTCAAGAAGCCTTTTGCTAAGACTGTTCTTTTGGCATTTCCAAAGTGATATTTGGAAGCCCTTAGAGGGCTATGGTGAAAAGGAAATATCTTCCGTTAAAAACTGGAAACAATCTTTCTGAGAAACTGCTTTGTGTTCTGTTAATTCGTCTCAGAGAGTTACAGATTTCCGCTCCAGAAACGTTTCGCTAAGACTGCTCTTTTGGAATTTGCAAAGTGATATTTTGAGGCCCATTCAGGGCTATGGTGAAAAAGGAAATATCCTAAGATAAAAACTGAAAAGAAGCTTTCATAGAAACTGCTTTGTGTTCTGTTAATTCATCTCACAGAATTACAGATTTCCCTTCCAGAAGCCTTTCACTAAGTCTGTTCCTGTGGAATTTGCAAAGTGATATTTGGAAGCTCATAGAGGGCTATGATGAAAAAGGAAATATATTCAGTTAAAAACTGAAAAGAAGCTTTCTGAGAAACTGCCGAGTGTTCTGTTAAGTATACATCTGACTGAGTTACAGCTTTCCCCACAGGAAGCCTTCGCTAAGAATGTTATTGAGGGGTATTCAAAGTCATATTTGGAAGCCCATAGAGGGCTAAGTTGAAAAAGGAAATATCTTCCGTTAAAAACTGGAAAGATGCTTTCTGAGAAACTGCTTTGTGTTCTATTAATTCATCTCACAGAGTTACAGCTACCCCTAAAGATGATTTTCACTAAGACTTTTCTTGTGGAATTCGCAAAATGATATTTGGAAGCCCAGAGAGGGCTATGGTGAAAAAGGAAATATTCTAAGATAAAAACTGAAAAGAAGCTTTCGGAGAAACTGCTTTGTGTTCTGTTTATTCAACTCACAGAGTTTCAGCTTTTTCGTCAAGAGGCCTTTCGCTAAGACTGTTCTTGTGGCATTTGCAAAGTGATATTTGTAACCCATAGAGGGCTATGGTGAAAAAGGAAATATCCTAAGATAAAAACTGAAAAAGAAGCTTTCTGAGATACTGCCGTGTGTTCTGTTAATACATCTCACCGAGTTACAGCTTTTCCCACAAGAAGACTTTCGCTAAGTCTGTTCTTGTGGGATTTAAAAAGTGATATTTGGAAGCCCATTGAGGGCAATGGTGAAAAAGGAAATATCTTCAGGTAAAAACTGGAAAGAAGCTTTCTGAGAAAATGCTTTGTGTTTTTTAATTCATCTCACAGAGCTACAACTTTCCTTCAAGAAGCCTTTCGCTAAGACTCTTCATGTGGAGTTTGCAAAGTGATATTTGGAAGCCCATAGAAGGCTACGGTGATAAAAGAAATATCTTCCGTTAAATACTGGAAAGAAACTTCTGAGAAACTGCTTTGTGTTCTGTTAATTCATTTCACAGAGTTACAGATTTCACTTCCAGAAGCCATACACTAAGACTGTTCTTGTGGAATTTGCAAATTGATATTTGGAAGCCCAAAAAAAGCTATCTTGAAAAAGGAAATATTCTAAGATAAAAACTGAAAAGAAGCTTTCTGAGAAACTCCTTTGTGTTCTGTTAATTTATCTCACAGAGTTACAGCTTTCACTTCAAGAAGCCTTTCTCTAAGACTGTTCTTGTGGAATTTCCAAAGTGATATTTGGAAGACCATAGGGTGCTACGGTGAAAAAGGAAATAGCTTCCGTTAAAAATTGGAAAGAATATTTCTGAGAAAATGGTTTGTGTTCTGTTAATTCATCTCACAGAGTTACAGCTTTCCCCTCAAGAAGCCTTTCCCTAAGACTGTTCTTGTGGAATATGCAGAGTGATATTTTTAAGCCCTTACAGGGCTATGGTGAAAAAGGGAATATCTTCAGTTAAAAACTGTATAGAAGTTTTCTGAGAAACTGCTTTGTGTTCTGTTAACTCATCCCACAGAGTAACAGCTTTCCCCTCAAGAAGTCTTTCCCTAAGACTGTTCTTGTGGAATTTTCAAAGTGATATTTGGAAGCCTATAGATGGCTAAGGTGAAAAAGGAAATATCTTCCGTTAAAAACTGAAAAGATGCTTTCTGCAGAACAGCTTTGTGTTCTGTTACTTCACCTCACAGAGTTACAGCTTTTCCCTCAAGAAGCCTTTCGCTAAGACTGTTCTTGTGGAATTTTCAAAGTGATATTTGGAAGTCCATAGAGGGCTCTGGTGAAAAAGGAAATATCTTCAGTTAAAAACTGGAAAGAAGCTTTCTGAGAAACTGCTTCATGTTCGGTTAATTCTTCTCACAGAGTTACAGCTTTCCCCTCAAGAAGTCTTTCGCTTAGATTGTTCTTGTGGAATTTGCAAAGTGATATTTGGAAGCCCGTAGAGGTCTATGGTGAAAAAGGAATTATCTTTCGTTAAAAACTGGAAAAAAGCTTTTTGAGAAACTGCTTTGTGTTCTTTTAATTCATCTCACAGAGTTACAGCTTTCACCTCAAGAAACCGATCACTAAGACTCTTCTTGTGGAATTTGCAAAGTGATATTTGGAAACCCATAGAGGGCTATGGGCAAAAAGGAAATATCTTCAGTTAAAAACTGGAAATAAGGTTTCTGAGAAACTGCCATGAGTTGTCTTAATGCACCTCACCTAGTTACATCTTTCCCCTCAAGAAGAATTTCGCTAGGACTGTTCTTGTGGGATTTGCAAAGTAATATTTGGAAGTCCACAGAGGGCTATGGTGAAAAAGGAAATTTCTTCCGTTAAAAACTTGAAAAAATATTTCTGAGAAACTGCTTTGAGTTCTGTTAATTCATCTCACAGAGTTACAGCTTTTCCCTCAGGAAGCCTTTCGATAACACTGTTTTTGTGGAATTTGCAAAGTGATATTTGGAAGCCCATTGAGGGCTATGGTGAAAAAGGAAATATCCTAAGATAAAATCTAAAAAGAAGCTTTCTGAGAAACTGCTTTGTGTTCTGTTAATTCATCTCACAGAGTAACAGCATATCCCTCCAGAAGCCTTTCGCTAAGACTGTTCTTGTGGAATTCTGCAAATTGATTTTTGGAAGCCCTTGGAGGGCTATGGTGACAAAGGAAATATCTTCCGTTAAACAGTTTAAAGAAGCTTTCTGAGAAACTGCTTTGTGTTCGGTTAATTCATCTCAGAGAGTTACAGCCTTTCCCTCAAAAAGCCTTTCACTAAGGCTGTTCTTGTGGGATTAACAAACTGACATTTGGAAGCCCATAGAGTGCTATGGTGAAAAAGGAAATATCTACAAATAAAAACTGGAAAGAAGCTTTGTGAGAAAGTGGTTTGTGTTCTGTTAATTCATCTCGAAGAGTTACAGATTTTCCCTAAGAAGCCTTTCGCTTACACTGTTCTTGTGGAATTTGCACAGTGATATATGGAAGCCCCTAGAGGGCAATGGTGAAAAAAGAAATATCTTCAGTTAAAAACTGAAAAGAAGCTTTCTGAGAAACTGCCGTGTGTTCTGTTAATTCTACATCTGACCGAGTTGCAGCTTTCCCCACAAGAAGCCTTCGCTAAGAATGTTCTTGTGGGATATTCAAAGTCATATTTGGAAGCCCATAGAGGGCTATGGTGAAAAAGGAAATATCTTCGGTTAAAAACTGCAAAGAAGTTGTCTGAGAAATTGCTTTGTGTTCTATTAATTCATCTGAGAGATTTACAGCTTCCCCTCAAGAAGCTTTTCACTAAGACTCTTCTTGTGGAATTTGCAAAGTGATTAATGGAAGCCCATAGATGGCTATGGAGAAAAAGGAAATATGCTAAGATAAAAACTGGAAAGAAGCTTTCTGAGAATCTGCTTTGTGTTCTGTTAATTCAACTCAAAGAGTTACAGCTTTCCCCTCAAGAAGCCTTTCACTAAGACGGTTCTTGTGAAATGTGCAAAGTGATATTTGGAAGCCCATAGAGGTTTTTGGTGAAAAAGTAAATATCTTCAGTTAAAAATGGAAATAAGCTTTCTGAGAAACTGCTTTGAGTTCTGTTATTTCATCTCAGAGAGGCACAGATTTCCCCTCAAGAAGCCTTTCGCTAAGACTGTTCTTGTGGAATTTGCAAAGTGATATTTGGAAGCCCATAGAGGGCTATGGTGAAAAAGGAAATATCTTCCGTTAAAAAATGGAAAGAAGCTTTCTGAGAAACTGCTTTGTGTTCTGTTAATTCATCTCAGAGAGTTACAGCTTTCTCCTTAAAAAGTCTTTCGTAAGACAGTTCTTGTGGAATTTTCAAAGTGATATTTGGAA